>NC_138169.1:89447241-90175741 GCF_964165515.1 Mesoplodon bidens
CTCTTTAGATGTTCTATCCATTATTGAAAGCAGAGAATTGAAGTCTCCAACTGTTCTGGTAGAACTGTCTCTTTTCCCCTCCAATTCTGTCAATATTTGCTTCATACGTTTTGAGACTCCACCTTTTTAGTGCATATATAATTATAACTGTTATATCTTCTTTTTTTAAAATTACTGAAGTATAGTTGATTTACAGTGTGTTTCTGCTGTACAGAAAAGTGACTCAGTTATATATATATATATATATATATATATATGCACTCATATATTTGTGTATATATATATATATTTTCATATCTTTTCCATTATGGTTTATCACAGGATATTAAATATAGTTCCCTGCTATATAGTAGGACCTTGCTGTTTATCCATCCTGTATATAATAGTTTATATTTGCTAATCCCAAACTCCCAATCCTTCCATCCCCCCTACCCTTGGAAACCACCAGTCTGTTCTCTATGTCTGTGAGTCTGTTTCTGTTTTGTAGATATGTTCATTTGCGTCGTATTTTACATTCCACGTGTAAGTGATATCATATGGTATTTTTCTTTCTTTCTGACTTACATCACTAAATATGATAATCTCTAGGTCCATCCATGTTGCTGCAAATGGCATTTTTCATTCTTTTTTTAAAAACATCTTTATTGGAGTATAATTGCTTTATAATAGTGTGTTAGTTTCTGCTGTATAACAAAGTGAATCAGCTATACGTATACATATATCCCCATATCCCCTCCCTGCCCCCCCATCCTGCCCCTCTAGGTGGTCACAAAGCACCGAGCTGATCTCCCTGTGTTATGCGGCTGCTTCCCATTAGCTCTCTATTTTACATTCGGTAGTGTATATATGTCCATGCCACTCTCTCACTTCGTCCCAGCTACCCTTCCCCCTCCCCGTGTCCTCAAGTCTGTTCTCTACATCTTCATCTTTATTCCTGTCCTGATACTAGGTTCTTCTGAACCATTTATTTATTTATTTATTTAGATTCCATATATATGTGTTAGTGTACGGTATTTCTTTTTCTCTTTCTGACTTACTTCACTCTGTATGACAGACTCTAGGTCCACCCACCTCACTACAAATAACTCACTTTCATTTCTTTTTATGGCTGAGTAATATTCCATTGTATATATGTGCCACATCTTCTTTATCCATTCATCTATCAATGGACATTTAGGTTGATTCCATGTCCTGGCTATTGTAAATAGAGCTGCAATGAACATTGTGGTACATGACCCTTTTTGGTTTTTTAATAATTTTTGAAAACGTATTTATTTGTTTGTTTATTTATTTATTTGGCTGCATTGGGTCTTCATTGCTGCGCGTGGGCTTTCTCTAATTGCGGCAAGCGTGGGCTACTCTTCGTTGTGGTGCGCAGGCTTCTCATTTCAGTGGCTTCTCTTGTTGCAGAGCATGGGCTCTAGGTGCGTGGGCTTCAGTAGTTGTGGCACACAGGCTCAGGAGTTGTGGCTTGTGGGCTCTAGAGCACAGGCTCATTAGTTGTGGCACACGGGCTTAGTTGCTCCACGGCATGTGGGATCTTCCCAGACAAGGACTCGAACCTGTGTCCCCTGCATTGGCAGGTGGATTCTTAACACTGTGCCACCAGGGAAGTCCCCATGACTCTTTTTGAATTATGGTTTTCTCCAGGTATATGCCCAGTAGTGGGATTGCTGGGTTGGATGGTAGTTCTATTTTTAGTTTTCTAAGGAACCTCCATACTGTTCTCTATAGTGGCTGTATCAATTTACATTCCCACTAACAGTGCATGAGGGTTCCCATTTCTCCACACCCTCTCCAGCATTTGTTGTTTCTAGATTTCTTGATGATGGCCATTCTGACTGGTGTGAGATGATATCTCATTGTAGTTTTGATTTGCATTTCTCTAATGATTAGTGACGTTGAACATCCTTTCATGTGTTTGTTGGCAGTCTGTATATCTTCTTTGGAGAAATGTCTGTTTAGGTCTTCTGCCCATTTTTGGATTGGGTTGTGTGTTTTTTTGATATTGATGTGCATGAGCTGCTTGTATATTTTGGAGATTAATCCTTTGTCAGTGGTTTTGTTTTCAAATATTTTCTCCCATGCTGAGCATTGTCTTTTCGTCTTAAGGTTTCTTTTGCTGTGCAAAAGCTTTGAAGTTTCATTAGGTCCCATTTGTTTATTTTTGTTTTTATTTCCCTTTCTCTAGGAAGTGGGTCGAAAAGGATCTTGCTGTGATTTATGTCATAGAGTGTTCTGCTTATGGTTTCCTCTAAGAGTTTTATAGTGTCTGGCCTTACATTTAGGTCTTTAATCCATTTTGAGTTTATTTTTGTGTAACACGTTAGGGAGTTTACTAATTTCATTCTTTTACTTGTAGCTGTCCAGTCTTTCCAGCACCACTTATTGAAGAGGCTGTCTTTTCTCCATTGTATATTCTTACCTCCTTTATCAAAGATAAGGTGACCATATGTGTGTGGATTTACCTCTGTGCTTTCTATCCTATTCCATTGATCTGTATTTCTGTTTTTGTGCCAGTACCATACTGTCTTGATTACTGTAGCTTTGTAATATAGTCTGAAGTCAGGGAGCCTGATTCCTCCAGCCCCATTTTTCTTTCTTAAGATTGCTTTGGGTATTCGGGGTCTTTTGTGTTTCCATACAAATTGTGAAATTTTTTTGTTTTAGTTCTGTGAAAAATGCCATTGGTAGTTTGATAGGGATTGCATTGAATCTGTATATTGCTTTGGGTTGTATAGTCATTTTCACAATGTTGATTCTTCCAATCCAAGAACATGGTATATCTCTCCATCTGTTTGTATCATCTTTAGTTTCTTTCATCATTGTCTTATAGTTTTCTGCATACTGGTCTTTTGTCTCCTTAGGTAGGTTTATTCCTAGGTATTTTATTCTTTTTGTTGCAATGGTAAATGCGAGTGTTTTATTAATTTCATTTTCAGAATTTTCATCATTAGTGTATAGGAATGCAAGAGATTGCTGTGCATTAATTTTGTAGCCTGCTACTTTACCAAATTCATTGATTAGCTCTAGTAGTTTTCTGGTAGCATCTTTAGGATTCTCTATGTATAGTATCATGTCATCTGCAAACAGTGACAGTTTTACTTCTTCTTTTCTGATTTGGATTCCCTTTATTTCTTTTTCTTCTCTGATTGCTGTGGCTAAAACTTCCATAACTATATTGAATAATAGAGGTGAGAGTGGGCAACCTTGTCTTCTTCCTGATCTTAGTGGAAATGGTTTCAGTTTTTCACCATTGAGAACGATGTTGTCTGTGGGTTTGTCGTATATGGCCTTAATTATGTTGAGGTAAGTTCCCTGTATGCCTACTTTATGGAGGGGTTTTGTCATAAATGGGTGTTGAATTCTGTCAAAAGCTTTTCCTGCATCTATTGAGATGATCATATGGTTTTTCTCCTTCAGTTTGTTAATATGGTTTATCACATTGATTGATTTGCATATATTGAAGATTCCTTGCATTCCTGGGATAACTCCACCGATCATGGTGTATGATCCTTTTAATGTTCTGTTGGATTCTGTTTGCTAGTATTTTGTTGAGGATTTTTGCATCTATGTTCATCAGTGATATTGGCCTGTAGTTTTCTTTTTTTGTGACATCTTTGTCTGGTTTTGGTATCAGGATGATGGTGGCCTTGAAGAATGAGTTTGGGAGTGTTGTTCCCCCTGCTATATTTTGGAAGAGTTTGAGAAGGATAGGTGTTAGCTCTTCTCTAAATGTTTGATAGAATTCGCCTGTGAAGCCATCTGGTCCTGGGCTTTTGTTTGTTGGAAGATTTTTTTTTTTTTTTTTTTTTTTTTTTTTTTTTTCTGTACGCGGGCCTCTCACTGCTGTGGCCTCTCCCGTTGCGGAGCACAGGCTCCGGACACACAGGCTCCGCGGCCATGGCTCGCGGGCCCAGCCGCTCCGCGGCATGTGGGATCTTCCAGGATAGGGGCACGAACCCGTGTCCCCTGCATCGGCAGGCGGACTCTCAACCACTGCGCCACCAGGGAAGCCCTGTTGGAAGATTTTTAAACACAGTTTCAATTTCAGTGCTTGTGATTGGTTTGTTTATATTTTCTATTTCTTCCTGGTTAGGTTTGGGAAGGCTGTGCTTTTCTAAGAATTTGTCCGTTTCTTCCAGGTTGTCTATTTTATTGGCATATTGTTGCTTGTAGTAATCTCTCATTATCCTTTGTATTTCTGTAGTATCAGTTGTTACTTCTCCTTTTTTTCATTTCTAATTCTATTGATTTGAGTCTTTTCCCTTTTTTCTTGATGAGTTTGGCTAATGGTTTATCAATATTGTTTATGTTCTCAAAGAACCAGCTTTTAGTTTTATTGATCTTTGCTGTTGTTTCCTTCATTTCTTTTTCATTTATTTCTGATCTGATCTTCATGATTTCTTTCCTTCTGCTAACTTTGGTGTTTTTTTGTTCTTCTTTCTCTAATTGCTTTCTTTCTCTAATTGGTTAGGTTGTTTATTTGAGATTTTTCTTGTTTCCTGAGGTAGGATTGTATTGCTATAAAGTTTCCTCTTAGAACTGCTTTTGCTGCATCCCATAGGTTTTGGGTCATTGTGTTTTTATTGTCATTTCTTTCTATGTATTTTTTGATTTGCTCTTTGATTTCTTCAGTGATCTCTTGGTTATTTAGTAGTGTATTGTTTAGCCTCCATGTGTTTGTATTTTTTTATAGTTTTTTTCCTGTAATTGATATCTAGTCTTATAGCGTTGTGGTCGGAAAAGATACTTGATACAATTTCAATTTTCTTAAATTTACCAAGGCTTGATTTGTGACCCAAGATATGATCTATCCTGGAGAATGTTCCATGAGCACTTGAGAAGAAAGTATACTCTGTTGTTTTTGGATGGAATGTCCTATAAATATCAATGAAGTCCATCTTGTTTAATGTGTCACTTAAAGCTTGTGTTTCCTTATTTATTTCATTTTGGATGATCTGTCCATTGGTGAAAGTGGGGTGTTAAAGTCCCCTACTATTATTGTGTTACTGTCGATTTCCCCTTTTATGGCTGTTAGCATTTGCCTTATGTATTGAGGTGCTCCTCTGTTGGGTGCATAAATATTTACAATTGTTATATCTTCTTTTTTTTTTTTTGCGGTACGTGGGCCTCTCAGTGTTGTGGCCTCTCCCGCTGCGGAGCACAGGGTCCGGACATGCAGGCTCAGTGGCCATGGCTCACGGGCCCATCCGCTTCGCAGCATGTGGGATCTTCCTGGACCGGGGCATGAACCCGTGTCCCCTACATCGGCAGGCAGACTCTCAACCACTGCACCACCAGGGAAGCCCCGCTATCTTCTTCTTGGATTGGTCCCTTGATCATTATGTAGTGTCCTTCTTTGTCTCTTATAATAGTCTTTATTTTAAAGTCCATTTTGTCTGACATGAGAATTGCTACTCCAGCTTTCTTTTGATTTCCATTTGCACGGAATATCTTTTTCCATCCCCTCACTTTCAGTCTGTATGTGTCCCTAGGTCTGAAATGGGTGTCTTGTAGACAGCATATATATGGGTCTTGTTTTTGTGTCCATTCAGCCAGTCTGTCTTTTGGTTGGAGCATTTAATCCATTTACATTTAAGGTAATTATCAATATGTATGTTCCTATTACCATTTTAAAAATTATTTTGGGTTTGTTATTGTAGGTCTTTTCCTTCTCTTGTCTTTCCTGCCTAGAGAAGTTCCTTTAGCATTTGTTGTAAAGCTGGTTTGGTGGTGCTGAATTCTCTTAGCTTTTGCTTGTCTGTAAAGGTTTTTAATTTCTCTGTCAAATCTGAATGAGATCCTTGCTGGGTAGAGTAATCTTTTTTTTTTTTTTTGCGGTACGTGGGCCTCACCGCCGCGGCCTCTCCCGTCGCGGAGCACAGGCTCCGGACGCGCAGGTCCAGCGGCCATGGCTCATGGGCCCAGCCGCTCCACGGCACGTGGGATCCTCCCGGACCAGGGCACGAACCCGTGTCCCCTGCATCGGCAGGCGGGCTCCCAACCACTGCGCCACCAGGGAAGCCCGGGTAGAGTAATCTTGTTTGTAGGTTTTTCCCTTTCATCACTTTAAATATGTCCTGCCACACCCTTCTGGCTTGCAGAGTTTCTGCTGAAAGATCAGCTGGTAACCTTATGGGGATTCCTTTTATGTTATTTGTTGCTTTTCTCTTGTTGCTTTTAATATCTTTTCTTTGTGTTTCATTTTTTTTTTTTTTTTTCTTTTTTTGTGGTATGCGGGCCTCTCACTGTTGTGGCCTCTCCCGTTGCGGAGCACAGGCTCCGGACGCGCAGGCCCAGCGGCCACGGCTCACGGGCCCAGCCGCTCCGCGGCATATGGGATCCTCCCAGACCGGGGCACGAACCCGTATCCCCTGCATCGGCAGGCGGACTCTCAACCACTGCGCCACCAGGGAGGCCCTGTGTTTCATTTTTGATAGTTTGATTAGTACGTATCTTGGCATGTTTCTCCTTGGATTTTTCCTGTATGGGACTCTCTGCGCTTCCTGGACTTGATTGACTATTTCCTTTCCTGTAGTAGGGAAGTTTTCAACTATAATCTCTTCAAATATTTTCTCAGTCCCTTTCTTTTTCTCTTCTTCTTCTGGGACCCCTATAATTCGAATGTTGGTGTGTTTAATGTTGTCCCAGAGATCTCTGAGACTGTCCTCAATTCTTTTCATTCTTTTTTCTTTATTTTGCTTTGTGGTAGTTATTTCCACTATTTTGTCTTCCAGGTCACTTATCTGTTCTTCTGCCTCAGTTTTTCTGGTATTGATTCCTTCTAAAGAATTTGTAATTTCATTTATTGTGTTGTTCATCATGGTTTGTTTGCTCTTTAATTCTTCTAGGTCCCTGTTAAGTGTTTCTTGTAGTTTCCCCATTCTATTTACAAGATTTTGGATCATCTTTACTCTCATTACTCTGAATTCTTTTTCAGGCAGACTGCCTATTTTGTCTTCATTTGTTTGGTCTGGTGGGTTTTTACCTGCTCTTTCATCTGCTGTGTGTTTCTCTGTCTTCTCATTTTGCTTAACTTACTGTGTTTAGGGTCTCCTTTTTGCAGGCTGCAGGTTCGTAGTTCCCATTGTTTTTGGTGTCTGCCCCCAGTGGGCAAGGTTGGTTCAGTGGGTTATATAGGCTTCCTGGTGGAGGGGACTGGTGCCTGTGTTCTGGTGGATGAGGCTGGATCTTGTCTTTCTGGTGGGCAGGAGTGTGTCCGTTGATGTGTTTTAGGGTGTTTGTGAAATTATGATTTTCGGCACCCTCTGTGCTAATGAGTTGGGTTGTGTTCTTGTCTTGCTAGTTGTTTGGCATGGGGGTGTCCAGCACTGTAGCTTGCTGGTCGTTGAGTGGAGCTGGGTCTTAGTGTTGAGATGGAGATCTCTGGGAGAGCTCTTGCTGATTGATATTATGAGGAAACGGGAGGTCTCTGGTGGATCAATGTCCTGAACTCGGTTCTCCCACTTCAGAGTCTCAGGCCTGACAACTGGCCGGAGCACCAAGACCCTGTAAGCCACAGGGCTCTCGGCCCTGGTTCTTGCACTTCCCATCACTCTTCCAGCTCCTGCCTCTGTGCTTCCCTCCCTTTCGGTTTGATCTTTACTTCCCATGCCAGGTGGGGGGCGGAGGGCAGTGCAGAGAATGCCTGCAGGCAGCTGCCCCTCCGCGTCCTCATCCACACCACACGCCAGGCTTGCCAGGTCCCTCCCAGTCTTGGGGCAGTGTCTGCAAAGACAGCCTGACTGCCGACAGATCCACAGACCCGGCAAGGAGGGAGGGGGTGGAGCAGGCACAGCCTACATGTCAGCCACCCACAGCAGCGCCAACCTATTTCATTCTTTTTAATTGCTGAAGAGTATTCCATGTTATATCTGTATATATACCACATCTTCTATATCCGTTCCTCTGTTGATGGACATTTAGGTTGCTTCCATGTCTTGGCTACGGTGAATGTTACTCTTGTATCTTCTTGATGAATTGACCGTCGTATCACTGTGTACTGCCCTTCTTTCTCTCTGGTAATAAGTTGTGACTGAAATCTACTGTCTCGTATTAGTATAACCCACCACCCTGGCTCTTGTGGTAACTGTTTGCATGGAATATCTTTTCCCATCATTTCACGTTCAGCCTATGTTTGTCTTTGCGTCTAAAGTTAGTCTCCTGTAAGCAACACGTAGTTCAATCATGGTTTAAACTCCATTCTGCCAATATCTGCCTTTTGATTGATGAGTTGAATCTATTTGCGTTTAAAGTGATCACTTACAACGATGGATTTACTTCTGCGAATTTGCTGTGTGTTTCCTAGAGTCATGATTACTTTTGCTCTTTCATTCCTCTGATACTGTCACCTGTTTTGGGGACTGCTTTTGGTTCCCTTTTTTGTTTCTGTATAATTTTTAGTTCTTTTCTTCATGGTTACTATGGGGATTAGAGTGAAATTCTAAATTTACATGACTCTGGACTAAATAAACACAGACTTAGCTTCAATAGCATATGTTGACTCTGCGCTGATCCAGCATCATCTCCCCTTTGTGTTGCGGTCATAGCTAATTGCATCTATATATGTTGTGTACCCATTAACATAGGTGTAGAATAATTGTTTTATGCATGTGTCTCCTAAATCATATAGGAAACAAGAAGAGGAGTTATAACCCAACAGCACAATAATACTAACTTTTATATTTATGTATATATTTACCTTTCCCAGAGATCTTTATTTCTTTGTGTGACTTTGTGTTACCATCTAGGTTCCTTTCATTTCACCCGAATTTCCTTTAGAATTTCTTGTAGGGCAGGTCTACTCGTGATGAATTCTCTTAGCTTTTGTTTCTCTGAGAATTTCTTAATTTCTCCTTCTTGAAGGATAATTTTGCTGGACATAAAATTCTTAGTTGACAGGGTTTTTCTTCCTAGTAATGTAAATATATTTTCCCATTACCTACTGGCTTCAATGCTTTCTGAAGAGAAATTGACTGTTAGCCTTATTGAAGAGCACTTGTACAAGTTGCTTCTCTCTTGCTGCTTTCAGGATTTTCTCTTTGTCTTTGTCTTTTTTTTTTTTTTTTTTTTTTTTTTCGCGGTACGCGGGCCTCTCACTGTTGTGGCCTCTCCTGTTGCGGAGCACAGGCTCCGGACGCGCAGGCTCAGCGGCCATGGCTCATGGGCCCAGCCGCTCCGCGGCATGTGGGATCTTCCCAGACCGGGGCACGAACCCACGTCCCCTGCATCGGCAGGCGGACTTTCAACCACTGCGCCACCAGGGAAGCCCTGTCTTTGTCTTTTGATAGTTTGATTGTAACATGTTTCGGTGATATCTCTTAGAGCTTATCCTGCTTGGAGTTCATTGAACTTGAGTGTGTAGATTCACATTTGGGAAATTTCTGGCCATTACTTCGTCAAATATTTTCTGCTTCCTTTCTATCCTACTCCTTCTTCTGGGACTCCATAATGTGGATACTGATACACTTGATGTCCTGTTTTCTTTCTGCTCCTCAGACTGGGTTATTTCAGCTGCCCTATATTCAAGTTTGCTAATCCTTTCTTCTGCCTGCTCAAACCTGCTGCCAGATCTCTCTAGTGGATTTTTTTTTTTTGTGGTACGTGGGCCTCTCACTGTTGTGGCCTCTCCCATTGCGGAACACAACCTCCAGCCGTGCAGGCCCAGCGGCCATGGCTCACAGGCCCAGCTGCTCTGCGGCATGTGGGATCTTCCCGGACCGGGGCATGAACCCGTGTCCCCTGCATCAGCAGGTGGACTCTCAACCACTGTGCCACCAGGGAAGCCTGGATTTTTTTTTTTTTGATGTGGGCCATTTTTAAAGTCTTTATTGAATTTGTTACAATATTGTTTCTATTTTATATTTTTTCTTTGGCCACGAGGCATGTGGGATCTTAGCTCTCTGACCAGGGATCAAACCCACACCCCTGTGCACTGGAAGGCAAAGTCTTAACCACTGGACCACCAGGGAAGTCCCTCTAGTGAATTTTTAATTTCAGCTATTGTACTTTTCAGCTCCAGAATTTCCATTTGGTTCCTTTTTTATAATTTCTATCTCTTTATTGATATTTCCTACTGTTTATGCATTGTTTCCCTGATTGCCCTTAGTTCCTTGTGCATGGTTTCTTTCTGCTTCCTGAGCACATTTAAGACAGCTAAAGTCTTCATCTAGTAATTCCAGTGTCTTGGTTTCTTCAGAGAAGTTTATGGCCAGTTGCTTTTTTCCCCCTGTGAATACACCATACTTTTCTGTTGCTTTGTATGCCATGTAAATTTTTTGTTGAGAACTGGATATTTTGAACATTGCTATGTGGTAATTCTGAAAATCAGCTTCTTCCCCTTCCACAGGGATTGGTGATGTTGCTTGTCGAGGGGTTCAGTCATCTGTACAGTGACTTTTCCAAGGATAGATCATATATAAGGCATATAACTATTCTCAATAAATTTTAAAAGATTGAAATCATACAAAGTATCTCTTCTGACTACAGTAGAATGAAGCTAGATATCAGTAATACAGGAACACTGGAAAATTCACAAATATGTGGAAATTAAACAATATACTCCTAAACAACCAATGGACCAAAGAAGAAATAGCTAAGCAAATTAGAAAATAATGTGAGATGAGTGAAAACAAAACCACAACATACCAAAACTCATGGCCTGCAGTGAAAATAGTGCTCACAGAGAAATTTATAGCTACAAATGCCTACATTATTAAAAAAAGAAAGATATCAACAGTCTAACTTATACACCTTAGGAACGAGGAAAAAGAGAGCAAGCCAAACCCAAAGCCAGCAGAAGGAAGAAAATAATGAAGATTAGAGCAGAGATAAACAGAGAATATAAACATGATAAAGTCAATGAAACCAAAAGTTGGTTCTTTGAAAAAATCAACAAAACTGACAAACGTTTGCTAGATCAACAAAGGAAAAAACAGAGAAGTTGCATATAACTAAAGTTACAAATGAAGGGAGGTCATTATTACCTAACTTATAGAAATAAAAAGGATTAGAAGAGAATACTATAAACAACTGTATGCCAACACATTAGATAATCTGGGGGAATTTGACAAATTCTTGGAAACAGACAAATTACCAACACTGACTCAAGAAGAAACTATTTCAACAGACCTATAACAAGTAAAGATTGAATCAATAATCAAAAATCTCCCCCCAAAAGAAAAGCTCAGGGCTTCCCTGGTGGCACAGTGGTTATGAATTTGCCTGCCAATGCAGGGGACATGGGTTCGAGCCCTGGTCTGGGATGATCCCACATGCCACAGAGCAACCAAGCCCGTGCACTACAACTACCGATCCTGTGCTATAGAGCCCATGAGCCACAACTACTGAGCCCACCTGCAACAACTACTGAAGCCCGCATGCCTAGAGCCCGTGCTCCACAACAAGAGAAGCCACCGCAATAAGAAGCCCGTGCACCGCAACGAAGAGTAACCCCCACTTACCACAACTAGAGAATGCCCACGTGCAGCAATGAAGACCCAACACAGCCAAAACTAACTAACTAAATTAATTAATTAGTTAGTTAGTTAGTTAAAAAAAAAAAGCCCAGAACCAGATGGCTTCACTGATGAATTGTACCAAAGATTTAAGTAAGACTTAAACACCAATCATACTTAAACTTTTCCAAAAAACAGAAGAGGGAACACTTCTTAACACATTTTCTGAGGCTACTATTACCTTGATTCCAAAGCCAGATGAATATACTACAAGAAATGAAAACTACAGACCAATATCTCTTATGAATAGAGTGTATTAGTTTCCTAGGGCTTCCATAACAAAGTACCACAAACTAAGTAGCTTAATACAACACAAATCACTGTCTCAAAGTTTGGGAAACTAGAAATCCAAAGTCAGTGTCAGCAGGGCCATGCTCCCTCCAAAACCTGTAGAGGAATCCTTCCTTGCTCTTCCTAGCCTCTTGTGGTTTGTCAGAAATCTTTGGTGTTCTTTGGTTTGCACTGCATAACTTCAGTCTCTTGTCTTCATCTTTACCTAGCATTCTCCCTCTGTCTCTATCTTCACATGGCTGTCTTATAAGGACATCAGGAACATTGAATTAGAGGTTCATTCAACTCTAGTATGACCTCATTTTAACTAATTTCATCTGCAGTGAGCTCATTTCCAAATAAGGTCACATTCATAGGTATCTGGGGTTAGGACTTCAACATACCTTTTTTTTTTTTTCTTTTTTTTTTTTTTGTGGTATGCGGGCCTCTCACTGTTGTGGCCTCTCCCGTTGCGGAGCACAGGCTCCGGACGCGCAGGCCCAGCGGCCACGGCTCACGGGCCCAGCCGCTCCGCGGCATATGGGATCCTCCCAGACCGGGGCACGAACCCGTATCCCCTGCATCGGCAGGCGGACTCTCAACCACTGCGCCACCAGGGAGGCCCCAACATACCTTTTTTTGAGGGCAACAGAATTCAATTCATAAAAAAGTTGAGCAAATTGAGTCCAAAAGCACATTAAAGAATTATACCCCAAGACCAAGTGGGATTTATTCTAGGCATGTGAGGGTGGCTCAACATAAGAAAATCAATCAATGTAACCCACCATATTAATAGAATGAAGGAACCCCCCCCATATGATCACCTCAATAGATGCAGAGAAAACACAACACTCTTTCACGATAAAAATGCTCAGCAAACTAGAAATAGAAACTTCCTTAACATGATAGAGGACATTTATGAAAAATCCACAGCTACTAAAAACCAACATCCTACTCAATGGTAAAAGACTTTCCCCCAAAGATAAGAAACAAAACAAGGATACTCCCTTTCACTACCGCTATTCAACATTGTACTGTTATGTCCTAGCCAGAGCAGTTATGCAAGAAAAATAAATAAAAGGCATCCAAATTGGAAAGAAAAAAGTAAAACTATCTCGAATTGCAGATGATTCTACATATAGAAAATCCCAAAGAATAATAAAAAAAGTAGAGCTAATAAATAAATTTAGCAAAGTTGCTTGTAGATTAACATACAAAGAGCAGTTGTGTTTCTCTGCATCAATAATGAACAGTCTAAAAGAAAATTAAGAAACAATTCTATTTACAGTAGCATCCCTCCAAAATACCTAGGATCTGGTTTACCCAAGGAGGTAAAAGACTTGTTTATTGAAAGCTACAAAACATTAATGAAAGAAAGTAAAGAAGACCTAAATAAGTGAGAAAATATGCCATATTCTTGAATTGGAAGACAATATTGTTAAGATGACAATACTCCAGAAGCAAACTACATATTCAATGCAACCCCTATAAAAATTCCAATGGCCTTTTTTTTTTTTTGCAGAAATGGAAAAACCACTACTCAAATTCATTAGAATTCAAAAGAATTGCAAGGGTTTCCAAATAACCAACAACAAATAGAAAAAGAAAAACAAATTTGGGAGACTCATACTTCTGGTTTTAAACCTGATCACAAAGCTTCAGTAATCAAAACAGTATTGGTACTAGCATAAGGATAGACACAGGTACTAATGTAATAGAAGAGTCCAGTAATAAGCCTATATATTTATGACCAATTAACAAGGGTGCTGAGACCCTTCAGTATGAGAAAGAAGAGTCTCTTCAACAAATAGTGCTGCAACAACTGGATGTACACACAGGAAATAATAGAGTTGGATTCCTACCTCACTTCATATACAAAAATTAACTCAAAATCAACAGTTAAAGTATGAAAGCTAGAACTATACAACCCTTTGTAAAAAATATAGGGGTAAATCTCTTTGTCCTTGGATTTGGCAAGGCATTCTTAGGTTTGACACCAAAACATGAGCAACATAAGAAATAATAACTGGACTTCATCAAAATTAAAAACTTTTGTATATCAAAGGACATCATCAAATAAAAATAAAAGTACAGAGTAGAGAAGATATTTGCAAATCATGTGTTGATAAGTTTAGTATTCATAACATGTAAAGAATTGTAACAACTCAGCAACAAAAGGCAAACAACCCAGTTTAAAAATGGGTAAAGACAGGCTTCCCTGGTGGTGCAGTGGTTAAGTATCCGCCTGCCAATGCAGGGGACACGGGTTTGAGCCCTGGTCCGTGAAGATCCCACATGCCGTGTAGCAACTAAGCCTGTGCGCCACAACTACTGAACCTGCGATCTAGAGCCTGTGAGCCACAACTACTGAGCCTGAGTGGTACAACTACTGAAGCCCGTGTGCCTAGAGCCCATGCTTCACAATAAGAGAAGCCACTGCAAGGGAAAGCCTGCGCACCATGACGAAGAGTAGCCACCACTTGCCACAACTCGAGAAAGCCTGTGCACAGCACTGGAGACCCAACACAGCCAAAAATAAATAAATAAAATAAATAAAAACTTTAAAGATGGGTCAAGAATCTTAGTAGATGTTTCTCCAAAGAAGTATATAAATGGCCAACATGTACATGAAAAGATGTTCAACATCACTGGTCATTAATGAAATGCAAATCATAATGAGATACAACTTCACATCCATGAGGATGGTAACAACAACAAAAACAGCAGCAGCAACAATAACAGCAATGAAAAATAGCAGGCATTGGCAGCATGTGAATAAACTGGAGCTTTCCTAAATTGTTGTAAAATGGTGAAACCACTATAGAAAAAGGGTTTGGCAGTTCCTCAAAAAGTTAAACACAGAATTACCACATGATCCAGCAATTTCACTCCTGTATATATAACCAAAAGATATAAAAACATATATCCTCATAGAAACTTGCACATGAATGTTTATTACAGCATTATTCCTAATAGCCAAACATGGAAATACCTCTAACGTTCATCAGTGGATGAATGGATTAAAAAGTGTGCATATGGGGCCTCCCTGGTGGCGCAGTGGTTGAGAGTCCGCCTGCCGATGCAGGGGATACGGGTTCGTGCCCCGGTCTGGGAGGATCCCATATGCCGCGGAGCGGCTGGGCCCGTGAGCCATGGCCGCTGGGCCTGCGCGTCCGGAGCCTGTGCTCCGCAACGGGAGAGGCCACAACAGTGAGAGGCCCGCATACCGCAAAAAGAAAAAAAAAAAAAAAAAAAAAAAAAAGTGTGCATATGTACAGTGGGATACTATTCAGCCATTAAAGGGAATGAATTACGATAGATGCTATACTCCAGATGAACCTCAAGAACATTATTCTAAATGTAAGTAGCCAGTTACAAAAGATCACATATTGTATGATTCCTTTTATATGAAGTGTCAAGAATAGCCAAATCCATAGACAGAAAAGTCTAGTGGTTGTCAGGGGCTGGGGGTGGGGGAGGAGGAGTGATTACTTAATGGATACGAATGTGATCCTGGGGGGATTAAAATGTTTTTAAACAAGAAAGAGGTAGTGGCTGCATGGCACTCTGAATGCACTAAATGCCCCTGAATTGTTCACTTTAAAATGATTCAGCGTACATTATATAAATTTCACCACAGTAAAAGAAAACATTAGTGATCCACGGATCATCCTCTGCCTTCATCTAATCATTTTCACTCAAAAATTACAATTTCTCTTAGATTTTTGACCCTACGTAAACACTGCCATGACATATTGCTATGTGTTGAAGCCCGCCCCCCCCATTCTCCTTTCTCCATCTACATAATCTTGTAAAATCAGGTAATCAAGTAAATTACTGGGACTCTTTTGCCACCTCTCAATCAGTAATGGACAATTACAACTTATCTTTGGTGCTCCCGTTCTCTAGAACTGAGGCCGACAGCACTCAGCTGACACAGATACACGTCTGCAAGCCGAGAGACAGGTCACCCGAGTGCTGGCTGGTTTCAGGCACTGTGCCCAGATACTTAAACGCGACATCTCATTCCACCTTCACACAAAATCCTGGGATAAATCTGATCCCCAACTCATAAATGTGGCGGTGGCAGTGGAGTCCCGCCGCGGTCACCGCCCAGAGGGGCGTCCAAGGCGGAGGACTGGACGCCCAGGGTGAGGCTGCCCGTCCCCGGGCTGTTAGTACGCGGCCGCAAAGGGGCCTGGACGGCCCTAGGGGTCGGGAGGAACGGACCCTTTCTCAGGCGAGCAGGTCCCGAGAGCCACCAGTCCACCATCATGACTTCACTCCCTGCGTCTTAAGGACGTTCTGGGGTTGAAGCACAGATGCCTCAGGGGAGGCCAGGTTCCCCTGACTTATGCCCCTTTGTCTGCTCACAGGCCAGGTGAGCGCAAAGACCCCGAGCTTCAGCCCCGGCTCCAGGGCCTGAGAGCGGAGGTGGGACGTGGCCAGTGACGCAGCCACCTGGCCTCTCACCCTTCTTCCGGCTCAGAGAAGGCCAAGCCTGCGACACGGGGCGCCCTGCTGCAAGGAGCCGCCTGCAGCACCCCGGTCCCGGAGCCTCCTTGCAACGCATGGAGGCCTCCCTGTGACCCACTCCGAGGCTCTCCCACGCCCTGCCAGCCTGTGACGGGGGCGGCTGACCCCTGGCCGCAGCAGCTCTGATACCCAGCCTCTGCTTGCTCTCATTTCCAGTCTGTCCTGCCTGTCACCGCGGACCCCTGCCTCTGACCAGCTATGGTCCCCACAGAAACCCTTGTGGGAGGTCAGCAAGGGGGACTGGGCTCCACTCTTTTGTTTCTTTTTTTTTTTTTTTTTTTTGCGGTACGTGGGCCTCTCACTGTTGTGGCCTCTCCCGTTGAGGAGCACAGGCTCAGCGGCCATGGCTCACGGACCCAGCCGCTCCGCGGCATGTGGGATCTTCCCGGACCGGGGCACGAACCCGTGTCCCCTGCATCGGCAGGCGGACTCCCAACCACTGCGCCACCAGGGGAGCCCCGCTAGTTTTAATTTAAGAATGCCATTGGTTCGTTCAACCTTTCCAGAATATTTGGGGGGCAAAAGTAGTGTAGTTGCTGAGTGAGGAGTAACACCTTACAGAGTTCTCTCATAATGGTTCCTGTGGACAAAGAATGCTGCCCAGCATCAAGCCATCAGCCGCCGCAGCTGCCTCCATCGGAGGGCCCTCAGGGGAGTTCAGGAGGGAGGGACACAGGATGCTGGCCCTAGATAGTTAAGATGCATATCAGTTGAATAATTTCAATGAGCCCAGACGTTTGCATCTTCCCAGACATAGGAAAACACTAAAGTCATTAACTTGAGATATGTTTTTTTTGTGATTAGCCGTAATCTTTTGATGTTCCATTACGTGTTTTTGTTGGTTTGTTTGTTTCAGCAAAACCTGACCATGTATCCTGGTTCCTCCGTTTCCTCTTTGGAGCAGCTCCTCAGAGCTACTGAGAGGCTGTCTCCTGGGCTGTAGTCCTCAGTAAGGTCCCTGAATAAAACACAACTCACAACTTTAAGGTTGTGCTTTTTTTTTTTCAGTCAACATTCCTATAAAATGTATGCCTTGATTACGTGATATGAAAGTTGGGATACCCCACGTTGGAAACACAAAATCAAACAATTTTTAGCAACTGTAAGGACTAAAGCTTTTTGGGAAGGAAATGCTTCAACCCATTCTGAAAATATGCATTCAATAACTAAAACATTCGAAACCCATGGAAGCCATATAAAGTCCATCTGAAGGTATTCAGAGCGCCCTTGAGGCTTTGGTTCTTGGCTGTGTCCCATTGGGATGGTTAACTTTATGTGTGAACCTGACTGGCTACAGGGTGTCCAGATGAAAGATTATTTCTGGGTGTGTCTGTGAGCGTATTAGCATTTGAAAGGTAGACTCAGGAAAGTTGATTTCCCTCTCCAGTGTGGGTGGGCACCATCCAATCCATGCGGGCCTAAATAGAACAAAAGGAGAAGGAAGGAGGAACTTGTCCCTTTTTCTGCCTGTTGAACGGGGACACCCCTGTTCTCTTGCTCCTGGGATTTACACCAACGGGCCTCAGACAGAATGACACCACTGGCTTCCCTGGGTCTGTAGCTTGCAGACAGCAGATTGTGGAACTTCTCAGCCTCCATAATTTGGTGAGCCAATTCCTCATAATAAATCTTCTTGTGACTTTTCTTATGTCCCCTTCTCTCAGATAAATAACTAATTATGACAATCTTTTTTTTTTTTGCGGTACGCGGGCCTCTCACAGTTGTGGCCTCTCCCGTTGCGGAGCACAGGCTCCGGACACGCAGGCTCAGCGGCCATGGCTCACGGGCCCAGCCGCTCCGCGGCATGAGGGATCCTCCTGGACCGGGGCACAAACCCGTGTCCCCTGCATCGGCAGGCGGACTCCCATCCACTGCACCACTAGGGAAGCCCTATGACAATCTATTGATCAGATTCTAGGTAATTATAAATTTGAATTTAACAACCTTCATAGAGCAATGGGCCGAACACTTGCCACGTGAAAGAGACCAAAGCATATAACCAGCTGAGGTAAGGCCTTGCGTCCCAGGCAAATTCTCTTTTACTGGGTCTCCATGTGCCCCTACTGGGTACTAGTTTTGGGGGACCAGGACCTTTGGTGCTGCTTGCCTCAGACCCACTCCTCATGAACTGTAGGAAGAGTATTCTCAGACTTCTCTATACACAGAGGCCCTAAATCTAGAAGTCACCAAGGCTGGAAATTCTAACAGACATGAGTTCTGAAATGAGGACACCTTGATTACTCAGGCACTTTTCCTGGAGGAATCAGACTCATTCTGATGCCAGCAACCAGAGCAGTGTTCCCAAATGTGGGACCATACAAAGAGAAAGGCTCTAAGAGAGTTACCATTAACTCTGGGGAAGCTATGACCACCACCCTGCCGCCTCCCCACCCCCGGGAACTGCAGACTGGCAGGGCAGAGAGAGGTGACCACAGTGCTCTGGATCTTGGGTTGGCCAGTCATGTACCACTGCTAATACTTGCTGTGCTTGGATCAATGAAACAGGCCAAGCAGAACACACGATACGTCACCTTAAAGAAAAAGCTATTTGTCTCTTTAGGGTTAATCCTCATGGCCTACGGGACTTTTTTCTCTCGGCCTAGGTTGGGCAGTTTGTGTTCCTAGTTCAAAGCAACCTACAGGGACTACTGATGGCTCTTGTTTTTGTTGTGGGCATGACATTCTATCCAGCCTCACAGGCTTCTGTGCAGCTGCTCCCTCATCAGCTCAGATGATTGCCATGACGGTACAACAACTAAAAGAAAAAATAAATCTCATGATATGATTGATGATGGAGACAGCCAGAGAATCCCCAAGCTGTGAAGATCTGGATCCCTAACCTTCCCTGAACTGACCAGCTTCCCACAGGTGAGAGGGAGACCCAAGTGGCAAGGGGACCAAGAGACTAAATACACAAATGGACAAGGGTCAGACCATTTATGACAGTCTCTGACTCACAACCTCTGCAGCAATCAGCCCGGAATGATCAGGACTTGGTCAGTGACTGCCAGCTTCCTTATTATTATTTTTTGTTTCCACTTCCAACTTAGGACCAGCCAGAGAAAGCCAAATGTGCTCCCTAGCCCAGTCTGCTCCACAAACATAAGGGGTCCCAATTCTAATTAGCCACCTTCAGCTCCCCAGGGCACCTACCTGAAGCCTTCCCTTTTCACTCCAGAAGTTTCTCACTCATCTGCGCGCCTCTGAGTCTCTACCAAACACAGGTGATGGTGGCTGACACGCTTGCTACAGCAAGACCCAGATAAATAGCCTCTGTTTGTTCTCATTTGGGGGATCTTCATTTATTTCCACGTGACAAACTGGACTTAGTAGATGGTGAAACTGTCTGAAAAAGAAGGATGCTGACAACTGAAACTGGAGTGACCTTTCCAAAGCCTGTTCTTATTTAGATCACCGCCCCCGCCCTGCTCTAGAGCCTTTATTGGCTCCCCTGCCCCTGCTCTTTTTAGCGATCTTGATTGGCTTCCAGCCTCTCTCCCTTACACTGGTAACCAAATGGACCTTTTATTTTCTGGAATGTGCCTTGCTTTCTTTTCCTTCCTGGCTTTGGGGCAGGCAGTTTCTTCTACCTGGATTTCTCCCCTATTTCTCTCTTCAACTGGATACATCCTCACTACCCCTCAGGTCTGCGCACGGACATCACTTTCTCTGGCCAGCTCTCCTCCATGCCTGCCTGTGTGAATTGCTCCTCCTATTGTTAGCATAATACACCCTTTTCCCACTGATTATTTGGTTGTGTTCACCATTAAACCGTAAGCTAAACTATAGTGGTCATATACCACACCAAGCCTAATCCCATCAACCCTCACAGTAGTTTTGCAATTCCTTATCTAGGTAACCTGAATGAACATATCTGAAACTTTTCCTCTGAAGAAATTATTTCTAGAATTATTTTCTATCAGTATGGGATCTAATGCTTTGCTGATTACATAGTACCACCAACTGACTGTACAGTTTAACTTTTCCATTATCTTATTTGTCATAACTAACCTAGGAAGACAGTTGTCTACAAAGTGTTTTGTATTTTAACTTTATTATTATATTAAAATCATAGAATCTCAGGGTAGACGTGACTTCAAGAACAATTTCCATCTAGTACCTCCCTTTGTGTTGGTTCACTCTTTACTCTCTCTCACCCATGTTCATGGCTTTGTAACTGAGTAGGACCCTATGGGGTCTTCTCGGGACAGACCCCTCCCCCACATCCTCTGCTGTAGGTCCTCTCTGAAGTATCTGGATAATAGTATCTGATGCACGCTTCCTGAGTTGTTTTACAGATGCTAAAACCACCACCAAGTGGAAGAAATTAACGACCTGATGACCTCCTGGAGCCTAAGGATTGAGCCTAAGGTGAACCCCTGTGACACCACCTTGGTACCCCATCATCAACCAGTCAGAGAATTGTGCACCAGCTGATCACATACCCTGCGACCCCCACTCCCTCCCTCACCCGGCCTTTAAAAATGCTTTGCTGAAACCCTTCAGGGAGTTTGGGTTTTTTGAGCACCAGCTGGCCTGGACTCCTTGTATGGTGCCTGCAATAAATGCTTTACTTTCCTTCAGTGCAACCCAGTGTCAGTAGATTGGCTTTGCTGTGCGTAGGCCAGCTGACCCAAGTTTGGTTCAGTAACAGCTTCAATTATTGTCTGTATTATGGTGACTTTATATTTCTAACCCAGACCTGCATTCTTAGATCCAGACCTGCATTTCCAACTATTTGATTTTAGCATCTAGAGGTCTCAACGGCCATCTTGAACACGGTCAAGACCAACTTGTGACCCCTTCATTCTCCTTCCAGTGCTTCCACTACCTGTCCTCACTGCCCTCATTCTCGACACTTCACTCACAGCCCTGTCCAAACTGTCAGGTCTGGTGCACGTCACTTCCTAAGTGCCTCTTGCAGCTATCTGCTCTTCTTCATCTCCAGGGCTACCCGCCAAATCTCGGTTCCAAATGGCCATCGTCTTCCCCCTGCACATCCCAGGCACTCTCCTCTGATTCCCACCCCTGCTCGCTTCCACACTAGAGCCAGCTGTGCTCTCCAAGAGCACATCTGATCCTGTCATCCCACGCACTGAAAACACTTCACTGGCTTCTCATTGGTCTTAAAAAAGACCAAAATGGTTTACGTATCTGGCTTCTAGCTTCCCCTCATAATGTTTTTTCTTCCTGTGACCTGACCTGTAATTCAGTCATTCTGGTTTCCTTGGTCAGCCTGTGCCACACCCACTCCAGGCACCGGGCTCTGCAGGGCTGTTCCCACTGCCTGGAGTCATCTCCTCTCACCATCTCTCTCTGCCTTGATCCACTCATGCCTTCTTGCCCTTCTGACCTCAGGTTGCCACTGCATCAAGACTGCTCAGCCGGATCAGGTCTCTGGGCTGTAGATACCTGGAGAGCCTACCTTCTTCAGGAGCATTTACTCAGTTGGTAATTAAACTTTCACTGTGTACTTATTTCACTAATGACAATCTCCCTCACTGTTCTCTAAGCTCTGTGAAAGCAGGGATTGAGCTGCTTTTGTTTTCTGCTCATCACTGTCTCCTTGGCGTCTAGTAGACACACAAATAAACGTAGAACCAAGGTGAGAAAGGCAAGATCACATGCCAGGGGTTCACAAAGAATATCATCTCCCCTTTCTATAGAAATTTCAGTGGATTTGGATTAATCGTAGCAATTAATTTTATTGTAGGTGAGCACATGGACAGTTGTCTCTGTGTGTTGCCAGATGCAGTTGCAGAGGGTGCCTACGCGGCCTGGAAATCCAGCCCACTCTGCTGGCCCAGCTCTGCCCAGAGGAAGGGACACTCCTTTTGCTTTCTTTCTTTCTTTGTCTGGAAGCTGGGTGGGGCCCTCAGGGCAGCACACACCCAAGCGCTCCCTCTGTGGGCCAGCGTGTCAGGCTCTGGGGCCAGTTTAAGATTTTTCTCTGTTCTGTGGTCACCCAGATTGCTCTTTTTATGGTGGACAATTATTTTTGCAAAAGCGGATGCTGATTATAGAAGGAACCAGATGAGAGAGTCGGAAAAGTCCAGCACATCTTTAGACCCAACTGAAGCTGAAATCAAAGCATCTGTACTCGTACTGACACCAAGTAGGTTGAGGAGAAGCAGAACAAACTTGTTTGTGCTATGACGTGCCCAGCATGTAAGTCCTCAGGTCTAACTTCTGATTTTGAATGATTTGATGACTGAGTCCCTCTGGGTCATGTTGCTCATTCCTCTGTCATGGGGAGGGACAGTCCTTTCAACATCAAAGCCGTTGACTGTAGTTTTAAACATCATTTGTTACATATCCATGCATGCTGAAGTGTTTAGCGACATTAGTGACATAGTAGACCAATGTCTGCAATTTCCTTTGAATGCATCCAAAAAACAAAAAAAAAAAGATGGAACGAGAGATGAATAGTTGATTCACATTAGCCAAAACATGGAAACAACCTAAATGTCCATCAACAGATGAATGGATAAAGAAGATGTGGTATATATATATATATATATATATATATATATATATATATATATACAGTGGAATATTACTCAGCTATTAAAAAGGGTGAAATAATGCCATTTGCAGCAACATGGATGGACCTAGAGATTATCATACTAAGTGATGTCAGAAAGAGAAAGACAAATACCATATGATATCACTTATATGTGGAACCTGAAATATACCACAAATGAACCTATCTACGAAACAGAAACAGACTCACAGACATAGAGAACAGACTTGGGGTTGCCAAGGGGGAGGGGGGTGGGGGAGGGAGGGACTGGGAGTTTGGGATTAACAGATGCAAACTGTTGTATATAGGATGGATAAACAACAAGGACCTCCTGTAGAGCCCAGGAAACTATATTCAATACCCTGTGATAAACCATCATGGAAAAGTATATTAAAAAATAACATCTGTATGTGTAGAACTGAGTCACTTTGCTGTACAGCAGAGATTGGCACAGCATTGTAAATCAACTATACTTCAATAAAAATATAAAAGAATTGAAAGAGATGAGTAGTTAGATAGCTGGGTGATAAAGCAAATAGAGTAAAATTGTTCATTATAAGATCCAGGTGATGTTGGGCTTCCCTGGTGGCACAGTGGTTAAGAATCCGCCTGCCAATGCAGGGGACACGGGTTTGAGCCCTGGTCCAGGAAGATCCCACATGCCGTGGAGCAACTAAGCCCGTGCACCACAGCTGCTGAGCCCAAGCTCTGGAGCCCATTGAGCCACAACTAATGAGCCTGTGTGCCACAACTACTGAAGCCCACGCGCCTAGAGCCCCTGCTCCGCAACAAGAGAAGCCACCACAATGAGAAGCCCGTGCACCGCAATGAAGAGTAAGCCCTGCTCACCGGAACTAGAGAAAGCCCACGCGCAGCAACGAAGACCCAACTCAGGCAAAAAATTAATTAAATAAATTAATTAAAAAAAGAAAAGAATACTGGATACTCTTAAAAATAATTGAAAAAAAAGATCTAGGTGATGGTGTTCACTGTGCATTTATTTCAACTTTTCAGTATGTTCAAAATTTTGCATAAGATGTTGGGAGAAAATTCATTCAACATTTATTAAAACCTGATGATATTTATTAAACTATTTATTAATATAAATTTTATTAAAGTAACCTAGGCATCAGGGATACAGTGATGATCAGAAGACATGGCCCCTGTTGGTACAGCACTCCCTGAGAGACAGACACGTTAGCAGATGATGATCAAACAGCATGGTGAGTGACATGATAGATACACACAGACAGCTCTGGGCACGTCAAGAAGAACCCACCACATTTTGCCATGTGTATGTGTGTGGTGGTGGTGGTCAGGGAGATCTTCCTGGAAGAGAAGCCACCAGAACTCAGCCTCGAATGGCAATGGGATAGAGATCAGGTCAGGTAGTAGGGAAGGAAGGAATTCCATGAACAAACCCTGTATAGTGTTTGCGGCAGCGGGAGATGGGCCGGGCTGGTCAGCTCTGGGGAGCCTGTGTTCCAAGCTGGCCAGCTGGGCTTGCTCCTTGGTGGTGGGGGGATGTGGAATGGCTGAAGGTAAGAAGGGAAACGGCAGGGTCAGATTCGCTTTTTGCTGCGTCTCTACCTAGCTGACTGCAGAGCATCCCTGAGATGCCAAAGCTGGAGGTCAGGTCGGTGCCTGACTGTGCAGGTGTTCCTGTCAGGAGATGCACACGTGGTAAGAGGGCTGTAGGTGGGGGAACAGATTTGAGGAGCATTAGGATGTAAAATTAGAAAACTGGAGATGGGAAAGATGAAGGGTGGTAAGCATGCTGCTTACGGTTAGAGGGGCTGTTGAGGAGGGATGATGGGCTCAGCCTTGAACACCTGGGGCACCCAAGTGGAGCTGCCAAGTGGGCAGCCAGGAAACAAAGCTGAAACTTAGGGAAGAGGTGGATACACTTCATTACTGGGATCGAAATAATGAAGTTTGAATCTGCAGTTGAGACTAACAAGGGAGAGTCTGGAGAGTGATAAATGAAAGGGATGGGGTTTCCAATACCTGGAACAGTGCCTGGCACATAGGACGTGGTGATGAATATGAACAAAAGTGGGAAGAATTCTGGGACAAACATTCAAGGATGGGCTGAGAAAGGGAAGCTGGTAAAGGTGTAAGGACCGATCAGAGAGGGTGGAGAAGATTAAAGGTCATGTTTGGGAAGGAAGTGTTTCAGGACAGGGAGGAGGTTACAAATAAAAGATGAGACTAAAATCTGTTCTTGGGTGTACCAGTTGGGAGGTCACTGGTAGCCAAGGGATATCTGCAGAGTGCAGAGGGTGGGGACAAGAGAGCACAGGGTGAGGAGTGGAAGCAGCTGAGGCATCGGGAGAAATGTGACACAATTGCTCCATACCAGAGCGCCGTGGTCTAGATCAAGGGTGACGGGAAGGCTTTAACTTTTCATCACACCCATAATTACTTGAAGAAAGATATCTAGGGACGTCATACCCATTTACTGCTGTGATTTATTATCAAATTAAATCATGATTCATAAATAACTATAAACAGCAAATTCTCCTTCAATTATGGCTTGTATTCCTGTAGGAAAAAAGCAAATTGTGGCTAAGTAACATCAGCCCAGCATTCAACACAATTTTTTTAAAATAAATTTTATGTATGTATTTTTTTATTTTTGGCTGCGTTGGGTCTTCGTTGCTGCGCGCGGGCTTTTCTCTAGTTGTGGCGAGCGGGGGCTACTCTTCTTTGCAGTGCGCGGGCTTCTCATTGCGGTGGCTTCTCTTGTTGTGGAGCACGGGTTCTAGGCGCGTGGGCTTCAGCAGTTGTGGCTCGCGGGCTCTAGAGCGCAGGCTCAGTAGTTGAGGCGCACGGGCTCAGTTGCATGTGGGATGTGGGATGTGGGATCCCGCGGCATGTGGGATCTTCCCGGACCAGGGCTCAAACCCGTGTCCCCTGCATTGGCAGGCAGATTCTCAACCACTGCGCCACCAGGGAAGCCCTCAACACAATTTTTAAATTAACTCACTAAATTTATTTAGTGCCTGTTATGTTTTTAGTCACTGGGCTAAACTGAACAGAAGTTACCAGTAGAAAGAGAGAAGCTGAAATTATGGGAGAGGGATGGCTGGACAATGAGGTGCTGGGTAGGGCAAACGAGGCCCAAGGATGAAGGCGCTGGCCATGAGCGTGAGCAGACACATCCTCTGATCAGGGTGGCTGCTGAGGAAAAAGGCGTGTACGTGGGGCCAGGAGGGGGTTCCAGGGAGACCAGGTCTGATGGTCTTGGTGTTCTGGAAGAAGGAGGAGACATGGTCTTCTGCTGAAAAGGAAGCTGAGGATTATCCCGGCAGCTTCAGTGAAGTGAGAAAGGTCTGGAATAGTCATTGACGAGCGATAAATTAGTTTGCACACACACCAGGCCTCTCGTTAAACTGCAAGTTCTCTGAGGGCGATGTGGCCCTTTTCTTCCCCCTTGGGCTCTTGACTCCACGGAGGAAGACCCAAAGGCATTTTGAAAGCCTCCTACTCCATGATTTCATTCATTTTGAAAAATAATTATTGCTTCACAATTTTTTAAAGAGTTGGGCAGAAGTGAACTTCTAGGCCGTTTAAGAGATTTAACAAATGTATGCAATTAACTTTTTTCCTACACAACATGTAGTAGCTCTAACTTAAAAATCAGAATTCTCAAGAAAAGGTGTGACATTAATTTTCTTAGAAAATAATTACAAAGTCAGGAGACCCTATCCAGTCAGTTCACCAAGATGTGTCAATCAAGGGCATACTTGTCAAAGTTCTGATAGTCCAAGTTCTATCCTCCAATGGCAGGGCAGGCTTCTCCTCACAGCTGGTCTCCCATTGGCTCTGAGATGTGGGCGGGGCCACCCATTCCTGCTGCTGCCACTAGCTCCACCCCACCCCATGCAAATAAAATCAAAGCTCTGGTGAACCCACGTGATTGGTCACGTGGTACGACACACTCGCCCCACCCCCTCAAATGACATCATCACCCTCTCAAACTCTCACGAGAGTTTGCACAGATGCTGGTGAGAGGCTGGCAGGCCAGTCCACTGTGGCAGGAGGGGTGTGAGGGGAGGGAGCTTCAATACAGACCCCCATTCCCACTGCTGAGTCTCCAGTCCAGCTTAAGACAGGGGCCCCTAGGGGCCTGTGGGGCAGTGCCCAGGGGTCCCATGCACACTCTTCCCCCATTGGCTGGCTGCACCGGCATGCAAATGAGGGCGCGCGTCACTTCCGGAGGCCAATCGAGCGCCATTTTCTCTTTCTGGCCGAGCTGGGAGGAGGGGACGGGGTCGCGCGGGGTGGGCGCGCGCCGAGCCGGAGTCCCGCCGCGCGGGGCTGAGGCGGGCGGGCGCGGGGCCCCAGCGGGTGCGGCGAGAGCAGCGGGGGACGCAGCGCCGCTGCGGTCGCCCAGCGGTAGGTAACCCCGGCCTGCGCCGACGCCCCTGGCCCGGCCCGGCCCGGCCCGGCCAACGAAGTCCCGGCGGCGGCCCCGCCCCATCCCGCCCACACCTCGCGGCCCGGGGCCGCCTCACGAATCCCGCGACGTTCTCCCGGCGCGGGGCTCGCCGCCAGAAGGGCGCCCGTCGTTCCTCCGAGTCACGTGGGGGCCGGGGGTGGGGAGGGGGCGGGGATGGGGGTTCGGGGGGCGGGGCGGGGGGACGGGACCGGGGTGAGGGGGACTCGGGGACTGGGCGGCGGCAGGGGAGGTCCGGGCGTGCGGAGGGCGGCGGGACGGGGACCCGGGGAGCCGCCCGGAGCGAGTGCGGACGCGGGCCGAGCGGATGCGAGCTCACCCGGCCTGCCCTGTGGCGGCTGTCTCTCAGGAGGAGAGAACAGCCGGTAGCAAAGCCCAGTTCCTCCACCCCTGCATATTGACCACATGCAGTTGTTGACATGAACGTTTTAACTTTTCATATGTCGTCGCTTACTGCGTTGACGTACAGTCTGTGTGCAGAATTTCTCCTCTCACTTGGCTTTGGAACGTCCAAACCTGTAGCCACCAGTTCACCCTGTACACAGTTGCAAAATGATAAGTAGTTAAATATTTAAAGTATTTTCTTTGAATTTGAATGGGAGGCTTACCTGAATGCTCTTAAAACTCGTTCTAATTGAATGGAATGGGTAATGGCAGCCTCTTGAGACCTGAAGGACTCTTCTGTGTGGTGATTTACAATGCAGATGGGCAAGTGCCGGCGGACACCGGCGGGTACCCAGGTCTCGCCAGATAGGTGGGGCGGAGAGTCAAGGTTGTGGGGAGCGTCTTGGGGAGAGGACCGCGTGAAAAGTGCGTCTTGTGGGAAGTGCGTGTTCATCTTTGGAAGTCAAGTAATGCATGCGTGACTTACTTAGGGCTGAACGAACTTTGATATTCTGGTTGGAGATGCAGCTGTGTTGAGCCAGTGGTCTTTAGGCGTGCAAGTGACAGACCTGTGTGCAGGAAGGGAACTGGTGCTGGCCTGGAGGATGGACCGGAGTGGGGCGGAGATGCTCACTTGTCCGTCTGAGCAGTGGTGAGGACGTGGGAGCTGGATTTAGGGTTAGGAATTGAAGGTCGGTGACGGGAGGTGAAGGTGGAGTTGTTACAGGATTTTTAGCCGGAGAGATCTGGGACACCTTTTTAAGTTGATCCCAGGTTTGCGATATGCTTTTGGTGAATTTGTGGTTGAAGTCCCTTTGAGGGGTCACGCCCCAGCTTTCTGCCGTGGCCGCCACTCTGGATGTCACACACCTGTTAGGGCAGTGTGTTACAAGTGGGGAGACTGACTGAAAGATGATGACTTGCTGAAGGCCACAAGTCTGAGAAGGGGTCTTCCTGTGTTTGAACCCAGACTTTTGAATCTTGCTTTCATGCATTGTATAAATACTATGTGTGTTTTTTTAAAATTAATCAATTAATTAATTAATTAATGGCTGCGTTGGGTCTTCGTTGCTGCGCGCGGGCTTTCTCTAGTTGCGGCGAGCCGGGGCTTCTCTTCCTTGCGGTACGTGGGCTTCTTTTTGCAGTGGCTTCTCTTGTTGCGGGTCACGGGCTCTAGGCGTGCGGGCTTCAGTAGTTGTGGCTCCCGGGCTTCAGTAGTTGTGGCGCACAGACGTAGTTGCTCCGCGACATGTGGGATCTTCCCGGACCAGGGCTCGAACCCGTGTCCCCTGCATTGGCAGGCGGATTCTTATCCACTGCGCCCCCTGGGAAATCCCTGAATATTTATGTGTTTTTAAAGTTACTTAAAAACAAAAAACAACAAACCTGTATTCCAATAGTTGGGACATTTCACTTAGATTTTTTGGAGTTAGATAATGGCAAACTCACAGTCTTATGTTCTAAGTGCTTTTCTTGTAATTAGACTGTTCTTTCTCAAAAGCACTTCTCAGAGTAGCTGTGCAGTCCGTTTCACAGAAGGAACTGAGGCCCCAGGATTAAGTGACTTGTCAAAGATCACACAGCTAGTCAACTGTGGAGCTGATTTGAACTCAGGCAGCGCAGCTCCAGAATCTTTTGCTCGTGAGATGATTGTGTGGGGTTGCTTCTGAAGTGAAGTCTTTTTAGAACTTAGATTTCACAGGAACGCAAAAGAAAGTTCTGTGGCTTTAAAAAGTATTATTTATTACCTGAATGATTTTCTTTTTTGTAGTGTATTTTTTCAATAATGGAATATTCTTAAATCATGATACTAAAAAGCAACAAAAGAAACCCTTTAAGTGCCTCTTTGGGAAGTAATATTTTCTTGTGCACATCAGCGCAAGTTTTGGTAGTTCAGTGTCTACCACACACTGTGAAATTAAAGGTAATTTACTGTGAACAGAGGTTGATAGATTAGTGCAGCTGCATTAGCCTGCTGTTTCCTAATGGTGAAGATACAGATTTAATTGAGTACTAAGAATATATAGAGAACAGCATCAATAAAGGATCTATAGATATGGAAGCATTGAACAACTTCTCTCCTAGTTAATTAATCCACTAGGTCCTCTATGGAATCTTTCATCTCTTAGAATGGAGAAATAATGGTAAAAGTCACCTTCTGTTCCCCAGAGTGATTGGCAACAGTAGACCAGGATTTTGAAGAATTGCTTTAAGGTTATGACACTTCTGTGATTTACCGATGTTTTATTTTTTATCTTTACTTGGTTTCCCTAAAACAGCAAACTGCTGAAAAGGGGAAACTTTTTTTTTTTTTTTTAAATTAAGAATGGATCTGTGTGTTTGTTTTGGGAGGGGGCGGGCAACCACAATAGCAATGATGAGGGAATGGGGGCACTTACAGTTGAGAATAAAAAGCTCCTATTCTCCAAATTCAAGAAGACAGACTTCCTTGGCCCTCCTCCCAAGCCTTGAACAAGTAACTGCAGAGCCCTCTAAAACTTGCCTAGTCACTGGAAGCCTCTCTTCAGTGCCTTCCTCCTGAGGGCCGGCCTGTCAGTAGCAGCCTTGGGAACCATGCTGTGAAAATCGGCCAATCCCTAAACTGCGTGACAGTGTACTGATCCCTGTGCTCCTTGCTTGTCAAAACTGTGAGAAGATCAGCACTTGCTACGGAAGGCCAGATTTCTTTGCAAGCAAAAAATTTAGCTTTTTTGTTTTGGATATATGTGGATGGTGGTCTTAACCTTGGACAATCCTATTTACCAGCTTTGGGGAAAGAAGGACCCCAAAGGATAGAGAGGACAGTGGGGCTTCAAGGGGGAGATAACGGCAGGTCTGGTAGAGTGAGTGGGAAGCGTGAAGAAGGCTTTTTGTTGAGGCTTTGCTCTGGCCAAGGAGGCCAGTCTGGGCTTGAAAGTGACCTTGTGCTTAATATTTAGGAATGCCACCACGAGGTTCTTGACAGCTCCTCTGTTAAATTATGCTTTTGAAGCCTAGAACCCAATTCAGTGAATTTTATTGTTAATAATTTTATTATTAGGTTTTTTGTTGTTGTTGTTGTTGGTACGCGGGCCTCTCACTGTTGCGGCCTCTCCCGTTGCGGAGCACAGGCTCCGGACGCGCAGGCTCAGCGGCCATGGCTCACGGGCCCAGCCGCTCCGCGGCATGTGGGATCCTCCCAGACCGGGGCACGAACCCGTGTCCCCTGCTTCGGCAGGCGGACTCTCAACCACTGTGCCACCAGGGAAGCCCTAATTTTATTATTTTTAACTTTACTTCCTATGATTTTTATATCTCCCAGTTCTAAAATAATAAATGATCCTTCAAGCTCACTTTCTACTGAGCCTGAGATATACTTTTCACATAGATAACTTGTCTGAAAAGCGTGTCCATTCCAAATCAGCTTCTCAAATACTTCATGTTTCTTTATTACCCACGAAAAGGTCCTCCCACTGTTAACCCTCCCTGCCCTACTCATCTCGTTTTATTCCAGTCCACCTTTTTGGTTTTACTTACCTTTTGCCCAGTATATTCAGACTTTTACTACCTTACCTCAGTTATTTTCTGATGCTGATCTATTCACTTGGAATATCTTGGACTCCAACTCACCAACCCTCCATATCCTTTGCATTTTGAACCTCAGTGATAGGCCCAGATGTGCAAAGAAAACGATTCCTGCCCTGAAGAAGTTCAGTCCAATAGGGAAAATAGGTATAGAAGTAAATAATTACAACGTAGTGAGGTGAGTGCGATGAAATAAGTATAAACTGGCCACTCTGGGAATTCCTCGGAGGGGCACCAAGCTTATCCTTGAGGGAGAAGGGGTTATAAGAGGGTATAGAAGTGGAATTGCAGACTTACAGAAATGGTTATTTAAAATCCTGGAAGATACTGCCGGTTGTCCTCTAAACATGTAGAAATTACGGTTTTTCTACTTATCCTCACTACCAGTGGGTATTATCAATCTTTAAGTTACTGTTTCGATGATAGAAAATTGGCATTCATTTTTTTACCTGGCATTTCTTTAACTCGAGCTTAACTGATTTTGTTTTATAGCTTGCACATTAAAACCTTTTTTGAAATAGTTTCAGATTTATAGAAAGTTGCAAGTACAGTACAAAGAACTTCTTCCCCTGAATCATTTGAAACTAAGTTGACAAAAATGATGCCACGTTACCCCTAATGTTGTCTGTTTCCTACAATAAGAACATTCTCATATATATCCAGAACACAACCATCAAAATTAGGATATCAGTTTATTACCATCTAATCCTCAGACTCCATTGAAGTTTTGCCAGTTGTTCCAATAACATCATTTATAGTAAAGAATCTAGTTAGAATTGCGCATTGTATTTAGCTATCTTTAGTCTCTCTCAATCTGGAACAGTTGTTAGTTTTTCCTTCCATGATCTTTTTCTAAGTGTATAATTAGTTGATTTTTAGTAAATTTACAGAGTTGTGCAACTAACAACACAATCTAATATTAGAACATTTTCAGCACTCTCCCCAAAAACCTATCCATGTGCAGTTACTACCTGTTCCCACCCGCAGCTGACTGCTAATCTACCTTCTATCTCTGTAGATTTGTCTTTTCTGAACATTTCATGTAAATGGAATCAGTCAGTATGAGGACTTTTGCGTCTGGCTTCTTTCACTTAGCATCATGTTTTCGAGATTCATTCATGTTGTAGCGTGCATCAGTACCTAGTTACTTCTATTGCCAGATAGTATTCTGTGGTATGGGTATGCCATATTTTGTTCATCCATTCACCATTTGGTGGACACTTGGGTTGTTTCCACATTTGGCTATTATGAATAGTGCTCCCTTGTATCATCTGGACACTTTTGAAGATTGCAGGTTAGGTATTTTGTAGTGTCTCTTAACTGAATGTCTGCCAGACTTCTGTGAATTACACTTTCCCCTTTGGTTATTAACAAGTATTTTGTGGGGAGATGCTTGGAAACCATGTAACATATCCCATTCCTCACTAAACTTTCAATTTATTAAATTGTTTATGTTACCATGGACTTAAGTTTATATTCTAGTGGGTTATATTTTGGTTACTATTTCTTAATACCAAACCACCCCAAAACTTTGTAGACTGAAACATTTTATTTAAAAATCTCAGTAGTTCTTTGGGTCAGGAGTTCAGGTGGGAGCAGGGAGGATGGCTTGTTTATATTCCACAATGTCTGGGGCCTCATCTGGAAAGACTCAAAGGCTCAGGGTGACTGGACAGCTGCAGGCTGTAGAGCATCTTCACTCTTGTGTCTGCTGGTTGATGTGGAACCTCTCCATGTGGGCTAGTTGAACTTCTTACAATAAGGAGTCTAGATTCCAAGAGTAATGGTACCCAGAGGGCAGGCAAAAGCATGTGGCATTTTTATGGTCTACCTTTGGAATTCACATGGCATTACTTCTGCCATACTTCAGTGGTTGAGGTTGCCACAAAGTTCTGCCCAGGTTCAAAGGGTGGGAGCATAGATGCCCCTACTTTTTGGGAGGAGTGTCAAGGACATATTTTAAGGAAAGCATGTGGGATGGGAGATACTGTTACACTATCTTTGGAAAATTCAGTGCCACAGGTTAATCTGTTATTGTCATTACTTATTTGGTACCCACATTGTCCCATATTTGGCTTGTGGGAACTTCTTCAAGCTGACTTCTTTTGAGTCCTTTTGACATGTCTCACCATTCTTTGAGCAACTTCGTTATTTTCTGGCATAAGAAATTCTAGGCTCATCTTGTCTTTTATGTGCTCCAGCCCTAGAATCAGCCGTTTTTTCCAAGGAGCCCTGTTTCCTTTTAATGGAAAGTGGTATTTAGAAAGTAAGATTTGAGGGACTTCCCAGGTGGCACAGTGGTTAAGAATCTACCTGCCAATGCAGGGGACACGGGTTCGAGCCCTGGTCTGGGAAGATCCCACATGCTGTGGAGCAACTAAGCCCATGAGCCACAACTACTGAGCCTGCGCTCTAGAGCCTGTGAGCCACAACAACTGAGCCCGTCTGCCACAACTACTGAGCCCATGCCCTGCAACAAGAGAAGCCGCCGCAATGAGAAGCCCGCGTACCGCAATGAAGACTAGCCTCCTCTGTCCGCAACTAGAGAAAGCCTGCACGCAGCAGCAAAGACCCCATTCAGCCAAAAATAAGTAAATAAATTAAAAAAAAAAAAAAAAAAAGATTTGGGGCCAAGGAGTGCTCACTGCTACTGGGCTGTGTAACTGCTTCCAGGCTCTCTCAGTGGACAGAGCTATACAATATACACAGACACATTAACAAATGTATTTATTTTTAATCTATGTATGTGTTAAGAATTATGAGGTCACAGCTATACCTCTTATCATGGTCAAGTACCACAGGATTTATTTTAATTTTATGCTTTTTCAGGTATTTTAAAAACAGCTTTATGGAGATGTAATTTACATACCATACACTTAACCTTTTTTTTAAAAAATTATTTATTTATTTATTTGTTTGTTTGGCTCTGCCGGGTCTTAGTTGCGGCACATGGGATCTTCATTGAGGCACGCGGGATCTTTAGTTGCGGCATGCAGGATCTAGTTCCCTGACCAGGGATCGAACCCAGGCTCCCGGCATTGGGAGCGTGGAGTCTTAACCGCTGGACCACCAGGGAAGTCCCCAGGTCACCTATTTAAAGTGTACTTACTAAGTGGCTTTTAGTAGGTTCACAGAGTTGTGCATACATCACCACAGTCGATTTTAGAATATTGTCATTATTCCAAAAGGAAACCCTGTTCCCCTTAGCCATCACCTTCCAGTCCACCTCAGCCTTAAGCAACCAGTATTCTCCTTTCTGTCTCTATAGATTTGTCTGTTCTGGATACTTCATATACATTGAATCATATAATATGTGGTCCTTGGTGTCTGGCTCCTTTCACATAGCATAATGTTCCCTCACACAGGATCTTCGTTGAGGCACGTGGGATCTTTAGTTGAGGCACGAGGGCTTCTCTTTAGTTGTGACTTATGGGCTCAGTAGTTGTGGCCCACGGGCTTAGTTGCTCCGCGGTTTGTGGGATCTTCCCAGACCAGGGATTGAACCTGTGTCCCCTGCATTGGCAGGCGGCTTGTTAACCACTGCGCCACCAGGGAAGTCCCCTTTGCCCATTTTTAAGTTGGGTTATTTGTTTGCCTTTTAATTATTGTTATAAGAGTTCTTTATGTATTCTGGATATGTTTCTTATCAGAAATAAGATTTACAAATATTTTCTCCCATTTTGTGGATTCTCTTTTCGCTTTTTTGATGGTTTCCTTCAAAGCCGGTAGGTCTTTAATTTTGATGAAGTCCAACTTATCTTATTTTTTCTTTTGTTGCTAGTGCTTTTTGGTGTCATATCTAAGAATCCATTGCCAAATCCAAGGTCATGAAGATTTATGCCTATGTTTTCTTCTGAGAGTTTTAAAATTTCACCTTGTGCATGTGCATGTATGATCCATTTTGAGTTAATTTTTGTGTATGGTATAAGAGAAGAGTCCAACTTCATTCTTTGGTATGTGGAAATCTAATTGTCCCAGAACAAAAATTACTCTGCTTTACCAGCCCTGTTTTAAAATTTTTTACGTGTGTGTGTGTGTGTGTGCGTGTATGTGTATATGCACTTATTACAGTTTTGTTTTCTTCCCTTTTAAGGAAAATTTCAAAAATGTTTCAAATTCCCGTGGAGAATCTTGACAACATCAGGAAGGTACGGAAAAAGGTGAAAAGTATTCTTGTGGATATTGGGCTTGACACCTGCAAGGAGTTGCTGAAGGTAAGAAGACATAAGTAACAGATTAAGAGAAAACAGTAATATTGGAGATACTGGGGGTGGTGAGATTTGAACTGGGAAGTTTTGGAGAATGGGTAAGATGCCTCAAGATGGAGATTGCCGACTCTTGAAATGAGGCATGGGAATAGCATTCGTTTTTATTCATGTCTTTGACTTAAAGTGGGCTACTTGAGGCTCTTCCAGTTTTTAACCTTACTTTTAGGAGGGACCGTTTATAGTCATTAGTTGCAACATATCTTTGTTCTTGATCTTTGAGGGGAATGTCTTGAATTATATAAATTATTTTAGCAGAAGAAAACTAACTCAATTTTCCAGTATTGTTAGAGTGATCGTCAAATGGGGATGCATACTTGTATGATAAGGTTGTTTGTTTTCTTCTGTTTTTTTCTGATTTGTGAATTTAATACATTCAGTCTTATAAAAGTTTAAAAACTAAGGTCACAGTCACACACTTTATTGATAAATTATGTTCTCATATGATTTTATCTTTTCTTATAACTTGAGAATATATGGCTGGCATAAAGAAATAAAAATTGTTAAATAAAGCTTGCTTTGTAGCTTTATAGCCACTTATAATTCTATGCATGTTTAATTCATAGCTATTGAAATAGGGACCGTGTCTGCTTTGAATTTTTCAGACTTGTGAAGAATTCAATTCAAGGTGTTATTGGCCTGGGAAGAGTTCAGTTTCTAAAATTTCAAATCTCAGACTTTGAACCAGATTGACTTTTATTTATAAAAAGGTGTTCAGGTGTTCTGATGCTGAAAGACCAATACTTAACCAGGATTCTCATTAATGGTCAGAATTGATTTTTGCTCTAAAGTAAAATTTCTGAAAGAAAGACCTCAAATAGTTATCTTCAAACATTACCACCCCAGAGAGATCTTCCCCCTAAAATGCTGCCCTTTTCACTTTGTTATCTTACCTGTTCTGTTTTTCTTCAGAACTCCTGCAATACCTGATGTTATTTGTTTATCTGTATCCCTCACTTGAATGTAAGAAGGCATGGACCACATTGTTTTGTTATCCACTCTATTACCTGTACATGCTTAAGATATATATTTTTTTAACAAATATTTTTCAAATGAATGAATGAAAGTAAAACCCAAGTAGAGAAGTACTTTTAATCGCAGACTGTGCCTGAAAGTTTATTTGGAAATAAAAGGTTGGGAGAGATACTGAATTGGAAGCTCTTAGACACATTGTTCAAGAACAGCCTTAAAGTGAGAGTACTGTCATTGTTCTTGTAGCTCTGTCTGTAAGTCATATTTTATGCATGAGGAAGAAAGCAGGATAATTTTTTGGAGACAGGTTTGAGAAGGTAGATAGTGGACACATTGTCCATTAATAATAGATAAGTATGCGAGTTTAATATTTGCAGAGAATATAAAAATAACAAGCTAAGAGCACAACATGTATAGACTGAGGAAATTTCAAATGATAACGTATGAGAAAGTTTTTGGAATGGTGCCTGGCACGTGGTAGATGCTCAAAAAATGTACCCTGAAGGTATAGCAGTGCCTTCAGTAACAGACTGAAACTCTTTTTGGAATATTTGGGGGATAAAGGCATGGCTTTCATTTTAGTCCTGGCTAGTAGCTAATGGTGTGACCTTGGGCAAATCTGTTACTCTTTGGGCCTCAGTGTCCTCATTCTAAGGAATGTAGAGAATTAGTCAGGATACTTACCGTTGAAGGGGGTTGACAGTCTAGCAGGAGCTGAGACAAACTTGAAACAATCGAGAAACAGACAGATCACTTCTAGCTGAGGAGGCTAGAACAGCCTTTATGGAGGAGATGGGATTTGAACTGTTTTTTGTTTGTTTTTATTTGTGTATTTATTTATTTATTTTTGGTCGTGCCGTATGGCATGAGGGATATTAGTTCCCCAGCCAGGGATAGAACCCGTGCCCCCTGCAATAGAAACACAGAGTCTTAACCACTGGACCGCCAGGGAAGTCCCCGTGTTTTTAAAGATAGGGTAGGATTCTCCAGTGGAATTAGAAAGAGTATTTCAGGAACATGGAATTTAGAATCACAACCCAGTTGATTAACCCCCATCAAACTAGGCTAAGTGAATTCAGTTTTTTAAAAAAGTGTTCTATTTGGAAATAATAATTCAAACTTACAGAATAGTTACAAGAATAAAAATAGTACAGGGAACACTCATTACCCTTTACCCAGACTTACCAGTTGTTAACATTTTCTCCCATTTGCTTTAATATTTGCACACTCTTGCTTGTGCTGTGTGTGTAGTATTTTTCCCTGAGCCACTTAAGTAGGTTGCTTATCTCATGACCCTTATTACCTAAATACCTAAAGTGTGTGTTTTCTAAGAATAAGATTAGTTTCTTATATTGCCACAGGATGGTTATCAACTTCGGTAAATTTAACATTGGTATGACATTTTTGTCTCATCATTTATAGCATTTTTCCCCCTGTCATTGGTGGACCCAATCTAGGGTCAGGTGTTGCCTTTGGTTGTCATCTGTCTTTAGTCTCCTTTAATGTGAATTTACTTTTTAAATGGAATTTTGTTACAGAATTAGTTTTATTTTTAGGTAAAATGCCAGTAACAACTAAAATTTTTCATCCTGGAGTCCTTTGTTTTTGACATGGCGTAAAAACTGGACATTCCTCACTAACTTGCTTCCTCAGTCAGCCTAAGAATTGTTTACTCATCTGAATTTGTTCAGGACTGTTTACTTTTTCTTTCCAAGACTATAGTGACACAGAAACGTACATACTTCACAAGAGAAAAGTAAGAGATTTGAATGGCATATCAGAATTGTTAGTTAATTAACTATTGGGTTAAATTTTACTAATTCTTTTGGGGGAAGATTTTTGTTTTATTAATTTGTAGCTGGTCCTATATTTTGAAAAATGTTTGAAAATTCAAGCAATGTAGAAGTTCATTATAGAAAAATTAGAAAATATACACAAACTGAGAGGAAAAAAATGACTCACTTGTAAACCGTTACCCCAGAATCTCCATGGTAAACACTGTTATATCTTTCCAGATTTTTAGAAACAGGACTTGATCTAACTATATAAAATACTGTCCTAGTAGCTTTGTTCTTACTTTTCACTGAATCTCATATGAAGAACTTCTTTCCATGTCAAATGCATTTATTCTTAATCCATTGTATTATTTAGAGTCTCTTGGTCTCAAGCAACGAAAACCAGTACTGACCAAGTTAAGCAAGAGGGAATTTATCTGAAGTCTGTGGGCGCTTACAGAGAGTCAGCCCTGGGAACACCTGCCCACGTGGTCCTTTCCGTTTCCTTAGCCAGCATTTCAGGTTTCATAGTGAGAAATCACTCTGCCTTCTCTGATTTCCAAGGTGTATACAACTCCACTTATCCTAAGATTTAGGCCCTCAAATTGTAGGCTGTACAATTCTTGTCAAAAGCCTGGCTGAGAAAAGTGAATCTTAGGGGAAATAGGCTCTTCCAAGAACCTTATCTCCTTTTCTAAAAATAGATCTAAACCCTGCTACTCCTTAGAGTATCTTGAGGGGTTTTTTAAAAAGTTAACATTTGGGGGCTTCCCTGGTGGCCCAGTGGTTAAGAATCCGCCTGCCAAGGCAGGGGACATGGGTTCAAGCCCTGGTTCAGGAAGATCCCACATCCGCGGAGCAACTAAGCCTGTGCACCGCAACTCCTGAGCCTGCGCTCGAGAGCCCGTGAGCCACAACTACCAGTCCTTGTGCCACAACTACTGAAGCCCGCGTGCATAGACCCCATGCTCCACAACAAGAGAAGCCACCGCAACCAGAAGCCTGCCCACCACAACGAAGAGTAGCCCCTGCTCACTGCAACTGGAGAAAGCCCACGTGCAGCAATGAAGACCCAATGCAGCCAAAAATAAATAAATAAAATAAAAATTCTAAAAATAAAATAAATTAGATCAAGATATTTTAAAAAAAGTTAACATTTGATCAGTTAAATTAAAGGCTAGCTACATAATTTGGAGGGCACTGTGCAAAATGAAAATGCGGGGCCATGGACAGGCCCCACAGGCGCACTGTCCCAACCCACAGCAGATGGGTGACTCCCAAGAGATTGCAACTTCTGTGTCAGGATGCTTCTGTTACCTGGATCCAGGGTGGGCTCAAGGCCCCAAGTTATCTGCCAAACACCTTGGTGCTGCCAGTCCAGGGCTGGGCTGGTTACCACCTTCCTCCTCCTCTCCCCGAGTCTATGCCTGGCTCCCACCAGGGCGACTGGGGAATATGGACCTCTTGACAACTTGGTTATTGCCCCAGGTGGTGGACAAGAGTCTAGGAGTGGTTGCAGGGTGAGGGGAGTTTGGAGGGTTGTGGAGACCGAGAGCAGGGACAGAATCTGTCCTAGGACAGTGGAGGTAGGACCACACGTGAGCTGATGCTTCAGGCCCCTGACACACGCTCCATGGTCCTATTAGACTTCACTTTATAAAACAAATTCAAAGATGAAATTATTAACACTTTCAAAATGCTGACAACAGGGATTACACCCCAGCACTGGCCTGTGAGCACAGGGCTCTGTGCAACTGCATCGGTCGTTTTGAAAACTTTCCCAGTTCTTTATTTTTTTAATTTAGTTAAAAAAAATTTAGTTATTTAACCTCATGTTGAAAATATTATTTCAGTATGTAATCAGTATAAAATAAGTAATGAAACATTTTAACCTCTTTTTTCTCTTAAATCCTCCAAGTGTATTTATAGAATTTTTTTATTATGGTAAGATATATATAACATAAAATTTGCCATTTTCGCCTTTTTTTGGGGCCGCGCTGCACGGCTTGTGAGATGTTATTTCCCTGACCAGGGATCGAACCTGGGCCCTGGCAGTGAAAGCTCTTAGTCCTAACCACTGGACCACCAAGGAATTCCGCATTTTAGCTATTTTTAAGTGTACAGTTCAGTAGCATTAATTATATTCACACTATTTTGCAACTAGATTTTCATCATCTCAAACAAACTCAGTAACCTTTAAGTAGTAACTCCCCATGCCCCACCCCAGCCTCTGATAACCTGTAATCTACTTTATGTCTCTATAGATTTGCCTATTAAAAATAATTCATGTGAGTGGAATCATGCAGTATTGGTCCTTTTGTGACTGGCTTATTTCACTAGCTTAATGTTTTCAAAGTTCATCTATGTGTGGCATGTGTCAAAATCTTAACTCCTTTTTATGGCCAAGTAATATTGCATTATGTAAGCATATACCACATTTTATCAGTTCATCTGTTGATAGACACTTGGGTTGATTCCATCTTTTGGCGGTTGTGAATAATACTGCGGTGAACTTTGGCTCACAGGTATCTGTTTGAGTCCCTGTTTTCAGTTTTAGGGTATATACCTCAGAGAATTGCTGGGTCATGTAATAATTGTTTAGCTTTTTGAGGAACCACCTAACTGTTTCCACAGTGGCTGCACCTTTTTCAGTTCCCACCAGCCATGAATGAGGGGTCCAGTTTACCCACAGCCTTGCTAACATTTGTTCTCTCTTTCAGTCTCTCCCTCTTTCTCTCCCGTCCTCGCCATTGTGGCCACTAATGATGTTGAGCATCTTTTCATGTGCTTATTGCACCTTTGTGTATCTTTGGAGATTTGTATTCAACTCTTGCCCATTTTTAAATTGGATTGTTTGTCCTTTTGTTGTTGAGTTGTAGTTTTTTATGTGTTCTGGATATTAAACCGTTATTAGATATGTTTTGTAGATATCTTCTCCCATTCTTCTTACTTTCTTGACAATATCTTGATGCACAAAAGTTTTAAATTTTGATGAGGTCCAATTTATTTTTGTGTTTGCAATGCTTTCTATGTAGTATCTAAGAATCCATTGCCAAATTCAAGTCAAGAAGATTTTCTCCTTTGTTTTTTTCTAAGAGTTTTATGGTTGTAGTTCTTTTTGTTTAGGTTTTGATCCATTTTGAATTAATTTTGTATATGGTGTGATATAGGGGTCTAACTTTATTCTTTTGCATGTGGAAATCCAGTTGTCTCAGTGCCATTTATTTGACTGATTTTTCCCACATTGAATGGACTTGGCAGCCTTGTAGAAAATGATTTGGCCATAGATGCATGGATTTATTTCTGAACTCTCAATTCTAGTCCATTAATCTATGTGTCTATCCTTATGTTAGTATTACACTGTTTTGATTACCGTAGTTTTGTGATAAGTTTTGAAATTGGGAAGTGTGAGCTCTCCAACTTTTTTCTTTTTTTTTTTTTAACATCTTTATTGGAGTATAATTGCTTTACAGTGGTGTGTTAGTTTCTTCTGCACTTGCCCTTAGTGTGTTTTCGATTACCTTCATTATTTTACTCAGGTTTCCCCATGTAAAACCCTAAAGGAAGTTTTTTTTCAGAACTCGTGCTAGGAGAGTATGTGGCATGTCTTGAGTGTGCTGGACCCACATCAGGGATCAGTCCTGACCATCCTTTTCATTGCTTGGTCAGCCTCATTAGGCAGGCCCATCCCTTGAATCTCATTAAAATGTACAGGAAACTAGTACTGGGTTGCTTGATTAAAAAAAAAAAAAAAAAAAACCACAAATGTAATCAGTGGGAAAGTGGAAGAGACATTGGATGTTCTTTCTGTGTATGATGTGTATGTTGCTTAGAGGAGAGATTTCTAATGTATGATGTGGACCCTTGAGGAATCATGAAGTTATTAGGGAGTTACTCCAATTTCTCTGGTGGCTGCAAATTCAAATGAAGCATTGTCTGAGAATTGAAAGTAATCTCTCCCATTAAATTACTGTTATATATCAAATGTTCATAGATACTGAGGTGATTAATATTATCCAAATTTATTTAAAAGTATTACTCTTCCTATCAGCTTTTGTCATCCTCTGTTTTCTCAATTAACAGCTATCAGAGATACAAATACTGTCACATGGAGGCCAGAAACCTTTGAAGAAGCGGTAGGGAAAAAGGGGATTAAAAAAAGAAGGTCCCTAGGTTAGAGTTTCAAAGTATCTATCAGATTTATTGAGGGAGGATGAGATAGAAGGAATTAATGTTGACTGTCTAGTAGAAATTTGGATCCATGATCATTTTCGCCTTTTTGTCGCCTTGTGGGTTATTACCTTGTAAGCCTTTTTTTCCTACCAGTCTTCTGTTGCATCCTGTCTACTCTGAGGCTCTTCCTGGAGGTACTGTTCTCCCCTCGTAGAAGCCCCAAGGGTCTGCCTTCGGTGCAAAAGCTTGACCACTCTTGCACTTGCTTCTCACTGCACTGCACCACGTTCCTTTCTGTGCTGTTCTGCTCAGAGCTGCCATTTCTCAGGCAACTCGTGCATTTAACTTCTTTGCATCAAGTTACAGATTAGATGAGAACATTTCAACCAATGTTTACAAATTTGGGGTTGCTGCATCTAAATTAGGGAAGCTTAAACAAAAAGAGTGCACTGAACCCACCCCATGTCAATCTTCTGAGACCTATATATGTATAAACAGATTTTTAAAAATGTGTTCATCTATGTTTCTACATCTTATGTACAAAAATATATTGAAATATTCTTAATCCATTTATTTCCTAATAATTGTGTTTTTTTCTTACTGCTCTTCTTTTCCTGCATCTGAGAATGGAAAGCGCTCTTTCCTTTAAACCCTTCTCATCGCCTGTGATAGAACATTACTGCTTCCCTCTTCCTTTTGCAGTATTTCCTTATGAAAAATTTAAGCCTACAGAAATACTGAAAGGGTTGTACTGTGAAAACCCATGTACCTACCACGTAAAGTCTACAAAATTAACATGAATATATATCTACACTCATCATTTTATCTTATTTTTTGATGCATTTTAAAGAAAGTTGCAGGCATTGATAAATTTGCTGTTTTTGTATTTGAAGTGAGACTTTCGTAGACAGCACATGATTGGATTGTGGTTTTTAACACAATCTGACATTCTCTACCTCTTGTTTGAGTGTTTAGACCAGAGGTAGGCAAACTATGACCCATGGGCCAAATCTGGCTTGCTGCCCATTTTGTAAATAAACTTTCTTGGAATATAGCCATACTTATTAGTGTTTACATATTGTCTATGGCTGCTTTTGTGCACGATGGTGGGATTGAGTAGTTGTATCAAACAGAGACTGCATGGCTGTCAAAGCCTTAAATATGTATCGTCTGACTCTTTAAGAAACAGTTTACCAACCCCTGTTATTTAATGTGATTGTTGACATGATTGGGTTTAAATCTCCCATCTCGCTGTTTGTTTTTACCTATCTCATCTGTTCTTTGTGCTTTTTATTCTTTTTCTGCTTTCGTTTGGATGAATATTTTTATGATTCCATATTATCTCCATTTCTGGCTTATCAGCTGTACGTTGTGGGTACCTTCCTCATATAATACTGCTTTATGTATAGTATAGAACCTTACAGCAAGCAGCTTTCATTTCCCCTTCCAGCTTTGTGCTATTGCTGTCATATATTTTACCTCTATATATGTTAGAAACCTCGCAATAAAAGCAGTGTTTTATCCAATTTAAATCCTTGTAATAATTTGCACTTTTCTCTAGTTCTGAATTGACTTGGTAGCAGTGTATTAGCCTAGGTGTAGTCCAAGGCAGATGTGATATTGTCATTCTTTGGCTTAACTAATTATTTTATATTAAAATAATCTTATTATTTAAAAAACCCCAGTAATATATACTGTGAAAGTTAGAAAGTACAGGTTATCATTTCTTTTTTTTTTTTTTTTTTTTTTGCGGTACACGGGCTTCTCACCGCTGTGGCCTCTCCCACTGCGGAGCACAGGCTCCAGACGCGCAGGCCCAGCCGCCATGGCCCACGGGCCCAGCCGCTCCGCGGCACGCGGGATTCTCCCGGACCGGGGCACGAATCCGTGTCCCCCGCATCGGCAGGCGGACTCTCAACCACTGCGCCACCAGGGAAGCCCTATCATTTCTTTAGAAAATAGAAATATTAAATGCCACGTACCTACCATTCAGAGGTTTAGCTTTCTCTTTATATGTGTAAACATATAAATGTAAATGTGTGTAGTGTTTACCACAGTGAGCTCATATCGCTCACACTCTTTTATTGCATGCTTTTTTCAGTTACCTTCATCTTTCTGTGTCATTAAATGTTCATCCTGTCTAATACCCAGTCCATATTCAGATTTCTCCAGTTCCCCCCAAATATTTTTCACACTCTGTCTCTTTGAAATGGAATTCAGTCTGGACCCTGCTGCATCTGGCTTTACGGTCTTAGAGTCACGTCCCTTTCCCTCTTGCCGTCCCTGTGGTGGTGTTAGCCACACACTTGAGCCCCTACGTCATTCCCCACCCTGACACTCTTCTCTGTGGTGCTCGCGCTGGTGGAAGACAGTGTCTGCTCATGCAGTTTCTGTCTTTCAGAACTTACTTGTGGAAATCTCATCTGTTTATTTCTTACAAAACTGTTACTCTTTAAAAAATATATATATTTATATATATTTTTGAATTTACGGAAGACTAAAGACATGGAAAAAAATCCAGCACCCTAACAAGTACGGCCAGGAAGGAAATCAACTCTGTAATAGGACTTAATGAACTACAAACAAGAAAGGATGGGAAAGGAAGAAAAAAATGTGCATTGAATTTAAGACACTGTAAAAACTCGGAAGACATATTCATTTACTATTCAAGTGTAAACTCAGTAAGTACTTGGCATAAATTAAAAGGCCGCTGCTGAGGTACAAAGACTGTAATATTAACTTGGATTATTTCAACATTTTCTCCAGGTCTCCAACTTGATGGGAACTCTGTCACAACTTGCCATGGGCTGCATTTTCATCTCACTCTTCCCAAGTAGATTTCTTAGGTGCCACGTAATCCCATCAGGTCCTAATTAAATATTTCTTTATCTTCTGAAATTATGTAATAATCTCTCTTTTTCTCCCTTTTTAAAAGGACCTTAAAGGCTTTGATCCAGGAGAGAAGTACTTTTATAACACATCATGGGGAGATATTTCTCTCTGGGAACCTTCTGGAAAGAAAGTGGTATGTATTTTTATTTTTGATTTTCATGTTTCCTAAGAACCTGGGGGTAAGTGTCAACTTGGTTCTGAGGAACATCATATGTTTTGGGGTTGCAGATGAATGAATGGGAGGAGGAGGAGGTGTAGTGTAAATATTCAGGGAAGTAGAAAGAAAAACAAAGTTAAACGTTTTGTAATATAGGATTATTGATGCTTTGAGAGTTTTCCGCCTATCAAGTTGGTAAAGTGATGTAGTGAAACTATTATTTGTCCTTGATTATTATATGTCCCTGATGTAAGAAGGGCTTCTGATTTATATAACTATTCTCAGTAAAAAGAAATGTCATGACTTTATATGTAATGAAGGTACATCCTGGTTTCAAAAATTAAAATAAGAATATGGAGTTTGAATCGAGGAACACAGTTTATAATAATTTGAAGCCTCATACTTAAGCAGATTCGAGGTAAAATATGTGACATACTGCTGAATTCTCCTCCTTAAAGTGTTTTCTTCTGGAAAACCCTTCCTACCCCCCAGCCGCTGGACTAGCACCTTCATCAGCATCAAACCAGCGTGTCCCTGATACGACTTCACTGTCTCCCCTCACCGCTTCCCCCACCCCATTTGGCCAGATCGTGTTGACCTTAAGAATTTTGGCTTTAAAAACAAATTCCTGTAGCCAGTGAGTCATTTTTCTGTCAGAATTTTACTTAAAAAAATTTCCGTTGTCACCTTGTCCTCCTGAGTCCTGCTTTCTGCCTCTATTTTGTGTCTCTTTTCCTCCTTAACCCGGAACTCCCCTTTCTACCCACAGATACAGGATTCCTTGAAACTGCTTTGATTTGGTTATTCTGCTCAGAACAGCTCATGGCTATTCAAATATGCCTTGTTTTGAAGACCCTGGCTTTGTGAATATTTTCTTGGGCCTCCCTGATTTTTCTCATCCAAATTCTTAAAAGATTCTGTAACATAACATGCAGTATAATGTATAATGATATGCTTTTCATCAAGAAACATATTTTGAATTCCTGTTACAAAGTAGGTAAAACTTTGAGTGCTTGATACAAAGAGGTGAAAGTTAGGGTTCTTTTCCTCAGGGAGTTTATCTTTTTGTTCGGGTGAATAGGGCCTGGCATAAAAAGTTAAATAACAATATGAAAGAGTGGAGATTGAATTTGTTAAGTAGATACCATATTGAGAAAAAAACCCATAAACCACCGTTGCCTGGCCTGGTGGAGGCTGTGTTGTCTGCTCGGTTTAGTCCCTTACCCCTCTCTGTGCCGTAGGTAGCTTCTTGCTTTAATTTGTCTCTGGGTAATAGGATGTGTGAACAGAGACAGTTTCGGGCACCGTAGCAGAAAAGTGTGACCCTGCTGGATTATGTGGCTCATGCTGCACAGAAATGAGATGTGCTGGACTTTTGGGTTTGGGATGAAGATGCTCAGGTTATATCAGGTGATGGAGCCCAGCTGTTGTGGGACCTGAGGCTGAGGCCTTAGGCTGACGGGGAGACAGGGACTATCACGGGGACAGGATTTCCACCAGCACCCAGAACACCTGGCTCCACTTCTTTTCTGCTGCTCTCCTTGGTTATTTTTTCTAACTCTGTTACAGTGAACCAAGGTCTCACGCTCAAATTGTTTCTGACTGGTCACTGTCCTAGAACTTTCACATACAAGCTTTTCTCTGAACATTTTGTCAGGGATTTTGTGCTTATGGACTTACTGTTTATTTTCCATTTTAATAGGTTTGTAGTGGTATCTGCTCTGGTGTTAGTTTGCATTTCCCTAGTGACTAATGATGTTGAGCATCTTTTCGTGTGTTTGGCATCTGGATCCCTCTTTACTTTAAAGTATTTGATGCTTAAAATGTTTTGCCAGTTTTCTAAAAATTGGGTTATATGTTTTCTTATTGAGACTTGAACATGTCCACAAAAGTGATTCTGGACACAAGTCCTTTATTAGATATGTGGTTTGCAAATACTGTCTCCTAGCTTGTGGCTTGTCTTTTTATCTTTTAAACAGTGCCTTTCAAAGAGCAGATTTCTTACTTTGATGAAGTCCTGTTTATCATTGTTTTCTATTATGGATCATACTTATGGTGTCATATTTAAGAAACCTTTTCTTAACCCAAAGATGTGTTCAATACTAACAGATAGTAACAAGTTGTTAGTAAGTGCTATTGACTCTTTAACTGGGTGTAATTTTCATTAGGTATCTGGTTTTTCAGTATAGCATTTTGTGGAGTATAAGATGCACCGTTTTAAAATGAACCACTAATGAAACTGAAGTAATACTTCACACTGAAGCTGTGTTGCAGCATTGAACTGTCAGTTGTAAGGTGTTTTCAGATTTCAGAGATATTAAAATATGGGGGGAAGAGTGTGTCAGAATCAGTGAAAAATGTTTTTCTTACTTGGGGATCTGTGGTTGGCTGTTGCCCAGGTTTATTATAGATCCTCCTGGAAGTGCCAGAACCTGGGATTTCTAATTGCTGGGAAAGCAGTAGTAACATGTTGTTGAATGAGTTTGGGTGATTCCTCTGAGCAGTGACCCAAGAGGAAAACGGCATGACTAGGAAAGAAGGCGACAAAACCCACAGGAGGGGAGTATGTGCGTGTGTGTGTATGAAAGTGGTCACGAGAGCACAGATCTGAGAGGGAGCGGGGTGGCCTGTGGCCACTGCAATAGCTGGAAAAAGGGTTGCAGAACGGGAAGGCCTCTGCCCCAGCGTTTAACCTGTCCTCACCTTAACCTTCCTCCTTTGTGAAACTAGGGCCCGTGTTTCCTGGGGCACCAGCTCTGGGGTCCGGAGGCTGTCATACTGCTCCAGGTTGTCAGACCAGCAAGGTTTCCTGGATGCTCGAACAGACTGTGCTCCTCAGTTGGCCAGCTGCTGTACAGATGTCTGTTCTTGTGCCCCAAGCTTGTTGAATTTCCCGTATTTGCCTTACAGAGAATTACCATACTGTCAGAGTTACAGCGTGGCCTGAACTTACCTCAGGATTATTCACAGTGAGTTAGGCACAGTCCCTCTTTCTTCAGAGCTTGTCGCATGGTTTATTGGCTACTTGCTTGTGCCATGCGCCGTCTGTGTGTCTCCTGCCTTCTCCAGGAATCTGGGAAATGGAAGACAGTGGTGATGGGGTTAACAGTTTGCAGGTTTGGTTATATTAGATAAATTCCAGGAGTTTTAGAATTTGGACTAAAAACGACATTGGAAGTAAGAGAAGTGGGATGAGAAGGGGAGAAAATAACTTTTTCATGCAGAAAATTGAGTTTATTTTAATTATTGCAGTTAGGACTGCATCAATTCAAAGTATAGGACTAAGTGATGAGATTTGTGGTTTAATGGCTGGCTTGGAAACAGGGTTCAGCTAGCTGTGATTTTGGGACCAAACTGTTTGTATGGCCTACATGCTGAGAATAGTTGTTACATTTTTAAATGTTTGAGAAGGAAAGAAAATGAAAAGAATACTGTTTTGTGACATGTGAAAATTTGAATTAGGGTCTCTAGTGTTATTTACACGTTATCCGTGGGTACTTTTCCCTTACAACACAGCACTAGATCTAGACAGTTCGAAGAAAAAGAATCATATACTTGTCAACTGTAGAAGGTGTAGCATCTGATAGTTTTATTAAACTATGCTTGACTTTCTTTTCTTTTAACAGAGATATCGAACAAAACCATACTGTTGTAGCCTCTGTAAATACTCCACAAAAGTGCTTACTTCATTCAAAAATCATTTACATCGTTACCATGAAGATGAAATTGACCAAGAGCTGGTGATCCCTTGTCCAAACTGTGTGTTTTCCTCTCAACCCAGAGTTGTGGGAAGGCACTTCAGAATGTTTCATGCACCTGCTCGGAAAGTCCAGAACTACACTGTGAATATTTTAGGTGAAACTAAATCATCTAGGAGCGATGTGATAAGTTTTACATGTTTAAAATGTAACTTTTCAAACACTCTGTACTACAGCATGAAGAAGCATGTGCTGGTAGCCCATTTTCACCACTTAATTAATTCCTACTTTGGCCTGAAAACTGAGGAGATGGGTGAGCAACCAAGAGCTGACGACCCCCGTTCTACAGAGAAGATGCCCCTATCCGACAGGTATTACTGTAAAAAGTGCAATGCCAATGCCAGCAGCCAGGATGCTTTAATGTACCACATCTTGACGTCGGATATACACAGGGATTTGGAGAATAAGCTTAGGTCTGTGATCTCAGAACATATTAAGAAGACTGGACTTTTGAAGCAAATGCATATTGCTCCAAAACCAGCTGCACGTGTGGCTGTACCACCCAACAGCAGTGCTCCGGGCACCCCAGCCGCATCTCCTTGCTTCCACCTTGCCTTGCCGCCGAACAGTCAGAGCCAGACTGTGGTACAGCCAGTTCAGGGTGCACCCCCTCCGGTGACTGTGGCCTCGGGTGCTTCTGGAAGCCTCACCCACTCCCCGCCTGCTGTTGCCCAGTCTCACGTGACTCTGGTCTCCAGTCCTCTGCAGGTGGGCCAGAGCAGCCTCCCTCTGCCGCCCGCAGCGCCTCAGCCTGTCTTTCTCTCTCGTGGAGTTCCGCTGAATCAGGCAGCAAAGCCTCCCGTGCTTCCCTTGACTCAGCCAGTGCGACCTGTAAATACGTCTGTCGGAGCCAGTGTCCTCCCCATAAACCAGACCATCCGCCCGGGGCTTTTGCCCCTCAACCAGCCTGTTGGACCCATAAGCAGACCAGTTGGGCCTGGAGTTCTTTCGGTAAATAGACCTGTTGCGTCTGGTGTCCTTCCTGTCAACCCCTCTGTCACCCCTGGAGTTCTTCAGGCGGTCTCTCCAGGGGTGATTTCTGTGAGTCGGACAGTCCCGTCAGGGGTCCTTCCTGCGGGACAGATGACCCCTGCTGGGGTTATCCCTTCAGGACAGACAGCAACTTCCGGGGTTCTCCCTGCTGGCCAGGTGGTTCAGTCAGGGGTGCTCCCCGTTGGCCAGACGGCCCCGTCGGGGGTGCTCCCCACGGGGCTGACGGTCCCGCCGCGGGTGCTCCCTCCTGGCCAGACGGTCCCACTGAGGGTTCTCCCTGCAGGCCAGGTGGTCCCACCTGGGCTCCTTCCTCCCAACCATACGGTCTCATCAGGGGTTCTCCCTGTGAACCAGGGCATGAACTCTGGTGTTCTTCAGCTCAGCCAGCCTGTCGTGTCAGGGGTCCTCCCTGTGGGCCAGCCGGTGAGGCCGGGGGTCCTGCAGCTTAATCAGTCCGTGAGTACCAACATCCTGCCTGCACATCAGCCCATTAGACCCGGGGCTTCACCAAACACCGCTTTCCTAACGTCAGGCTCTATTCTCAGACAGCTGATACCCACAGGGAAACAAGTGAATGGGATCCCCACATACACACTTGCCCCAGTATCTGTCACTTTGCCTGTGCCCCCTGGAAGTGTCGCCACTGTTGCCCCCCCACAGATGCCCATCCAGCTCCTGCAGTCGGGCACGGCTGCACAGATGGCCAGCTCCATGGCCAGCCTGCCCTCCCCACCAGTGGTGGTAAATGCCACTCAGAATATGTTCGTTCAGCCTTCTTCGTCTGTGGCAGAGGCAAATCAGGTGCTCAGACAGGCAAAGCAGTGGAAAACCTGTCCAGTTTGCAACGAGCTCTTCCCTTCCAATGTCTACCAGGTCCACATGGAAGTGGCACATAAGCACAGCGAATCCAAATCCGCCGAAACCCTGGAGCCGGAAAAGCTGGCGGCATGTGCACCGTTTCTAAAGTGGATGAGAGAGAAAACAGTTCGGTGTTTGTCCTGTAAGTGCTTAGTCTCTGAGGAGGAGCTTATCCGCCACTTACTGGTGCACGGCTTGGGGTGCGTGTTCTGCCCGTGCACTTTCCACGATATTAAAGCCCTCTCAGAGCATAGTAGGGCTATGCACCTCGGGAAGAGGAGACTGCCCGGGGACTATAGTGACAAAGGATTTCAGCTGGATGTTGATGCCAATGGCAGCCTGCTGTTTCCCCACCTTGACTTCATCACCATCTTGCCCAGGGAGGAGCTGGGTGAGCGGGAGGTCTACTTGGCCGTCCTGGCTGGGATACACTCCAAGTCGCTGGTGCCCGTGTACATCAAAGTGAGGCCGCAGACCGAGGGTGCGCCCGGGAGGCCTGGCAACCAGGCGCTGACCTGCCCCTTTTGCTTCGGCACCTTTGTGACGGCTGAGGCGTACGAGCTGCATCTGAAGGAGCGGCACCACATCATGCCAACAGTCCACACGATTTTGAAATCTCCGGCTTTCAAGTGCATCCACTGCTGTGGGGTTTACACGGGCAACATGACTCTGGCAGCCATTGCCATACATCTGCTGCGCTGCCGCAGTGCTCCAAAGGACAGCAGCTCAGGCCTGCAGGTCCAGCCTAATTTTATTGAGAACAGTGAACTGCTTTTAGTCAACGGTGAGGTGATACACGACTCCAGTTTTTCTGTAAAGAGGAAGATGCCTGATGGCCAGTTTGGGGCTGAAGAGCAGAGGGACGGCGCGGAGCGGCCTCTCGTCACGAACGCTGACACAGAGCCGTCCCCGGAGAAGGCGAGCGCCGTGCCTTCTAAGAGACAGAGGAACGAAGGCAGGACGGAGGCGCCCCTTGTGCACGACGACGCTCTCCAGGTTTTAGCGTTAAATCCCAAAAGATACGAAGACCGTTCTTACGAAGAAAAAAAGCAGTTTCTTAGAGATTATTTCCACAAGAGACCATATCCCAGTAAAAAGGAAATAGAACTGTTATCCTCACTCTTATGGGTGTGGAAAATTGACGTGGCTTCATTTTTTGGAAAAAGAAGGTATATTTGCATGAAAGCAATAAAAAGTCATAAGCCTTCTGTACTGTTAGGCTTTGATATGTCTGAACTTAAAAATGTTAAACACAGATTGAAATTTGACTATTAACCACAAAACTTGTAAAAAAAATTAGGAAATCTGAAGTACTAGATAATTAGTAGTCTTTTTCAATTGAGATTTTTTAAAATGTTATTTTCTTCACTGTATGTTGAACTAATCAATTTCAGTGGTCTTTATGCTGCTCTTTAGATTTATTTCAGGTGCTCAGAAAGACTTCTATATAAAGAACTGAATAGTTCTTTCAAATTTATTGTTTCCTGCAGCTTGATTTTGTAACAGTTGTTTTTCATTTTTTCCTGTCATGTAAACGAAATCTTTTGATATTTCATGCATGCCTTGTTTTCCCAGTAGTGTCAGTATCGTATGATAAAAACTGAAATCTATATATGTTTGTTTTTCATTTAAGGAAATTTCAGCTTGTTTCAGAATACTTGATTAACTGCGAATTAAAACTGCTCTCCCTCAGCTTCACAAGTAGCAGCAGATGATACAGTAAATGTTTAGAGAAGTGAGTAGAAGCCCCTGTGACATGTCTGGTTCCTTAAGGATGCACTGCATTAACTTATGCTGATTTCTTCTTGTAAGGTATTTGCTTATTAGATTATACTTTTGATTTACGTTTTTTCAGGTTTGTCCTAATAGCTGTTTTTGACTGTAACTCAGAAAACCAAATGTTTTCATTTGTTAAAAATATACTGAACCTGAAGTCTGGTATTAAAGCTCACAAGTCAAGAGTTATTTTACAAATAAAGTAATTCTGTAGGTACAAAAATACTTCTCAGTGTAGACTTTTCCCCTCTTTTTGATACGCTGATAAGTCTTTTTTCCATTCAAAGATATGACAATAAATCTTTAGTGCCTTTAGAACAAACACTGAAAACACACACACAAGCTCTCCTCCTAACCTAACTGTTCATAAACCAGTGAAAGGGAAGGACTGTGTTGTTACTCAGGAATAAAATGTTGGCCCCTGGGTGTGGCTACTAATTGAAATTTAAACACAGGTTTTCAGGGGTCAAGGTGAAATGAGTAGACCGGAGCGAGGCTCCTGGTTGGTGTATTAAATCTCTGACAGTTTCCTAGAGGTAAATGTATTCATTTTGGGGAAATGGGCTTTCCCATAGCCTAGTTGTCCAGGTTAGTGGGTTGGGGTATTGCCAAGGAGCTCAAGTGTATTACTCTCCTTTGGACAGCTAAGCCTCGGTTTTTTCACACAATATAAAATAACTTAAAGCACCAGAAGCAGTAATGGAGACCATCCAGTTTAGACCTTAAGTCGTAGTGCTGGTGATACACAGCAGAGGCACCTGTGCAACATACTCAGAAGATAAGACAGTCTCTGGGAAATAAGATAATGTTACCGTACGGATTTTTAAAATATAATAGCTGCATGTCATTGCTATAATGTGCATTTTTGAGGCAGTCGTGAAACTGGTGTGTGATTGTTGGTGTGCTCTGTTGTAAATTCAAAGAGCTTGTTCAAGTTTTTTTTTTTTTTTTACCTATTGTTTTCAGAGTGTCTATTTTGAATTAAAACTTGTTACACCACTGCAAGTAGAATTGTTTAATTCTTTTAACTGTTAAAACATCACGGTGACTCAGGAACAATCTAAACGTGGAAGTAGATACCATACTTACTTTCTAAAAAACATTACTTGTCATTGTGAAAATAAGCACAACCCAGAGGGGCTAACTAATTACAGGGTCACAAAATAGATGTGGCTAGAGATCCTTGCCGTGTCTGGCGGTGGCTGGGAGTCGGCCTTTCTCCAGGCTGTGCTCTGTGCCGAACGGCGCAGCTTGCCGTCTGCATGGTTTGACCCTCCTTCAGCTGTGCACGTTAGGGGTTCTGTTGGCATTGGGGCCTGATCATTCTTTGCTCGGGTGACTGTCCTGCCCACTGCAGGATCGGGGCAGCATCCCTGGTCTCTGCCCTCCAAGTCAGTAGCACCTCCACTCATCCCCCGGGCTGGCAGATGTGTCCCTGCCAGGTGTCCCTGTGGGGCTGCATCAGCCCCTGAGGAGAACCACTGTGATGAAGGACTTCTGACTTCTAATTGGATTTCAGCTTTTGATGTGGAGTCTTTTCATAGTATGCTAGTTACTGGTTACTAAATAAGGTTTTAGGCTTATGGATCAAAATCTGATATAAGCTGAGCTTCAAAAAGCACATGGGAGTTCTTGCAAATGTGAAAAATGAGTAAATTTATTACTGTTTTTGGCTCTGCCGTGTGGCATGCGGGATCTTAGTTCCCTGACCAGGGATGGAACCCGTGCCCCCTGCAGTGGAAGCGTGGAGTCCTAACCACTGGACTGCCAGGGAAGTCCCTAAATGTATAATTTGAAAATGAAAAACTATAGATTAATAGTGGTGGAGGCTTTTAAAAGTATTCCATTAAAAGATTAGAAATTGAGAAGGAAAGGAGACAATCCTTTTTATGACCACGGTTATGAATAGTTGTATACTTAAAAAAATTTTTTAATCTATGTAGCATGAACTCTAAAAATATTTCATATTTGGAGACACTGCTTGGGAAAGATCCTCCGTGTTCTCCTTGCTGCAAGTAATAAATCCTCCCTTCTCCTACCCTCTTCCCCCCAGATTACATATTTGAAGTCTATTCAGTGAAAGACAAATTAGAATGTAGGATACTATTTTAGCTTCTGAATTCTGTTAACACATCCTTGTTTTGGATGTGTTAGTTTTTAATAACTAGGAACCACATCACTTCATTTGTTACAGTGACTAATAAATGAGAGACAGTAATTCAGGAGTGCTCCAGAAAGCTTTTCATCCACCAAATAGGATAAGCACCTTCACCACCCACACCTTGGGTTAATTCTTTTGGTCACTGCTCTCCCACGTGTCCCTCAGCATGCTGCTTCCAGAATGAAACTGCCAGCAAATCTCAGTCTGTCGGATTGCCTTAGCAACTGAGCTGAGGAACAAGTCGGCTTTGATTTCACCTTGTCCTAAGGCCCATGAATGTTTTCTTTAGAAAGCTGCAGGCGAGTGAGGTAGGAAGGGCTGAGTGTGGACCCTACGGCTCTCGAGGACAGTAGGCCTCGGAGTCTGACCGTGCAAGAAGCTGTGGGACTCCGACACAGCTGCAGGAGTGCCTGCCTTCAGTTTCTGTGATGTGGGCCACAGGGCTGGCATGAGGGCAGGCAGACAGCAGAGATGGCTGTGTCGAGGACAGTGCTGGGTGCGAGGGCAGTGTTGGTACCACAGTGGCTTGAAGACTACATGGTATAGGTGGTGTCCGCCCACTCTAGCCCCTTCACCCTCATCAGTGAGATCAAACAAAACATAGCCAATCAGTGAAGAAGCCAGGCCGGTCCTGAAAAGCCAACGGGGGCCAGAAGACCCTCATCCACATACCACCAGATAACCACAAAAAAACTAGCCTTCTGTGTCACTACACTGGACTGGTACTCCCGGGCCAAGGGGCTCTTCCAGGAATCCCTGGTCCGGGTGGTTCTCAGGAAAGGGCTGTTGATCATATGAGACTTGTCAGTTGGCCTCCCTGGTGCTGTGGACACATCATCCTCTCCCTCAAGCTCAGGCCAGTTCAGTCTCCCTTGCAGAAGCCATGTGGTTCTGGTTCTTCATTCCGTTTTGAAATAAGACCTCTGGAAATCCTACGCTGTGCTGTAGTTGGGCAGCAGCTGGGCCAGGCCTGCAGTAGACGGTTGCTCTTCTGCCCCCGAGTTCCCAGGGGTGTGTGGCCAGGGAGGGCAGTCGCCCACCTCCTGTTACCCTTTTCCAACAGCTCTTCACATATGGTTATGTGCAGCTGTCTTAAGAGTTCCCTAAAGAAAGCAACAACCCTGACCAATTAAGAAAAGAAAAAACGGCGCCCAAACACTAACCTAGTTTTTACATTGTTTTTAAACAGACCTTCCTAGTAGATAATAAACATTTATCAACAGTTTACTATTGCTAGGAAATGGGCCGAGTATTTTAAGGACAATGATAATGATCTACTTAGTGCTTACTCAGGCTGTGCACAGCTGACATGCATTTTAACTCTCAACAAGCCTACAAGGTAAATGGTAGTATCTCGTTTTGCCTAAAAGGAAACCGAGGCATGGAGAGGTTAAGTAAGTTGCCCAAGGCAGGGAGCTAGTTAGGTGAAAGGAGCTATAGGGCGATACCTGAGGGCCGCTCTTAGCTGGGATGATACATTCCTCTGTCCACGTATTTCCCCACTTAAGCCTCATAATACTCTTAGGATGTAGGTTTTATTTTACTTGCATTTTAAAGATGAAGAAATGGGATCCAAGGTAGAGTGACCAGCTGTACCAGTTTACTCAGGACTGAGGGATTTCTCTGAACTTTCAGTACCAAAACTGGGAGCATCCAGGCAGGTGGGGATAAGTTGGTCACCCTACTCAGAGGTCAGTTCACCCCCCACGGTGACATGTCCCTTAACGGATGCAGTACTGGTTGTAATAAATCTCTGTCTGCTCTCTCTAGACGCACACGTAGCCCTTTAGGTGTCGAGAGATACAGGGTCTCCTGATCCTAAATGGTTACAGCACCAACAGTAACAGTGCCCTCCGGGTGCCAGGTGGTGTTCTGAATGCTTTGCGTAATGAACTCAATGACATGGTATGTTGTGAATGAAAAGTGAAAGGAGGGAAGTCCTGGTTAGAGCAACAATAAAAGAAGTACACACAGATTTGCTATTTAGATACCTTAGAATGTCTCCCCATGTTACTAAATAGAGTCTCTGCTGAACTATCAACTAAGGAATAAAAATTCCAACTATGAGGTACTGCCAGAAAACTTTTCTTTAGTTTTTTTTTTTTTAATATTTATTTATTTATTTATGTATTTGGCTGGGCCGGATCTTAGTTGTGGCATGCGGGATCTTCGTAGAGGCATTCGGGATCTTCAGCTGCGGCATGCGAACTCAGGTGCAGCATGTGGGGTCTAGTTCCCTGACCAGGGATTGAACTCGGCCCCCTTGCATTGGGAGCTCAGAGTCTTAGCCACTGGACCACTAGGGAAGGCCCACTTTTCTTTAGTCTTAAAAACTTAATTTCATTCTCTTACTGATAGTTATAATTTTAATGTTCTCAAACCAATTCCTTTTTCATAGGTGCTGAGAGTAAATATCTAAACATGCATTCCTTAACATAAAGCTTCACCTTGTAGCACACCTGCTGATTTATACTTATGGAATCTATTTTTTCTGTTATGCAGTTATTAACTCTCAGCTTTAGAATTTTTCTAGTTTTTGATAACCTGTCCTAATTACTACTTAGTTTTTAAAATTTAAAAGTTTAAAAATCATTTTAGCAATAAAGATGTTCTAGAGGGAAACTCTTCATAGTAAGTGAATGTGCCCTAAGAACATACTACTTGTAACAGTGCCGAGTAGTTACTTTCTTTCAGATTCGAAACCTAGGATTTTCTTAATTTGTGGTCCATGAACCATCTGAGTAAAAAGTGTAAACACTGATGAAAGTTAAAGTCTAGATTATATTATCAGATTTTTCATAATATACAGATAAGATTACAATTTACTGGCACTATCAGCCTCAAAGGCCTATGTTAATGACACAGGAAAACAGCCTAAATTTTATGCTTATTTGGGATCAGATATCTAGGAGGGTTACCTTGTAAAGTAGATTAAAATCCAAATCAAAATCTGTTGTATCTGACAGGGATCTCTTAAGGCCACCATATTGGCAGGTGGAAAACAAATACTAACACCATTCACTCAGATGACCTTGCTCACTTTTTTGTTTTTTTTTAAGTCTTTATTGAATTTGTTACAACATTGCTTCTGTATTATGTTTTGGTTTTTTAGTCAGGAGGCATGTGGGATATTAGCTCCCTGACCAGGGTTCAAACCCACACCCCTTGCATTGGAAGGCAGTCTTAACTACTGGACTGCCAGGGAAGTCCCCTAGCTCACATTTTGAGAGGGAAAACGTATATAACGCTGCTAAATAGTAGTTGACATTTGTTTTTCACAGCCTGTTAAAGAAGGTGCTTCCCAAACCACTTTTCTTTATCCCACTCATAAAATCATGAGCAGTGTTTGTTTGCTTTTAAACAAACAAAAAATTACATAAATTCCTTTTCAGAAGGAAAACTTTAACAATTAAAATTTAGAATTTTATAATATTTAAATTCTAAATCAAACTTCAGCCATATAGGTATGTTTGCTATGAACAAACTATAAGATCCTGTGGTCATACTATCAAATGCAAATTCAGAATTAGTTGTCATAAATGAATATATTTTTTCAGAAATTAGTTGCTTACAGTTTACAATCCACGATATGGAAAGTTTAATGTATTAATTTACCATTTGCCTAAACATAATCTAGAGAAAATTGAATAATAGCAACGAATAATGGTTCGGTAGTTTTTCTTAAAACAACGTTTCTATATAGATCTATCTTGAGCGTTAGCTGAGTTGTAAAATCCGTAAAAACAACAGTTTTGTTAGAGTTTATAGATAAGTTGACTCATTTTGCCTCCCCAATCCTCTGTGGAGCAGCTTTCAGAATTGTTAGACTGAAGACCCAGAAAATCCTACATTGTCTATGAAATAGTGATACTGACACACATACACACACACAAATGCATACACAAGTTAATATGATATCAAACTTAGACTACATCTCACAGATTCTAGAAGGAGTTTCTATGCAGACTTAGATTTAAGGTCTTCTCATTACAAGGAAAGCACCTTTGGTCCTAAAAAGGACAGGAGATTTACCCTCAGTTTGCTGTTGTCTTGTGGAAGATGACTTAAGAAAACACTGGGAAAGTCATGAGATCATTTTAAAGAAATTATGCATTTTGCAGGGAAGGTAATTTTTGGTTATTTTTAAAATTTAATTTTGTCTAGATTTTATATGTGCTTTCAAATAACTAACTGGAGTGGCTACGTACACCAGTAAGACAACTTACACAGGAGAAGGAGGGCAGCTGATGCAGGAATTTCTGAAGCTCACTGGGGAAGCCTAAGTTTAGCCCTGCCAGTGGCTTGCTCCCCACTCCAGTCACATGACTCCAGGCATGTTAGCAGAGGCCTTCTCACTACGTTCAGCTCTAAGGTGAGTGCCCTTCTAATAACTTATCAGAAGATCAGTAGCCTCGCACCAGAACTCACATTGTTATCACAGTAGTTCTTGGTGCCCTGTTTCCTTGTTGCCATATATTTCACTGCTGACCTTGTTTTTATTTTATTTATACCTGTTTTTATACAGGTGGTGGTAGTGACCATCTTGGTCCAATAAGTCACTAATTTAGAAGTAAGCAGGATACACATATATCAACACGCAGTACGTAGAGTTTTCTAACCATATCCTAGCTATTGGCATTGCCAATTTTTTGGCCTCTACATAACATTCTGTGTTACATGATTTGATGACTAAAGGTGAAGCTGGGATACTAAAAATAGATGTATTGTTATTGACAACATGGAATCAACTCAGAATTTTAAAAACGAAAATGGAAAATCTTGGTAAATTCATTATGAGATCTATTCAGTAATCAAAGTAGATTGACATTACTGTGATTACAGGTTCTTATCTATCTGAGTCCCACTTAGAAATGAATCTTTAAATATATGTTTAGAACTGCACACTTTTTTTTTTTTTTTTTTGGGGCTGTGCCACACGGCTTGTGGGATCTTAGTTCCCCAACCAGGGATTGAACCTGCGCCCTCCGCAGTGAAAGCATGGAGTCCTAACTACTGTACCACTGGGGAATTCCCAGAATTGTACACTGTTGTCCAAATGAAACATATCTTATTTCCAGGATCAAAATACCCATAATGTCTGAGGGTTGCAGTGTAATTAAATGATATCCTCAATCTAATTTCTCAACACTTAAGAAGTTCAGGGTGTGAACTACTTAACCTTACTCTGCCATCTGAGAAGCTACGCCGGTTCTGGCTGTACTGTGCCTGTTTTTCCATTCACAAAATGGCAGGTGGGGAGAGGTGATTCCTTCTGTGTGTCATAAGAAATGGCCTCAGTATAATCATATGTTTTATTTTCAATGCACTAGAAATAGAGAATGGGTCTTTGCCAATTCCTGGACAGTTAGTAATTAACTGCTTCCTTGCGATGACTTGTGTAAGGATAGATTATTAGTTGGCATCAGTGCATTCCTGTCCTGCAGGGTTGCCAGAGTGTCTACAAAAAACACTAGACACCCAATGTCTTGTAATAACCTATAATGGAATATAATCTGCAAAAAAGCCTAGTCACTGTGCTGTATGCCTAAAACTAACACAATGTTGTAAATCAACTATACTTCAATTAAAAAAAAGACCAGACAAAGAGTTCAGAACACAGTATATTCTTGAGGGTAACCATAAGAGTCTTTTGCCTTCTAATATAAAGTCCACCTCAATCTAGATCATTTGGTTGTAACTCAAACTATGTAGACTGGCATAAAAGTCTAAGGGATTGTCTTTCATTACATTTCTCCACGCACCCCGCATGGTCAGGACCTTTTGCCCATGAGGATAAGCAATGTGAAGGAAGACAGTGGCAGAATGATTAATTTTCTTTGATTTAAAATTTAATATTCATTTATTTAAAAAATTAAGCTGCTACCTACATTTGGTAATGTTATATTCTTCCAGTAGTGGTTTCTCACTGCTAAGACGCTATTTGTGTGCATAGTCTAAGATTATCAGCAACATTATTTTGTAAGTATTTCACTATCGGGATAGTATTGTAGACTTTTCTTCCTAAAGCAGTAAAGTACCTTTGGACCAGGTTTTCCTGGGTATGTGCTATATATATCTGTCTGCCTATCATAGTTTATATTGATTGAGATGATATGTCCAGTAGTAGAAAGATGCTAATAAAAATGCAAAGGGCAACTTGAGTCCCAGTAAAACAAGGTGAAGTGCTTTGACTGTTGAGTTCATCTGAAGCTGTCAGAATATGTTACACACATCAAGTGTGTCTGCCTCACTTCAGGGGCTCTAGGGAAGTGGGAGGTGCACTTTCACGTACAAGACGTGCAGAGTCCCTACAAACCTAAAATCTAAAAGAAAAGGGTGAGGCTAGAACAAGTTACTCTGATTACATAATTTTGGATAAATGTGGTCTTCATTACTGCATAACGTATTATAGGTTTCTAAAATTTGTCAAAATCAGCCTTTCATGTTGGACCTTTTGCGTTCAGTGGTTCCGTCCCTCGTCACTGGAGGCTCCGGGGGTTTGTTCACGCATGTGTGACTTGGGTCTGTGTTTACATGGCTTCAGCCCCTTCCCCCTGGTTCATTCTCATATTTTCACCTGAGCCCACCTGTGAGTTGGCATTAAATTGCCACAGACTGAAGCGTGAACTGCCTTAGAGATTTAAATCCTAACATTGATTCCCTGCCAGGTGCTAGTTACAAAATCATAACCTGAAATGAAAAGATGGTAAATAGATCAAATAGCTCTTTTTTTCTGTTGCAAATTCGGTTGGCATCTGAATATCTGGATTGATTAATTAAAAATCCAAATATCTTGGTAATTTAAATATATGACTGTGTCTTAGTGTTTAAATCACAGCAATGTTTGAGATATAATCCAACATACCCGCAAACTCATCAGCTGTCCTTAGAAGTCTTCAAGACTCCTGTCTGAATCTTTGTTCTGTAATAAAGAAACTATTAGTTTAGGATTAACTGAATTTGTGCATTTGATTTATGAATAAAAATTCTTTTTTAAGTTTTTAACGACTGTGCAAAGAATAATGTTGGTTATTAACTTGGTAATTTGAATTGCAAAACTTTTTACATGGAGTGCTTATGTTTTTAAGTTGATAGCGTTGCTTAATAGAAGTAACTGTTAATTCAGTTTGATTAACTTGTTTCCATTATCGCCACTTGTAAAACCTGACAGGAATTTTACAAATGAGCAGGGGCTGAGGTGCTTTCTGACTTGTATTAATTTTAAAGGCTACATTTTCAAAACCTCTTGATCACGTGCAATGGTGCCATGCTAAGTATGCGATGCAGCCACTGAAGATGGCGACCAGTGTGGTTGTAGATGGGCACATGTAGCCACGAGGTACCTCACTCATCCATTCGTCGTTCCCAGCTACTTCAGTGGTGATGCCAGAGGGAGCAGACTTGCCTCAGGTGTGCCCTGAGCCCGAATCCAGCACCTGTGCCCTGTCAACTAAGAACCGTGCCTTCCTGAGCTGCTTCCTTAACGAAGGTTCATACTCCTTGGGCCCTATGCGTTGTTTGATGGTAAATGAGGCTTTCTTTAAAGGCAAGTTTTGAGAGTTCCAATAAGAAATAGGTGTGATTTTTTTTGATGTTTCAATAGAAAATGGTTCTGAGAGTATGTATTTTGCATTTGCTTAGTACCTGCAGTCTGCCCACCTGAGTCTCTTGACAATCCTGTGGAAGAGATAAGTTAGGCTTTGCTTCTTGCTGATGAGCAAACCGGCCCAGAGAGGTAAACGACTTTTCTTAGGCCGTATGATACAGTGGTTGGCAGAGCCAGATCTAAATTGGAGTTACTGACTTATTTTCTAGCATGCGCTACCTCCCCATGAAGATAAGTCTTTAAAAAATAATGTTTTAACGTGTGATAACAGATGACCTCAGTGAGAGAGAAATGGGGAAGCTGCTCAATCAACCCAGGTGCAGCCGAGGCTGCTCACTGGTGGAGGGGAGGGAGAAGAGGCCGGCAACACCTGGGAGCACTTGAAGCAGCACCTGAGAGTGGGGTCCTTGGAACAGGAATCCAACAGGCCTGCTGCTTCAAACTGATGTGATTCCCACAAATTGAAGGAAACGGCAACCTGACGCAACTTGTATTTGACTTTCAGATTCTCCAACAGTGTTTTTCAACCTGGGAAGGGCTGAACACCCTACAAAGATTAAGGAGGGTGAGAAAGAAACACTTTCAAAGCTGGACAGCCCTAAAGCCCAAGCGAATCGCAAGCTGCTATCAGCAGTGCACGTGACTGCGGGATCTCCACCCCCGACCCTGACGTCAGCAAACCTTCCCGTGGTCTTCAGCAAGGACGGATTCTGCTCTGGACGGCCCAGAACTTACTTGAAGAAAGCGTTCTGCTGTTTGAAGAGGTCAGGATAAGTGTTGTCTGAGAGGATGTGAGTGATTCCGTGGCCCTGGAGCCTGCCTGCTCTGACACCTCGGCCTTACCTCATTTCAGGTTCAGAGAAAATTCAAGTCTCCGGCTCCACCAAAACCCTACGACACTAGCTCCACCCCTTCAGCAGAGGCACAGCCCAGTGGCGAGGAGGAACCCCTCCAAGGGTGGCTGGAGCACCTTCTCCTGACACAGGCTGCCCTTCCAAGGTGGGTGATGGTGTCTCACTAATCGCTGTGCCAGCTGGGCTTGTGCAAGGACAGTGTGAAAGGCTTTGTTCTTTAAAACATGTAGAGTAGGGCTTCCCTGGTGGCGCAGTGGTTGGGAGTCCGCCTGCCGATACAGGGGACGCGGGTTCGTGCCCCGGTCCGGGAAGATCCCACGTACCGCGGAGCGGCTGGGCCCGTGAGCCATGGCTGCTGGGCCTGCGCGTCCAGAGCCTGTGCTCCGCAACGGGAGAGGCCACAACAGTGAGAGGCCCGCGTACCGCAGGGGAAAAAAAAAAAAAAAACAAACCTGTAGAGTGTAAGTGGCACATGAGTCCTGTCTTTGCTGCAAGGGTCTGGGGTTCATCCCGTGCTTCTCCTTTGGGTAATGAATTCTGCATTCAGTTAGGAAGCATCGCATTCAAGTTACTCCTTGTCCCCAGACCTCACTGCCCTCACCTTTCTGCCTGGAACGCTCCAAACCACACTTAAAGCAGCTACTCCTTTCGTTCCTCAAACTAAGACCAGCGTGATCCTTATATTCATTGTCGAGAAATTAATGTAATCTGGGAACGTGTCTTGTGACCTTTAAGGCCCATTCATGCACAGACCCCAAAATTATTCATTGCTCCACATATTCTTATCAGACCACAGGTCAGCAGGGCAGTGTGTGTGTGCAAAAGAATGTTTGTACACAGGCACCTGAAAAGAGAGGGAAGGAGCCTGGATGAACAAATCAGCTAAGAATCCAAAGCATTATTTCTAGACTGCTTATGACCAGAAATTTGTACTCATTCCTTTTTTCCCCCAATTTAAAAAATTGTTAGAATACTTGTAATATAAAATCTACCATCTTAACCATTCTTAAGTGTACAGTTTGGTGGCATTTAAATACATTCACATTGTTGTGGAACTGTCACCACCATCCATCCAGGGAATTTTTTTTTTTTTTTTTTTTCCGGTACGCGGGCCTCTCACTGTTGTGGCCTCTCCCGTTGCGGAGCACAGGCTCCGGACGCGCAGGCCCAGCGGCCATGGCTCACGGGCCCAGCTGCTCTGCGGCATGTGGGATCTTCCCGGACCGGGGCACGAACCCGTGTCCCCTGCATCGGCAGGCGGACTCTCAACTACTGTGCCACCAGGGAAGCCCCAGGGAACATTATTATCTTCCCAAATTGAAACGCTGTCTCTATTCAACACTAACTCCCATATTTCCCCTCCCCCAGCCCCTGGAACCCAGCATTCTACTTTCTGTCTCTATGTATGATTTTGCCAACTCTAGTGATCTCCTTTAAATGGAATCATTCAGGATTTGTCCTTTTGTGACTGGCTCATTTCACTCAGCATAATTCCTCCAGTTTCATCCATGTTGTGGTGTGTGTCACAGTGTCCTTCCTCTTAAAGGCTGAATATTTGGTCACATGTATTTCCGTTTTTTGTTTATCTGTTCATCCTTTGATGGACACTGGGGTTACTTCCACGGTTTACCTACTGTGAACAAAGCTGCTGTGAACATGGGTGCCAAGATGCCATGCTCATTTGCTTTCAGTTAACGCTCAGCATGTCTGGGCTCCTGTGAGGCTCAGCTGTGACCTCTATGTGTCCGGGGAGATGGGCTGCAGAAGCCCTTGCTGCACCTGGTGCGAGATGAGATGTGACTCCCTTCTTTGTGTTTTTCTGTATTTTACAAATTTTCTAAAATTAAAGTGCGTTTATTTAGTTCTTTAAAAATACAAGGAGTGTATCATCTAACAGTGCTACTGTTGGGAAAGGTGATTAAATCCAATTGACCCACACATAAGTGAGATCACTGTATTTGTCTTTCTCTGACTTACTTCACTTAGTGTGATGCCTTCAAGGTCCATCCATGTTGTCACAAATGGCAAGAGTTTATTTTTTTATGGCTGAGTAGTATTCCATTGTATGTATGTGTGTGTATTTATGTAAATATATATTAATGAGAATTATATGTATATAATTACACTAGGCCTGTCTATATTTTCTTTATATATTTAGGAGCTCCTATGTTGGGTGCATAAATATTTACAAATGTTATATCCTCTTGTGGATTGACCCCTTTATCACTATGTAATGCCCTTTTTGTCTCTTATTACAGACTTTGTTTTAAAGTCTCTTTTGTCTGATATAAGTATAGCAGCCACAGCTTTCTTTTGGTTTCCATTTGCATGGAACATCTTTTTCCACCCCTTCACTTTCAGTCTGTGTGTAATGGAGACAGCATATAGATGGGTCTGTTTTTTTTAATCCATCAGCCACTCTGTCTTTTGGTTGGAAAATTTAATCCATTTAAATTTAAAGTTATTATTGATAGGTATGTACTTATTCCCATTTTGTTAACTGGTTTCTAGCTGTTCTGTAGTTCCTCTATTTCTTCTTCTCTTGCTCTCTCCCTTGTGGTTTGATTACTTTCCTTAGTGCTGTTCTTAGAGTCCTTTCTCATTATCTTTTGTGTGTCTGCTATAGGTTTTTGTTTTGTGATCACCATGAGGCTCACATCTAACAATCTATATTTTTGACAGTCTACTTTAAGTTGATAACAACCTAACTTTGAACACATTCTAAAGCTCTACATCTCTAAAGCCCCCCCCAACATTTTATGTTGTTGAAGTCACATTTTACATCTTTCATCTTGTATATCCCTTAATATTATTGTAGTTATCGTTGCTTTTACTACTTTTGTCTTTTAACATTTATATTAGCTTTGTAAGTGATTACTGCACTACCTTTACCTTTATCAGTGAGAATTATACTTTCATATGTTTTCTTCTTAATAATTAGAGCTTAAAGTCATCCTTTTAACATTTCTTTTAAGGCCAGTTTAGTGCTGATGAACTGCATTAGCTTCTGCTTGTCTGGAAAACTCTTTATCTCTCTTTCAATTCTGATTGATAACTTTGCCAGGTAGAATATTCTTGGTTAGAAATTTTTTTCTTTCAGCACTTTGAATATATTGTGCTACCCCTTACTGGCCTGCAAAGTTTCTGCTGAAAATACTGCTGATAGTATTATGGGGGGGTCTCTTGTATGTAATAAGTTGTTTTTCTCTTGCCGCTTTTTTTGGAAGTATAGTAGATTTACAATATTACATTAGTTTCAGGTGTACAGCATAGTGAATACATATTTTTATAGATTATACTCCATTAAAAATTATTATAGAATCATGATTATAATTCCCTGTACAATATATCCTTGTTGCTTATTATTTTACACATAGTATTCAATAGTTTCTATAACTTAATCCCATCCCCCTAACATGCTCCTCCCCACTTCCCTCTCCCCAGTGGTAACCACTAGTTTGTTTTCTATATCTGTGAGCCTGTTTCTGTTTTGATATATACATTCATTAGTTTTATTGTTTAGATTCCACAAGTAAATGACATCATACGGTATTTGTCTTTCTCCGTCTGATTTATTTCACTAAACATAATATTCTCTAGGTCCATCCACATTGCTGCAAATGGCAGTGTTTCATTTTTTGCTTATGGCTGAGTAATATTCCGTGTGTGTGTGTGTATGTGTTGTATCGTTTATCCATTTGTCTCTTGATGGACACTTACGTTGCTCCCATATCTCGGCAATTGTAAATAATGCTGCTCTGAACGTTGGGGTGCATGTATCTTTTCAAATTAGTGCTTTGATTTTTTTCTGGATAATACCCAGGAGTGGAATTGCCAGGTCATATGATAGTTCTGTTTTTAGTTTTTTGAGAAAGCTCTGTACTGTTTTCCACAGTGGCTTCACCAATTTAAATTCTCACCAGTACAAGTTCCCCTTTCTCCACATCCTTGCCAACATTTGTTATTTGTAGACTTTTTGATGATAGCCATTCTGACAGGTGTGAGGTGATATTTCACCTGTTGTTGTTCTGGTTTACATTTCTCTAATAATTAGTGATAGCATTTTTTCATGTGCCTGTTAGCCATCTGTATGTCTTCTTTGGAAAAATACCTATTCAGGTCTTCTGCCCCTTTTTTGATTGAGACGTTTGTTTTTATTGATATTGAGGTGTATGATGTGTTTATATATTTTGGATATTAACCTCTTGTCAGTCATATCATTTACAAATATTTTCTTCCATTCACTAGGTTGTCTTTTCGTTTTGTCAGTGGCTTCATCTGCTGTACAAATCTTTTAAGTTTAATACTTTTCTTTTGCCTTAGGAGACAGGTCCAAAAAATACTGTTATGATTTATGTCAAAGGATGTTCTGCATATATTCTCTTCTAGGAGTTGTATGGTTTCAGGACTTATATTTAGGTCTTTAATTCATGTGAGTTTATTTTTGTATATGATGAGGAAATATTCTAATCTCATTCTTTTACATGTAGCTGTTCAGTTTTCCCAGCACCACTTATTGAAGAGACTGTCTTTTTTCCATTGTATATTATTGCCTCCTTTGTCATAGATTAATTGACCATAGTAAGTGGTTTTATTTCTGGGCTGTCTATTCTGTTCTATTGATCAATGTGTCTGTTTTTGTGCCAGTACCATACTATTTTGATTACTGTAGCTTTGTAGTATAGCCTGAAGCCAGGGAGCATCATACCGCCAGCTCTGTTCTTCTTTCTCAAGATTTTTTTTGTTATTTGGGGTCTTTTGTGTTTCTATGTAAATTTTAGGATTATTTGTTGTAGTTATGTGAAAAATGTCATGGCTATTTTGATAGGGGTTGCATTAAATCTGTAGATTGCTTTGGGTAGTATGGCCATTTATTTATTTATTTTTATAGCTGTTTCAGCTCTTTTTTAAAAAAAATTTTAAATTTTATTTTATTTATTTTTGGCTGCATTGTGTCTTAGTCACAGCATGCGGGATCTTCATTGAGGCATGTGAGATCTTTTGTTGCAGCACGTGAGCTCTTCGTTCCAGCACGCGGGCTTCTCTCTAGTTGTGGTGTGCGGGTTTTCTCTTCTCTAGTTGTGGCGTGCAGGCTCCAGAGTGCATGGGCTCTGTAGTTTGCGGCACACAGGCTTTCTAGTAGCGGTGCACGAGCTCAGTAGTTGTGGTGCACGGGCTTAGTTGCCCTGCAGCATGTGGCATCTTAGTTCCCTGACCAGGGATCGAACCCGTGTCCCCTGCATTGTAAGGTGGATTCTTTACCACTGGACCACCAGGGAAGTCCCAGTAGGATGGCCATTTTAACAATATTAATTCTTCCAATCCAAGAGCACGGGGTATCTTTCCATTTCTTTGTATCATCTTCAGTTTTCTTCATCAGTGTTTTATAGTTTTCAGAGTATAGGTCTTTCACCTCCTTGGTTAAGTTTATTCCTAGGTATTTTATTCTTTTTGATGCAATTTTAAGTGGGATTTTTTTGGCTTTCTCTTTCTGATAGTTCATCATTAATGTATAGAAAAGCAACAGACTTCTGTAGTTAATCTTGTAACCTGTAACTTCACTCAAATCATTTAGTGGTGGAGACTTTAGGGTTTCCTATGGATAGTATCATATCTTCTGAAAATACTGACAGTTTTACTTCTTCCCTTCCAATTTGGTTACCTTTTATTTCTCTTTTTGGGTCAGATCGCTGTGGCTAGGACTTCCAGTACTATGTTAAATATAAGGGGTGAGAGTGGGCATTCTTGTCTTCTTCCTGATTTTAGAGGAAAAGCTCTTAGCTTTTCACCATTGAGTATGATGTTAGCTGTGGGTTTGTCATAATGGCCTTTATTATGTTGAGATATATTCTGTCTACAACTTTGAGGAGAGATCATGAATGGATGTTGCACTTTGTCAGATGTTTTTTCTGTGTTTATTGAGATGATCATGTGATTTTGATCCTTCCTTTTGTTAATGTGGTGCATCTCATTGATTGATTTGTGGATATTGAACCATTCTTATGTCCCTGGAATAAATCCCACTTGATCATGGTATATGATCCTTTTATATATTGTTGTATTCAGTTTGCTAATACTTTGTTGGGAATTTTTGCATCTATATTCATCAAAGATATTGGCCTGTAATTTTCTTTTTTTGTATTGTCTTTGGTTCTAGTGTCAGGTGATGGTGGCCTCGCAGAATGAATTTGGGAGTGTTCTGCCTTCAGTTTTTTGGAATAGTTTGAGAAGGATATGTATCAGCTCTTCTTTATATGTTTAGTAGAATTCCTCTGTGACACTGTCTGGTCCTGACTTTTGTTTGTTGGCAGTTTTTTTGTTTTTTTGTTTGTTTGTTTTTTACTACAAATTCAATTTCACTATTAATGTTTCACAGATTGTCTATTTCTTCCCGATTCAGTCTTGGAAGATTGTATATTTCTAGAAATGTATCCATTTCTTCTAGGTTGTCTTATTTGTTGGCATATAAGTATTCTTAGTGTTCTCTTATGAATTTTTGTATCTCTGTGTTATTGGTTGTTATTTCTCTTCTTTCATTTCTTTCTTTCTTTCTTTTTTTTGCCTCTATTTTTATTTGTTTCCTCTCTGATCTTTTTTATTTCCTTCCTTCTGCTGACTTTGGTCTTTGTTCTTCTTTTTCTAATCCCTTTCACTGGTAGGTTAGGTTGTTTATTTGAGATTTTTGTTTGTTTGTTTCTGTATCACTTTAAACTTCCCTTTTAGAACTGCTTTGGCTGCATCCCATAGATTTTGGAAAGTTGTGTTTTTATTTCCATTTGTCTTGAGGTATTTTCTGAATTCCTCTTTGATTTCTTCATTGACCCAATGTTTTTTTTTTTTTTTTTTTTTTTTTTAAATTTATTTATTTATTTATTTTTGGCTGTGTTGGGTCTTCGTTTCTGTGCGAGGGCTTTCTCTAGTTGTGGCAAGCGGGGGTCACTCTTCATCGCGGTGCGCGGGCCTCTCACTGTTGCGGCCTCTCTTGTTGAGGAGCACAGGCTCCAGACGCGCAGGCTCAGTCGTTGTGGCTCACGGGCCTAGTTGCTCCGTGGCATGTGGGATCTTCCCAGACCAGGGCTCGAACCCGTGTCCCCTGCATTAGCAGGCAGATTCTCAACCACTGCGCCACCAGGGAAGCCCGACCCAATGTTTTTTTAGTAGCATGTTGTTTAATCTCCACATGTTTGTGCTTTTCCTATTTTTTGTCCTGTGATTGATTTCTAGTTTTATACTGTTGTGGTCCAAAAAAAATGTTGATATAATTTCTTTTAAATTTGTGAGGCTTTTTTGTGGCCTAGCATGTGATCTGTCCTCAAAAACGTTCCATATGCACTTGAAAAGAATGTGTATTTTTCTGTTTTTGGATGGAATGTCCTGTAGATATCTATTAAGTTCAACTGGTCTATTGTGTCATTTATAACCACTGTTTCCTTATTGATTTTCTGTCTGGATGAAATATTCATTGATGTAAGTGGGGTGTTAATTATTATTTTATTATTGTCAGTTTCTCCTTTTATGTATTTCAGTATTTGCTTTATATATCTAGAAGTATTTGCTTTATATATCTAGAAGTAGTATTTGCTTTATGTATCTAGAAGCTCCTATATTAGGTGCATTTATGTTAACAAATGTTATATCCTCTTCGTTTTTTTTTTTTTTTTTTTTGCGGTATGTGGGCCTCTCACTGTTGTGGCCTCTCCCGTTGCGGAGCACAGGCTCCGGACGCGCAGGCTCAACGGCCCAGCCGCTCCGCGGCATGTGGGATCTTCCCAGACCGGGGCACGAACCCGTGTCCCCTGCATCGGCAGGCGGACTCTCAACCACTGCGCCACCAGGGAAGCCCTCCTCTTCGTTTTTTAAAAAATAAATTTATTTTATTTTTGGCTGCGTTGGGTCTTTGTTGCTGCGCACAGGCTTTCTCTAGTTGTGGCGAGCGGGGGCTACTCTTCGTTGTGATGCGCGGGCTTCTCATTGCAGTGGTTTCTCTTGTTGTGGAGCACAGGCTCTAGGTACGCGGGCTTCAGTAGTTGTGGCATTCGGGCTCAGTAGTTGTGGCTCGCAGGCTCTAGAGCGCAGGCTCAGTAGTTGTGGTGCATAGGCTTAGTTGCTCTGCGGCATGTGGGATCTTCCCGGACCAGGGCTCGAACCTATGTCCCCTGCATTGGCAGGCAGATTCTTAACCACTGTGCCACCAGGGAAGTCCCTATATCCTCTTCTGGTGTTGATTCCTTTATCATTATAAAATGCCCTTCTTTGTCTTTTGTAGACTTTGTTTTAAAGTCTGTTTTGCCTGATATGAGTATTGTTACCCCAGCTTTCTTGACATTTCCATTTGCATGCAATATCTTTTTCTATCCCTTACTTTCAGTCTGTGTGTGTCTTTAGCTCTGAAATGAGTCTTTTGTAAGCAGCATACATATGGGTCTTTGTTTTCTTGGCTGTGCTGTGTGGCATGTGGTATCTTAGTTCCCAGACCAGGGATCAAACCTATGCCCCCTGCAATGGAAGCGTGGAGTCTTAACCACTGGACTGCCAGGAAGTCCCTAGCCAACCTATGACTTTTGATTGGTGCCTTTCGTCCATTGACATTTAAAGTGATTACTGATAGGAATGTACTTATTGCCATTTTGTTACTTGTTTGCTGATTGTTTTTGTAGTTCTTCTCTGTCTTCCTTTAGTTTCTTCCCTTGTGGTTTGATGATTTGCTTTAGTGTTCCTTTCTCTCTAGTTTTTCTGTATCTATTGTAGGTTTTTGATTTGTGGTTACCATGGGGTTCATATATTTCGACCTATAACTATATCTACCTGTTTTAAACTTGTAGTCATTTAAGTTCAAAAAGATCTAAAAGATTCTTCTGAAAGAGCTACATTTTTTTAACTTTCACATGTTATGAGTTTTTGATGTCATACTTTACATCTTCATGTTTATCCCTTAACTGTTTATTATAGTTCATTTTACAATTTTTTGCTTTTTAATCTTTGTACTAGCTTATTGAAGTGGTCAATCCACAGCCTTTAATATACATTTGACTTTACTAGTGGGATTTTTCCTTTCCGATGGATTCTTTGTTCTTGTAGCCTTTTGTTTTCTGCTTAGAAAAGACCCGTTAGCATTTCTTTTAGGGTCAGTTTAGTATTGATGAACTCTTTTTGTTTTTGCTTATCTGAGAAATTCTTGATCTCTCCCTCAATTCTGACTGGTTATTTTGCTGAGTAGAGTATCCTAGTTTGTAGATTTTTCCCTTTCAGCACTTTAAATATATCATGCCCTTCCATTATGGCCTGCAAAGTTTCTGCAGAAAAATCAGCTGATAGCCTTTTAGGAGTTCCCTTGTATGTGACTCTTGCTTTTTCTCTTGCTGCCATTAGAATTCTCTCTTTATCTTTAACTTCTGCTGTTTTCATTATGACATGTTTTTGTGTGGGTGTCTTTGGGTTCATCTTGTCTGGGACTGTTCTTCCTGTACCTGAATATCTGTTTCCTTCTGCAGGTTTGGGAAGTTTTCAGCCATAAACAAACACATCTTGACCCCTTTTTCTCTCTCTTCTCCTTCTGGGACCCCTATAATTCAAATGTTGGTATGCTTGATGTTGCCCCAAAGGTTCCTTCAACTGTTTTCTTTTTTATGTTTCTCTTTTAGCTGTTCTGAATGAGTGATTTCATTATTCTATCCTCCAGATCACTTAGTATTCTTCTGTATCACCTAGTCTGCTGTTAATTCCTCTTGTGTATTTTTCATTTCAGTTACTGTATTCTTCAGTTCTGAGGAGTTCTTTTAATATTTTCTAGTTCCTTGTTAAATTTGTCATGTGTTCATCTCTTTTTTTCCGTCAGTATTCTTATTCCCAATGCTGTGAACTCTTCATCTGGTAAATTGTTTATCTGTGTTACATTAGTTGTTCTCACAAGGGTTTTTGTGTTCTTTCATTTGAAACAAATTCCTGTCTTCTCATTTTGCTCATCTTTCTCTATCTCTATGAAACTAGATGAAGCAGTTACCGATCCCAGTCTTGGAGGGGTGGCCTTGTGTGGGGATGTCCCGACACAGTCTGCGTGTGCCAGCTGCTTTGCTGGGAGAGCTGGGTCTGATGTGAGCATGAGTCACATCTTCCCCCAGGGTGTGCTGGCAGCTACCACCTTGGTAGGAGGTGTGGGGTTGGAAGTGGAGGTGGCAGAGTCAGGTGTGAGCTGGGGCCACTCCTCTGCTCAGTGGCCAGCACCACCTTTCAGGGGTGAGGCAGGATCCCAGACCCTGAGGGTCAGTCTGAGCTGGTTCATTCCCTGTAGGTGTGTGCCCTCCCCTCCGGGCATCAGCACCTTTGCTCCAGAGGGGAGCGTACTGGAGCGGGCACCCAGGGCTTGCTGGGGGGTGCCTGAGCAGCATGGGCACCAGTCACAGTTGCAGCCAATCCTGACCTGCTGTGAATGCCAGTAATAGCCATCCTCGCCCTGTTCAGGTGCTATGCTGGTTGAGTCAGCTCTGGCTCCTCAACCAAGCACTCTCCTCGGCTGCGGCGGCCTTCACCCTCCTGAGGGGCTGCACCGCAGAGCAAGAGGGGCTGCAGGGGGTGGGGTGCTCAGTGTGGGCCGGGGCGTGGCCCGGGTTGGTTGTGGAAACTGACCAGAGCCCGGGCAGTTTCTGTCTGCGTCCTCCACCTTTCCCTGGGAGTGAGCAAGCATGTGCCCACTCTTCACGAGTAGAGTCTAGGTTTGTCACGTCCCCACTGCTGGTTCCACTGGTTTTCAAACCAGCTAAGGGGACTTGTCCTCCTCGTGTTGCAACCCAGGGCTCGGGTGCCCAGATGTGGTTCCAACTGCTCGCTCCCAGGGAGGATCTCCGAGTCAGTGTAATCCCCCTCCTCCTTTGTGTCCCCTCCCAGGGGCACAGGTCCCGACCCCGTCGCTTCTCCCCCCTTCGTACTCAGCCCTGTAGGGCTCTGTCTTACAGCCTTGGTTATAGAAGAATCCTTCTGCTGGTTTCCAGTGAGAATTGCTCCATATATAGATATATTTTGATGTGTTTGTGGGGGGAGGTGAGCCCCGTGTCCTCTTCCTCTTCCGTCTTGGTCTCCTCTGGAAAAAGCTTTTTAAAAAAATTGTATTGAGGTATAGTTAATTTACAATGTTGTGTTTAATTTCTGCTGTACAGCAAAGTGACTCAGTTATACATATATATATTGTTTTTCAGTTCTTTTCCATTATGGTTTGACACGGGATTTTGAATATGGTTCCCTGTGCTCTACGGTAGGACCTTGTTTATCTGTGGCAGTAGCTTTTGAAGTATAGAACTATGTAGTCTTGTGGGACTGCTGCGGAGGCCTTGCTGGCCACCAGACAGGTGATCTGAGGTGTCCCCTGGGCAATAGTTGCAAAAACTGGGGCTCAAGACGAGTTTATAAGCTCCTTTCTGGAAGATGCTGGTGAGCGGGAGTGAGGCAGAGGGGGTGCATAGGATGGTGTCCCAGCCCGCGGTCCCTGAGAGCACCTCTGCTCCAGGGCCTCGGGCTGAGCCACACCTGGAGCCTGACCCTCAGGCCGAAGCTCCGGGACAGGAAGTAGGCCTCTTTCACGGAGAGAGTCGGGGTGCGTTCCGGTGTGGTGTCTGTGCGGCGTCCTGGGGTGGGACCCTGCCAAGAGCTGTCATTGACCGTCACAGTCCTCTGGGCCCAGGAGCACAAGCCCACTGGCCGCCAGAGCCAGGGGTTCACGGGCATCCCGGGGCAGCCACAGTGGGACACCAGCGGCATGTAGGAGCTCCCCCCGAGCCGTGGGCTCTGGACGTGCTGGAGTGAGGATGCAAACACCCGGCTCTCGAGGCCTCTGGAAAGGTTTGCGCTCAGCCCTTAGATGTTGTGTGTCATTCGACGCCTGCTCCTCAGGCCTCAGCCTCGCTGCTGAGCCGGTGGGGCCTCTTGCACAGGAAGACTGAGCTCCTGAGCCCGCCGCCTCGCGTCGTGCCCTGGGGTGGCAGCTGTCTGAGACTCTCCCTCCACTGGTTATAGTGCGGGACCTGCCCATGTAAGGCCCACTGGCAGCTGGAGCCGGGTGATGTGGAGGTGTTGCCCGGCAGCAGCTGCAAAAATCAGGGCGCCAGAGGGTATAAACTCCTCTCTGGGAGATACCAGTGAGGTGCCCAAGGCAGGGGGCGGGCACGAAGACTGCATCCACCAGCCTCCATTCCCTGGAGCACCTCTTGGGCCCCTGCAAGCCTGCCATTTCAGAGGCCTGCCCCTCAGGCCAGAGCCCCTGGACAGCAAATAGGCCTCTATCTCACAAAGATGGGCGAATGTTTTGGTCTGTTATCTGTGCAGTGCCCTGGGTTGTAGCCTGCCAAGAACTCTCTCCAATGTTACAGTCCCAGGGGACCCAGAAACGCAAGCCCTCGGTGTTCAGAGCCAGGGGATCAAGGGGCATCCCCTGGGCTGAAGCCTCAAGAACCAGGCACCCAACGTAAGAACCAGGGCACTGGCGTGTGCAAGAGCTCCCCTCCCAGAGGTGCTGGTGCTGTGGGCGTGGCAGAGAGAGCGGTGAAGACGTGCACCCTCCCAGGAAACAGGAAAAATGGTGGAGCTTGCAGGCTCTCGCGAGGCAGAGAGAGAGAGCGCCAAGATGGCTCCCACAGAGAGAAAAAGGAAAAAGGTCTCAGTTAACCAAGAGGTCACCCCCAGCTTTAGCAAGAGGAAGCACAGCGGCAGTGCTAGTCCCCTGTCGCTGGAGAGTGTCCCGCCAGGCCTGGCTCCTCGGGCCGAGGCTCTGAGATCAGCCAGTGAGCCTCTGTTGTCAAGTCTGGGCCCTGGGCTGAGTGAGCCTGCGTGTCAGGGTGCCTCTGGGCTTCCTGAAGCCCGCTGGGTCTCGCGGATGCGGGGCTGGGTGGGCTGCAAGCCAGATGTTTTGGGGGCTTGTCTCTCGCCGGGGTGCCCTTTGTGGGGCGCAACTTCTGGCTCCTCAGGGAGAAGCACCGGGTTTGTGATTCCCTCCCGGTGGTGGGCAGCTGTGCCAGGGGTAGGTTTATGGGGAGACTGCGTCAGCCTCTCCCACCCACTTCCACGTGGCTCTTGTCTCGTTTGTCAACGTGAGGTAGCCGCTTGGCGAGTTGAAGGTCTTTTTCAGAGGAGATGGTCGCACCTGCAGCTGTAGACGCGTGTCTGGAGGAGGTGAGCTCAGGGTCTTCCTGAGTCACCCCACTCTGGGTCCCGATGGCTGCAGTTTGGCAGCGTTTCAGCTTTTTTTTTTTTTCCTGCTGTACTTGCAACTTTTCCATGAGATTGTTTCCAAAGAGAAAGAGAACTTCAGAAATGTTCATACCCTTTGATTCAGTGATTTCATCTAGGAATCTATCCTAGAGAAATAATCAGAAATCTAAGCCACAATTGATGTGTAAAGCTTCCATACTTTTTGTAATATAAACACTGTAAATAACCCCGTATCTCAGGGCCTTTGTGCTTTTCGTGTGTCTACACTTTGTTACTTCAGTGCTGAACTGTCCAGATGCCTACGGGGCCATCTTTCTTCAGGGGTTATATTTTTGAGAGTCACACTTTGTGAAGCACTTTGTGGATAGTTTGGGTTGGTACACTTGAAGACAAGGGGGAAGGAAATGGCTCTGTGGGTAGAAATCTAGGTTCAGCATTTGAAGGTGTCTGATGTGCACTTCTGAATGGGCTCAGGTACTTGTGGCGTTTCAGGGCTCCCGCCTGAACACCCAGAGAGCCCGAGTGGAAAAAGGTGCAGGGGAGGCTTCCGATAGCACCAGGTCTGTGCAGGGGCAGGAATACGAACGTTGAGCCGGAAGCCTCGACTTAGTCTCGGTTGGCCTCGCTCAGCCGGGCAGTGAGGGAGGCGTTGTGAGGGCCGTGAGGGGTCCCGTTGTCGGCTGTGTCGGCTGGTGAAGCTGCTACGGTGAGTGGGGATGGGGATGAAGCGTCTGCACGGAGGGAACAGCTGCAGTCGGCAAGCGGAGGCTTGTCCTGGGGTCACAGTGTTTCCCACCGGAGCAGCGCTGGCAGTGCAGTCCCAGCAGCGCCATTTCCGCGCTCCCAGCAGGGGGTCGTCCACGGGGGTCTAATCCGTTGCCAGCAGCCCCGGGAGGCGCTGTTTCCGTCACTCCCACCCCACCGCCAGCCTGAGGGTCCACAGGGACCTCCAGGTTCCCTGCCAAAGTGTCTTCACTCTGCCAGACATTTCAAACAGAGGAGATTTCACATGGGGAACTGATTACAGCTGCCCCCCACCCCACCGCCAGCCGGGGCAGGTGGAATAGAACAGGGTGATGACCAGTTTGGGCTATAGAGGCAGGAAGCCAGGTGACGAGGACGGGAACGCCAGAGACCGCATGGAGGCCGGTGTCTCGGGGTCCAGCGCCGGCTGGCACGCTTCTCCGCGGCCCCACAGAGCGTGGGAGGGCGGGCCTGCACCCGAAGAGCGGAAGCTGAGCCACTAGCAACTGCAGGTGGTGTCCACTCACCTCAGGTCGCGGCACTGCTGCCAGGCGGCCGGTGTGGTACGTCCCTCTTCGCTGCCAAAGCCCCGGTTTTGTTTGGGTGGCCAGTCCTCCCATCGTGGTGAAGATGGACTCCACATCCAGGGTCCACCCCCACTGCCCTGGCTAATGCTGGATTTGGAGCGGCACGTGGCCTGGAGCTCCACCATCTACCCGTGTGGACAAAGCTGGCCTTTTCCATGTCTAGTACAGTGTCACCAGTCCTGGCGGGTGAGTGTCCTAAGTTAGGAGCAGTAAGGCACTGCCGACCCCACGTGTGCGTTCTCATTTACTGTGTTTATTTAATGCATGTGTTCTTTGATCTTAATTTGTACCCGAACCTGCATTTATAGTCTGAGAACTTTCACATTGCACAAGTGCAGGGCTGGGAAAATCGGGCTCTGTGTGGCTCACCCGCAAGGTCAGACTGATCCCAGCCCTGAGCTGCGGCTGCAGTGGGATGATGTTTCGTCAGCACTAAACATCCTGACCACGAACGTAGCCTCTTCTGCGTTTTGAACCCGAGTTCAACCTGGGATATTGACAAGGGGCCGGGATGGTGGGAGTGGAAACCACGCAGCCCCCGAGGGAGCAGAATGAGCAAATGAGGAACAACATACAGGAGTAAGAAAGTTATCACTAATAAACACACCTGTCCCACGCGGGGGAGCCTGACCCCTGACCCTGGGGCATGAGGAGGAGCCGGGGTGAGTGAGCCAGAGGAAGATGGGCCGTGGTTAGGGTAAGCTGGCTGCTGCGGAGGACGGCTGGGCCTCGTAAATAGGCTACCGTCCTAGCAGCATTCAGTTCTCGAAGGTGCTTTTAAACACAGAAATCATGATTCTGAAGAAGGGAAGAGGAAGGATGTTTATGGTCAGTGGCCCAGAACAGGGAAATTTCCTTTTGATATTTTCTACCTGAGTGATCCTGGTATGAGCAGCCCTTCAGTTTATATTCTTGATGTCACTTACGCTGGATGACAGATCCTGGAACTACTATTGTTAGATGGACTGGAGGTTTATGGCTCAGTCCAGAATAATTCAAGGAGGAGAGTGGTGTTTTTCCTTAGTGTGGATGAATGTTGCATTTCTTTTTTGGCTGCGTTGGGTCTTCATTGCTGTGCTCGGGCTTTTTCTAGTTGCGTCGAGCAGGGGCGTGGTGCGTGGGCTTCTCATTGCGGTGGCTTCTCTTGTTGCAGAGCACAGGCTCTAGGCACGCAGGCTTCAGTAGTTGTGGCTCGCGGGCTCTAGAGCGCAGGCTCAGTAGTTGTGGCGCACGGGCTTAGTTGCTCCACGGCATGTGGGATCTTCCTGGACCAGGGCTCGAACCCATGTCCCCTGCATTGGCAGGTGGATTCTCAACCACTGCGCCACCAAGGAAGCCCCGAATGTTGCATTTCTCAAAGCAGATAGATGGGGCAGGAAAAGTACTGGATGTCAAAAAATATGGGTGTGAATTATGGCTCTGAAATTACCATGTGATCCTGGAAATACCAGTCTACCTTTACTTCCTCGTTTTAAAAAGTAATGGTAAAAATTTACAGTATCCTCCTTCTGGTTTTGTTTTTATTCATAGCAGTTACTGGCAAACAAAATATTGCATCTTATACTCATTTGTTACTATCTGTTTCTAAAGTGTAAGGTCCATGGAAACATTTGTATGCTCACACTCACTAAATAAGAAACTTAAGAGAATGTAACAACCTCTGAACAAAGAGCTCATGCTGGTTTAGGAGATGGAGCACATAGAACCAAAACAGCAAAAACCTGAGGACATTGCGTAGGGTTTGCAGTGCTTCCCTGGAGTCCCTGGTAGCTGATCTGTGGAAGCTGCTTCTCACCTGTGGTCTGGGCTTCGGGTGGGGTTCATATGAAGAATGTAACTTGGTCCTGGAGCAATAAGGCAGACAACTCAGTTTGCCATGAAACACCTGTAGTCTTGCTCAACAGATCACTGGGGTCTACTAGAAGTAAAACGTGTGTGAAAAGAGCTCTTCCCCCTGCACATTAGCCTGGGGTCAAGAGGGTTCAGGTTAAGAAATGTGCTTACTTTCAGAGCTCCCTGGGGAAGGGAATGTGGAGAATGGCACTTGTTTCCTGGGCTGGGGACGCCCATGGTGAATCATTTTGTTTGCTTTTTATTAACATAATAACAGTTTATGCCATTCCTTGGAAACGTTGTTCAGTAATGCAAAGTTCTCAATCCCTGAAAGTTATCTTTTTGTGAAGATAAAGAAGAAAACAAAATAAGTGCGGAAACATAAGAGGGAAAAAGAATTTGTATATTGACTTGGGATGAGTTTGGGATAAGAAATACTTAGGAGACTGATGTCAGAGGCAGACAGGAGGAACAGGTGTAGCTGGAATAAAAAGTAAACCACAGAACAGTATTTCTGCCCATCAGGAAATACTTTTTGCAGGCTACCTGATATTAGGGTCTCAGTACCAGCATTATCCAGGTATCTTTGTGACCTGCAACAAGACCCCGCTCCCTGTCTCTGGCTACTTTGTGTAAAACTGTGAGATACTATATAACCTCACTGATTCGTGGACAGGGTCTCCTTATCACCTGAAAGGCTGGCCCTCCTGAGATGTCACAGGCTCTGGGGCTGGCAATGTGCATTACTACGAGGTCAAGTGACCTGTGCTCCCTGGCTGGTCAGCCAGGTATCTGCCCCTGCATCTCCGACTCCATTGCAGGAGCTAACTCAGAGCATATATCCAGCTTCAGTACCTCCCTGCCTCAGCTCCACCTCACAGGCTGCAGGGGTGACTGTCCCAATGCTCGCGTCCCCCCAACTCTAAATGGAAAAGGGCTGCCTGCAGATCAGCGTCAGTGAGGGGATTCAGCGAGGTGGTGCAGCTGGTAAAGCTGAGGTAGCTGCGCCTCTTTCTTCCAAGAGTTATTGGAAGTTATTTGCTGCTGTTACTTTGACATCTGTAATTTACTGAATGAGTAGATCTTGATGTATTATACATGTAGTAATGTCAGTGATGATACAGTGTTAACGGAGATTTTGCAGACCAGGGTATATTTAGAAAAAGCTGTATAGTAAGTATTCAGAAAAGCTTTTTCAAAAGGACTTCAAAAGAAGGTTCTGGACCGACGACGCATCTATCTCCTATCAAATACGAGTATAATTTGGTTATCTGAAATGCCCTACTACCTGCTTGAGTTTGAGCCCATTTTCCCATCTGTAAAATGGGGCTACTACTACTTGCCTGTGGAGGAAGTGTGAGGATTATGTGAAAAAAGAAAAATAAGGCACACAAGAGGCACTTGGTAAATATTAGGTGTTTCATCCTGAGGCTGAGTTTATCTCTGCTGATCGTTAACAGACATTCTCTCCAGTATTTAGAACACAGCTGAAAGCAGCAAAGAAAAAGTTTTATTCTTTGATATAAAAGAAAACTTTAATGTGTATACAACACAGTTTTTTTTTGTCCTTTTTTTTTTAAAAAAAGAAAATTGCAGAAATATAGACCTGGGTAGAAAAATACACTCAAGCAGCTGCTCAAGACAATTCATAACTCCTAAAATTATGAACAATAGCACACAAATCTCAGCATAAGCCTTTTTTTCCTTTAAAAAAGTATTCACATTTACTTAAAAAACACACCTAGTTATTTGACAAGATATTCAATAACCAGCAATAACTTAATAAAAGAACATTTCCTTTGTGATAGTAAGTTAGCATAAGAGTTTTGCTTCTACAATATGTGTCATAGTAAAAAAAAAAAAAAAAAAAAAAAAAACTTCTGACTCCTGGGGCCCAAAAATGCTCGTACAGTTCATTGGAGCCCATAAATTTGGGAGTCCTAGACCTCAAAGGGGAGCATCTTTGGTCTTCCCTGTACTTAGGACCAAAACAGACAGTGATCCTGGCATACAAATAACAAAAACAAAGGTGCAGGAGACCACAACTACTCAATAAAAGCTATTTATGCCCAATAAATAGTTTCCGAAAGAAAAATAATTTGCTTTTCACTTAATGAATTCAGGAGAAATGAATTCAAGAGAAATGAACACATTGAGATACACTGTTTTCCACCTGTTATCAACCTGCCATCCATAACGTCAGTTCTGCCACTACCAGCAGGGGGTGCCTGACCACAGGAGAAGCAGCCACATAGTTTCCCAAAAGGCAACCTACAAAAATACGTTTACCTGTATTTACATGAAAACTTTTTTGGGTGAAAGTTTAGTTTCCAAAGTACAAGTGTAACATTTTCTCCTCGACACTGGATTCAAGTAGAAAATATAGGTCATATAAAGTTTGATTGGCTGAAACATGAATAAACCTTTAAAATTACTAAATATGTGAATATTGCTAGGATACCAAACGAAGTGACAATGAATTTAACCTGTGTTAAAAATCTTTACATTCCATGTGACTTGTTATTTAAAATCAAAGATAACAGAACCCATACATCCAAATGACTGACCTTTCGAAGGCCTGTGTGAAGTGTTGGAAACACTTCAAAAACTGCCCTCAGAGTCACAATCCACAGGAAAAGGCTGGTTTTTACCTCAGAGTAAATGCTGGCTTTTGATCACAGATGGTACTGGTGCGCTGTGCCTTCCACTCTCTTCCCAAAATTAAATTCACCTCAGAGGCTAAACAGGCCACCTCTGACGGCCTCACAAAACTGCCTGTCAGGGAGGGTCCACCGCTGCGGCCACCACGACCACTTCATGCTATGTGAGACAGGACTGCAAACAGTGCAACGTTCTGAAATTCATCCTCTACCGCCATGATTATTACTCCAGGTGTGGGTGCATTTGCTCTTGAAAACCTGCCTCCACCTTCCTGCCACGTCCCATCTTCATAGCCTCTGGCCCGTCAGCAGAATCAGTGCAAGTCGGCAGGAAGCACAGTGAAAACATGAATTCGAGTATTTTAAAAAAGTAATTTTAAAGCTTCATTTAAAAAAGTATATTTTTAAAATTTAAAAATGAAGTATTTTCTGCACTTGGTCAGATCCTTTCTACCACTTGACAAAGGTGCTAGACCCTCACCCAGCCTCGTACAGACGGTGCATGTGTATGTATTTTACGTTCTGTGGAGAAATTCTACAAAAATACAATATTCTTTTCTCTCCATAAGTTGGAATAAAGAGTAGGGTTGTGGGAGAAAAGGGAGGGATAAGTAAAAACAACAAAAAGGAGGCGTGCAGTATACAATTTTTTCTTATTTTAAGACTGGAATAAAACTTTAAGAAGTATTTCCCCTCGGGAAACTGACCTGTCTGACGCTTGGCCCTACAGGGTGACTGCCGGCCCGTGCTCCTCCACCCCTCCAGGGGGCAGGGCCAGGCTGTGGCGGGGGTCGGACCGGAGGGAGCTGAGCAGCCTCTGGACACTGCCCTCCCGCCCAGGGCTGTGCAGGCCAGGTGCCAGGCCAGCGCCGTTGACCCGAGTGAGGCTGCCTGGTGGCAGCCTGGGTACCAGCCGGGGCTCCAGGACGCCCTCGAGGACCACGTCGGCCTCCTCGTCGCTCTCCATCTCGTCAGGGGGCAAGTTCTGCAGGACGTGGGCTGCAGGCAGGCTGTGGCGGCTGGCCGTGCTGTCCGAGGAGCGGCCGGAGCTGCCCAACGCACGGCTGCCACGCACCACGTTGTTCCTCTGGTTGGCCGGCTTGACCGTGACGATGAGGTTGTGGCTGTTGGCGATCATCATGTCCGTGACCTGGTCCAGTGTCTTCCCGGCCACCTCAATCCCGTTCACCTCCAAGACCTCATCGTCCACGGCCAGCAGCCCAGTGCTCTCGGCCAGGCCGCCAGGCACCATACGGGAGATGAAGATGCCGGGCACCTTCTCCAGCCCCTGCGGGGCCACGCGCACGCTCGTGCCGTCGCGGATGTAGAAGCCCAGCGGCTTCTGGCAGCCGTGCCGGTACAGCCTCACACGGCGGTGTGTCTCGGGGAGGATGTCCACGTCGATGATGGAGGACACGGGGCGGAAGTCGTGGGGCAGGCCGATGTGCAGGTGTGCGCGCCGGCGAGGGCCGTCCTCCCGCAGGGCCAGGGGGCGCCGCCGCCTGGACAGTGAGCCCACCCCGAAGCTGCAGTGCTCGGCCTCTTCTGGAAGAGCACAGAGGAGTCAGTCAGAGGAGAGACCCCGCGGGCAACGGGGAAGCACAAGTCAAACAGCATCGAACACCCGGAGCCTGAGGCTGGCTGTCCAGGTAAGGCCTGGCCTTCTGCAGCTCACCTTCCCACCGCTTCTCTGACTTGTGATGTGACCCCAGGGAAGACTGAGGCAATGGGCAAATCAAACCGTATAAAGAACTGACTGAAAGACAAGTCTCCCACATATGCCCAGGAGCTGAATGATCGGTTCATTTTGTCACACTTCAGTTTTGGGGAAAGTCTCAACCTCCTGGATGATATGCAAACACAATGCAGTAACTTTATGGGTTGTTTTGCTGAGCCCACAGCAATCCTGGCCTCAGGTGAGCTGGCCCAACAATATTCAAATATTCAATATTCAAACAGTATTCAAATATTCAGGTAAATGTTTGATGCCAAGTTCAAGCACAATCACCTCCTTAACATTAGCTCTCCAGGCAACCAACAGAATGGCTGAAAGGTTAAGAGAATTAACAATAGATGAAAGGTTTAAAAGTGCCTGACTGGATTCTGCAATGACAGTGGAGCGGGAAGCACCAGGAACGTCTCCCAACCTGGACAACAGCTGCAGGGGCAGAATCTGTCTGATGTAACTCATTTGGAACTTGAGAGTCTGTTGAAGGCTCAACTTCCAGGGGAAGAATTGGATGGTAACTGCAGTCAATTTTGCTCAGTTTCAACTCTTAGCACAGTAGCAGCTACCTAGCTGACCCCCCAGCACCCTGGGAGGCAGCTGTGCACTGTTCCTGGAGAGTGTGTGGGCAAAAAGGACCCCGCTCTCCAAGCATCAGGCATCCGTGCTCTGATTACGGACTGCTCCTTCTGATCACAAAGGTGTAGACAGAGGTAGGTGGCTATTGCACCTCCCTGCATTGTTGCAAGCCCCTCCCCTTCTACCTGAAGGAACGTCCAGGAGAGTTAAAGGACTGGCACGCTTTCTCTCCTTTCATTTTTCACCTTTTTTCATTTTGGGAGCCAGACCTTAAAGTCTAGGACATTAAAAACAACTGCATATATGGGGAAAGTTAGAAGTGACTGTGCATGCTCAAGGAAAGACTCAGGACCTTAGAAGACCTTAAGTTCACACCTTAATGTTGATACTCAGTAAAGAGCCTCCAACAATTAAAAAAAAAAACACACCCCCAAAACAGTAACAAAAACCCAGCAAACCCTGGGGAAGGGGTTGAATCTGATTTCCAGAGCTACCATGTTATTAGATTAATCTCCAGTGTTCAACAACAACAACAAAAGTCACAAGACAAAGAAACGAGAGTGAGCCCCAAAGGAAAACAGTAATAGAAACTGTCCCTGAAACAACCTGATGGCAGATTTACTAGACAATGACTTTAAAACAATGGCCTAAGACATGATAAAAAAAAAAAGAGATGTGGGTAAAGTCAAGAAAACAATGTGTGAACAAAATGGAAATATCAACAGAGAGACAGAAAACCTAAAAGGAAACTAAATAGAAATTTTGGAGATGAAAAGTACAATGGAAATTATTGAACAGGGGACTCAAAAGCAGATTTGATCAGGCAGAAGAAAGAATCAGTGAATTTGAAGATAGGACAATAGAAATGATCATATCTGAGGAACAACAACAAAAAATGGTTAAAGAAAAGAGAACAGAGAGTAAACAATCACTGGGAAACCATTAATCAAACTGATATATGCCTTGTGAGAGTCTGAGAAGGAGAAGAGAAAGGGGTGGAGGGAATATTGGAAGAAATAATGGTTGAAAACCCCCAGACTTGATTAAGTGTGCAAATGTAAACATCCAAGCTCAACAATCTCTAAGTAAGATGAAGTCAAAGAGACACAAGATTAAAAAATAATCAAACTTAATAAAGACACAGTATAGGGGGCAGAGTCAAGATGGTGGCATGAGAAGACACCAAGTTAGCGTCTCCCCACAACTAGGGCTCCTGCCTGCCACTGATGGGGGACCCTGATGCCCAAGGAGACGGGAGGAACCCTCAAGTGAACCGGTAGGATGTGGGGGGGCTGAGAGGGGAGGAGAAGTGGAGGCCAGACAGGATGGGGCCCCTGAGGCCGGGGAGATCAGGAGAGGCAGGGGGAGGGTCCCTGTGGGAGAAGCAGGAGAGGAGCAGAGGGAGATCGCCCGCCCATTTGGGCCAGGGAGACTGCTGAGCTCCCAGGCTGGTCCCTGCACTCCAGGGCAACCCCCCCACCGGCTGCATTGGTCCTGGAGGCATAGGAAGGAGGCCGAGAGGAGAACAGGAGAGGCAGGTGGGAGGGGCCCTGTGGGAGGAGCAGGAGAGGAGAGGAGGGTGTTTGCCCCACCCACTCAAGCCCGGGAAGCTTGCTGTGCTCCAAGGTGAAGTCCCCTGCCCTCTGAGACCAGGAGTGGGGGGCACGCCTTGGCCCCTTCTGTTCCGTTGAGCCTAAGCCCCACCCCGCACAGCCCCCAGGGCCTTTTCCAGCCCTGTGGGTCCTAAGCATAGGCCCCTCCCACCACCCAAACCTCACTCTTGCTTAGGCCCTGCCCTCCACAGCCGAGGCCTTTCTCCTCCTTTTATCCTCCTCTTTTTTACTATTGTGGTACTGTTGTACCTTCTGGTTGCTGATCCATCTATATTTTTACTCATATTATTTCTAACATATCTGTTAGTTTCCTAGTCTAATTTTATTTTGGGCTTTGTTATTGTACTTTTTTTTTTTTGCCACCCCACACGGCTTGCAGGCTCTTGGTTCTTGAGCTGGGGGTCAGGCCGAAGCTCCTGCAGTGGGAGCCCCGAGTCTGAACCACTGGACTAACAGAACCTCAGACCCCAGGGAATATTCATCGGAGTGAGGTCTCACAGAGTTCCTCATCTCAGCACCAAGAACCAGCTCTACTCAATAGACTACAAACTCCATTGTTGGAAGCCTCAGGCCAAACAACCAGTAAGAAAGGAACACAATCTCACTCATAAAACAACAACAACAACAAAAAACATGAGACAGCAAAAAATATTTCCAGATGAAGGAGCAAGGTAAAAACCTACAAGACCAAATAAATGAAGAGGAAATAGGCAATCTACCTGAAAAAGAATTCAGAGTAATGATAATAAAGATGATCCAGAATCTCGGAAATAGAATGGAGGCACAGACTGAGAAAATACAAGAAATGTTTAACAAAGATCTAGAAGAACTAAAGAGCAAACAAACAGAGATGAACAACACAATAACTGAAATGAAAAATATATAGAAGGAATCAATAACAGAATAACTGAGGCAGAAGAACGAATACGTGAGCTGAAGACAAAATGGTGGAAACAACTGCCAAGTAGCAGAATAAAGTAAAAAGAATGAAAAGAATTGAAGACAGTCTCAGAGTCCTCTGGGACAACACTAAACGCACCAACATTCGAATTATAGGGGTCCCAGAAGAAGAAGAGAAAAAGAAAGGGTCTGAGAAAATATTTGAAGAGATTATAGTCAAAAACTTCCCTAACATGGGAAAGGAAATAGTCACCCAAGTCCAGAAAGCACAGAGTCCCATACAGGATAAACCCTAGGAAAAACACACCAAGATGCATACTAATCAAACTAACAAAAATTAAATTCAAAGAAAAAATATTAAAAGCAGCAAGGGAAAAACAAAAAATAACGTACAAAAGAAACCCCATAAGGTTATCAGCTGATTTTTCAGCAGAAACTCTGCAGGCCAGAAGGGAGTGGCAGGATATACTTAAAGTGATGAAGGAGTAAAACCTACAACCAAGATTACTCTGCCCAGCAAGGATCTCATTCAGATTCGATGGAGAAGTCAAAAGCTTTTCAAACAAGCAAAAGCGGGGCTTCCCTGGTGGCACAGTGGTTGAGAGTCCGCCTGCCGATGCAGGGGACGCGGGTTCGTGACCCGGTCCGGGAAGATCCCACATGCCACAGAGTGGCTGGGCCCGTGAGCCATGGCCGCTGAGCCTGCGCGTCCGGAGCCTGTGCTCCGCAACGGGAGAGGCCACAACAGTGAGAGGCCCGCGTAATGCAAAAAAACCAAAACCAAACAAACAGACCCCCCAAAAAACAAGCAAAAGCGAAGAGGATTCAGCACCACCAAACCAGCTTTACAACAAATGCTAAAGAAACTTCTCTAGGTGGGAAACACAAGAAAAGAAAAATACCCACAAAAGCAAACCCAAAAACAATTAAAAGAATGGTAATAGGAACATACATATCGATAATAACCTTGAATCTAAATGGATTAAGTGCCCCAATCAAAAGACACAGACTGGCTGAATGGATACAAAAACAAGACCCATATATATGCTGTATACAAGACACCCATTTCAGACCTAGGGACATATACAGACTGAAAGTGAAGGGATGGAAAAAAGATATTCCATACAAATGGAAATCAAAAGAAAGCTGAGTAGTGATACTTGTATCAGATAAAATAGACTTTAAAATAAAACTGTTATAAGAGATAAGGAGGGCTGCTACATAATGATCAAAGGATCAATCCAAGAAGATATAACAATTATAAATGTTTATGCATCCAACATAGGAACACCTCAATACATAAGGCAAATGCTAACAGCCATGAAAGGAGAAATCGACAGTAACACAATAATAGTAGGGGACTTTAACACCCCACTTACACCAATGGACAGATCATCCAAAATAAATAAGGAAACACAAGCTTTAAATGACACAATAGATGAGATGGACTTAACTGATTATTTATAGAACATTCCACCCAAAAGTGGCAGAATACACTTTCTTCTCAAGTGCACACGGAACATTCTCCAGGATAGATCCCATCTTGGGTCACAAATCAAGCCTCAGAAAATTTAAGAAAATTGAAATCATACCAAACATCTTTTCTGACCACAACGCTATGAGATTGAAAATCACTTACAGGAAAAAAAAACTGTAAAAAACCCACAAATACATGGAGGCTAATCAGTGAGCTACTAAATAACGAAGAGATGATTGAAGAAATCAAAGAAGAAATTAAAAAATACATAGAAACAAATGACAATGAAAACATGACCCAAAACCTATGGGACACAGCAAAAGCAGTTCTAAGAGGGAAGTTAACAGCAATTCAGTGTCACCTCAACAAACAAGAAAAATCTCAAATAAACAATCTAACCCTACACTTAGAACAACTAGAGAAAGAAGAACAGAGAAAACCCAAAATCAATAGAAGCAAAGTAATCATAAAGATCAGAGCAGAAATAAATGAAATAGAAATGAAGAAAACAATAACAAAGATCAATAAAACTAAAAGCTGGTTCTTTGAGAAGATGAACAAAATTGATAAACCCTTAGCCAGACTCATCAAGGAAAAAGGGAGAGGATGCAAATCAATAAAATTAGAAATGAAAAAGGAGAAATCACAACTGACACTGCAGAAATACAAAGGGTAATAAGAGACTACTACAAACAACTATATGCCAATAAAAAGGACAACCTGGAAGAAATGGACAAATTCTTGGAAAGGTACAATATTCCAAGACTGAACAAGGAAGAATTAGAAAATATAAACAGACCTATCACAAGTAATGAAATTGAAACTGTAATTAAAAATCTTCCAACAAACAAAAGTCCAGGACCAGACAGCTTCACGGGTGAATTCTCTTAAATATTTAGAGAAGAGCTAACACCAATCCTTCTCAAACTCTTCCAAAAAATTGCAGAGGGAGAAACACTCCCAAATTCGTTCTGCGAAACCACCATCACCCTGATACCAAAACCAGAAAAGATGTCACAAAAAAATTATAGACCAATATCACTGATGAACGTAGATGCAAAAATCCTCAACCAAATACTAGCAAATAGAATCCAACAGCATATTAAAAGGATCATACACCACGATCAAGTGGGATTTATCCCAGGGATGCAAGGATTCTTCAGTATACGCAAGTCCATCAATGTGATACACCATATGATCATCGCAATAGATGCAGAAAAAGCTTTCAACAAAATTCAACACCGATTTATGATTAAAAACTCCCCAGAAAACGGGCATAGAGGGAACCTACCTCAACATAATAAAGGCCATATATGACAAACCCACTGCAAGCATCACACTCAATGGTGAAAAACTGAAAGCATTTCCACTAAGATCAGGAATACACTCTCGCCACTCTTATTCCACGGCAATCAGAGAAGAAAAAGAAAAGGAATACAAATTGGAAAAGAAGGGGTAAAACTGTCATTGTTTGCAGATGCCATGATACTATACATAGAAAATCCTAAAGATACCACCAGAAAACTACTAGAACTAATCAATCAATGAATTTGGTAAGGTTGCAGGATACAAAATTAACACACAGAAATCTCTGGCATACCTATACACCAACAACAAAAATCAGAGAAATTAAGGAAACAATCTCATCTACTATTGCAACAAAAAGAATAAAATACTTAGGAATAAACCTGCCTAAGGAGGTAGAAGACTTGTACTCAGAAGACTATAAAACACTGATGAAAGAAATCAAAGATGACATAAACAGATGGAGAGATATACCATGTTCTTGGATTGGAAGAATCAATATTGTGAAAATGACTACTACCCATAGCAATCTACAGATTCAATGCAATCCCTATCAAATTACCAATGGCATTCTTCACAGAATTAGAACAAAAAATTTTGCAATTCGTATGGAAACACAAAAGACCTTGAATAGCCAGCGCAATCTTGAGAAGGAAAAATGGAGCTGGAGCAATCAGGCTCCCCGACTTCAAACTATACCACAAAGCTACAGTAATGAAGACAGTATGGTACTGGCACAAAAACAAGAATATAGATCAATGGTACAGGATAGAAAGCCCAGAGATAAACCCACGCACATATGGTCACTTTATTTTTGATAAAGGAGGCAAGAATATACAATGGAGAAAAACAGCCTCTTCAATAAGTGGTGCTGGAAAAACTGGACAGCTACATGTAAAAGAATGAAATTAGAACACTCCCTAACACCATACACAAAAATAAACTCAAAATGGATTAAAGACCTAAATGTAAGACCAGACACTTAAAACTGTTAGAGGAGAAAAACACTCTTTGACATAAACCACAGCAAGATCTTTTTTGACCCACCTCCTAGAGTAACGGAAATAAAAACAAAAATAAACAAATGGGACTTAATGAAACTTAAAAGCTTTTGCACAGCAAGGGAAACCTTACACAAGATGAAAAGACAACCCTCAGAATGGGAGAAAATATTTGCAAACGAAGCAACTGACAAAGGATTAATCTCTAAAATATACAAGCAGCTCCTGCAGCTCAATATCAAAAAAACAAACAACCCAATCCAAAAACAGGCAGAAGACCTAAATAAACATTTCTCCAAGGAAGATATACAGATTGCCAACAAACACATGAAAGGGTGCTCAACATCACTAATCATTAGAGAAATGCAAATCAAAACTACAATGAAGTATCACCTCACACCGGTCAGAATGGCCATCATCAAAAAGTCTTCAAACAACAAATGCTGGAGAGGGTGTGGAGAAAAGGGAACCCTCCTGCACTGTTGGTGGGAATTGTAAACTGATACAACCACTATGGAGAACAGCATGGAGGTTCCTTAGAAAACTAAGAATAGAACTACCATATGACCCAGCAATCCCACTACTGAGCATATACCCTGAGAAAACCATAATTCAAAAGGGTCATGTACCACAATGTTCATTGCAGCTCTATTTACAATAGCCAGGACATGAAACCAACCTAAGTGTCCATCAACAGATGAATGGATGAAGAAGATGTGGCACATATATACAATGGAATATTACTCAGCCATAAAAGAAATGAAATTGAGTTATTTGTAGTGAGGTGGATGGACCTAGAGTCTGTCATACAGAGTGAAGTAAGTCAGAAAGAGAAAAACAAATACCGTATGGTAACGCATATATATGGAATCTAAAAAAAAAGAAAAGAAAAAAATGGTACTGATGAACCTAGCTGCAGGGCAGGAATAAGGATGTAGAGGTAGAGAATGGACTTGAGGACACGGGGAGGGGGAAGGGTAAGCTGGGACGAAGTTAGAGAGTGGCATGGACATAAAAACATACCAAATGTAAAACAGCTAGCTAGTAGGAAACAGCTGCATAGCACAGGGAGATCAGCTTGGTGCTTTGTGACCACCTAGAGGGGTGGGATAGGGAGGGTGGGAGGGAGGCTCCAGAGGGAGGGGATATGGGGACATGTGTATGCATATGGCTGATTTGCTTTGGTGTACAACAGAAAGTAACACAGCATTGTGACGCAATTATACTCCAATAAAGATGTATCAAAAAAAAAAAAACTAGACTCAATATAATCTTACATACTCCAGGACACAGGGCAGGAGCAGTAATTTGAAAGGAGGCTGGGTCACACCCACCTGCTGATCTCAGAGCGCCCCCTGGAATGGCAGCAGGCACCTGCAGCTCACCCTGGGGACACAGACGCTGGTGGCAGCCACCTTGGGGAACTCATCCTACCACATGGACACCCGTGCTGGAAACTGCTGTTTTTGAATTCTCCGTATAGCTTATCAGCTTTAGGACCCAGCCCTGCCCTGCCCAGCATCCTGTAGGCACTGGTACTGGGCGGCCTCAGGATAAGCGACTAGCCAGGCAGGGACACAGCCCCACCCCCACCAGCAGGCAGGCTGCCTTAAGACCTCCCGAGCCCCCAGCCACTCCTGCAGACAGCCCCGTCCACCAGAGGGCCTAGGCCCTGGCACCACACCCTGGAACTAGATCCAAGACCCCCACAGCCCTGCCAGAGGGGGTCTTGGATCTAGCCAGAGACTAGAGACTAGATCCACAGCCGGAGACTGCAGGACCCAGCTCTGCCTACCAGTGGGGTAAGTACCAGCCCCAGAACTCCCTGGGCCCCGGCTCCGACCAGCAGCAGGCAGACACCAGCCCCAGTACCACTGCAGCCAGAGACTCCAGGACCAAGCTTCACCCACCAGTGGGAGGTCGCTGGCCCTAGGATCACTGCAGCTTGCCTTTTCAGGTGTCAGGCGACATGTCAGCAGGCTGGCAACAGTATCAGGATACCCCAGGATTCAGCCCCACCCACCAGTGGGATGACACCAGCTGTAGGACCCCAAGGACCCTTCAGCCAGAGGTTTCGGGACCTGGCTCCACCAAGCAGTGAGCTGGAACTAGCCCGTGGACCCCCCAGTCCCCAGAATCACCCACCAGAAAGCCAACACCAGTTCTGAGATACCTTAGAATCCTCAGCTAGCTGCCCAGGGATACAGTGGGCCAGTACCAGCCTTGGGATACTGTAGAACCCACAGCCAGCCATGTCAGGAACAGGACCTACCCACCAACAGGCCAACACTAGATCCAGGAGCCCTGGTCCTGCAGCCATCTGTGTGAGAACCAGGCTCTGCCCAACGGTGAGCACTAGATCTGGGACCACCCTGGGTTCTGCAGCCAGCCACCTTGTGACCTGGTCCTGTCAACCAGAGGCCAGCAGCCTCCACACAAGGCAGGGCCTGGCAAACCACCAGACGGGGCCAGCTGCACCTACCAGACTGCCCACAATAGTCATCCTGCCACAACAGAAGGACCAACGCAGCCCTCATATAGCCCTAGAGCAAACAGCTCTGGTGACTAGAGGGCAGTGTGCCGCAGGGAACATAGGACATCTCCTAAAAGAGACTACTTCTCTAAGATCAGGAAATGCAACCAACATATGAGATACACAGAAATAAAAACAGCAAATTAGGTAAAATGAGGCAACAGAGGAACATGTTCCAAATGAAAAAAGAAGAACTAAGAGAAGTGGAGGTAAGCAATCTACCCAATAAATAGTTCAAGGTAATGATCATAAAGATAATCAGAGAACTTGGGATAAGAATGGATGAGCAGAGTAAAAAGAAGTTTTTAACCGAGAGTAAACACAAAGAAGGACCAGAGACAAAGAATACGATATCTAAAATGAAAAATACACTAGAAGGAATCAATAGCAGATTAAATGATGCAGAAGAATGGATCAGCTAGCTGGAAGAGGAGTGGAAACCACTGAAGCTGAACAGAAAAAAAGAATGAAAAGAAATGAGGACAGTTTAAGAGACCTCTGGGACAACATCAAGTGTACTAGCTTTCTCTTTATAGGGGTCCCAGAAAGAGAAGAGAGAGAGAAAGGGGCAGAGAACATATTTGAAGACATACTAGCTGACAACTTCCCTAACCTAGGAAAGGAAACAGACATCCAGGTCCAGGAGGTAGAGAGTCCTAAGCAGGATCAATGCAAAGAGGACCACACCAAGATACATTGTAATTAAAATGGCAGATATTAAGATAAAGAGAGAATATTAACTGCAGCAAGGGAAAAGCAACAAGTTACCTACAAGGGAACTCCAGTAAGGCTATCAGCTGACTTTTCAGCAGAAACTCTGCAAACCAGAAGGGAGTGGCACCATATATTTAAGGTGATGAAAGGGAAGAACCTGCAACCAAGAATACTCTATTTGGCAAGGCTCTCGTTCAGATCTGATGGAGAGGTCAAAAGTTTTACAGCTAAGCAAAAGCTAAAAGAGTTTAGCACCATGAAACCAGCCTTACAAGAAATGTTAAAGGGGGGGCTTCCCTGGTGGTGCAGTGGTTGAGAGTCCGCCTGCCGATGCGGGGGGTGCAGGTATGTGCCCCGGTCTGGGAGGATCCCACATGCCGCAAAGCGGCTGGGCCTGTGAGCCATGGCCACTAGGCCTGCGCGTCTGGAGCCTGTGCTCCGCGATGGGAGAGGCCACAGCAGTGAGAGGCCCGTGTACTGCAAAAAAAAAAAAAAAAAAGAAATGTTAAAGGGACTTCCTTAAGCAAAGAAGAATAAGGCCACAACTGGAAACATGAAAACTATGAAAGGAAAAAGCTCATCAGTAAAAGGAAATATACAGTAAAGGTAGCAAACCTACCATGTACAAAGGTAGTAAGAAGGTTAAAAGACAAAAGTAATAAATCACCTATATCTGCAATAAGTAGTTATGGGATACAAAAATAAAATGTAAAATATAATGTCAAAACAATTGTGAGGGGAGGGGAGTAAAAATGCAGGGTTGTTTAAATGTGTTTGAAACTACAAGATCAGCAACTTACCATCCCTCATGGTAACAACAAACCAAAAATCTATAATAGATACACACAAAAGAGAGAAGTTTCTAAACATAACACTAAAGATACTCATCAAATCACAAGACGAGAACAAAAGAAGAAAGTATCAAAAAAGAACTACAAAACAACTCAAACAACTAAAATGGCAATAAGTATGTACCTATCAATAATTACTCTCAATGTAAATGGACTAAATGCTCCAATCAAAGGATACAGAATGGCTGTATATGGATACAAAAACAAGAGCCATGTATATGCTGCCTACAAGAGACTCACTTCAGATCTAAAGAGACACACAGATTGAAAGTCAGGGGATGGACAAAGGTTATTCCATGCAAATGGAAATGAAAATAAAGCCAGGATAACAATACTTACATCAGACAAAATAGACTTTAAAACAAAGACTGTAACAAAGGACATTACATATTGATCAAGGGATCACCCAAGAGAAAGATATAACAACTGTAGATATACATGTACCCAACAGAGCAGCACCTAAATACATAAAGCAAATATTAACAGACATAAAGGGAGACATTGGCAGTAGCATAGTAATAGTGAGGGACCTGAACATCCCACTACCATCAACAAACAGACCATCCAGACAGAAAATCCATAAGGAAACTGGTCTTAAGTGACACATAGACCAGATGGACTTTTGTATATATATATAGATTCCATCCAAGAGCATCAGAATATACATTCTTTTCAAGTGCATGTGGAACATTCTTCAGGATAGATCACATGCTGGGCCACAAAGTAAGTCTTGGTAAATTTAAGAAATCATATCAAGCATCTTTTCCAACCACAATGCTATGAGACTAGAAAATCAACTACAAGAAGAAAATTGCAAAAAACAAAAACATGTGGAGGCTAAACAATATTCTACTAAACAACAAATGGATCACTGAAAAAAATCAAAGAAGAAATTAAAAAATATCTGGAGATAAATGGAAATGAAAAAACAATGATCCAAAATCTATGGGACGTGGCAAACACAGGTCTAAGAGGGAAGTTTACAGTGATACAAGCCTACCTCAGGAAACAAGAATAATCTCAAACAGCCTAACCTTACATCTAAAGGAAGTAGAAAAAGAACAAACAAAACCCAAAGTTAGTAGAAGGAAAGAAATAATAAAGATCAGAAGAAATAAGCGAAATAGAGACCTAAAAAAATAGAAAAGATCAATCAAACTAGGAGCTGCTGCTTTGAAAAGATAAACAAAATTGGTAAACCTTTAGCAAGACTCATCAGGAAAAAGAGAGGACCCAAATCAATAATATCAGAAATGAAAAAGAAGTTACAACTGCCACCAGAGAAAAACAAAGGGTCATAAAGAGATTACTATGAACAGCTGTATGCAAATAAAATGGACAACCAAGAATAAATGGACAAATTCCTAGAAGTGTACAATCTGCAAAGACTGAACCAGGAAGAAACAGAAAATATGAACAGACCAATTACCAGTAATGAAATTGTTGGAGGTTTTTTGATTACTAATTCAAACAAAAGTCCAGGACCAGATGGCTTCACAGATGAATTCTACCAAACATTTAGAGAAGAGTTAACACCTGTCGTTCTCAAACTCTTCCAAAAAACCGCAGAGGAAGGAACACTTTTAAATTTGTCCTAAAAGGGCAGCACCACCCTGATACCAACATCAACCCAGACAAAGAAGAAAGTTATAGGCCAGTATCACTGATGAACACAGACACAAAAGTTCTCAACAAAGTATTAGCAAACCAAATCCAACAATATAGTAAAAAGATCATACACCATGATTAAATGGGATACATAGGATGGCTCAACACCCACAAATCAATCAATGTGATATACCACTTTCACAAACTGAAGAATAAAAATCATATGAGTGTCTCAGTAGATGCAGAAAAAGCTTTTGACAAAATTCAACAGCCATTTATGATAAAAACTCTCTACAGTGGGTATAAAGGGAACCTACCCCAACATAAGCAAGGTCATGTAGGATAAGCCCACAGCTAATAACATCATACTCAACGGTGAAAAGCTCAAAGCATTTTCACTAAGATTAGGAGCAAGACAACATTGCCAATTCTCACCACTTATATTCAGCACAGTACTGGATGTCCTGACCACATCAATCAGACCAGAAAAAGGGAAAAAAGGAATCCAAATTGGAGAAGAAATAAAACTGTCACTATTTACAGATGACATGATACTATACGTAGAAAATCCTAAAGATGCCACCAAAAGACTACTAGAGCTCATCAATTAATTCAGTAAAGGTGTAGGATACAAAATTAATATACAGAAATCCGTTGCATTTCTATACATTAACAATGAACTATCAGAGAAGTTAAGCAAACAATCCCATTTATAATCATATGAAAAAAGAATAAATTACATAGGAATATATCTAGCCAGGGAGGTAAAAGACCTGTGCTTGGAAAATTAGAAGACACTAATGAAAGAAATTGAAGATGACACAAACAGAAGGAAAGATATACTGTGCTATGGATTGGAAGAATTAATATTATTAAAATGACCATACTGCTCAAGGCAATCTGCAGATTTAATGCAATCCCTATCAAAATATCCATGAGACCTTTCACAGAACTAGAACAAATAATTTAAAATTATATATGGAGGGGCTTCCCTGGTGGTCCAGTGGGTAAGACTCCACACTCCCAATGCAAGGGCCTGGGTTTGATCCCTGGTCAGGGAACTAGATCCCACATGCATGCCACAACTAAGATCCTGCCTGCCAAGACTAAAGATCCCACGTGCTGCAACTAAAGATCCCATGTGCTGCAACTAAGATCTGGTGCAGCCAAATACGTGTGTGTGTGTGTGTGTGTGTGTGTATAAAAACACGAAAGACCCTGAACAGCCAAAACAATCTTTAGAAAGAACAGAGCTGGAGGTATCATGCTCCCTGACTTCAGACTATTGTAAGCTACAGTAATCAAAACAGTATGGTAGTGGCACAAAAACAGACACATAGAGCAATGAAACAGAATAAAAAGCTCAGAAATAAACCCATATGCTTATGGTCAATTAATCTATAACAAAGGAGGCAAGAATACACAATGGGGAAAAGACAGTCTCTTCAGTAAGCGGTGCAGGGAAACCTGGACAGCTACACGTGTAAAAGAGCGAAAGTAGAAGATTTTCTCACACTATATAAAAAAATAAACTCAAAATGGATTAAAGACCCAGATGTAAGACCAGAAACCATAATAATCTTGGAAGAAAACACAGGTTGAACACTCCGTGACATAAACTGTAGCAATGATTGTTTGGATCTGTCCCCTAAGGCCAAGGAAAGAAAAGCAGAAACAAAGAAAGGAGACATTAGTGAACTACAAGGGTTTTGCACAGCAAAGAAAACCATTGACAAAATAAAAAGACAGCCTACTAAACAGGAGAAAATATTTGCAAATGATATGATTGATAAGGGGTTAATATCCAAAATATATAAACAGCTCACACAACTCAATAAAAAACAAACAACCTTTTAAAAAATGGGCATTAGACCTGAATAGGCATTTTTCCAAAGAAGACATACCGATGGCCAACAGGCACATGAATAGATGCTCAACATCACTAATCATCAGAGAAATGCAAATCAAAACCACAATAAGATAGCACCTCACACTTGTCAGAATGGCTATCGTCAAAAAAATCACAAATAACATATGTTGGTGAGGATGTGGAGAAAAGGGAACCAGTGTTCACTGTTAGTGGGAATGTATATTGGTGCAGCCACTGAGCAAAACACTATGGATTTTCCTCAATAAACTAAAAATAGAACTACCATGTGATCCAGTAATTCAAATCCTGGGCATATATCCAAAGAAAACAAAAATATTAACTTGAAAAGATAAGTGCATCCCAATGTTCATTGCAGCATTATTAACAAGAGTCACGATATGGAAGCAACCTAAGTGTACATCAACAGATGAATGGATAAAGAAGATGTGGTATATATATTCAATGGAATATTACTCAACCATAAAAAGAATGAAAATTTGCCATTTGCAACCACATGAATGGATGTAGAGAATATTATGCTCAGTGGAATAAGACAGAGAAAGACAAAATACTGTATGTTCTCACTTTATGTGGCATCTAAAGAATAAAAGAAACTAATGTATATAACAAAACAGAAACAGACTTACAGAGTAGAGAACAAACCAGTAGTTACCAGTGAGGAGGAGGAGGGGCAAGATGGGAGAGGGGATTAAGAGGCACAAATGACTATGTATGAAATAAATAAACTACAAGGATATATTGTACAACACAGGGAAAATATCTGGTATTTTATAATAACTTTAAACGGAGTATAACCTATAAAAATTTTGCATCACTATGTTGTATACCTGAAACTAATATAATTTTGTAAATCAACCATGTAAAAAATATATTTACATATATACAAAGCAAAAGCTGACAGAATTCAAGGGAGAAAGAGACAGTTCTTAGGAGTAGTTGGACTTCAGTGCCCCATTCCTAAAAGTGGATACAATGCCTGGGCAGAAGTAAGGAAATAGAGGACGTAACACAATAAACCAATGAGATCTAACAGACACACACAGAGCACCCCACCCAACAGCATAGGGAGTCTTTTCAAGTGCACACAGGACTTTTTCCAGGATAGACCATATACTAGGCCACAAATTATTTCTCAGTAGATTGAATAAGATAGATATCACAGAAATTATCTTCTCTGATAACAAGAGGATGAAGTTAGAAATCAGTAATGTAAAGAAAACTGAAAAATTCACAAAAATGTGTACCTAAACAGCACAGTTTTAAACAAGAAATGGATCAAAGAAGAAATCACATGGGAAATTAGAAAATACTTAGAGATGAATAAAAATGAAAACACAACATACCAAAACTTAAGGGTCACAGCAAAGGCAGTGCTAAGGGGAAAATTTATAGTTACATGCTTGCATTAAAAACCAAGAGATCTCAAATCTACAACCTAATTTTACAACTTGAGGAACTAGAAGAATAAGGACAAAATAAACCCAAAGCTAGCACAAGGAAGGAAATAATAAAGACTAGAGCAGAGATAAATGAAATAGAGAACAGAAAAACAATAGAGAAAAATCAATAAAACAAAAAATTTGTTCTTCAGAAAGATTAATGAAATTGACAAACCCTTAGCTAGATGAACTAGGAAAAAAGAGAGAAGATTCAAATGATTAAAATCAGAAACGACTGTGGGGCATTACAACCATTTCTACAGGAAAAAAAAAAGGATTTTAAGAGAGTTACTATGAATAACTGCACACCAACAAATTGGAAAACCTAGATGAAATGGACAAATTCCTAGAAACACAAAACCTACCCAGACTAAATTATGAAGAGATGGAAAATCTGAATAGTTCTGTAACTAGTAAGGAGATTATACCAGTAGTCCAAATTCTTCCCACAAGGAAAAGCTCTGGACTTGATGTTTTCACTGGTGAATTCTACCAAACATTTAAAGAAGAACTAATACCCAATCCTTCTCAAACTTCTCCCAAAATTCAAGAGGAGGGAACCTTTCCACCTCATTCTATGAGGACTGCATAACCCTGACAAAGCCAGACAAACACACTTAAGAGGAAAGGAAACTACAGACCAATATCCCTCAGGAACATCCTGGGCAATTCCACGTGTGAAGGACTCGGGGCGGGGTGAGGGGGCCGGGGGCGGGGGCAGAGCCTGTGGAGGACCGGATGCTGCTGCTCAGAGCATCCTCGCCCCGGACTCAGGACCTGCGCTGTGATTCCATCAGAGGCGCTGGCCTTCCAGCACCCCCATTCCCCCAGGCTCCCTTCCCCGCGTCCCCAGGCTGGGTGGCCCCAGGGCAGTGGGCACTCCAGGCGCGGTCACCGGACGGAGGCCCGAGGGCTGTGTCCCTGTGCATCCACCCAGGACTCGGGGGACAGGACAGCAGGGCTCCCCACGTACACAGATGGACGAGGCCCCCACACGAGACGGAGTGGGCTTCTGCCTCCCAAGGGTGGGGGGAAATGCCCACCTGCCCACCCTACTCCGGGTTCACCGTTGTCACACAAACCGCAGGATGACCCCGAGGGTGGTGAGGGGAAGGCGTCCCCAGGACCGTGGCCCCAGGGACCACTCGCTGTCCAGTGCCTGGGTTTTCTGTTTCCAAGGCCGCAGCCGGAAACGCCAGTGTGCACAGACCTCGAAGCCCAGCAAAACCGCTCTTCCCATCCGAAGCACCAGGAAGGGGGCAGCCTGAAGGGACGGCACTTTCAGGAATCTCTTCCCAGTCCAAATCCAAGCGAAAAATGCCGTTTTACCCCCATCCGACAGCAAAGGCGGAGGGAGGAGGGCCCCTCCCAGGCCGGAGAAGCCCCCGCAGGTCGGTGAAGGCCAGGCCCGGAGGCTGGATGTCCAACCTGGGCGGGAGCGTCAGAACAGGACCCGCCCAGGGTCAGCTGCAAGTCCAATCCAATGTCCTAATGTAGGCGGGTTAAAAGGACGGAGGAGCCGCTCAGACTTAAATCAGAGGAAAGCAGAAGCTGCTCTGATAGGTAACGTATACCTCGGGCAGAGGGACAGACGGGCCACACGCGAGACAGTCCACCCGGGAAGCCCCAAGTGCCCCAGCGGGGCTGCAGCGAGGCGGAGCAAACCAACAGAACGAAAACGGAGCAAAACGCCTTAGAAGAGCTGCAGGAGAAACCGACAAGCCCCGTCACAGCTGGAGACTGGCCCTCGACCCTCCTGACCCAGCACAGGACCCAGCAGGACAGCCTCTGGGGACAGCCCACCGGGGGGACACCCACTCTTCCAAGCGCCCAAGGGCTCCGTGCCGGGACGGCCGCGCCCCGACCTCAACAAATCTTCACAGCTGGAGTCACACCGAGTGTGCGATCAAAGCAGAGATCAGCACCGGGGAGGCCACGGGAGGGTCTCCAAACGGCGGGGAAATAATCCACAGGTAAACCGGACGTCTCTGAGGAGAAAACCCGGCACTGGCTGGAGTGGAAACGAAGTGCAGCCGTCCAAGCACATGAGACGGGGCGGCCGGGATGGCCTGGGGGGAGAGGAGTGCGGGGTGCAGGGACGGGAGAGGCACCCAGAACACGTCAGACAAGGGGAGCAGCCTCTGGTCAGCAGTCAGGGCCCACACCTAGAGAAAGAGCAAAACAAACCCAAGGGACGGAAGGAAGGAAGGAATAAAGATAAGAAGTGACTCAACAAGCCTGAAAACAACAGAGAAAATCCATGACACTAGGAGCTGAGTCCGTCACAGTCTGATGGGGGTGCTCTCATTCTGTGGTCCCGGCCCCCTCCCCTTCGGCCCTTGCCCTGGGCCGCGTCCCCATCTGCGCTCCAGGCCTGCTGGGGCTCACGCACCATCGCCCCCCCCCGCGCTCACGCACCATCGCGCCCCGCCCCCACGCCCAGCTGCCTGAGCGCGTCCTCCACAGCTCTCCTCCCTACCTGCTTACATGCTCTTGACACGCTCACCCCACCGTCATGCCAAGGCCAAACTACAGCAGATGCACGTCCCCCCTCCTCTGGAACCCAAACCCTTCAGAGTCCAAGGGCATTCCCTCCATGGCACGTTCTCTTCTCCTAGAGGGCTACAGCTTTTCACTTTGCTGTCGGGGAGTGTTTTTTGAAGGGTCCGTACTGTTCCCCACCAGTGTCGTGTGTGAGTGCTGCTCAGCCTCAGGGCACAGAACCATTGGTCCTGGGCCTCCCGGACCCTAACGGAGAGGACAGGTATGAGGGGGCCTCGCTGGCCCACAGACAACAATATAAAAATCCCAGCCAACTTCACGCTGATAAATGTTTTTAATGGTGTTGAATGACTAACCTCTAGGAAGTTGCCAGAAACCATCATTTATCATCGCTACTTATTTCCTGAGTGAAAAAGCTACCCCTGTCACCATCTGGACGTGGAAGCAAATGCTGTGACTCTTCCGCTTGTATTTTTCCTTCTGAAATGAAGGCAGGCCCGCCTGCAATGCTGCCCACACAACACAGCCTCGCTACCTGAGGCTGTACGGCCAGGCGGGCACTAGGCCACACGCCGCCCAAGCATCACCGCTGTGTCCCTCCAGCCAGTGGCGCCCACCCCAAACAGAACAAGCCCAGGAGCGCGACTGCGAGGTCTTTCCGCAGCAGTCCTGGCCCCATGCCCTGGATAACCCAAGGAGGCAACACAGCCTGGGGCACCTGTGTGCGGGGGCACCTGTGTGCGGACGCCCCTGCTGATCTGACCTGCCTCCCCAGCCTGCAGGCATAAGGAGGACTCCTCAGCTTGGTGGAATGTCCTGGAATTAGATAGTTTTGAGAAGGGTGGAGAGCTGGCAGGAAGGCCTCAGAGCTGCACCCTCTCGGCGTGGGTGAATTATTAGTGTTTTCAGGGCTGGAAGCCGTAGCTGGCACGCTCAGTCACTGATGAAAACGTAGTTCAGGAAATGGGAGATTTTACCGTTTGTTGTTAAGTATTTCTCATATTTGTCTAACCGTAAGTCAGAAAGTTCCTGTAAGAAAAAGCAGCCCTTACTTTCAAATAATATGCCACAGGTTTTTTGTTCAAATCGCTGTTAATTCCATCCAGGAAGCATATCATCAGCAGGGTATGGTTACTTCCTTAATGACCCTGACATTTTTGACACAGTTTTTGTTTTGACACTTTTTCCCGTGAACATGTTATTGTTACACACTAGTTTTTCAACACTAAGATTGTTAATCTGTTTGAAATGATAAAATTCTCAAGCTGAACCAGATGAATGTTTGAAACTGAATCTCGGTGTTATCAAACTAAAGGCACATTCCTACACATACCACCCTGCTCCTTTAGAATCTAAAGAGTTCAATAAAGTTTATCGTAAGCAATTAATTACAATCTCCCTGTTCAGGGTAGGGTCTGGAACCACGCTTCCATCCTGAGGTTTAATTAGCTGCCAGATGAGAAAACACAGCTGCTCAGTGGTGGCTTATTATTTACAAACAAAACAGTATTTTCCATTTTCTGCTAATGTCCTCAGTAGAGATCATCAGACAAGTGGGGGGAAACTTGCTTATTTCAGCCCACTCCGGCTTCTTGCAGCCACAGGTGATGATGTACAAGCCTGTTCCCATCGTCTTGGTGACCTCAGAGAAGCAGACCAGGAGTGAGTATGAGGTCAGGGCTGCGGGCCCAGGGCCGGAGGGGGCGGCCGCCTCGTGGGCCCTGATCACACTGTTAGCCAGACCGGGTCCCAGCTGCAGCACCTTCTAGCCTTTCTCCATCTGCTGGCGAGGAGGCCTGCTCACCTCCGAGGATGGAGGGGGAAGTGGGAAGGGGCTTAGCTGGTGGGGCTGGAGCCTGGAGGCTGACCCGGCCCCCTCTCTACCACTCAGCCTCCTTCCTTTGAGGAGCCTCTGAACACAAACACTGGAAGGCCCAGCATCTGACCCGGATCATGCTGGCTGAAAACTAACACTCATGCTGACCCTACCCTGTGTGCCCAACTGCCCTGGTTTATTCAGCGGTGCCTCCAAAGGAGCGTCAGCAAATCTAAAGGGAACCAAGGTACCATACCGGGTGCTCGTTCCTTCCAGCAAAGACCCTGTCCAAAGTGAGCAGGTCCATCTGGGGACCTCATGGGCCTGTGGGTGTCAGGAGCAGAGGACGTGCTGGTGTGTGGTTCCCATCCTGGGAGCGCCCCGTCTACCGGGAAACACATATGAACACGCACGGAAGCATGAAGACTCGGGGGTCTGGGGATGGGGCAGTAAGCCTGGGTCCAGGGGCCCCGAGAAGTGCACCCTGGAGGGTGGGACGGGGTCCAGAACGGCCTGGGGGAGGTGGGCCCTGAGGAGAGCCTTCACCACATTCCCGGGGGCTGGGAGAGGATGCTGGCGAGAATCGGGTAGGAGTGACCCTGTCCTTGTGTGCTTTGTCCAGTGCAGATCCTCTCTCTGGAAGGGAGGTGTCTCAGATCCCTGAAACGTTGGTCAGGGTTCCCCAGGGAAACAGAACCAATAGAGAGAGAGAGAGAGAGAGAGAGGGAGAGAGAGAGAGAGAGGGGGAGAGAGAGAGAGAGAGAGAGAGAGAGAGAGAGAGAGGGGGGGGAGAGAGAGAGAGAGAGAGAGAGAGAGGGAGAGAGGGGGAGAGAGAGAGAGAGAGTGTGTGTGTGTGTGTGGGTGTGTGGGTGTGTGGGTGGGTGGGTGGGTGGGTGGGTAGGTAGAGAGAACAATTTATTATATAGTGGCTCAGGCAATTATGGAGACCGAGAAGTCGCCCACCTGCTGTCTGCAAGCTGGAGACCCAGGTGAGCCAGCGGTGACCCGGAAGCACTGATGTCAAAGGGCAGAGGAGGATTCCCCAGCCAAGCAGAAAGAGGGAGAATTCTCCCTTCCTCCACCGTTTCGTTCCATCCAGGCCTCAGAGGACTGAATGAAGCCCACACTACTTCACTCAGTCTATTGACTCGAATGCTCACCTTTTCCGGAAACGCTCCAAAACGCCCACCCTCTGGGCCCCGTGGCCTGGCCAGGCTGGCACACGCAGTCGGCCGTCGACGTGTCCTCCAGGCTCAGGGACTCCTGTCCTCCTTTCGCAGGTGTGGCTGGCGGGGACTCGCAGCGAGGTGAGGCGGGCCAGACACAACCCCGGGTGGGCGCGTTCGGGGTCCTGGGGACCTGCTTTTCAGGCAGGTTGATGCTGGGACTTGTGCCGGGCAGGTTCCGTCCCTGGCCTGGGACGCAGCCCGAGAGCCTCAGGTGATGCACGTGGTTCACGGCTGCTTCTGAACGACGAGGCGGCTGGCGTGAGGCCGGCAAGCGGTTTGAACGGAAGGCAAACGAGTCTCGGCGGCGGCGGCATCAGAGCAGGCGGCCTCACGAGGAGGCGGGGCGCGCAGGCTTCACCCCGAGTCCCGTGGCCAGCGCCCCGCGCCCAGGTCCCAGGCGGCTTCCCTCCGTCCTTCCACGTCCTAAGCAGCACGGCAAAGCTCCGGCCAGACGCCCGGCGCCGACAGCGGCGGGGCAGCCCTGCGGCTCAGGTGGTTTCACACAGAAGCCGTCGCACGGGCACCAGCATCTCAAACACGAAACTTGTTGTCTAGAATGTCCCGCTCCTAAGACCCCGGCTTTGGTTCCCGGAACACCTTTCCGCCAGAGCAACACGGTCACGGCTTCTTTATCCCGCAGCGTGTTCGATCGTATGTTTTCCACGCAGTCAGCCATGAAGGGAGGCCCCCGTTTTCTGGGCGCATGGCCCCCGCCCTCCCCCTTTCCTGTTTCACCTTTACACTCACGTGAAACGACGTCCCCTCCCCTCCTCTGTTTCCAGACGCCCTCGGAGGAGGGGAGACAGAAGCCTGGCCGCTTCCCGAGCGCGTCTCCCTCCTCGGCCCAGGTCCAGCCGGGCAGCTCGTGTCCGGGCGGAGGGCCGGCTGAACGGCTCTGCAGTCCTTCCTCACGGGCGACAAGGCCACTCAGCGCGCCGCGCGTGACACATGTTCGTGGTGCGAGGGGGCTCCTTGGGGCCGTCCTGGGTCTGAGGGCCGGCTGACCGGCCGCAAACCCGCTGCCACAAAACAGCCGCCGGAGAGCCGCCACCTGCACGTGCTCCACTTCTGCCCGCGTGGAGCGCGCTCAGGCCCTGAGGGCCTGGCGGATGCGAGGACACGGGTAGGCGGGCGCAGGCCCCGTCGGGAGCACTCCTCAGGCGACGGAGAGGAGACGGGCAGGGTGAGGGCGAAGGGGGTCCCTTCCCGCTCGGTTGAGCCGTGACCTGAAGTGCCTCTGGGCGCTGGTTAGGGACCGGCCCTCCCCCGCGAGGAGGGAGCCGTGTCCGGGAAACGCGGGGACGCAGGCCAGCTGAGGGGAGGCTGGGGAGGGGCTGACGGGGCCCCCGGGGTAGGGTCAGTAGGAGGAAGGGGGGCCGGGCAGAGGGAGGGAAGCGGCAAGGCGCCCGCGCGGCCGGGGAAGGCGCCGTGCCGTGGGCAGCTCCGCTGGCTACCCTGTTTCATGCACATTTGGGACAGGTCTACTCTGGAAAATCGACCAAGTTACATGAAAGGAACTTTAAAATTTTTAAACTTGAAACTTTTAAATTTGGAAAACGCAGAATCACGTAGGGTATCCATGGTATTTTCCATGTTATAAATACGGGAACTTTCAAGCAAATTGTTTTTTGGCAATTCACTAGAAACTGGACATTAAATTGAAATTTTATTTTAAAAATTCACTGAGAATTTTTTTAAAATCCAGATGACCAGTAAAAATGCTTAAAAAACAATCACGGAGTTCATAAAGATTAGCAACTGCCCCCTGCCAAAGCCCCAAACCCTCTGATTAGAAGAACAGGAAACAATGTCTTAAAGTATAAAAGGCTAAAAATCATCAGACGGTACATATATCAAACCAAGTTATTCCCTTAGTATAAGTAAACATTTTACTGTGTGGATGTCAACAAACCGATTTTAAAGTTTACACAGAAAAGCAAAAGGACCAGAATTGAAGGAGGAGAACACGGCCGGAGGACCGACGCCCCGACTTTAAGACTCACCATAAGGTTGTGGTGAAGGGATAGAGAAACAGCAACCGAACAGAACAGAGCGCTCAGAACAGACCCACATAAAGACACTCAACCGATCTTTCTGACAAAGGGGCAAAGGTGATTCAATGGTGAAAGGACAGTCTGTTCAACAGACGGTGCTGGAACAGTTCGATGTCCACATGCAGAAGGTGAATTCAGACCCAGACCTCACAACCCTCAAAAAACTAACTCAAAAGGGGCCACAGACCTAAATGTAAATGTGAAACTGTAAACCCCCTAGAAGCTGACAGCACAGAAAATCTTGGTGACCCTGGGTTGGCAGCGAGTGTTTAAATACAACACCAAAACATGATCCAGGAGAGGAAGAATGCATGAATGGGACTTCATTGAAATAAAAACTTCTGTTCCGTTAAAGACACAGAGATCGGAAAAAAAAAAAAAAAAAGAGCCGCAAACTGGGAGAAAATATTTTCAAAACACACATCTGATAAAGGAGTTGTTTCTAAAAAACACAAAGAACTCTCAAAACTCAACAATAAGAAAACAAACAACCCAATGAAAAAATGGGCAAAAAGTGTGAACAGATACCTCGCCCAATACACAAATGACAAATAAGCACCTGAAAAATGCTCCACATCACATCGTCGGGGAAATAGAAGGTAAAACAACAATGAGATACCACCACACCCCTATCAGTTTGGCCATTCTAATAGAAGAGCCAAACTCCAGGACACTGACAACACCAAATGCCCACGAGGACGCGGAGCAACAGGAACTCTCATTCGCTGTTGGCGGGAACGCAAAATGGTGCAGCCATTGCAGGATGACAGTTTGGTGGTTTCTAACAAAGTTAAACATAATCTAACTATATGATCCAGCCCTCCTTGGTATTTGCCCAGATGAACCGAAAACTTATGTCCTCACGAAAACTGACACGTGGATGTTTACAGCAGGTTTATTCATAATTGCCGAAACTTGGAAGCAACCAAACTGTGAGTAGATCAACCGTGGTAAAGCCAGACAATGGAGAATTATCCAGCAATAAAACGAAATGACCTATCAAGCCATGAAAAGAGAAGAAGGAACTTTAAAAAGTTCTATAACTATAACTGAGCGAAAGAAACCAATCCAAAAAGGCTGCGCACTGTGTGATTCCCACTAGACGACACTCGGGAAAAGACAAAACTGTGGAGACACTGAAGAGACAGACCCGTGGCTGCCCAGGATGGAGTGGGCGAGGGAGAAACAGAGCACAGGTCTTCAGCACAGTGAAAATCCTTTGCATGAACTGTTGTGATGGACACGGGTCACCGTGCACGTGGCAAACTCACTGAACACCACAGCACCGAGAGGGGGCCCTAATGTAAACTGCGGACTTTAATTAACAGTAACGTAGCAATACTGGCTCACCAGCTGTAACAGTGTAACACGTTAATATGTGATGCCATCAGTAGGGAGAGAGGGCAATGGGAACTCTCTGTACTTTTGCTGCATTTTTCTATAAATCTAAAGCTGCTCTAAAAAATAAAGTCTGTTCATTTAAAAAAATGCCTTAAAGCATAAAAGGCTAGAAATCCGTCTATGGTTCTTACGCAAAACAAACTACTCCCTCAGTAGCACCGACCATTTTCTTTAAAAGTAAACTAGGTATTAGTGGTCAAAAAGCCGTCGAAGCAGCTAGAACTGCTTGGAACCATCTCCCCGTGGCCCTCGCAGCCCCGACTTGAGGGCCAGCCCTGGCCAGCTGGCCGGGCGAGCACCCCAGACACAGAGCTCAGATGGGGGCTCAGACTGGCAGGTTGAGGAGACCTCGGTTTGCCCCAGAGGCCGGGGGATGGTCCCTCACTCCCCGCCACCTGCCCGCACCTGTGACCACAGGACAGACAGACAGAACCTCCATGTCACAGAGCCCCAGTCCAGCGTCAGAGTCAGGAGAACAAGCAGCTGAGAGCAACGTCCAGCAACTGTGCCAGGAAGAAAACAGGCCCGGGAGAGGGTCCGGAGCAGCTCTCTGTGACGGGCAGAACAGGCCGTTAGCCTAGGCAGTGCCAGGAGGCTGCAAGTCACTGTGCTGTAAGCAGCGGCACAGTTAAAGGCCTGCTTTCCTTTTAAAGTAATGCACGGCAGGTGGGCAGGGGACCCCCAAGAGACAGACAGAAGCCGGGTGGGAGTCCAGGAGTCACCACACACACCCTTCTCCGTCCCCTCTCCCACAAAGAGTTCCCACCCAACCTCCCCCCTCCCTGGGTCTGGCTTTGCAGGCCGCTTGCTAACACGCTTGACCTGGAGAAGGGGCCTGTGCGCGGAGGGGCCGGCACTCGGCGCCTGGAACCCCGTCCCCTCTGGGAAGCACAGGGCGCCCCCGGGCCGCTCCACCTCCCTGCGTCTGTGTGTTCTCCTGCTGCCTCGTGTGGGCCCTCGAGGTCAGTCCACGGTGGCCCCGAGAAGCTCCAGCCCAACCTCAGTCCACACTGCCCAGCACCCTGGACACAGCTTGAGGCCGAACCACAACCTGCCGGATCACGGTGCCGAGTGGTCATGCCTTGTCCACGCCCAGGGGCCCCACTGACCCAGACTGGACGGGGGGCGGCGGTGAACTACCACCACTGCCACGGCTGCCCCTTGCGTGGAAGAAACCCGGTCCGAGCTGGCCAGCAGAGGTCAGGCCTGCGGTTCCAGCCCAGGCCGAGTCTGGGGGATCCCTGTCTGAAAGGACACCCGTTTTCCCTACCACTGCTCTTTTGGGTGTTGGTTGTGCTTTCAATAACACTTTTTCTTCTGATTTCAGAAGCAATACATGCTCACTGCTACACTTCCCAAGCCGTGCACACACACAGCATCAAGCTCATCTGGCCCCCGGCGCTGCGATGCTCTTTCTGACCTTTTGGTGCTGCTTCCCTGTGTGTGTGTGGCTCGTGCAGCATCCCTGTTGTGATGCTTTCCCTATTAATGCTGCACGTCAGGAACATCTGTTCAGTAAATATTCTGCTTTTAAAGACTACATAAGACACCAGTGTATGGATTTGCCTGCAACTGTCTAATCTATCCCTCACAATTGGATATTTGGTTTGATATTACTTTGTAGTCCTACAAATAACAACGAGGTGGCTGTACATTCCTCTGACTATTTCCTTAGGGCAGATGCCCGGACGTGAGTCGCCAGGTCAGCTGGCCAGCGCATCACCAGGACTCCCAGTCTGAAGGCACTCAATCAGCGCCTCACAATGGAAGCACAAACGTGAGAAAACACCACCCATGCCGCTTTAATTTGCAGTTCCAGGAATGGTCTTGTGTGTCTGCCGGTGGTACAAGGAAACGGCTCAGGGTGCACTTTCCGCAGAGCCGGGCTGCGTCCAGAGAAGGCAAGCTGGGCAGGCCGAGGGCAGGGGGCTGGGGGCGCGGCCTCGGCCAGGCAGTGCCAGACCTCAGCGCCTGGACGCCTCGAGCCTGCAGGCCACGCTCCAGCCACAGCTCCCTTATGTTCCCGTAACTGCTCGAGGGGGGACACGCCAGACAGATGCAGAAACCAAGGCGCCGTTCAGCCTGGCAGAAACCGTCCGCCCCATCGGGCGCTCAGTGGCGCCCTTCCTCCAGGATCAGACAGACCAGGGCTGTGGGGAGGGGAGGCCTCTCCAGGCGCCCTGCCTTCTGTCCAGTAAGCTGGCCCCCACTGCCCCCATCCTGCTGCCGCTGACTCAGCTTCTCCAGACACAAGCTGAGGAGGCCTCCTTCCTTCCCAGGACAGTTACCCGACTTTAAAGCACCACGAGGAGAAGAAGGAACCGCTCCCTAACGAGCCCGATTTGCCACCAGGATCACAAGAGCTGCTGCGAGTCTGCTGCGTGGCCACCCAGAGGAGCATCCCGGGCCACGTGGTGCAGGAAGTGGTGCCAGCAAACGGCTGCTGGCGTCTACGTAAAAGGATTCTAGAAACAAAAAGTGAGAGGAGGGAGGGGGATGTGGGGGGGGAGGCCGGAGAACAGGCCGCAGAGAGCTGGGGGCCTTTCAGTGACGTACCACACCGGGGACGGGAGGCTCACACGGGTGACTTTAATCAGCCATCAGCCTGGCTGCACGCAAACACCTCCTCCAGTCTTGGCTTGTCCACGGGTAGTTACGGCCAAACAGGTCCCCTTCCCACAATTAAGCAAACACTGCCGACACATACAAAAGACATCCCGGAAGAACGGCACCACTAGATCAAAACACAAGTCAGAGCAAGATTTCATTCTTAGAGACACTGGAAATGTCAACATTTTAAAAGTCTGCCACATAAGCTGAAAAACAAAACATGCCACATATTAAAAGGAATCCGGAAGTCCTGCAGTTCTCTCCCTTCCCACAAACCTTGTCGAGCAGACTTGGGACCTGTCTCCTTGCTCTGTTTTCCCCAGGCGCCCCCAGCCCTCTCGCCACTCCCGGCTCATCCGATTTGCTGGGCTGAGGGACTCAGCTGGGCCACTCCCAGGTGCTGTCCCCCCACCCCCCTGAGTTTTCCTCAAAGGACACCGTCCCGGTTGGTCCCCCACCTTTCCCAGGAGTGCAGTCCTCTGGGTTTGGGACGGCTCCACAGGGCACCCGGGGGCCCACAGCTCAGGAACTGGCTGAATGTGCTCTGAGCGTCGGTCCTGGCATCACGGTTGCTTCTATCGGGGCTGGCTCCGGCTTCAAAGGAAGTTTAAAGAGCATTTCTAAGAAATGACTCAAAACGAATGCAGCATCAGGCCTAGGGCGGTAAACAGCTCCAGGGATGGAGGATCAAGGAACGCGCGGCTCGGGAGCCCACAGCTCCAGCCCAGCACCCGTCGGTGTGTGTCAGGCTGTCTCTTCCTGCCCCAGATGATTCAGCCCGTTCTGGAAACAAGGACTTGAGCGGGGCTGGGTCGGGCTCAGGCCATCAGGGCCCCCCTGGAGCTGTGGTCCTAGGACCCCTTCCAAAGGTAAACACGCGTTTCAGTCCTTCTCGGGACGAGGCTGTGAGGCGCTGCTTCAGGGCGAGATGCCTCCTGACAGCTTCGGGGCCCCTCTCAGAGTCGTGGTCCTAGGAGCCCTGCCGACAGCAGACACAGACCTGTCCTCCAGGGCTGCACACAGGCTCTGGGGGGCTCGGCACGGCCACTCGCATGTGTCTTGAGCGTCTGCTACTCATCCCAGCAGAGAAACTCGGATAGTTCTGGGTCACTGAGGCCCATCTAGGGGACGGGGAGCGGCAGATCCATGCTACGACGCCACAGACAGCCCTGGCCGCAGTGACCCCCAGACCAGTGTCAGGAGGCTTGGAAGGAGGGCACCCAGAGGCGGGGCCTGGGCATCACTCACAGGGCTCCTGGGGTGGGGCCTTCTCGTGGCTGTGAGCTCTCTGACACCCCAGGGCAGGGTGTGTCCATGAACTAGAGTCGGCTTCTGGGGCTTGTGCTTCTCAGGTGAGGAGATCTGTCCTAACGGGCATAGAGGGGTCTCCTGTGCTTGTTTTCTGTTCCCAGGCGCTTGTTTCTTCTTGGGTCTTTGCCTCTGTCCACGGCACAGCCGCCAGCCGCCAGCTGCCCTCCCGCCCTCCTGTCCCAGCTTCACCGGGACGAGCTCTACTGTGCATCTCACGCAGAGGCTGGTTGTGGCTTGGCCGAGCTGCAGACGGTGGTCGGCAGGGCACCCCAGCCTGGGAGCCGCTGGCACTGGGAGACAGGCTGGTGACCCCAAGCAGCTCCCAGCACCTCTGTCCCCACCTGGGTCAGGTCTGGGAGGGCTATAACCCTCCCCCAAAGGCTGACTGACCGACACAGTTTCCTTAGAATCATATCTGTGGGTCCACCCTTTTCGGCAAACTCTAAACATCTTCAGTGCTTTGTTCTTAGCAGTACTAACTTATCTGTAACCCATCTCAACGTGGACTAGGACCCCGGGGCCTGTATCTGCCAAGCAGGCGACTGGTCCAGCAGGATGCCATGCGGTGCTCAGGTAAGGCCAAGCTCCCAGCAGGTGGTCCGAGACACACCTGTCTGCTAGGTGTGCACAGAGAGTCTAAGAACGCTGAAAACAGGCAGGGACTCAGGTGCCAGTGAGAGCTGGAAGGTGGGGGAACAGGGGCACCTCGGACTCGCCACAGATGGAGGAAGGGAAAGAGGCATGAGCGCGCGATCAGGGGCCTCGGGGAGAAACCTCGCTAGTCACGTGGCCAGTCCTCCGGCCCTCCTTCCCTCTCACGTTAAAGCACGTTCTTTCAAAATGAACTCTCCTCACATGAGCTTCAGAGAGCCTGGGTGCTTGACAACAAGCTTTCTTCTGACAAAAAACCAAAAAACAAAACACAGTACAGTCATTCCTCACTCAGTATCCAAGGGGCACTGCTTCCAGGGCCCCCCGTGGACACCAAAATCTGCGATGTTCAAGCCCCTTACATAAAATGGCCCAGTGCAGTCGGCCCTCCGTATCCGTGGGTTCTGCATCCGTATCCCCTTCGATCCTCGGCTGGTTCAATCCATGTATGTGAAACCCGTGGATACACAGGGTCGACTGTACTAGTTTTCCCCTGGGTAGTGTCTTCTGTAACGAGGGCATAGAATTCTTAGCTTACTTAGGATGCTGTTTCTGGAATGCCCCCCACCCCAAGTCCAGGGCAAGGAAAGGAAGAGAGTTTACATTTTCTTTTGCTTCTGGGCATCTAGTATTTCATTCTATTAAAAAGCTAACCCAAACCATCCACATTCATTATAGAAAAAATGGAAGCAAAGAATAATTAGAAAACCCCCAAAGCTGTAGCCCCACTCCTAGGTTACCAGTGCCAGCATTCCCCACTAGAACTGTCTCAGCAAAGACTCAGGCCACGCCCACCTGCTCCTCTGTGAGCCTCGAGCAGGTAACCATGGACACAGCTAGAGGGCATCGTCATCCCAGGTGGGTGTTTCCACACACACCCCCCACAGGCCCCCGACCCCACCCAAGAAAACCTCTAAGACAGAGGAGCTTCCAGGCCCCCAACTCTGCCCCAGTCCATGGGGGCGGTGTCAGCAGGGAGCACCAAGTGGTCCATGAAACAGGCACCGCCCGGCTGTTTACTTCACCAGCCCATGTTTGCTCCCTGTGCATCTGGCTTAAAAAAAGGTGTTTTTTTAAAAAAAAATTGAGATAAAATTCATGTAACATAAAATTCACCATTTAGACCATTTAAAAATGTACAGTCCCGAAGTTTTTAGTAAATTTACAGTGTTGTGGAAACATCACCACTAATTCTGGAGCATTTTCATCACCCCAAAAAGAAACACCGCCCTGCAAAACGGCTTCCTCCCTCCAACCCCGAGCAAATACTAATCTGCCTTCTATCTCTATAGATTTGCCAATTCTGGACACTTCATGTAAGTGGAATCATACCGTATGTGGCTTTTTGTGTCTGACTTCTTTCACGGAGCATAATATTTTCAAGTTCTTCTACACTGTAGCATTTATCAGTGCTTCCTTTCTTTCTATGGCTGAGAAATATACCACTGTATGGATGGACCACATTTTAAAAATCCATGCCTCCTTGATGGACATTTGGGTTGTTTCCACTTTTTGGCTATTGTGAATAATGCTGCTATGTATGTTTTTGTGTGGACATATATGTTCATTTCTCTTGGGTAGATAGCTAGGAGTGAAATCGCTGGGTTGTATGGTAACTATACTTTCACCTTTTTGAGGACTCACCAAATGGTTTTCCACAGTGGCTGCACTATTTTTTATTTCCATCAGCAGTGCCCGAAAGTTCTAGCTTCTCCACATTTGTTTTTATCTGTCTTTCATCGTTTCATGTGCTTACTGGCCATCTGAATATCTTCTTTGGAGAAACATCTATTCAGATCCTTTGCCAAATCTGACAAATTCAGATTTCAATTTGTCTTTTTATCATTGATGAGAATGTTCTTCATATTCTAGACACAAATCTCTTAATAAGATATATGACTTTAAAATATTCTGTTCTGTGGGTTATCTTTTCATTTTCTTGATAGTGTCCCTTGACACACAAAAGTTTTAAATTTTGATGAAGTCCAATTTATCTATTTTTTCTTTTGTTGCTTGTGCTTTTGGTATTATATTTAGGAAACCATTCCCTAACCCAAGGTCATGTCCCTGTGTATTTCTAAGTAAAGCAGCAAACAAAAGTAGCTGTGGCCCTGGTTTGAAAAAACAGAAACATAAATAACACCCTGTGTGTGGGGTCTGGTCTTAGGAGCTCTTTTCTGGCTTCTCTGGAGAAGAGGCCCAACACAAAATACCAGGCGTTAATAGAAGCTGTCTGGAACCAGCATGATGTAAACATGAACAAACCAACCACACAATGTAGAAAGTCCTAATTTGAGACGCTAAGTATGGCGCTCAGCTTCCAGTTTCCCAGCCTCGTGTGAGGGTGGTTTACACCGGGAGCCTGAACAAGTTTACCAGGAAAACAAGACTCAGACCAACACTTGGTATTTTCTGTTAAAAGCTGCCTCAAACAATGGATCGGGTCTTGAAAGCCACCTCAAAGTAAAAATAAAGTCAACTCTGAAATACCTTTCTCTGCCAAAGGAAGCCATGCCCGAGTTTTGGGAGATGTTTGGGCCACTCCCCGAAGGGTTTGCTGAGATGCTTTCAAAGCCCACAGTGAAGAGTGCCGGGTCCTGTGTGGCCAGTTCTGGGCAGCACGCGAAAGTCTCCACCGAGATGCAGGGTCCAGGCTGCTGGCAGAACCACTGAGGTCAATGACAAGTGAAGCTTTATGTCTTCAGGACACGGGAGAAGCCCGGGCTGAAGCTCAGCCCGCTCAGCCCGGTCAGCCCGGAGAGCTGTTTGCCGTTTCTGAGCCATGCTCGACCTCCCCCAGGGCTCCAGAGGAAGAACGCAAAGACGCCTGCAGCCAGGAAGTGGAAGCCGTCCTCTCCAACCCTCTGTGGGTGCTCAGAGCCCACCCTTCAGGCCCACAGACACGGGCAAGTCAGGCGGGCCAGGAGCCCCTCGGGCGGCTTTCCTGAGGCCTGGAGAGGCCGGGTCAGCCGGGAACAAACCTTCCTGGAGGCCAAGCCGACTAAGCGCTTCCCACCCCGTCCTCCTCAGGCCTCACGGCTCCCGAGGCCCAGGGTACCTTCTTTTGACAGACGGGGAAACTGAGGCTAGAGGCAGACGCCACTAGGCACGGGACCCAGGTGCTCGCCTGTGGCACTGCGCCAGTGGCTGGGAGCAGCGTGAGCCCCTCGGCAGGGGTAAAGGCAGCATCGTGAAAAGTCACTCTCCTCTGCTGGTTCATTCATTGAAACAACGTGCACAGAAAGCGCTCAGCACGCGCTGGCGGCAGGACAGCACGCAGGGTGGATCAAGCGGATTAAACACACAAAACAGAAAGAAAAGGCCCGACGGCCCTCCTTCCTAGTCACTGTCTCGTGCACACCTTCCCAGGCTGTTGAGCGCGACTAAAACGTATCCGTACTCGTGGGGTTCTCGGTGGCACGGAGCCGACGGGACACATACAGACACACACGTAAGAGGAGACTTCTCACGGGAACTGGCTCCGGCGGTTATGGGCGCCAAGGCGGCCCCCAGCCATAGGCGAGCTGGGGACCCAGCAGCTCCATGTCTGAGGGCAAAGACATGTGAGGTCGATGCCCCACAGGTCCCGGAGAGAGAATTTGCCCTTCCTTCACCTTTGGTCCCATTTGGGCCCCTAACCGACTGCAGGGGGCCGGGGGTGACCTGCTTTACTCAGTCCACGGATTCAAACGCTCATCTCTCCTGCAAACACCCTGACAGACACACGTGGAAATAATGTGTTATCTGCTCTCCGGGCATCCCTTACGCCAATCAGGTTGACACATAAAATTAACCATCATGATACCACATACAGAAAATACATAAAACAGCACTTCAGTAACTGGGAACTTCCTACGCTAGCTCGAGCCGGGTGGTTTAAACAGCAGACGTTTACTTCGCACAGTCCTGGGGCCTGGAGTCCGCCCTCGGGGCGCCGCGTGGTGGGTTCTAATGAGGCCTCTTCGTGGCAGAGGGGGAGCTCTGGTGTCCTCTCCTCTTCTTAGAAGGACACAGACCCCCTCCCAGGACCTCATTTAACCTTAATCGCCTCCTGAAGACCCTCGCGTTGGGGTGAGGGCTTCGGCGTGTGGCTTCGGGACATAGCTCGGTCCGTGTTGCTGGTGCCCGGTTCCCAGCTGGCTCCTTCATTTACCGTACCCTGGGCGCTCTCCAGGTAGGGCAGGTCTCTCTCTGTCATAGTCATCAGGTGCACACCACAGGGAGAGGCCTCCGCATGCCCACCTGGACGCTCGAACCGCTCTACGATGACCCTAAGACCGTCACTGTGCCTCTGAGTGGGCTCTTCCTGGAAGCGGGGCTGCGAGCTTTGGGTCAACGTTTACAACGGGCCACGCCGGGCCTGCTTCTGTGACGCCGCCGCAGGCAGCGCCTCCAAATCCGATGACCCCAACGGTCCACCGGCACCAGCGACACTGTGACGTCTTTCCGGTCAGAGGACAGTAAATCCTGAGAGGCTTCCTGGAGGAGGAGCTTTGCAAGGAGAGGAGAGGTTTGTGGTTTATGAGGACCAGCCTTGAAGGTGGACGAGGAGAGAAGAGCTACGGTCGTGATGAAGAGAGAAAGCGGCGAGGGGGTGGAGCTCACATTTTACCTGGAAAGGACTGGTGACAGAAGCAAGTGTCTAAAAGAGGGGGGAATATCGGCCTAAAGGGACAGGTGAGGAACAGAAATCAGAGCAGACACCCGACCACGCTTAAAGTAGCTGCATACCTGCTTTTTATTTATTTCTTCATTTTGAATTTATTTTTTTATACAGCAGGTTCTCATTAGTTATCTGTTTTATACATATTAGTGTCTACATGTCAATCCCAATCTCCCAATTCATCCCACCACTACCACCACCACCACCCCCAACCTGCTTTCCCCACTTGGTGTCCGTACATTTGTTCTCTACATCTGTGTCTCTATTTCTGCCCTGCAAACCGGTTCACTTGTACCATTTTTTAGGTTCCACATACATGCGTTAATATACGGTATTTGTTTTTCTCCTTCTGACTTACTTCACTCAGTATGACAGTCTCTAGGTCCATCCACGTCTCTACAAATGACCCAATTTCGTTCCTTTTTATGGCTGAGTAATATTCCATTGTATATAGGTACCACATCTTCTTTATCCATTCGTCTGTCTGTGGGCATTTAGGTTGCTTCCATTGTCCTGGCTATTGTAAATAGTGCTGCAATGAACATTGGGGTGCATGTGTCTTTTTGAATTATGGTTTTCTCTGGGTATATGCCCAGTAGTGGGATTGCTGGGTCCTATGGTAATTCTATTTTTAGTTTTTTAAGGAACCTCCATACTGTTCTCCATAGTGACTGTATCAATTTACATTCCCACCAACAGTGCGAGAGGGTTCCCTTTTCTCCACACCCTCTCCAGCATTTGTGGTTTGCAGATTTTCTGACGATGCCCATTCTATCCGGTGTGTGTTGATACCGCATTGTAGTTTTGATTTGCATTTCTCTAATAATGAGTGATGTTGAGCAGTTTTTCATGTGCTTCTTGGCCATCTGTATGTCTTCTTTGCAGAAATGTCTATTTAGGTCTTCTGCCCATTTTTGGATTGGGTGGTTTGTTTTTTTAATATTGGGTTGCATGAGCATACCTGCTTTTTAATAAAGTTTTTCCTAGTGTCTCTACCTGGAAAACTTCACGCCCTGAGAAAAGACTGACGGATATATACCTGTAAGTTACATTTAAACTTCCAACACGTTAAGTGTTTTTCAGAACCAGTTATCCTACTTATAATGTGTATTTCCCACTTCCTTCAAAGCTGAAAAACTGCCCCCAAACCCCAGAGAAAAAAACCTAGCATCTGCTCTGAGATCTCAGCGCCCACGTGGGCCTCGCCTAAGAGAGGGCACAGCAGGTAACACGGGCTGGGGAGCAGGGTAAGGGGCTGTGGTTGTGTGACGGGGGTGAGGGGTCGGCAGGGAGAATGGGAGGGAGTAAAGCACAGTCAGCCTTACAGCTGCTGCCTGCCTGCTTTCGGAGGGCTGCTTCTGCAGCCTGCTGTGGGATGCAGGCCCCAGGACAGCTCCACGCGGGTGGAAAGCACTCTTGGGAGGCCGCGGCCGCGAGGGCTGACAGGTATCGGGCATGGCCCACAGACACACACTGCTGATGTGAGTAGCCCGTGACCGCGCCCTAAGATGTAGGAAGCACGCGTAAAATGCCGTCTGACGGGGCAGAACATCCTGCCACAGGTGGGAAAGTGGCTTGTCTTTGTGTCCAATTTTACCAGATATTGCTGTGATTTGCTCTTAAAAATCATGCCAGCACCCACAACTGGGTGCCAAGTAAAGCTAGGCAAACCTGAACAAGGTGCGGGGTGTGTCATGTGTGAGACCTGTGACAGTTTTGTAAACTACCACGACTGGGGGGAACTGGGTGAAGTACACGGGGATCTCTGTATTAGTTCTGAAAACCGCAACCATCTCAATAAAAACCTCAATAAGACCCCATGCCAGCAGGGGGAGGGTCCCGCATGCCCAGCCTCCCACTCCGGCTGAGGCTCTGCAAACTCAGTGTCTTCGGGAGAGTCGGGTGCTGCCATGAGGGCCCCTGGGCCCCCGCTGCAAGGCCCCAGCACCGCACTCCCGGCTGCATTCACAGCAGGAAAACTTCTCCCAAACCTTCTGTTCTCTGCAATGCAAAGATGAGCAGAGACGCCCAGAGCCCACAGAAATCTTCCTGGAGAATTCCTAACGTGTCCTGCTGGCCAGCTCCCAGCTCCCCGCCCCCCCCCGCCCCGGCCAACACACACACACACACAGGCTCCTGCCAGACTCTCGGGTCATCTTTACTCTAGGGCTGCCCCGCTCACCGGAGCAGGGTGGAGGCCCTCAGAGCACGAAGGAGCATCGCCTTCAGCACAACCCGCTTATCCAGCCCTTGTGGGAAACCAGCCTTTACGTACATAACACAGAGTGGGAAGCAAAAGTCAACAAATACGGGTGAGTGGAGAAACAGCCTTGGGGAGGGGTCCATGGGAGGGGCTGAGGGCTGACTGCTCTGCACTGCTTCGAGAGGACGCGGATCTAAGACAGAAGGGGTGAGAAGCACCGTTTGGGGGCATCCAGCATGGTTTCCTTGAATGTCTCTCCCCGAGCCAAGCCTGCCAATGCTGAGAATCAGGCGTCCTCTCTCTCCCTTTCCGTGGCCCCAATCCCGTCCTGCCACCTATGGGACCGTGTCTCCTCGGGAGGGAGAGGAGGAGGAGGGCGAACCCAACCTGGGCAGACAGCTAGTAAAGAACATGCCGAGTCAAGGGAGAGACACAGCCAACCCCCCGAATTCTTACATTTTTGCAGAAGCCACGAAGGGGGGCTGATCACAAAGCACCAATCGGAGCTCGGCGTTCCCGCCTCAAGCCCACGTGGGAGGACTTCTGGCCAAACCTCCCGGCCTCGTGCCGTGGCCTGTCCCCCGCGGGAGGGGCCTCTAGGAGGACTGCAGTCGTAGTTTTAACTAGAGGGGAACATTTTCACTCGGAAATCCAGGGAACTGAAGTCACTCAGGTGTGTCTCGGTGAAGCAGCCTCAGACGCACGTTGAGGCCAGGGCGGGATGAAGTCACCCCTCTGCAACCAGGCTCGCGTGCCCCAAACTGCAGCAACACGCCTCCCGTCTCCTTGGCCGTTGCAGGGAGAATATCCCTTTCCTCGCCAGGACTATGTCCTGCCCTCTGCAGGCCACGGGCTTCAACGTCACTGCGAAAGGGCTGACGGGGGTGGGAGCCGCCAGTGAATGCCCCGCTCCCCCATCCCCAGGTCCCCAGGCAGGTCTCGTCTGAGGTCTCCTGCCTCTGGGCCTGAGGCACCGCACCAACCATAGCACCCTGGGAGCCACTTCGGCCCCAAGGCCGCGTTTTCTCACTGGGTATGTGAGCACGGCAACAAACCCCAATGCCGTGGGCTACCTGAGTGTCCGGTGGCTGCCCCTGAAGCCTGGTGCTCACCGCCACCACGTGGAACACGCAGAGGCCCAACACTGTCTCGTTAGAGCAAACGGCCTGGGTAACGCAAATTTCAGAACGAGCCTCCACTGCTTGCGTGCTGGTTCGGAACACAGCTAACACAGATGCTCCTGTGGTCTGAGGGCCAAGGAAGCTGCCCCGAGGCCCCAAGAGACAAGGAGAAAGCAGGCTGCGGGGGCCTTTGCGAAGGTGCGACAAGGCGGCAGCGGTAGGGGTGTGCCTGGCTGTCAGAGCTGCACTCAGCTGGTCCTCTCTCCCCGCAGAGATAGGCAGAGGTAACAAAGTCCAGCGCCCTCCCGAGAGATGCAGAAAGGAGACTGAGGTGCCCCGTGCGGAAGTGACCGGAAGGCCTGGTCTGGCAGCCCCGGATTCAGGGCTTGGAGCTCACTTTGCCTGAAGGTACGGTCCTGGAAGCCCTACCGGCCTGAGCTCTTGCTGGGGGAGTTCGCAGCAGGGCCCATGGTGCAGCGCTCAGCTCTCACCCTGGGGAGTGGGACGCTCGGTCCACACGGGCTCCCTGGCAGCCCTGCGAGGGGTGGGACCCCTGCCCACGTCTGTGCCCACGTCTTTGGAAACATGGGCTCCAGGCTCTCCTCAGACCAGTCCCTGGGTGGGGACCAGGACTTACTTCCCTCCAAGCTCAGCTAGGAGCCGCCCGTGGCCGGGCAGGCAGCTGCCCCCAGAAGTTTCCAGCAGGACCGTCTCACGTTAAGCTTGCTTGTCTCTGTCACACAACAGTGACAGGGTGCCCAGTGTGATGGGGCCGCTCCATCTCTGTAAGAAGTAGGCCTGGCCCAGCTCCTACCTACCACGTCAGTACACACTCCTCACGCCCCAGACCCCAAGGGCCAGCCTTTCCTGGGAAGGCCAGACCCTCAGCCTGAGAGCACAGCCCCTTCTTCATCACCGCAGCACAGAAAATGACACCCAATGCAGGGAACGGCCACGAGGGTCCCGACGCCCAGGGGACGTGTGGCGACGGTGGAGACGCTTGCGGTTGTCATCAGCAGGGGTGCTACTGGCGCCGTGTAGGTGAGGGCCAGGAGCGCCGGTAAGTGCCCGCAAAGCACAGACACCCTGCAGCAAAGGGTTATCTGGCCCAAGTGTCAGCAGTGCTGCAGGGGACAACACCTGCCACGCACACGTCTCCGGCAGCTGGGAGGGGCCCCCGGAGAGTCAGGCCATCTAAGGCGCGTGGTAACACACGAGTGGTCGCGACGTGAAAATGTGGGTCACAGGAGACAGCCGGCCTGGGTGGGCGGGGGGAAGGTGCAGCCTAGAGGGTCTGTCTGTGGTCAGGTCGCTGTGAGGACCAGCCCTGGTGCTGACACCAGGGCCTGCAGGGCAGGCCGAGCATCCCAGGCCAGGCACAGGGAGGCATCCCCACTGGGCTCTGTACTGGCCCCTGGTTTCCCGGTGCTGTGGCCTCAGTGACCCCGACGGGCATGTCCTGCACACGCCCGAGGTGGACATCAGGCCTGGGGCGCACGTGTGCATTACACGCACTTGGGCACCAGGAACTGGCCGAAGTGGGGCCGTAAGCACCCAGGAAGTCCGCAGGCCTTTGCTCCTGCCCCCCCCCAGATTTAGCAGTCTCACCAAAACTGTGTCCAGAGACCCCTTCTCCTCTGCACGCTCCCTGAAGGGTAGACCTTGCCGTGTCCACTCACAGCTCCCTGCCGCCAGGACCCCAAACAGCGAGAGGGCCGGGGGGCCCCCGGGCTGCCGTTAGCGCTGGGAACCGGGGGCACCATATCCATGTGATGGAGAAGACTGTGGGCCAGCGGGCGACCCTGCAGGCGGGACCTGAGGCCAAGGGGGCTGGGGGGCAAACCTGGAAGCCGTCTGCGGCGGACGAGCTGGCACAGACGGGCGACCAGCACGTGGCCGTCCTCCGCCCAGTCCTCTCCCCACCTGGCGGCACACGTGGGACACACGGGGGCAGCGCTCGGGTGCCTGTGAGCCCGGGCCACCCTCTGAGGACCCGCCCCCCAGCTGTGCTGGGTCGTGACTGGGGACACAGGGGTGCCCTCCCGGCCCGGTGCCCCACCCAGTGTCAGAGCCGCTCGCCACAGCCTGGGGCCGTGGCAGGCCGAGACAGGGGCGCCTGGCCTTTCGCCTGCCGGGAGTCGCCCCCCTCCCGGTGGGGGCCTGGTCCGGCACCCTCCTCGTGCGGAATGAACGTGGGAAGCAGGCCCTGGGTCTGCTGAGCGGGCTGGCCCGTGGAGCTGCCCCAGAGATCAGACCAGGCCCCGCCCGGCGGTACCCGCATTGAACCAGACCCGGGAGCACCCATGCGTGGCCGCGGGAAGCCTGGCCCCTGGCTCCGCCCCCTTTGCCCCTTGTCAGGGGGAACCTGAGGCTGGAAGCGGGCACCCAGAGCACTCAAAGCCCTCCTTTGTCTGCAACTTGACAGCTGCCCTGGACCTCGAGCCACTGCGTCCCTCTCCTGAAACACCCAGGCCGCCTCTGCTGAGGGCCTCGGAGAAACAGCAGCCCTGGCTTCCCTTCCGCGCCCCGACGTCCCCACGAGCAGACGTACGCCAGGCAAGGGAAGTTGGCCAAAGGACAGGTTCTGTGTCTAATTCTATGTGTTTCTTTTACCGTAACCAGCAGAAGCTGGTGAGTGTGTGTGTGGAGGTCAAGGGCAGGCGGTGTGGGTAGAGGCTAGGGTGGCTGTGAGGGTGAGCAAGGGACCTGGGCTCCCTCCCGCTGAGCTGAGCGAGCCATGGCTCCAGCTCGCCCACGGGTGGCACCCCGGGGAGTCAGCGGCGGGGTCCTGCGGTTGGCTGGGTGGCCACCGGTCCTCACAGCTCGGCGGACTCCCTGGTCGTGCCCTTGTCCCTGCAGGTGGTGGTGGCTTTGTGGTGGGTGTGCAGCGGCTCGTCTCCCCCTCTCCCCTCCTTCTACTTGCAAAGTAGTGGCTGTGCAGACTCTGGAACTGCACTTAGAAAGCGATTAGCTTTTCTACCGATAACAAACACATGTGTTTGTCCATGGCTGAGGAATCTTCCACGTTTAGACACCTCCACTCTGAATTTATTTCCAACGATATCTGAAAATACACACTAAAAATTAATTCACACTTTAAGGTAATGATTTTGGCCAATGTGTTCTGAGAACAAACAGAAACTGCATAAAGACAGCTTTCACAGGGAAAGAAAGGTGCTAATCTAACACTTTTTCCAATTCTCTGGAAATCACCTGGGAGGTACAGCCTGAAGCCGGTTCCACATCAGCAGTGCCTCAGACAAAGCACATTCTCAGCGCTTACAAAGCTTGGGTTAACTCTTTAAAAATGCACACTTATTGTTTGGGCAGGACAAACATCCAAGAAGACAGCTGTATGCTTTAGCTCTGGGCGCAGGGCTAGACACCCGGCTGAAGGTGGCACTCGCCCAGGAGCCGAAGGCCCTCCTGCCGTGTCCCCCTGCCGCGTGCGGCTGGGCCTCCCTGACGGGCTGGCCGGGAGGCAGTTGGCAGGGTTCTGGGGGGCGTCACAGGCGTCCTCCCCTGGAGGTGGCAGGATGCGCTCAAGGGGTGCACCCAGCCCACCCTCGTGAGCGCCGTCTGAAGGAGCACCTGCGGGGAAACTGAGGAAGGAGTGGAAGCCGAGGACAACAGAGAGACGCAGGCTGGGGGACGATGCTGTGAAACAGCACGAAAGAGCTCGGGGAAAGCCACTCGCGGGCAGAGTGGAGAAGCACGCCGCTCTTCCCACGGGTTCTTCTAAAAACGAAAACAAAGACACCCAGAAGACAAAATTGCCAGCACCATTCTCCTTCCTTTGCAGTCAGACAAGTCTCACTGGCCCTGAGGGCACACGCTGGTCAGAGAGGCAGTGCAGGCTCCCGAGGTGAGGGCGGCCCCAGCTAAGCCCACTTGCAGCTGAGCAGGCTGCACACGCCAGGGCAGGGCCGTCTCTCCCCTCCATCTCTGTGCTGGGAGAAACCCCACATTTGTTTCTGCAGACATTCCTAGGCTTGAGCACAGCACGTTCCCAAGACCACAAAGATATGCATTTAGCCAAACCAGGCATAATGACCTTTCCATATCAAACCCAGCCTGAACGACCTTTCACACAACTTTTAAATAAAAGAGAATGGAAAATACAACAAAATGAATCCTCTAAATGGAGCTGTGGTATAAAGTTTCAATTCCCTAACTCAGGAAATCAACTCAGTTTTCCTAGGCTTAGCTGAGAGCCCACGGCACACAACGAAACCACAAGTACAGACACACACTGAACTGTAACTCCAACGACGTGTGTGCCGTGAATGCTGACGCTGATAAAAGTGCTTTAACTCTTGTTTTTATGGATTTTCTTCTTATAAATATGTTAGTAGTCAAGTAGCTGTGTTCTCTTTGGTCGTTTTTAATGAAGAAGATGAAATTAAGAACCCACTCCCAGATGCATCTGCCCCTGATGTAAAAAGAAACACTAGGTCTGCAGCCTGATAAAGAGCATTCATGAAAAAGCCACCACAAACCTCATACTCAGGTGACAGGCTGGGTGCTTCCCTCTAAGATCAGGAAGAGGACAAGAGTACCTACTCTTTTACTCAACACTGCACCTGGAGGTTCCAGCCAGGGGAATTAGGCAAGAAAAAGAAAGAAAAGGCATTCATTCAGGTGGGAAAATTTGAAGTACAACCATCATTAGAAGTAGGACTGCTGGGTCACGTGGTAATGCCACGTTGAACCTTTTGAGGAAGCACAAAACTGAACTGAATACATATGTCTACACAGACACTTGTACAGGAATGTTTACAGCAGCCAAACGGGGGAAATGACCCCAGTGTCCATCCACTGAGGAATGGATGAAAAACGTGTGGCACATCCATACATGGAATATTATTCAGCCATAAAGAAGGACTGAAATACTGACACAGGACACAACATGGATGCATCTCAAGAACACGATGTCAAGTGAAGGAAGCCAGTCACAAAAGACCACACGTGATGGGACCCATTTATGCGAAATGCTCAGGATAGGCAAATCTGCAGGGACAGAAAGCAGATCAGTGGTTGTCAGGGGCTGGGAAGAAGCCGCTTTCTGGGTTCAGGGTTTCTTTTTGGGGTGATGAAAATGTTCTACAATTGTTGTGATGGCTGCACAATTCTGTGAACACCCTAAAAACCAGTGAACTGCACACTTTAAATGGGTGAATTATATGAGACAGGAATTACTTCTCAATAAAGTTTTTATTAAAACAAAAAATAAAATGGTTCCTTCCAGCTTTGGGGGAAGAAAAAGAAATACTAGATACAGCCCAGCGCTTTCCTAGTTGTTGCATCCTCAGAACGCCTTTTAAGAAGAAGACATTTGTGAGACATTCTCATCTTCTCCCTACTTTTAATCTACTCTCCTCCCTCCAGTTAGACTACAATCAACACTAACGAATTAAAACCTGAACATTTTGCCTTTATCTGGTTTTGCGTTTTATCGGGTCCACAGCTTGCTTGTCCACATTCTCTGCTTCCAGACAGGCTCACCTGCACCCATCCCCCAGGATGAGGCCTTGCAAGAGCAGGGCCAGGAGACCCCTGGTGAGGCTCCACACGCCACGACTGGACGGCTCTGTAACGCTCGTGAACATGGTGGCCATTCACTTTCGCTGAAGGCTCTTTTTCCTCCTGACTATTCTGGATTGCTTCCATTTTCGCTACAAACCTGGAGCTTTTGGTCATTCTGGCTTCTGTGCAGGTCTCTGAGGAGGCAACGGTAAGGACCGCGGGCTTTGCAGAAGGAAGGAGCAGCAGTTTGAGGGGTGACCCCAAACGTCTGCTTTTGTTTTCAGTCCCCGGGAGGAGAGGCGGGTGTAAGGGAGCTGCTCACTACTGCAGCTTCAGTGACACTTCACGCGGACACAGAACCTCGCCGCTCGGGAGCTCGCCGTAATTTGCCAACATTATTTCATTAACTCTAACAACACCTTTATCAGATAAGCAACTGACAAGTAAAATAATCCTTATTTTGTTGAAGACAAAAATTAAGACTTGACACAGGCCAGAACGATGATCAGCAAACAAGGGACCAGTGCTTCCTTCACTCTGAATTCCCCTTGGGCAGCCCCGAGAGCCCGAGCCCACTCCTCGTGCCTTGGAAAGCAGCCTGCACTTGGCCTTGACCCCCCACAGGGGCAGGTCTGAGCTGGCACCCCTGCTGCCCACCTCGGCACAGCCCTCTGGGAAGCTGAGCGAGAATGAGCACGCCCGATCAGACAGCGACTGACCTGCTGGCGTGGTGGGAAAACAGCCAAAGCCAGGGAGATACCCCCAGGGGACCGGGGCCAGGCCTGTTCTCGGGCTACTTCCTCACGTTGCCTGTGCTGGGCGGGCTGCAAGTGCACGGTGGGTCCAGGTCGAGCTCAGGATCTGACGTGAGACAGTGAGTGTGTTTAAACCAGGGCGTCTCGTCCTCCCAGGTCCTGCTTGGGACCCAAGGAGACTGGTCTTTCTGGTGCATTATCAGAAAATCAGGTAGTCACTATGAAATTAGAAGGTCCTGCCCTCTTCAGGGTATTTTCCAGTAACTGATCTTGATTAATAAAAGTCTAGTAAATGCTGCTTCGCTTTGCTGACATCAGTAATCAGTTCCCTTGAGCACACAGGTGGCAATGTCTCTACTTACAAATCCATTTTGAATGGCCAATTATATCCGCAGAAGGTGATTTAAGGTTCAGTGTGTTAGGAATAAGTGATTTTAAAACTAATTTTAATGAAGGTAAATTAACTTTCACTGTCTTTCCTATCTAGCTACACTTGGGCCCAAAGGTACCTAAGTGTCACACCACCGGGGGGCAAAATCATTCCAGGCACACAACCAAAGACCTCGGGACACAACAGGACACACACACAGGGGCACGTGCACACGCAGGCACATGCCAACCGTTGGCTGTGATCAAGCGCTAATAAGCATTTCATCTGCAGCTGCTCGTCTTCCAACTGTTTCAGAAGTTAACGCATAAAATGTTATCCTCCATCCCTAAAGCCTGTTTCATGCCCAGTGGCTTTTCATCTTTTCTGGTCTTCAGAACCAGCTTAAGGAATGGGGGAAGAATCCAACAGGAGTCACTCTAATGTCCCTGAAGCCCAATTAGAATGCGTCCCATGGTGGGGTTGCCTGGCTGACAGCTCAGGACGCAGGACTGCCCCAGGCTCCAGCCTGGCTTCTGGGAGGAACCGGCAACACACGGGTGGGTTCTGCTCAATGGGCCCCTTCCTAGAGAGCCCTGGGTGTGCAACACCAGCCTTGACCGCTCTTAACTTGTGCCCCAGAGTGGAGGGAACTGTGTCCTGTGGGCAGGACACGGAAGATGGGTGGTGTGAGAGCCACGTAACCCTCGGGCCAAACAACCAGCTTCTCGAGGGGGAGGCTCACTGCTGCTCGGCACCCAGGGAGGTGCTGGGCAGCGGCTGGGCTGCTGCTGGTCTGAAGGACACCCAGCCCCGCCCCAGATGCTCAAGGACCAGGACCCCTGGGCCCACACCCCGTCACACACACCCCGTCGTCACTCACACCTCAGCCAGGTGCCATGGGCAAGGGGAGGGTGGTAACAGCTAACTCTCACAAAATGCCCTAGGGGGTCAGGCACAGTTCTGAAGATTTAATCCTCCCAAACTGAGGTTTAACAGATGAGGAAACTGAGGCACAAGAGGGATGAAGTGATCTGCCCGAGGCCACGTGGCTGGTGGGGTGAGGAACGGGGACTCACTTTCATCACCGTCACGTCCGAGGACCACGACTGACTAACCCAGAAGGGCGAGGACGCTGGTGGTCCTAAGGGAGCCGGACTGAAAAAACTCCAAGTTCTGGGGGCTGATCTCAGACGAGAAGCTTAACTGAAAAAGCTCAGCACCAGAAGCGAGACGGCTTGGACTCGGTCAGTCCCACTCACTTTGCAGGACTCCTGCCCCTCCCGAGTCTGCGGTCCGGTGTAATTAAGATCCAGACTCAGTAACTACCGAGAAGTGGGCCGTGAGCAGGCCCTCCTGTAGACCCACCACATCTCTGGACACCCAGGGGACAGGGCTGGTGTCTCTCCCAAGTAGAACACTTTCAGAAACCTAGACTCGAGGGGCACTGATGCCAGCCGTTCTGAGGGTCCAAGCGGCAGTTCCCTCCACCCTCAAGTCCACCCTCACCTCCAAGCGGGGCTGCTGTGCTGACCCGCGGCCCAGACACGATCCCCCCGTGATTAACAGTAACGGCCTGGCCTCACCAGCCCCAGGGCGGTGCGCTGGCGGCTAAGCCCGGCTCGGGCCCCCGGCGGGCAGCCCTTCCCAGTCCCTCAGCCTCGCGGAGGTCGGCCCGAGGAAGAGCTCTCCCCGTTCCCCGCCCTCTCATACTTAACCTTTGTTATGACGTAGGAGAAAGGAGATCAGATAAAAAGCAAGGAAATATGAACCCCCAAGTTCCAAGGAAAACACAGGGCCTCTCAGGAGCCTGTCTCAGGAGCAGGGTTGGATCGCCGGGGGCAGAACAGGGTCAGGCATTTCCGAAAAGCCAGCTTCCCGACGCCCAACAGAGTCGGTGGCTCCGCCCCCAGCTCACAGCGGGCTCCTGAACACAAGGTGATTCCAGGTGCTGAGCAGAGGATGTGGGAAGAACAGCGTGATCGAATCAGAGACAAGGGGGCGTCGTGCACTGGCTCTCCTTCCTCCGAGCGGCCACTCAAAAGCCCCACGGGGTCGCCGTCCCCTCCAGGAGGAGCGGGGCCATCCACGTGTCCACCCTCCCCGCGCTGGCTCCACAGCCGGGGGCTGTGATTCAGCCTGTATTTACGGGACGCTACAGCGATTACCAGAGGGGACAACTGTAATTGAAACAGCCGAAAATAACTGCTGGCAGGAAAGCCTGTACTTAAGGCAGACCTCCTTCAGCAGTTCCCATGGCCAGCCCTCCACACTGCAGGCCCGGCCAGCACAGCAGAGGGGGTCACGGAAGCTCCACGGGAGCCTGGCGGAGGGTCACAGGTCCTCACCCCTGCCCTCAGCGGCCAGGTCTCTGCGCCGGTCTCTGCGCCACCCGGCACTACAAGCCTCACAGCACCCGGTCAGCTGAGTCCCACCCACGGCAGCTGCGCCTCTGCAGCAGCGGCCGCTGGGCAGTGACGACGATGGGGAGAGGTCTCTGTTGCGCGAGCCCACAGCCAAGGCCCCGGCTCCAGCTGTCTCTCTCACCAACAGCTCCTGAGCGTGAATCCCAGGGAGCAGTTCCCGGGACCCTACCACAGAGCACCCAGGGGCCAGCCCTGCCCTGGGCCCTCCGCTTGATTCACCCCCGAAGACCCTGCAAGAGACACAGCTTCACGGGCCCTCAGTCCACGAATCGAGACGGGGCGGAGACCAGTGCAGCTCCGCTAGTGTTACACACTTGGCTCAGAGAGGCTCAAAGCCAAGCGAGATGCCTGCTTCAGGAAGATGCTTTAACCACAGGGCTGAGATACACGCCACGTGATTGGCCTCCACAGTGCCCCTCGTTAAGGGGTACAGTTCAACGGTTTTGGCGCACTCGGCTGTGCAACCATCGCCACTGCCTAATTCCAGAACCCTTGCATCACCCCGAAAGGAAACCCCAGACACGTCAGCAGTCACTCCCCAGCCCGTACTCGAGGTTGTGACTTTTGCTAGTTTATCCGTCATTCCAGGTCTATTTATGCAACTACAAGCAAATATGAACAAAGATTCGTACTCCCTCATTTTGTTTCAGGGCGTAACAAATTATACACACAATTTTGCACCTAGGTTTTCCATTTAATACATCTTGAAGACCCTGGATTTTAAGAGCTGAACGAGTCATCTTCCTGCTCTTTCTATGGAGCTGCCCAGTTCACCAGCGACAGTCTGGGTCAGGAGAGGGTCCTGACCGGCAGGATTGTCCAAGATGGGCAAACCATGGGGACCAGGAACCACAGTGCGCATCTTTCTCCCGTCCAGAGGAATCTGTGGTCCGTCCGGGGGCACTTCCTGACGCCGCCCCTCGGGCCAGTGGACAACGCAGCCTGCAGGCTGGGTTTGTGCAAGTGCCTAGGTCCTCTGCTGACCGCTCCGGAGAGCTGCAGCCTCCTTCTTCACTCCCAACTTCAGCCGTGGGAGGAAACCAGAGAAACCTGGACAGTCGTGTGGACCTCTCTGGGACTCAGGTTTGTCCTCTGTAGAAGGGACAGTTCACCCCACTCAGGGAGACCACGGACTTGAGGATGCCTGCCTCGACCGTGAGGGCTCCGCAGCCCTTGGAGTCTTCAGTGGTCCCGGCGGCCCACACGCCAAACCACCATCTTGACGCAGGAAGCAGGGCTCATTAAGTTCCCACTGTAACAACGGACCCTGAAACCATACTCCCAAGCCCCTGTGAAACAGACACCACTTCTGCAGCTCCCTTCACCCACTGTCCTGGGAACGTCTGCCCGTTACCAGGGGGCTGGCAGAGCAACGCAGGCAGCACACAGCACAAGAGGATCAACTGGGTCGGGAGCGCCAGGTGGACGAGGATTTAAAGAGGAACGAAGGGTCAGGAGGGCGCATTTTCATTTCAGAAGCGCCTTCGCCATGGTCTGCGGTCGGCAGGAATCCCCCAGGAACTCGAGCAGGATCCACAGCGAAAGGACCTGTAAATCTCCCTGTGTGAAGCCCCGGAACCTGCAGCACGAAGTTCAGGGTCTTCCTTGCCGGTCAGTGAGTGCCTGGGCCAGAGAGCTTGTCAAGCTTTGGCAGTCCCTCTGATGGACCCTGACAGCGCAGGAGACCCATCAGGGTTCACTAGCTAAGCGTGCCCCCACGCTCGGCAGTGAGGGCCGCCAGAAGGAGCTGCTGGAGGGAGGGTTTAGGAGGGTCGCGTCCTCGGGCGGACACACCCCAAATCTAAACGTGGGCCAGCCTCAGGCTCTGCCTTCTGATGATCCTGAGCATCAGAACCGTGTTTCCAGTGTCAACCGCACCAAGAACTTCCATCCACTAAATGATGCTCAAAAAGACTGGGATGGTTCCAAGGTCAAAGGTGACATCAGGAGACAACGCACCCTCTGCTTGGCACCTGCTCCCAAAGGCAAGCACACTTTCTGGTGGTCTCTGAAGCTGGCAGGAGATGGGCAGGGGCCACGTGGGGCAGATCTGTGTTGGAGCCCCCCTCCCCCCAAGGGGCCTCAACCAAACGTCCACCCCACCCAAAGTCCACCCGAGAGCCAGCCAAGGCCAGGGGTGGGCGCACGCCCAAGGCTGCGGAGAGTGGCTGTTGGGGCTGGGAGTGAGGACATGCTCGCACCCCCCCCCCGGCGTCCACCACCGCCAGGACAGGCTGGGCTGCAGGGAGGACCAGGAAGACGCGACCAGCACACTGGCCTGGGCAAGGACAGCCGCCAGCCCCAGCCTCCCCATTCTCCTGCTCTTCTGTCTGCCAGCAGGGAGTCCCAGGCCTATTAGCCACAGGAGGAGCCACGGGGGCCCGGCCATCTCCAGGCTCCCCTCACTGGAGTCTGGGAGGCACAGGGAGAAACGTCTGCAGGAAAGCAGATTTGCCACACTGCTGCCGCCCTGGCAGAGGGCATCCCGCCCCCAACACACAGACACCCGTCACGCTGCACGCTGCACTTCCCAGCTCAGAGGGGTCCCAAGCAGGAGGAGGACAAGTGAGGCTGGCTGACCCTTCTGAGTCACTGCTGATGCCCTGACGTGTCCAGAGGAGCTGGATTAATTTAACCTGAGGTTCTCCACATGCGATCTGAAGTCCAAGAAGCCCGGCCCTCACTGCCAGCCTCCGGTCCAGGCGTGGTCAGTGCACGGGAACCAGAGGGATGAGGGTGGGCCGCAGACACAGCCCCCAGGGAAGGCCTGGGGTCACTGCAGGGACACGATGACGCCACTAGCAAGTGACAATTATTTCCTAAGTGATTTGCTTTTTGCAAAAGTATAATCCCTCACCCTTTGATCTGAAATTCTAAGAAGACCATAGACACTCAGTTATAAATGTGCCCCATGGGCATTTTATAGGCATTCATACTTTCACAGACGGAGGTACTTCTTGGCGTTTGACTTTAACTCACCCAAACACATAATGTTTTTGTGGGTACAGTTTCAGCTGGGAGATGAAAAAGTTCAGGAGGTGGTCGGTGGCTGAACAACCACGCGAATGTACTGAACACCCCTGAACTGCATACTCGTAAATGGTTAAAATGGTAAATGTTACGTTACATATGTTTTACTTTTTACCACAATAAAAACAGCCTTTCTTAGTTGGCATGTACTGTATCAACACTCTCCCTTACAGTTTAACAAGGTACAGAACTCCCAGCCGCAGCCTCTCCCTGTCCGTGGTTCTAGAGGGCTGCTGGAATACGGGGTGGGGGGGGGGCGGGGGGCAGGGCCTAGGGGGCGTATCCTGCATTCACGTCCCCAGAGAAAACAACACAGGAGTAAACAGCTCCAAATCCAACTGTCAGTCTCATCCTAATTCTCTGCCTGCATTTGTTAAATGCCACAAAGTGGCTCGGGGCTTTACGAGAGCCCGGGTGCAGGTGGAGTCTGCTAGAGATGGTGGCCTCTGTGCTGAATCACTTTCCCACAGGAGAGGATGGAAACTACAGAGATACAGGGCAAAAACAGGAAGACAAATCACTATGCAAGAGGAAATCCAAATCTTGCTTACGCTTCTGGAAAAGAAAAAAGTTCATGATGGAAATTTTAACCTCTGGACTCCAAACGAGTACAGGTAAATCATTCGTACAGTAAACTACTTGGCACTAAGGCACCACTGAAGTTTACTGTGTTCTAAATAAGGATTCTTCTGGCTCTGGGAACGCAGTACGGTCTTTAATGTGGTCTTAATCAATTCCAGTTCCCAAGGCTGACTGCTTGTTCTGAGCTGTGGACAGTCACATGGCACACCCATTACAGTGAAATGGCTGGATGTCACCGCTTCTACATCCTTTGTTGAAAGGTGCCAGATAAGCCCTCACCAGGGGGTATTTTAAATAAATTCCAAACAACTTCAATTGAGAACCATATTTGGAATGTTTAACCTTTCTTGAAGCTTCAGTTTCAAAACGAGAACAATTACACAACTTGGTTTGTTGTGACAGGCACATGATAGCTTCAGAGTCCTTGGTCAACAGTAGACCGTTAAATGAGCATTTGTCTTGAGAGCAGAAGGGATATATGTGTTCTGAGGCTGTGTGCGTGAGTCACTGGAGAAGCCGGCTCTGACCTTCACCCCAGAGGTTCTGGTTCCTGGGTTGGGATGAGCTCCAGAATCTGCATCTCACAAGCTTCCTCCCCTCCCTGGGGTTCTGAGGCCGGTGGCCCCCAGGCCACATGGGAATTACTTTTAAGGACTCCTCAAGTAAGACGGTAACAGCGGTGGACCTTAAGAAGGAATGGACGGTAAAGGGAAACAAGCGGGCTATGACTGAGCCAGGGAATGACATAAACAAACACAGAAGCCAACATGCGAGATGCTGGCGTAAGGAGCCATGATGCGCTGTAACGAAAAACGTGTTGAGGATGCTCGCAGCTGCTGTGGGGCGTGAGCTGTACGTCAGGGGTCAGTCCAGCCTCTAAGCTGCTGAACCAGGTGTCTGGGCAGAAGGAGGGAGTGACAGGTAGGAGGCCAGCTCAGCCCACCGGGGGTGCCACAGGCTGCCCAGTGGAGCCACAGAGACCAAGAGGAGGGGTCAGGCAGGCAGAACGTGGAGAAGTAGTCAACAGAGCTGGAAGACAGGCCAGAGTTTGGGAAGAAAGGAGAAAGAGAGTTGAAAAGGAACAAACCAGCAAGGAAACATCTCCCGAGCTGTGAGTTTAAGGGCCTTGGACAAAGGTGGCACCAAAGCAATTTCATTCAGGGCTTTGGAACCATTTGTCTACAACAGAGCATCCTTCTTCGCCTCCAGCTGCCTGTTTAGAATGGTTCCCTCCTCTTCACTGGTGAATTCCACTGAGGACAGATCACAGCGGACGGGGGGGCTTCAGACGAGCCCACCCGGATTACCACCAGCTTCCAGTCTCCACAGCTGTCCTCTGCAATGCGAAGCCCTTTTAAACAGAAATGGCCACATAGACCTAGCGGAACCTGTCACAAGAGTGTCCTTGAGCATCTCCGTGTGGTGTGCTTTCATGGGAGCTGCACCCGGGGTCCAGTCTCCTTCCTGGGGCTTCCATGGGGCCCACACCAACTGCAGGCTCTCCTCCAGCTGTCTTCATTCTCTCCCCAAAAGAATTTCTTCCAAATGGAGTGGCATTTAATTGGATTCAAAATGACTACTAACAGGAACATAAACAGCTTCCCCAGCCCAGTGACCCTAAGGATACAGGTAGGTGTAGATTAGATGGGCTAGCCTTTAGCTAAGAGGGAAGACTTCACTGTTTTGAGTAACCTGGAGCTTTTTTCTAGCAAAAACACGTCAAATGCAAAATGCTTAAAAGAACACAATTTAAGATTAATACCGGGCTTCCCTGGTGGCGCAGTGGTTGAGAATCTGCCTGCCAAGGCAGGGGACATGGGTTTAGAGCCCTGGTCCGGGAAGATCCCACATGCCGCGGAGCAACTAAGCCCGTGCGCCACAGCTACTGAGGCCCGTGCGCCTGGAGCCCGTGAGCCACAACAAGAGCAGCCGCTGCCATGAGGGGCCCGCACACTGCAACAAACAGTGGCTCCCGTTCGCCGCAACTAGAGAAAGCCTGCGTGCAGCAACGAAGACCCACTGCAGCCAAAAAAAAAAAAAAAGATTAATACCGATCAACTACTTCTCACCTACACAAAAGATGTTTTAGCCAGCCACTTTGTAAACACGCTAAAAAAAAATGGTCTCGACAGAAGGCAACTGGAATATAGATCTCACAAGGGATGTGTGATTGGTCCCCAGATCTTATCAAGACCTTGAAGGGCTTCTCCTACGTGCACCCTTCTCTCATCTGCAGGTTCTGAGGGGGATCTGTCATCTGACCGCATCCTTGGCCAGAAGCTCATAATGTAGCCACCAGCTCACGAGTGAGCCCCTCCTGTTTGCAGGTGGCGATACGCAATCCCCAGGCTCTCCTGGAGCTCAGAGACCCCTGGTCACCTCCCACCATTTCCTCCCGTCACAGACTTCAGCCTGGCACTGCGAAACGGAGCCCACCAACTTCCTGCTTCTCCCGTGACCCTGCGCATGCTTTTTAGTCGACACTCAGCTCTGGCACCGCCTCTTCACAAAGCCCTCCTGGACTCTCCACCTAACGCACTTCTTCCCAGTTCCCGGAGCACAACCCCCTGGGTGGTCGCTGTTTTCACGGCAGACTGTGGGGCTGCGGGTCCCCTGTTAGTGCAGGAGCCACGACCTGACCTTGTGCCCCAGGACTTGGCTGTGCTGAGCACAGAGCAGGTGCCCATCAGCGAGGTGAGCCCGTCCGTGGGTCACGTCAGCCGAATGAGTGAGTCAGCAAAGAGCTGGTAGGCTCTGTGACCGTTAGGAATGACGGCCTGGAAGCCGCGTCTTTAGCCGGGGCTCTGCGTTTCCCAGTGCAGAGCCAGGGCTGGCTGACCTGGGAACCACTATCCGGATCAAAGGGGAATGAAGCAAGGACCTGACTTTTGGAAGCGGCCAGAGGCCAGGTCACCTCTCCAAGATCTCTGTGCTGACACCTGTGGACACCCGTCCCCAACAAGGGCCAGGAAAGCTCAACCTTAACCCCTTGCTTACAAACGCCCACGGGGGCTGGCGCTTCTCGACCTGCTGGCCTTCAGAAACACTCGGTAAAACCCGGTTTTAACTCCAGGCACAGGGCCCCCCCAAAGCTGCACACCTGCTGCGGGGACGCTGCCAGCCTGCTCAGCACAGCAGGCCTTCCGGATGGAAAGGAGCGGGGCCCCACCTCACGGAGAGTGTGGCCCAGGACACGCAGCGGGCACGGGTTCCCTCGGGCCGCAGGGGAAGCAGGTGCGGTGGGCAAGGCACCACCCACAGGGCACCTTGGCCCCACAGGGCGTCTGCTTCAACCTCCCCACGGCTCTCCATCAGCCTTGGAGCAACCCACACGGCCCTGCAGCAGCCAGCCCATCCCTGGGGCTACAATGCCTCCCTGCAACATGCCTCCTAGTAGAACCTGCACCCAGAGAGCAGGAACATGACCCAACCTGCGTGCCGCAGCACTGGCAGGGCGTGAGAGTCAGCGAGTCCAAGAAGGAATGACCACTTGCCAGCCTGAACGCAGGCGGGCCCCACGGGAGGTGCCTGAGTGCCAGGCTCTGAGCACCTCCAAGGCCTCAGGCACACATGTGGGGCTGGGGTGCGGATGCAAGGGTGTACAGGCTGGGCTGCTCCAGAAGGCCAAAGAACCCCTCCCTTCTAAAAGCAGGTGACACCACATAACCCTCACCCACCCTGGAAACAGAAACACAGCCCTGTTACATTACCCGAGGAGTATGTTGCTTTACGTTTAAAAAGAGTTTTCAAAGAGAAATACTATGGAGAACAGTATGGAGGTTCCTTAAAAAACAAAAAATAGAACTACCATACGACCCAGCAATCCCACTACTGGGCATATACCCTGAGAAAACCATAATTCAAAAGGGTCATGTACCAAAATGTTCATTGCAGCTCTATTTACAATAGCCCGGACAAGGAAGCAACCTAAGTGTCCATCAACAGATGAATGGATAAAGAAGATGTGGCACATATATACAATGGAATATTACTTAGCCATAAAAGGAAACAAAATTGGGCTATTTGTAGTGAGGTGGATGGACCTAGAGTCTGTCATGCAGAGTGAAGTAAGTCAGAAAGAGAAAAACAAATACCGTATGCTAACACATACATATGGAATCTAAAAAATAAATAAATAACTTGTTATGAAGAACCTAGGAGCAGGACGGGAATAAAGATGCAGATGTAGAGAATGGACTTGAGGACACGGGGAGGAGGGAAGGGTAAGCTGGGACGAAGTGAGAGAGCGACATGGACATATATACACTACCAAATGTAAAATAGAGAGCTAGTGGGAAGCAGCCACATAGCACAGGGAGATCAGCTCGGTGCTTTGTGACCGCCTGGAGGGGTGGGATAGGGAGGGTGGGAGGGAGGGAGACGCAAGAGGGAGGGGATATGGGACATATGCATATGTATAGCTGATTCACTCTGTTGTAAAGCAGAAACTAACACACCACTGTAAAGCAATTATACTCCAATAAAGATGTTAAAAAAAAAAAAAAAAGAAATCCTACTAACACAGGCAGCCTGACAACCAGGATTATCAGCTGAAACAGGAAAAGAAAGCCCCAAACCGTGCCTCCGTTCCTGGCCTTATTTCCCATCAAAGCAGAACTCCTTGAGCTCGTCCTCACTGAGCTGGCTTAAATACATGTGTGGATCTTCACAAACGAGCCACACTGATAAGACAGGAAAGAAACGATACGACGCCCACGTGCAGCCACACGGTCCTTTGGCCTCCGTGGAAGCAAACGGCTTCAGCTGGTACCGTCCGCCCCACCCCCACCCCCCCGGGCGGCTTCCCCCCCTGGAGCTCACGTCCTGCCGGTCTTCAGCTCCCACCCAGGGAGGCCAGGTTGGGAGGGGCTCCCTGAGCTCAGGAGTCTGGAGCAGGATAATCAGCTCGCGGGGGCAGGCTGGGACCTGCAAGGTACCAGACTCACGAGTCCACGGCGGCTGCTGTCCTAGCAGGAGGGCAGCCCTCCCCCCACACCGTTTGCCAGCCCCTCACTGGCCTTTGCTGCAGCGTTCAAGACAGTAAATTCAAAGCTCACGAGCTTCCATGCCACACAAGAACGGCCTTCAAAGATGTGTTTTAAAAAGACCCAATTCAAATGTCATTCTAATGCCCTGCTAAAGAGAGGTCCACTGGCAAAAATATACTTTAGTTAAAGATATGCATGCCTTTTAATCCGGCAAGAACATTTCTACCAATTAATCCTGAATCTGACATGTACATGAAAAGGTACAACACAGTTTATTATAATGAAAAATTGGAACAGTTTAAATATAAATTATTATGGGATTGGTTACATTTTGTTAAATTCATACAACTGCTATGTCTGTTAAAAAGATGGTGTATATCTATGTACCTACAAGGAGTCAAAAATATGATGCTAGGGGCTTCCCTGGTGGCGCAGTGGTTGAGAGTCCGCCTGCCGATGCAGGGGACACGGGTTCGTGCCCCAGTCCGGAGGATCCCATATGCCGCGGAGCGGCTGGGCCCGTGAGCCATGGCCACTGAGCCTGCGCGTCCGGAGCCTGTGCTCCGCAACGGGAGAGGCCGCAACAGTGAGAGGCCCGCGTACCGCAAAAAAAAAAAAAAAAAAAGATGCTAGGCTAAAATAATCTCTATAGTATGTGTATTATGACCCTGTTTATGTGAAACTATATCCAACTAGTTGTATCTACACCAAGGGGTCTGGAGGGGGCTCACCAAACTGCTAACAATGGTCACCTCAGGGCAGTGAAGTTATTTCCATGTTGTTTGAATTTTCTTTTACAAACACGTTATAAACAGAAAAAACATCTTTTAAAACAAAAGTTTCACAAAGGGTTTAATGACATAGGATATGTTTATGATATGTAAGGATTTTAAAAAGAATCCAAATTATTAGTATACTATGGGCTTGAATACATAAAAAAGTATATATGACTTGCAAATAAATAAGGAAAGAGGAGAATCCAAAATTCCATCTGTGTAAACTCTCACTGTTTATACACAAGGTGTTCTGTGGGACAAAGAATAAAATCAGCCTCTGATGTTCTCCCCTCCCTCCCAAAGGCTCAACTGGAGGGGAAGTTGGAGACCCAGTGACATGGGTGGCGTGAGCCACGTCCAGGACACGGCGAGGCCCAGGCTGCCTGACAGCGCCTGCACAGAGTGGCCAGCTTTTCCAGGACAAGCTCTTTCTGGACGGTGGGCGGCTCTGGCTTTGTTTGCTTTTTAATGAGCTAACATCAGCACATTCTCTCCCCCCATCCACTCCCACTCCAGGGGTGAACACCGGCTTCAGGCATTTTGTTTTCTGCATGTTCCCACGGTAGAGCAGTGGGAGAGTTTTTGCCCTTTTTCACAGTTGGAAAAAAAAAAAAAAGGAAATTCTCCAAACACACGAACTTCCAGGAATCAGTGACAATTAAAAAAGCAAATGTGTCTCATGAAAAAGCTCCCAGAGCAGAGGGGTGTTTAACTGCAGGTTCTGACACACCTGTTCCTATACGCGTGGGCGCATAGATGCAGCTAATTCAGCCAAACTACATCTTTACCCTGCCCTCAACACACAGCCTCAAAACCTTAGGCAGCATCTGAGGAAAGAGAGTAAAACAGGGAGAGAAATAGAGAGATTCGGCTGTGGCAGCTAAACTGTTAGACCCGCTGAGTGATTCCTGCTGAGCAGTAAAAGCCACCAACGTAAAAGTCAAACACGCCTCCTGCCAATTAAGGACGAATCCAAGGAAAGCGTTTATAGGCAGAATTTGCAGGCCTGATACTTTAAGAGTCTGCCAGTGTCTATAACCAAATTGTCAATGACTCTATACGTTTTACTTTGAAGAACTTCCCTTAATTACTTTTTCCGGCAACACGCTTAAGTGACATCACAAGCAAATACCCCTACCTCCCCACCCTGCCCTGAGTCATGCCACTTCTGATAAGTCAAAAGTTTTAAAATGTGTCTTCCTCATTCTAGAAACCCCAAAGAATGCTAGAATGCCAAGAGCAGTTAACAGACACATGTAAATGAGCAACATTTATGTTTATTTTAAAAGTAAATAGTTGAGAGCCCTCTAATTGTGCTGGAAATCTTTTGGTATAATTGTCTTCAACAAGCCTCCTCTGACACCCTGGGAGGCCCCTTACCCCAGGGACAGAAAGCAACTGAAATTCCATCAGGGTTCCTCCCCTGGTCCTGGCTGGGACCTGGGGGTAAAAGGGCCATCTCTTAAATGATGAGAACACAGGGGTCGCTAGTATTGGGAGGGTTTATTTGGTGGGTAAGTGGTGACAAGTGAGTGTCAGCACTTCCTGTTTATTCTGCTAAAAATAGACTCCCAGCTCCTTTGCTGGTCTCATCCTGCATTCCCTCTGACTTGGGCCGTTTCCCCAGGGTTCCTGCATGCTCGGGGAGGACAGGGGTATGCAGGGGATGGAGAGGATCTGTGGTCCGGGTTCCCCACTGCGACTACTTCATCCTGGTAACTGCTCTTCTTCTTCACTTAAATGGGCAGAGCATTAACGTGAAAGGCGTAATGACATCCTTTATTTACCCAAGGGAAAAACCCCACAGCTGGTAACAGCAGCCAGCCCAGGACAGAGGACTGACAAAGTCTACTAAATGCGGAAGGAAAGAAGTCTGCAGATGTGAAGGCCAAAGGCGCGGTTCTCTGCCCCCTGTGGACACAGATGCCCCTGACTGGGTCCCAGGAGGGCAAAATCCCAGTCAGCGCTGGCCTGTTGTCTGAGCGCCCGAATGCAGACTATCCACAGCTGGGTTCTTAACTCTGAGTCCCAAGAACCCTCCGCAATCCGACGAGGCCTGGGAATGCCTTCTCAGAATAATGTTCTTAAACGCATAAAGTAAGAGACATGGGATGATAAAAGAAAGAAATTACTTTGAAGGCAATGATCAAAACACTAAAGCAAGTGGGGGATACAACGCTACATATGCTTTCTTACTAATGCATTCACAATAACAGTCTGCACTATTTAAAAATAATTACTGTAAATGATATTCAAGGTCTCTGGCTGATATGATCACATCCTATGAGAATGCTATCTGTGATTTCTACTGGTAACAAAGTTGCAGGTCCTGCTAATTTTACTGTGCCTGCCACTGACATTCCTAATGAGTTCAAGGATGGCAGCCAGGGAAGCCCCTTGGGAGCCAACTTGGGTGTCCTGAGCGCTATCTTGAGTCCCAAAGCCAGTGCATCAGGACAGCAGGTGCTGCTCACAGCTGAGGCCACAAGTGAAGAACAAAAGTCCCTATTACCCGGGGAAAAGATGATTTAAAAAAAAAATCTGCACAAATAAATGAGTTAAAAAGTCAAAGTATTCACACGGATTGAGGATGGCTGAAGTTTGGAAATAAAGGCTGGAGACGAGCCCAGATGACTTCACTCAGGGCCGAGACTCAGATCCAGGAGAGTCTGGTTTGCATCTCATACTTTTAATTCTTAACAACTTTACTGGGATATAATTTACATCCCATAAAGTTCACCCATTTAAAGAGTATAATTCAATGGTTATTGGTATATCTACAGAGCTGTGCAACCAGCATCACTATCGAATTTCAGAAGATTTCCATGATCCAGCAAAGAAACCCTGTACCTCCTACCCTCATGAATGTGCCTTCTGTCTCTACAGACTGCCCATTCTAGACTTTTCATATACAGTTGATTCTCGTTATCCACAGTAGTTACGTTTCACAGCGTCTCCATGAACACCGCATTACTGAATACTGAACCACGGCTGCCAGGAAATACAGGGTCCTGTGAGCCTCTGATCACAACATTTTCATCCACTGAGCAGTAAACTTGCGTTAGTGTGTTTCTGGCTGAGACGCCTGATTTCATATATACTATTGATTCATTAACATCGAACTCATGGCCAAGAGCATTTCCTAAGTAAAGCACATCCCATCCACCTTGGGCTCAGAGAAGCCCTACAGCACTCTGGCACTATGCTTGGGGCAATTTTAAACAGTGAAATCACACGCACACACACGCACACACAGAAGAGTTCTGGGATGACGGTAGAGAAGGGAGCACCAGGGACACCCCCCACCTGGACAACAACGGCAGGACCTGCTGGGGTAACTAATCTGGAAATCTGAGGCCTGTTGAAGGCTCACGACTCCAAGGGGAAGAACTAGAAGGTTACTGCCCTCAACTCTGGTTCATTTCAGGTCTTAGCACCCACCCATCGCACCCCCAGCCACACAGCAGGCAGCTCCGCATGTATGTCTGGAGCAGCTTGCAGGAGCCAGGGTGGGCAAAGAGGACTCTGCCCTGCAAATACCAGGAATCTGTGCTCTGATGCTGACTGTTGCGTCTGATTGCAAAGCTGCAGCCAGAGGCAGGTGGCCATTGTTGTTACACTTTCCCCCACTGTTGCAAACCCCTCCCCAAGAAGCTGATGTGACCTGAAGGGGATTTCAAAAGTGAGTGCCCTTTTATCCCCCCTTTTTCTCTTTTCCCCTTTCATGAACCAGACATTAAAGACTAGGACAACTGCGAAAATCAGAAAGTGACTGTGCGTGCCCAAGGAAAGTCTCAGAAAAGACCTCCGAAGTTATTAATTTTACACCTCATGCAGGTGGCTTGGCAGAGAAAGCCTACAACAATAATTTTAAAAAACCAAAAAACCAAAAACAAAAACCACAAAAACCCCCCAGCAAACCCTGGGGGAGGGGTAGAATCTGATTTCCAGAGTTGCCATGTTATTAGATTAAAATGTCCAGTGTTCAACAAAAAATCACAAGGCATACAAAGAAATAAGAGGGTATGGCCCATTCACAGGAGAAAATAATTAAACCAAATCTGTCCCTGAAAAGATTTAATGGCAGATATATTAGACAAAGACTTTAAAACGACAGTCCTAAAAATGCTCAAAGAACTTTAGGAATATGTGGAGAAAGTAAAGAAAACAAAGTATGAACAAAATGGAAATATCAACAAATATATAGAAAACCTAAGAATAAACCTAAAAGAAATCCTGGAGCTGAAAAGTACAATAACTGAACTGAAAGATTCCCTCGAGGGATTCAAAGGCAGATCTGAGCAGGCAGAAGAAAGAACCAGTGAACAGAAGACAGGGAAATGTAAATCATCAAGGCTGAGGACTAGAAAGCAAAAGATTGGGGGGAAAAAAAGAAAATACCCTAAGGGGCCTGTGGTACACCATCAAGAGGACCAACATATGTATTATGGGAGTCCCAGAAGAGGAAGAGAGATAGAAAAGAGCAGAGAGACTATCTGAAGAAGAATGGCTAAAAACTTTCCAAATTTGAATAAAGACATGAATATAAAATTCAAGAAGCACAGCAAATTCCAAATAAGATGAACTCAAAGACACCCACATTGAGACAAATTTTAATCCAACTTTCAAAAGCCAAGGACAAACAGAGAATCTTGAAAGCAGCAAGAGAGAAGCAAAATCATCACACGCAAGCCATCCTCAATAAGATTACCTGCAGATTTCTCATCAGAAACTTTGGAGGCAAGTAGACAAAGGGCAATGTATTGAAAATGTGGAAAGACAGAAACCTGTCAATGAATAATCCTATACCTGGTAAAACTGTGCTTCAAAAGTGAGGGAGAAATCAAGACATTTCAACATATACGAAAGCTAAGGGAGTTCATTACCACTAGACCTGCCCTGCAAAAAGTGCTCAAGGGAGTCCTGCTGATGACATGAGAGGACAGTAGACAGAATTTCAAAGCCACCTGGAGAAGTAAAGATCTCTATAAAATTAAATGTATGGGCAATTATAAATGCTATAGTATTGTGACAACGTTTCAGACTGGACTTTTTGTTTTCTACATGATTCAAAACATTAACACATTTTTATTTATTTATTTTTTTGCGGTACGCGGGCCTCTCACTGCCGTGGCCTGTCCCGCTGCGGAGCACAGGCTCCGGACGCGCAGGCTCAGCGGCCACGGCTCACGGGCCCAGCCGCTCCGCGGCATGTGGGATCTTCCCGGCCCGGGGCACGAACCCGTGTCCCCTGCATCGGCAGGCGGACTCTCAACCACTGCGCCACCAGGGAAGCCCTAACACATTTTTTAAAAAAAGAAAATAATTGTAAGTGTAAAGCTAGTAGTAAGGTAACTTTGATTTGTAACTCCAAATCTTTTTTTCTACATAATTTAGGAGTCTAATGCATTTAAAAGAATTATTAATTTATGTCTGGGGGCACACAATGTAAAAAGATGTAATTTTGTGACATCAACAACAAAAGTAGTAGGGATAGAGCTGTAAAAGGACAGAGTTTCTGTATGTTACTGAAGGTAAGATGGTATGAATTCAAATTACAGTGTTATAACTTTAGGATGTTAAATGTAATTGTCATGGTAGCCAAAAAGAAAATAGCTGTATAATATACACAAAAGGAAATGAGAAGTGAAGTTAAACATTCATAACCAAAAAACCCCACAAAAGATAGGATTACAGAAAATGAGTAACATATAAGACATACATATGTCTTATATATTACTATAAGACATATACTAAACAAATAGCACAATGGCAGAAGTAAGCCCCTCTTATCAGTAATCACCTTATATGAAAACAGATTAAACTCTTCAATCAAAAGACAGAGATTGGCAGAATGGATAAAAACATATGTTCCACCTATAGGCTGTCTGCAAGAGACTCACCTTAGATCCGAGGACACAAACAGGTTGAAAGTGAAAAGATGAAAAATGGTACTCTATGCAAAGAGTAACCAAAATAGAGCAGGGGTAGTTATACTTATAGCAAATAAAATGGATGTTAAATCAGAAAAGATTACAAGAGACAAAGTATAACACTATGCTAATAAAAGGTTCATACAGCAAGAAGATATAACAATTATAAACATTTATAAACCAAATGACAGATCATCAAAATATATGAAGCAAAGCCTGACAGAACTGAAGAAACAGACAGTTCTACAAGAATAGTTGGAGACTGAAATACCCGTCTCACAATAATGGATACAAAAGCCAGACAGAAGATAACTAAGGAAATAGAGGACTTAATACAATAAACCAAATAGATCTGATACACACAGAACACTCCACCAAACAACAACCACATACACAGTCTTCTCAAGTGCACATGGGACATTTTCCAGGATAGACCATATGTTAGGCCACAGTGTAAGTCGCAGAAGATTTTAAAAAGACATCATACAAAGAATCTTCTCTATTTACAACGGGATGAAGTTACAAACCAAACAGAAAACTGGAAAATTCACAAAACTGTGGAAGGTAAACAACACACCTTTAAACAACCAATGGGTCAAAGAGGAACTCACAAGGGAAGAAAGAAAATACTTAAAGACAAATGAAAATGAAAATAAACATACCGAAACTTATGGGATGCAGCAAAAGTAGTGCTAAGGGTAAATTTATAGCTATAATGTTTGCATTAAAAACCAAGAAAAGTCTCAAATCAACAACCTAACTTACAACTTAAGGAACTAGAAAAATAAGAACAAACTAAACTGAAAGCTAGCAGAAGGAAGGAAAGGGTAGAGCAAAACTAAAAGAAATGGAGTATAGAAAACCAGTGGAACACATCATTGAAGCTAAATGCTGGTCCTTCAAAAAGATCAAGAAAATCGACAGATCGTTAGCTAGATAAACTAAGAAAACAGAGTGAAGACTCAAATTACTAAAATAAGAAATGACAGTGCAGACTACCACTTCTACCAGTACTACCATTTCTACATAAATAAAGGAAATTATAAGAGAGTACTATAAACAATTTTACACCAACAAATTGGATAACCCTGATGAAATGGACAAATTCCTAGAAATACAAAACCTACCAAGACGAAGTCAAGAAGAAACAGAAAATCTAAATGCACCTATAACTAGTAATGAGATTGAATAAGTAACCAAAAATCTCCCCCCCCAAAAAGCTCTGGACCTGATGGCTTCAGTGGTGGATTCTACCAAACATTTAAAGAAGAACTAATACCAATCCTTCTCAAACTTTCCCCAAAACTGAAGAGGAGTGAACACTTCCCACCTCATTCTAGGAGGCCAGCATAACTCTGATACCAAAGCCAGACAAAGATACCACAAGAGAAGAAAATTACAGACCAACATTCCTTATGAACATTCCTTATGAACACTGATGCAAAAATACTCAACAAAATACTAGGATACAGAATTCAGCAGCAAAGTAAAAGGACTGTACACCATGACCTAGTGGGATTTTTTTCTGGAATTTAAGGATGGTTAAACACAAAAATCAATCAATCAACAACATGAAGGGAGAACAAAAACACATGATCACCTCAAATGATGCGGAAAAAGCATCTGACAAAATTCAACATCCTTTCATCATAAAAACACTTCATAAAATGAGAAATAGAAGGAAACTACCTCCACATAATAAACTATATGTGAAAAACCCACAGCAAACATATACTCAATGGTGAAAGACTGAAAGCTTTTCCTCTAAAATCAGGAAGAAGGCATAGATGCCTGCTTTCACCACTTCTATTCAACAAAGCACAGGAAGTCTAGCCATAGCAATTAGGCAACAGAAAGAAATAAAAGGCATCCAAACGGAGCAGGAAGAAGTAAAATAACCTCTGTTTACAGATGATATGACCTTATATGCAGAAAATCCTAAAGATTCCACAGAGAAGCTGTTAGATCTAATAAATGAATTCATCAAAGTAGCAAGATTCAAAGTCAACACATAAAATCAGTGGCATTTCTATATATAAGCAAGGAACAATCTGAAAAGGATATTACAAAAACAATTCCAGTTACAAGAGCATCAAAATTTATCAAGTATTTAGAAATTAACAACCAAGGAGATGAAAGTCTTATACAATGAAACTTTAAAACACTACTGAAAAAAATTAAAGACATAAATAAATGGAAATATATCCTATGTTCATGGATTGGATGACTTAATATTGTTATAATGCCAAGATTACCCAAAACAATCTTACAGATTCAAAGTGATCCCTATCAAAATCCCAATGCTACTTTTTTTTGCAGGAATAGAAAAACCATCCTAAAATTCATATGAAATCTCAAAGGACTCTGAGTAGTCAAAACAATCTTGAAAAGGAGACTAAAACTGGAGGACTCACAGTTCCTGATTCTAAAACTTATTACAAAGCTACAGAAATCAAAACAGTGTGATCCTGAGATAAAGACAGACATAGAGACTGATGGGATAGAATAGAGAGCCTGGAAATAGACTCTCACATATAGTCAAATGATTTTTTACAAGGGTGACAGGACCACTAAATGTTTAAAGGACAGTCTTTTCAACAAATGGTGTTGGAAAATAGGATATCCACATGCAAAAGAATAAAGTTGAATGCTTACCTAACATCGTACACAAAAATTAACTCAAAATGGGTCAAGAACCTACATTGAAGACCTAAAACTATAAAACTCTTAGAAGAATACGTAGGACAAATGTCTTATGACATTGGATTTGGCAACGATTTCTTGGATATGATACCACAGGCACAGGTAACAAAAGAAAAATTAGACAAATTGGACCTCGGGAAAAATTTAAATTTTGGTTTTTTTTTCTTTTTTTTTGCGGTACGCGGGCCTCTCACTATGGTGGCCTTTCCTGCTGTGGAGCACAGGCTCCGGACGCGCAGGCTCAGCGGCCATGGCTCACGGGCCCAGCCGCTCCGCGGCATGTGGGATCTTCCCGGACCGGGGCACGAACCCATGTCCCCTGCACCAGCAGACGGACTCTCAACCACTGTGCCACCAGGGAAGCCCCTAAAAATTTAAATTTTGTACACCAAAAGACACAATCCACAGAGTAAAAGGCAACCCACAGCATGGGAGAAAATGTTTGCAAATAATATATCTGATAAGGGATCAATATCCAGATAAATAGAGAACTCCTAAAACTCAACAACCAAAAACAAACAACCTCGTACAAAAGGGGCAAAAGACTTGAATAGACATTTCTCCAAAGAGTACATATGAATGGCCATTAAGCAAGTGAAAAGATGCTAAACACCACTAGTAATCAGGGAAACACTAATCAAAACTACAATGAGCTACCATCTCACACCCACCGGGATGGCTATGATCCAAAAACCAGAAAGCAACGAGTGCTGGTGTGGATGTCGGGAAACTGGAACCATTACACACTGTTGGTGGGGATGAAAATGGAACAGCCACTGTGGGAAACAGTATGAGGGTTCCTCAAAAAAAATAAAAAATAGAATTACCACGTGACCCAGAAATTCCACTTCTGGGTTTATACTCAAAGAGGGTCTCAAAGAGATATTTGTCACTCATGTTCACAGCAGCATTATTCACAATAGCTTAAATGTGGAAGAAACTCACGTGTTCATCAACAGATGAGTGGATAAGCACAATGTGGTATTGTCATGGAATGGAAGGAGGACTAAATTGTGACACAGGCTACAACATGGATGAACCTGAAGGACATGATGCTCAATGAGATGAGCTGGCACAAAAGGACAAATCCTGTATGACTTCACTTATAGGAGGTACTCAGAGTTGTCAAAATCCTAGAGACAGAAAGTGGAATGGTGGTTGCCAGGTTTGGGGGAGGGGAAGTGGGGAATTACTGTTTAAAAGGCAGAGTGATTCAGTTTTACAAGATGAAAAGGGGACGGATGGTGGCGGCTGCACAGCGCTGTGAATGTATTTAATGCCACTGAGCTGAACACTTAAGAATGGTTATGATGCTAAATTTTATGTTGTATGTATTTTAATACAATTTCACAAAACAAAAAAGTACAAAAATGTGGAAAATGTGGCACTAAATAGACCATGAAAAGCACGCTTGTTCACAGCGTGAGCTGAAACAAGCAGGCAGAGCAGTGCCTACTTAGCCTCGTCTGGAACATGCGTTGGCAACCTGTGCACGTCTGCAAACGATTGTGAAAGGGCCCCGCGTACTGAAACTGGACTGAGTTCACAAACACAGAATCTGCACAGGATGAGGACAGATCATAAATGGAATCCTATAACACGGCTGTTTCATCCACCTGGCGTTCTTTCCCATCTGTACTGCAGTCTGGACCCTTCAGTACTTTGTTCCTGCTTATGGCTGAATAATATCTCATTGGATGGATATACCACATTTTGTTTATCTATTCATCCACCACGGAAACATGTTTTCCATATCCTAGTATTCTGCTGAGGGGTTTTTACATCTATATTCATAAGGGGTGTTGGTCTGTAGTTTTACTGTGGTGTCTTTGTGTGGTTTGGGGAGGGGATTAGTAAGTGGCAAACAAATTCATTTTCCTAAACATCACTGTGGGTGTATTTCAACACCTATTAGAAGAATGACTCTTCATTTGTGATGGTCAAACAATTTCCTCTTACAATACACATCAATGTACAGAAAGTTATTAAGTAAACTACAGACCGGGTGTGGTTACAGTAAGATCATGAGAATGGCATCACTGTGACCCAAATCTCAGGACCCGCGCTGTAGGACAAGGACATGGGACTTGAGTGCCACCTCCAGAGGGACCTCGGCTCGGCCCCACCCGTGACGGACAGCCCCTGTCACACGGTTAGCGAGTCTTTCCTGAACACGTAGGGCACCAGGATGGCTCCTGCTTGCCACCGTCCACAGAAACACGACTGCCCTTGCCTCTCCCACTGCGATGCAGTCTTTACAGTTGGACTCCATTGAGGAGAGTGAGAGGAGAGCCCCAGTCTCCCCAGTGACGGAGCGAGGGGCCAGGCTTTGGGAACATCAGGAACATTTTCCTCTCAAAGCCTGACAATAACCTGAGGTAGGTTCTCCCACTGTACAGATGTGAGAACATTAGGGTCGGGGGTCGTCGAGCCGCGAGAAAGTGCTGGGGGCAGGGTATGAATGCGGCTCCCTGCCGTCACCTAACAGAGAAAGGCAGGGGCTGGAGGCGAAGCCTGCACCCTTACAACACAGGACGGTTAGAAACCCTAAGGCAGCTAGTTAAACTCTGGGCTGTTCCTCTGAGGCCAAGGGAAAGAGGAAAGAAAATAATAAAGACAGGGGGCAGGGCCTGAGCCAGCAAGCTGAGCAGCAAAGCCGTCCGAGCGACCCGTGCAAGCTGGCACGTCCCCGCCTGCGGCTTCCTACCTCACCTGAGCTTCGGTGACTCGACGGCACAGGCTGCCGAGTGTCCCTAGGGCTGCCCTCACAAAGGGCAGGAGTGCCTGCGGCGGTGCTCCCAGTGCAGCCGTACAGAGCGGCCTGTTTCCTACACAGGTGGCAAAGCCCGTGTGCACGTCCGTCACTCACAGGGCTTCACACCCACTACTCATCCTTCCGCACCCTGTGAGACAACGCCGCGACCTGGGATGGCCGGGGCACAGCTGTAGACGTGGGATCTGGACCACGCGCCAGCCCTGGGAGCAACTGATGATACGACACAGAGAGAGCAGAATAAAGAGACAAGGGGCTGGGGGCGGGGGGGCCACAGGCCGATCGAGACCAGGCCTTGCTGAGAGGGTGGGCGAGAAGAGGCACCCAAACGGCGCGAGCGGCGGCGGGCTCCCTGCGGCCCCAGCAACTCCACAGGAGGGCGAAAGCCAGTTCCCCCCGCCACCGTGAGGAAGTGACAACTGTGTTGACTTTCGGTGCCATCAGCAGGACACCCAGGCTAAACCAGGGCTGCAGATGCAGAGCTCTCTGCTCTAGTGCCAGGGGACCAGCCCGAAGTGAGGTCAGCAGACCCCTGCCGGTCCCTTGCTACGCACTCCCTTCCAGCGCCGCAGACGAAAGGACAGCAGCAGCCGGCGTGCAGAGCACGGGCTGCCGGCCAGCACGCTCTAAGCGCTCGGCACGTGCGGCCTCCCAACCTCGGGACGGCTCGGCGGGCGAGCACTCTTCGAACACCGTCACGCAAGGCGGGGGCGGGGACTCGGGCGGAGCAGAGAGCGCCAGGCACCCGGGCCGCGCTTCGGCCTCCCGCAGTCTCACGCTTACCAAGCCTGGCTCGGGCTCCCGCAGCCGGGAGGGCGCCCCGCCCAGCACGCTGTGCTGCGGCTTCCAGTGTCCGTGAAGCTGCCCCACTGCCCCAGAGGCTAAGACCGTTCTCTCTCCTCCCCTACGCCGGAAGTCCACGACGGCGAGTACGGTGTCCCCACCGCCATGCTGCTCCCCCGGGGTGGTCAGCACTTGCTGGGGGCACAGAGGTCTGCTCAGGGAAGGAGGGACGGTTGTGACCAGGGCAATCATAAGGTGCCTCTTTCTTTAACCTCAGGCCTCGCCTGCAGGTGGCTCTTTTCTCCAGTACGTTATGTAGAATCCTTAGGGTTCTCCCAAGTTCAGAGACGATAAAACAAATCTAACACGCAGCTCTGAGAAGTGACTCCACAGCAGAGTGCCCCACCTGTCAGCCGTTAACCTGTGTTAGTGACTTATTCTCACATAAAATGATACTGTTCTTACTTACAGCAAAGCTAGGCCTTCAGAGCTAAAAGTTAACCAAAGTTATACTCTAAAGCTAACATTTTTTCCAACCCTAAAAAGGCAGTGGAAAACATACACTAATAACCTGAAGTTTCATTCTTGGGTTACTGGCTAATGCATCCAGTTAAAATACTGAAAATATCGATATTATTTTTCCTCGGTATTTAAAAATCATAAGTCAACACGATTTCAGGTGGAAAATGCAGCTCAAATATTGTTAAGCCTTTCTAAGAAATTAACGTTGACCCAACAGATGTTAATTTCTTTAGTCTCCCACCAAAGGCTAGAAAACAGAATAACATGGTTCTGAAATGACAGACAAAATAGAAAACTGTATTTATTTTTTAAATGAGCGCCGAGCAAGAGCAACAGCTCAGCCTCCTCGGTACCTCGTTTCTGGATGAAGACCCTGAGCAGGGGGTTTGCGCTGGAGACCGCCTTGCAGAAGTTGTCATCGTTGTTGATGGGCAGCAGGTCGCCATGCACGTCTGCGTAGCCGATGGTCACCTCAGTGTTGGAGATGTGGTGGGTGTGCACAACCAGCTTGTAGAAGTCTTCGAACTTTCCAGGCTTCTGACGGTCCAAGGAGAACCTTCGGAACTCGGCTCCAAACTACAACGAAATAGACAGCGGGTACGCGAACAGCAGGGAAAGGGCAGCAGAGCTGTGGCTTGTTCACCTGACAAAGGAGCATTTACAGAGCCACCAGGAGGCCTGGGACACAGCTGCGAACGGCACCCCAGTCCTCAGGGCTACGCGAGCCCAGAGGGGAGAGACCAGCTCACTCAGCATGGACCACGTCCTGAGTGCAGGACAGGCGCTGGAGCTCCGTTTGTGGGGGACCCTCACCTCATCTGAGGACGCTGGGGCGCATCTCCAGGCCCAGGCAACAGCACAACCCTGGGGCAGCCTTAGACACTCAAAGGTGGGAGGGAAGCAAAGGCCAGCTGCAGCTTCTGAACTCCTTCCTAAGGGCAATGGGAAGTCCTGGAACAATTGTAACATTAAGGAAACGACTTGATACGATTTGCATTTTTAAAAAGACCAAACGGCTGCCCTTCAAAAGGATCAGATGCTTCACAAATCTCTGGGGCAGGAGGATGGGTTCTGGACTGGCCAAAAGGACAGAGCAGGTCTTTTCAAAAAAAGATGCTATGCACTCTCCTGTTGTAGGAAACACGCAGGGCCCACCTCCTTCCTGTCAGCCCCTGGCTCTGGCTCAGATGCCCACAGAGTTGCCTGCAGACCTCCAGGCCACCTGCCAGGGGAGGACCCTGGGTCAGCTCCCATGGGCCGACTGTCCAGCGATCTCAGGAGAGGACCCTGGGTCAGCTCCCACGGCCGGACTGTCCAGCGATCTCAGGACACCGCCTGTTTGTTTGGCCTGAGGCTGCTGGCTTAGGACATGCTGTTGTTCCTCACTTGCCAAAGGGGCCTTTATTCAACAGGCAGGACAGATTCTGTGCCCTTGTATATAACTGACAACTAATTATACTGGCTCCAAAATACATAAAAATGAAATGTCTAACGTTTACACAAACCAATAGTTACATCATCTAGACATTATGTCAACTACTCAAGGGCAATGCGACTCAAACCATACAGGTGTGAGTGGTTCTAAACTTTGGGGAGGCATCAGAATCACCTGGAGGATGCCAGAGTTCTGGAATTGCCTGATTTGGAATGCAGCCCAGGAATGTGCATTTTTAACAAGTTCCCAGGAGAAGCGGATGGTACTGGTCTGCAAAGCACACAGACAAAACCACAGATTTAAAGGGAATCAGCCTTCAGACCTCAACCTCCACAGATCTCTTAGAAACGGAGCCTCAGATCCCATTTCCCTTTTAAAAAGCAAAGGACAACACCCATCCTGCACTGCCCCAGGAACGAAAAACTTCAAGTTTGGGAAAACCACCTTCAATGGCTAATCGAAACGAAAGCCTGGCTCCGCAAGCCAGGGCCCAGGGGAGCACTCTCCTTCGTCCCCTGCTGTTGCCAGAGATGCCTCCCCTTGAGACGGGGTCCCTCTCCCTTTTACTTAAAAGACGAGCACCGTTCTCCTTCTCAGTATTTTCTCCAAGCACTCACAAGAACAGGCTCACAGTAAGCAAGGCACACCCCACCCCTTACACACAGGGGAGACATCCCGGCCGGCAAAACTTTTCCAGACACAAGAGACAAGCAGACGACACAAGGTTAATGGGATTTTTCATAATCAGTTATCCAGTCACATCACGAATGTTTATTTCAATAGCAGTCAACCACCATCTTTCCAGTCTCATATATCTCACACATGCTGACTTCCAGAGCAATTAGTTTTTATCAGTATATGCCTTATTTTCACTAAATACACGAGAAGAGCTTCATCATGTCTAATGAAACCAGGTATTTTTGACTTATATATGATTCCCAGTTGAATATTCCCCCAAACTGGACACAACACACTCACTTTCATCCAAGGGACACCAGGGGACTCTCATTCCTCTCCCTCATGCTAGACTTACGCCGCATCCTGCAATTTAAGTAATGAGAAACAGCATGCATTAAATAAGTTAGTTCTGCGATGTTTTAGTCCTAACTGTACTTGGTAATTAACTTCAGATGAAATTTAATTTGTTTCTCAGTTCTTTTAATAATTTTCCTCAAAATACATGTTAATTTGAAGTGCAAATGAGCTCTGACTTCTTCCTGACAGAAGTCTGATTTCTGTTGGATAAAGAGGCTGGTTCTGTCAATCCAGTTATATGTTGAATATGCTTCATATGCTGAATGAGTTCCACAGTTGGGCAAAGAGGTGTGAAATGTAATATGATAAAAGCATTTTTTCAAGCTTTTTTTTATTGTGGCAAAATATACAAAAAATTCACCATCTTAACCATTCTTAAGTGTACAATTCAGTGGCATTAAGTACATTCATACTGTTTTACAACCATCACCACCATCCATCTGCCTTAACTCTTTATCTTGTAAAACTGAAAGCCTATACCCGTTAAGCAATAACAACACATTTCCCTGCCCCCCAGACCCTGGCAACCACCACTGTGCTTCCTCTCTCCCTCCCTCCCTCCCTCCCTCCCTCCCTCCCTCCCTCCCTCTCTCTCTCTCTCTCTCTATATATATATATACATACACACACACACACACACACACACACACATACACACACATGCATATAATTCTTTATCAGATACATGCTTTGTAAACATTTCCTCCCATTCTGTCTTTTACTCTGTGGATCTGGGTCCTTTAAGTAACCAGGGTGCTGGGAGGGAAAGCTGGACTTTTTATTTATTTATTTATTTTAAAGCTGGACTTTTGACACAGTTCTGTAACTTGCTTCCTAACCTAGGTCAGGCACAGTTAAGGCAAGTTTTTCTTAAAACTTTCCTTAGTAAGTATTGAACTTCATTTGAAATTGGTAATGGAGTGAGCCTTTTTACGGCTCTGGTTATCGGATAATAAGTGAAGGAGTGAAGCTCAGCGGTCACCCTTTCGTGAGTCCTGCCGTGGGAACACAGTCCAGTGAGACGCTGAACACCTTAAAGGGGTGGTGAGTCTCCAGTGAACTTCAATGTTGGTTCAGGCATTTCATAGGGATCCCTCTACCCTAATGCAGTGGTCTCCAAATGTCACATATCCCCTCAAGAATTTTGGAAAACCTACCACCATGAAGAGGATAATATACTTTTAAGTTGGCATCTAAATTCTTCATAAGAAAAATAAATAGTTGCAAAGGATATAATTTCCAGCATGCTGTAAATATTTCATTTAAAAATATTTTATCATATGATCTTTTAAATATAGTCAGTGAAATCTAAATGCCATAGTGATTTGATACTACTATCATGCATTTTAAAATAGAATGAACAAGCTCTTTTATAAAAATCAGAAATTCAACAAGGATGAGAAACCCCTGCTCGCCACAACTAGAGAAAAGAAAGCCCATGCACCGCAACGAAGACCCAACGCAGCCAAAAAAAAGAAATTCAACAAGGTTCCTTTTTCTCTTTGATCTCTTGTTTCCATTACAATGCTCCAAGAGAATTTAACCCTGATATTTTATCCTAATAATTTAGGCTTGATTACCCTATCACTCTTCTCTACAACGAAATTAGATAAATTGAAATTAAACATTTTCCCCAAGGCCATAAGGCTCTCTTTGTGAAAAATATTTCAAAGTTGTTTCTAATGGGTATAGAGTTTTAGTTCTGAAAAACGGAAAGTGTTCTGGAGTGCATGCACAACAACGTGAATGTAATTAACACTACTAAAGTGTACACTAAAAAGTGGCTGAGACGGTAAATTTTATGTATGTGTATTTTATCACGTTTATAAATCAAGTAATATAAAATAAACAAAAATAGATTTTTACAGTAAAAAAGTTTCTAGATTGAGTCATGACAATAATTAAATCAAGTTGGAACATAGTTATAAAACTTGACAAATAATTATTAGCCTTCCAAAGTAAACATTTAAAAAATCTTTTGCTTAATAGAAAGTATTTATTGCTAAATGAGGCAAGGGTAGCATCGATTCTTCTGCTGTTTCTTATTGTGGTGTTGGCACTGAGAAGCCTTTTCACATGAAGCAGGACATAGATAGACACAAAGATGCTCAGCCCTGTGAGTCTCACCAAGTCTTGGGCCAGAAGTAAACACAGAGCAGCCTATCATTAGAATTATTTCAAACAATCTATTAGCTGACAATTCAATTAGGACCACTTTCAAGTTTGTTGAAAACAAAGAATTGGAAAATACTTGACTTGGAAGATTTATTGCCCCGTCATTAGAGCCATTTTCACTTTTTCAATTTCTGGTAACTATACCAAGAATTATACGACAATGAATTGTGCCGGCTAATTCCTTCATTTAAAGGCAACCTGTCTGATATGATAGAATGGGGAAGTAACAATATAAAATTAGTGCCACATGCCAAGAGTGTTAACAAATAAAATAGTTTTGCATGAATAGAGCTGGACCCCTACCTAACACCATTACAAAGCTTAACTCGAAATGGATCCATGACCTAAATGTAAGGCCTAAAACTATAAAATTCTTAGACGAAAACGTAGGGCAAAAGTTTCAGTCCATGAGGTTGGATAATGCGTTCTCGATATGACACCAAAGGCACAGGTGACAGAATTAAAAAAATAGACGTTGGACTTCTTAAAAACTAAACTTTGTGCATCAAAGGACACTATCCACAGAGTAAAAAGGCTTTCAACAGTGATAAATACAGTCGTACCTCTCTATCAGCAGAATCCTAAGAAGCTCAAGTCCCTTATAAAATGTCACATTATATGCATATAACCTACGCACATGCCCCACCCCCATACTTTAAATCAACTCTAGATGACATATAATACCTAATACAATGTAAACACTATGTAAATAGTTGTTAATACAATGTAAATAGTGGCCAGTGCACACCAAATTCAAGTTTTACTTTTTGAAAATTTCTGTAGTTGTTATTCTGAATATTTTCTATCCACAGTTCGTTTAATCCATGGATGCAGAACCTGTGGATACTGAGGGTCCACTGTATTCAGAATATATAAAGAATTCCTAAGCAAAATGTTATTCAGCCTTAAAGAGCAAAATTCTGGCATTTGCTACAGCATGGGAACTTGAGGACACCATGCTCAATGAAATAAGTCAGTCATAAAAGGACAATACTGTATGATTCCACTTATATGAGGTACTCAGAGTCGTCAAAATCATAGGAAGTCCCATGGTGGTAGCCAGGGGCTTAGGAGGAGGGGAAAATGGTTAGTTATTGTTTAATGGGTATAGAGTTTCAATTTTATAAGATAAAAAGAGTTATGGGGATGAACGGTGATGGCTGCACAACAATGTGCATGAATTTAATATCACTAAATTAAAAAATGATTAAGATGGCAAATTTTATGTTCTGTGTATTTTTCAATTTTATTTATTTATTTGTTTGTTTGTTTATTTATTTATTTTTGGCTGCGTTGGGTCTTCGTTGCTGCACGCTGGTTTCCTCTAGCTGCGGCGAGTGCGGGGGAGATGCTTTGTCGTGGTGCAAGGACTTCTCATTGCAGTTGCTTCTCTTGCTGCAGAGCACGGGCTCTAGGCGTGCGGGCTTCAGTAGTTGTGGCACCTGGGCTCATGGGCTTAGTTGCTCCATGGCATGTGGGATCTTCCCAGACCAGGGCTCAAACCCGTGTCCCCTGCATTGGCAGGCACACACTCAACCACTGCGCCACCAGGGAAGTCCCTGTTCTGTGCATTTTAACACAAATTTTTTAAAAAAGATCTAGGGTTCCTTGTCAAAATGGCTAATTCTAGATATGAGTCAAGAACTTTATATGAGCCCATGAATCTCATCCTTCTAAGAAGCAAGGAATTATCAAAGACTGTTAGGGTCATATCAAAAGGACTCAGGAACTAGTTTGAATGATCTCCCAACAGCTGAAGATGGGACATTTGTGCATTTATCATCCATAAGGATAATAACTGCTATGGATTGGAACACATCCAATATGCATAAATAATGCATATTTGTTTATAATGAGAACCACAATTTTATTTTTTACTTTTTGGAGGGTGCCAGGGAACCAACCTACTACTTTGAAAATAAGTAGATAAAAGGAAAGAATCAAGCATTTTCCCCAAAGAAACATCATTAATTATTGGGAAATTAACAGATGTAACAACTCCTTATTTCCCAAAGCTTGCAGATAAATAAACTGTTATTCCATTATGATCTTGATAATATTTACTGAATTTTACAGCTGACCCCACCTGTTATTCCTACAACAGGATAGTAAAAATGGGGGAGGGGGTTCACCTCTTTAAATTTTTTAGTTATCTCAAATATGAAATAAGGAAGTCAGTAAGCAAAACTGAATTGGCCTCTAAATGAAATTTACTTTTATTTCCTTTAAAAATATTACATAAGTAATACAATGATCATTATAATTAGAAAACCAAGATTTACTTACACATCTCTTTTGACGCTCCTTCCCTTCAGGAAGAAGGGAGACTTCTGACAGATGCTTGTTGAATGAATAATACCCAGAACTTGGTTGCTACACAAGTAATACGCTATTGAGTGCCCTATGTTACTGATAAAGTTCTTTGTCAACAAGAAGCCTTTCCTTGGTCAAGAAGCAAGGAGACAAAAAAGAGTGGTAGAAACCCAAGATAGCTAAGAGCTGGGGAAGTACAAGTTATTTGTTGTTCTAAATGAATCTTGAAGTACTTCTAGAGCAGTGGAGTCATGATCTGCAAAAATCTGCTCCTCCATAAAAGCCATGAGAACTCTGGCAAAGATAGTAAAAAAGCAACTTTTTGAGAATTCTGGAAATTAACCAAAGGTTTGCAAGCAATAATCCAAGGTGCATTTATTCCAGAAAAGCAGCTGAATCTCAGAACAGCAAATTTTACAGTGTTTGAACTTCCCCCGTTCCTCAGCTTTGAAAACCAGCAGCCTAATAGCTTTACAGGGGGCAGAACTGGTTTGGAGCTCACCCAAAAGCCCCATCCTTATATAACTGTCATCTTTAAACCTGTCTCACAAGTCCCTGGAAAAGCCCGGTTCACAGGGTTTGTCTCTATGTGACCTGAGTCAGAGATCACTCACTGGGAAAAGCCCTTTCCTCAGGACATTTGTTAAGAACAATCAGCAGCAATTGTTTAATGATTAAAGATTATACAATAAAAGTTCCATTTTTAAATGGAATTTTTACAACATGAAGGAAATTATATCCTTTGTAACTATATTTAATACAAGAAAACTTAGATGTAAACTTCAACATATGTTATCTGTTCTATAGAGGTAATTCTCAAAATTCTTTTAGGGGGGTTGTAACATATGAAGATTACTGCATTAGGGTATAGGAATCTCTACAAAAGTACCCGAGTCAAGTACCAGCTGGGACAAACACAATAAAAAGAAATGCTGGGGATTCCCACCTGTTAGGATGACTACTGTCAAGAAACAGAAAACAAGTATTAGTGAGGATATGGGGAAAGTGGAACCCTTGTGCACTGTTGTTAGCAATGTAAAATGATACATCCACTGCAGAAAATAGTATGGAGGTTCCTCAAAAAATCAGGAATTACCATATGGCCCAGCAATTCAGATTCTGAGTATACATCCAAAATAACTGAAAGCAGGGTCTCAAAGAGATATATGTACACTCACGTTCATAGCAGCATTATTCACAACAGTTTAAATGCAGAACCAACCCAAGTTTCTATCAACAGATGGATGAATAAGCAAAATGTGCTTTATCCATGCAATGGAATATTATTCAGCCTTAAAAAAGAAGGCAATTCTGGCATATGCTACAACATGGATGAACCTGGGAGACAGTATGCTCAGTGAAATGAGCCACTTACATGATGTACTTAGAGTTATCACAATCATAGAGACAGAAAGTAGAATGGTAATGCCAGGGGTTGGGGGAGGGGGAAATTGGAAGTTATTGGTTTTTTCTTTTTTTGAAGGGAGGTCACTTAGTACACCTTCTTTTTTGTTTGTTTGTTGTCTGGCTGCGCCATGCATCATGCAGGATCTTAGCTCCCCAAGCAGGGATTGAGCCTGTGCCCCCTGCCCTAACCACTGGACCGCCAGGGAATTCCCAGAAGTTATTGCTTAACAGGTATAGAGTTTCAGTTTAACAAGATGAAAAGAGTTACGAGGATAAATACTGGCATGATTGCACAACAATGTGATTGCATTTAATTCCATTAAACTGTACACCTAAAAATGGCTAAGATGGTAAATTTTATGTTATGTATATTTTACTACAATAGAAAAATGGAGGAAAAATTTTCAAATGCTGGGGAATGAGGTATCCATAGAAGGCTTTGATAAGCTCTGATATATTCCTGGAAATATAAGGGCACATTCATGTGCAGGACTGTGTGCACGGTCAGGAAAGACATGAGAAGGTTGTAATCTCTCATATCTGGCTGACTTTGAGATTCTGTGCAATCAGGAAGTGAGGGCTAAAGCAAAGTTGTAAACTACTGAAGTGTTGAATATGTGCCCCAATATGTGCCCATTTTGGTACATATAACCAAAAGGAATGGGGACTTATTGGTTAAAATCACTTGAGGAAATCTCTGTCCAATCATCAGATGACCATTAAGCTAACTAAGCAGAGTTTCAGTGGTCACATATGAGAAAGAATACACTTTTTTACAGCATTAGTCCAGGAAAGTCACTCAACAAACAAGCAGCAGCAACAACCACAAACCCCTGAGGGAAGAGTCTGGCTTTCAGAGTTATCATGTCATATTATTTAAAATGTTTAGTTTCCAACAAAATTATGAGATATACAAAGAAGTGGGAAAAAATGGCCAGAGTTAAATTAAACAGTCAATGCAAACTGTCCCTGAGGGTGCCCAGAAGTTGCACTTACTAGACAAACATTTTTAGATAAGCTACTATAAACATGTTCAAATTAAAGGAAACCACGTATAAAGACTAAAGGAAACCATAAAACAATGTCTCACCACTAGAAAATAATAGAGACGAAATCATTTTTTAAAAAAGAACCAAACAGAAATTTTAGAGTTGAAAATTATAATAACTGAAATAAAAAATTCCCTAGAGGGACTCAGTAGATTAGAGGTGGCAGAGAAAGAATCAGCAAACTTGAAGATAGGTCAATTTAGAGTATCCAGTTTGAGAAGCAAAAGAAAAAGGAATGAAGGAAAATGAACAGAGTCTCAATGACATACTATCTGTGCCATACTCTCAAGCATACCAAGAAACACATCTTGGAGAAATCCTAGAGGAGAAGAGAGAGAAAGAAAAAGGCTAAAGGATATCTGAAGAGATAGTGGCCCCAAACTTCCCAAATCTGATGAAAAAGTTTAATGTACATATCTGAAAGTTCAACAAATTACAAGGAGAATAAACTCAGTGAGACCCACATCTAGATGCATCATAGTCAAACTACCAAACCCAAAACCAAAGAGAGAATCTTGAAAGCAGCAAGAGAATAACAATTTGTCATGTCCAAAGGATCCTCAATAAATTAACAACTGACTTCTCATCAGAAACCACGGAGGCTAAAACGCTGCGGAATGACATGTTCCAACTTGTGGGTGGAAAAAAGAATGTCAACCAAGAATTCTATATCCAGGAAAACTATCCTTCAAAATGAAGGAGAAATGAGACATTCTCAAATAAACAAAAACTGGGAGAATCTGTCACTAGCAGAACTGCCTTACAAAATACTAAAGCCATCCTTTAGGCTGACAGGAAAGGACACTCTATATTAACTTAAATTCGCATGATGAAATAAAGAGCACTGTTAGAAGTAACTACATAGAAAAAAAATAACTACATAGGTATGTACAAATGTGTTGTTGTTTGCTTGTAACTTTTTCTTCTCTCTGATTAAAAGACAAGTGCAAGGACTTCCCTGGTGGTGCAGTGGTTAAGAATCTATCTGCCAGTGCAGAGGACACGGGTTCGAGCCCTAGTCCGGGAAAATCCCACATGCTGTGGAGCAACTAAGCCTGTGCGCCACAACTACTGAGCCTGCACTCTAGAGCCCATGAGCCACAACTACTGAGCCTGAGTGCCACGACTACTGAAGCCCAAGCACCTAGAGCTTGTGCTCTGCAACAAGAGAAGCCACCGCAATGAGAAGCTCGTGCACTGCAACGAATAATAGCCCCCGCTCACTGCAACTAGAGAAAGTCCACGTGCAACAATGAAGACCCAACACAGCCAAAAATAAATAAATAAATTTATTTAAAAATAAATAAATAAAAGACAACTGCAGAAAGCAATAGTTATACAAGTGTTTGATAAAGTTAAATAAAAATGTACTTTGTATGAGAATAATAACACCAAGGAGAGGGGTGGAAACAGATATATTGGAGCAAAGTACTTGTTTTTTATTGAAATTAAGTTGCTATTAATCTAAACTAGATTGTTTTAAATTAAGATGTTAATTGTAATCCTCAGGGCAATCACTAAGTAAACAAATCAGAAAAAATTCAGTAACAGAAACAAAACGGGAATTAAAATGGTACACTAAAAAATATCTAGTTAATACAAAAGACAGCAGTAATACAGGAAGAAAGGAAGAAAAAAACATAAGACGTATAGAAAACACAAAGCAAAGTGACAGGAGTATATCCTCCTAGCTTATCAATAATTACATTAAATGTAAATGTTAAATGCTCCAGTTAAAAGACAGAGATTGGCAAAATGAATTTTAAAAAGAATCATGATCCAAACAGATGGTGCCTACAGGAAACATGCTTTAAATTCAAGGAAACAAATAGGTTGAAAGAGGATGGGAAAAAATATACCATGCAAACAGTACAAAAAGAGTGCTAAGTGGCTATACTAACAGCAGGCAAAATAAACTTTAAGACGAAAATTGTTACTAGAGACAAAGAAAAATATTTTACAATCATAAAAAGGTCATTTCATGAGGGAAACATAAAAATTTAAACATTTATGCACCGAACAACAGAGATCCAAAATACATGAAGCAAAAAGAGACAAACTTGAAGGAAGAAATAGACAATTCAACAATGAATGTTGGAGGGACTTCCCTGGTGGTCCGGGGGCTAAGACTCCGAGCTCCCAATGCAGGGGGCCCAGGTTCGATCCCTGGTCAGGGAACTAGATCCCACATGTCGCAACTAAGAGTTCACATGCTGCAACCAAAGATCCCGAATGCTGCAACTAAAAGATCCTGCATGCCACAACGAAGACCTGGTGCAGCCAAATAAATAAATAAATAAACATTTAAAAAAACTATTAAAAAAACAATGAATGTTGGAAACTTCAATATCCCACTTTCATTACAGAATAGAACTAGACAGAAGATCAAAAAGGAAATAGAAGACAACACTAGACCTAACAGTCTATACAACATGCCACCAAACAACTGTGGAATGCACATTCTTCTCAAGTGAACATGGAACATTCTCCAGGATAGATCACATTTTAGACCCTAAAACAGGTCTTAATAAATTTAAAAGGATTGAAATTATACAAAATATGTCTTCCAACCAAAATGGAATGAAATTAGAAATCAATAATAGAAGGAAATTGGGGAAATTCACAAATATGTGGAAATTAAACAACATACTCCTAAATAACCTATGGTTTAAAGAAGAAATCACAAGGGAAATCAGCAAATGCAGAGAGATTAAAGAAAATGAAAACATTCCATACCAAAATTTATGGAAATCAGCTAAAGCAGTGCTTAGAGGATATTCACAGCTATAAACACCCATAGTAATAGAAGAAGAAAGATATCAAAACAATAACCTAAACTACCACCATTAGAAACTAAAAAAGCACAAAAATAACCCAGTGCAAGCAGAAAGTAAGAAATTATAGAGATTAGAACAGAATGAATGTGATAGAGAATAGAAAAAAATATAGAAAATAACAAAACCAAAAATCAGTTCTTTGAAAAGATCAACAAAACTGGCAAATCTTTAAGTAGGTGGACCAAGAAAAAAAGAAGATTCAAACTACTAAAACCAGGAATGAAAGAGGAGGAAACATTACTATTGAGCTTAAGGAATTAAGAAGGATCATAAGCATCCCAGTAGTAACAATCACACCTAACACCCAAGAAACTCCCTGAAGAATTGACTGATTCTAGAACTGGTACACAAAACACATAAGATGAGCCTAGGAAATTTTATAATACCAGAAAGTAAGAAAGTGCCGAAAACAGAAACAAAACACATAATCACGGGGGTATGTCAAAGGAAACAGGAACCAATTGCAAAAGCTCCCAATTGCTGAAGCTGGAACCATATGAGCAACAAAATCAATAAAGTATACTGGATTATAACTCAGCATACAAAATAAATGTTCATGTGTCCAGAATGACATAATAAATGGTGAATAAATAAATGGGGGAGAAGAGACAGATCTCCCATGCAGAAGAACACCAAATAATTTATGTAGATACACCAACTTCAAGGAAATAGAACATAACTCCTTAAGAGTAGGCTGCACACACAGTTCATTCCAAAGAATACAGTGTGGAAAGGGAGAGAAAGAATAACTTTAAGTGGAGAAATCTGGCAAACATTCTCAGCCAGGTCATCAAGGTCAATATCAATAGTGATAAGCCATGTTGACAGCATGTACTCTTGATATGATGTGATGAAAATGGCACTTTACCTCTATGGTCTTCCTCCCCAAAACCTATAATCGCAGTATAATAATGAGAAACACAACAGGCAAATCCCAACTGAAGGATAATCCACAAAGTATCTGACCATTACTCCTTCAAACTGCTGAGGTCGTTGCTTGAGCTGCTAAAACAAAATACCATAGACTGGGTAGTTTAAACGACAAATATTTTTTCCTCACAGTTCTGGAGGCTGGGAAGTCCAGAATCAAGGTGCTGGCAGATTCAGTATCTGGTGAGAGCTCTCTTCCTGATTTGCTGATGGCCGCCTTCTTGCTGTGTGTCCTCACATGATGGAGAGCTCATGCATCTTTTCCTCTTTTTATAAGGACATTAATTCCATCATGAGGCTTCTACCCTGATAACCTAATCTAAAGCTAATTACCTCCCAAAGGCCTAATACCTCGAAATGCCTACAGTCAAATTGGGGGATTAGGGCTTCAACATATGAACTGAATTCAACATTCAATTCATAGAGGTAATAAAAAACAATTAAAGTCAGAGAAATTGTCATGGTCAAGAGGAGCCTAAGGAGACATCACACAAATATGATGTGGTATCCTGTACAGGATTTTGAAACATTAGGCTAAAAAGAATACTGGGTGAGAACTAAGGAAAAATAAAGTATGTATTTCATTTAAATGTATCAATATTTACAGATTATAACAAATGTACCATTAGATTTTATTTTATTAACATTAGACATTAATAACAGAGGAAACTAGATGTGGCACATATATGGAAACTCTCTGTACTATCTTTGCAACTTTTCTGTAAATCTAAAGCTGTCCTAAAATTAAAAGTTTATTTTTTAGAAGTATGACAAGGGAATACTACTAATAACTGTTGTCTCAACAAATTTGATAACCAAGATGAAAAGGACAAATTGCTAGAAATACACAGATTACCAAAACTGACTCAAGAATAGACAATCTGATTAAACTTACTGTAAGGTATTTATTTAATTTTCAAAGTGCCCACAAAGAAAATCCGATGCCCATAGGGCTTCACTGGAGAATTCTAGTAAACATTTACAAAAATAATACCAATCCTTCACAAATCTTCTAAAAAGTAAAAGAGGAAGGAACATTTTCCAACTTATTCTATGAAGTCAGTATTACCCTGGCAAAGCCAGAAAAAGACATTACAGGAAAAGAAAACAACAAATCAATATCCACTGTGAATAGAAACACAGAAATTCTCAACAAAATACTAGCAAGCTATATCCAGCAAAGGACTGTATAAAAAGGACAATACACCATGACCAGTGAGATTTATCACAGGAACACAAGGTCAGTTTAACACCTAAAAATCAATGTAGTACATAATAGTAATAAAGAGCAAAGCCACGTGATCATCTCAATAGATGCAGAAAGAGCATTTGACAAAATCTAACACCTTTTAATGATCTAAAATACTCAAGGAATTAGGAATATAAGGGGACTTCTCCACCCTGATAGAGGGCATCCAAGAAAACTCATAGGTAACCTCTGGAAATTAATAAAGGAGACCTCAACTAAAATTAGAGTCAGGAATGACCTGTAGAGGGAGCGCTCACACATTCTCACTCACCATCATTCGCATGCCCTGAACGTCATGTGTTTGCCCCACAGGAAGAAGCAGACAGGAAGTGACTACATCACTATCCGAAAGGAAGAATTTCTCCTCGCTCGGCAACAGTTCAGCCAATGAGAAACATCACAGCTCGACCAAGGAGAAGCCATCACCATCCTGAACTCCTTCCTTCCTCCAATGAACTTTCATTTAGAACAACCCCTGCAGCTTCCCCATTTTCCCCATAAAGGCAGACTCCCTTTGTTCTCTGGACATGCCTGTGGTTTGCCATAGACTGCATGTCTCAAATTGCAAATTTTTTTGCTGTTCCCAAGCAAACCCTATTTGTTGGTAAAATAACTGATTGTTTTAGGTTAACACCTCATACTTAACGGTTAAAGACAGAATGATTTCACCCTGAGATGAGGAACAAGAAAAGAATTTCCACTTTCACATCTACTAGTTAACACTGTTCTACAGGTGCTACCAAGGGCGCTTAGGGGAGACAATAAAAGACATCCAGATTGGAAAGGAGGAATTAAAAATACGTCTGTCCCCGTCTGATATGTTCTTACATGTAGAAAGTCCTAAGGAATCTGGAAGAATTAATTATTAGACTTAATAGATGAGTTCAGCATGGTTGCAGGATCAACACGCAAATATAAATTTATTTCTGTACACTAGCAAGGAACAATCTGAAAATGAAATTAACAAAATTTCACTTACAATAGCATCAAAAAGGATTAAAGTGTTTAGGAATAAATCTAACAAAAGAAGTGAAAGACTTGCATGCTGAAAACTACAGAATAGTGTACAGAATATTGCTGAAAAGTTAAAGAAGACATAAATAGTGTGAGCACATATATGGACATGTAAAAAGGACAAAACAAAACAGCTTTTAATTCATAAAGTAAGACGACTGGGAATATTAGTCATCTTGCTCTTCATTTCCAACACATTAACAACAATTCCCTGATGAGTTCCCATTTTGTCAAATATTTTTCTCAAAGTTATCGGCAGATGTCTCCAGGGAGCAGATGGCTACCTATGGCATGAAAGGAAGCGGGGAGGGAAGGAAAAAAGATATTCAATGCTTATGAAGTGCAAGACTTAATACTGTTAAGATGGCAATAATCCCCAACTTGACTGCAAATTCATTTCAAGCCCTATCAAAATCCTAGCTGCCCTTTTGCAGTAATTGGCAAGCTGTTCCTAAAATTTATATGGAAATGCAAGGGATCCAGAAAATCCAAAAGATGCCTGAAAAAGAAGAACAGGGAGGACTCAACACTTCTTAATTTCAAAAGTTACAGACTAATGCTGGCAAAGAAGTAGACATATAATCAATATTATAGAACTGGGAGTCAAGGAAAATAACCCTTATATTTGTGATCAATTGATTTTTGACAAGAATGCTAAGGCAATTCAGTAGTGGAAGAGAACAGTCTTTTCAACAAATGGTGCTGACGCAATCTGATACTCACAGGCAAAGCAATGAAGTTGGACTCCTACCTCATATCAGATACAGCTAAACTAAAACTGGATCACAGACGTAAATGTGAGAGCTAAAATTATAAAACTCTTAGAAGAATACATAGGATTAAATTTATTACTTCACTTAGGCAATGATTTCTTTGATATGACACTAAAAGCATAAGCAACAAAAGAATAAATTAGATAAATTGGCCTTCATCAAAACTGAAAATGTTGTGCATCAACAAAGTGAAAAGATAATCTACAGACTGGGAGGAAAATGCTGCAAATCATACATAATGTACTTGTACCAAAAATATATAAAGACCCCTTAAAACTCAACAATGAAAAGACAAACAACCCTATTAAAATGGGCAAAGGACTTGAACAGACATTTCTCCAAAGAAGATATACACACAGCCAATAAACACATGAAAAGATGCTCAACATCATTAGTCATTAGGAAAATGCAAATCAAAACTGTAATAAGCCACCATATTTCATCCACTATGATGACTACAATCAAAGAGACAGACGACAGGGACTTCCCTGGCGGCCCAGTGGTTAAGACTCCACGTTTCCACTGCAGGGGGCATGCGTTAGATCCCTGGTCAGGGAACTAAGATCCCACATGCCATGAGGTGCAGCCAGAAAAAAAAAAAAAAAGAGCTAGACGATGAGTGCTGGTGGAATGTGAAGGGGTCTGAACTCTCTCGTGCATTTCCGGTAGGAATATAAAACACGTGCCTGCTCTGGTCATCAGCGTGGCTCCGAAAAACGTTGAACAAAGAGTTGCCATGTGGCCCAAGAAATGTCACCCCCAGGTATGTACCCAAGATTAACGAACACATAAAAACTTGCACATGAATGTTCACAGCAGCATTGTTCACAATAGCCAAAGAGTGAAAACTATCCAAATGTCCATCAACTGATGAATGGATAAACAAAAAGTGGTATATACCCTTATTGGTGAATATTACTCAGCCGTAATAAGGAATGAAGTATGATAAATGCTGCAACAAATTTGAACCTTGAAAACATTATGGTTAATGAAAGTCGTCAGACACATAGACCATATACTGTATGATTCTATTTATATGAAATGTACAGAATAGGCAAATTCATAAAGAAGGTAGACTAGTGGTTTCTAGGGACTAGAAGTAGAAAGGAATTGAGAACGGCTGCTAATCGGTAGGGGGTTTCTTTTTGGGGTGAAGAAAATGTTCTAAAATTAAATAATGGTAATGATTGCACAACCCTGTGAAAATACTAAAAACTACTGAATTTATACTTTAAAGGTATGAATTTTATTTCATACAAATTACAGCTTATAGAGCTGTTTTTGTAACTTTCACTTCAAAGAATAATTTTTTTAAACCGCCAATTGAAGGCTTATTGGCAGTTACGTTAAGAAATATGGAAACCCCGGAAGACGGCGGTGGACTGGCTGGTGCACACGGAGGCTCTGCTTGTGCCCCAGGAAATCCCAAGAGACCAAGGGTCCAAGCATCAGCTGCCAGCACACCTCAGTTTAGAAGATGAAGACTTACAAAGAACTCAGGGAAGCCCGCCCCCTGCCCCGCCGCCACTACTGCTGGCCCTTGCAGAGGAGAACAGGATGTGAGACTTCGTCCAAGCTGGTAGGGCAAGCTTTTCCAGTTCGAATTGGTCCAACAGCGTAGAACTGGTAGGGAAGACAGAGGGCTGGCACTCTGAACAGGGCAGAACTTGCCTCCTTCACACGCCCATCTCCACCCTGACCCCAAACTGCAAAAGGCCCTCAATCCCTCTCATCCAAGTTACAAGCTAAAACTTCACATGAATGATGTTTTTGGGGCCACAAGGCTCTGGCAATACAAATGTATTTTCACCATTCAATGTCACGTGACTCCAAGGTTAGTTGATTACCATTACCATAATTCTCTCTTACTTTCCAGGTTAAAAATATTAAAAATGTAAAATTTTCTTTTTCTTGATACCTAAGGAGTTCTCTCTACAGTTATCCACATGTTTAAACAAATCCCTTTGGTATGGAAACATATTTAATTCAGAGCGTGAAAGGCTCATTTGGTGTGCACTGCAAGTCTTGTTAGCTGTCTTCACGCCCACAATTAAATCATAAGCTTCCCCAGTGGAAGTGCACTTCCAAGCTCCTATGCTGAGGGTCTCAGAGAGAGAGATTTGCCCAAAGCCATAGAGCTACTTGATTCCAGGCTGGAAATAAACCCCATTTCCTGACTCTGGTCCTGTGTTCCACCTGCTGCCACTTCAAGCCAACCAAAAAGTTCATTCTTTTTACAACTGAAATCATGGTCCCAGGTTTCATCTTAAACTCACTTAGCTACTATTTACTTAAAAACTCTAAAATGGCACAGCTTTGATAATTAAGATGCAGCTCTGGCTTAATACCATTCCCAAAGAAACTGAGTCTGAGTAAAAGCAGCTGCCATCTCCTGTGGTCTAACGCCAAAGGCAAGGGTAGGAGAATTATAAATGGTACTCTCTTCTCACCTAGGTCCTTTCCCACCGTTGTCTTTCTAACTAGGGACAGCTCCTAGAGCCTGAACCCCACGTGATGTCCCCCGACGGCCCCAGGGGGGGCCAACCAATCACCGTTTCCATCACTTGGGGAAAGGCCGTGGGAGGTAAAGGTACACCCGTGGCTGTGTCTCTAACAACTATCTGGGGGCAGGAAATGCACCACACTACTGTTACTTTCAAGCTGCCCCCTCCTAGATGTAGGCAGCTAAAACCCAGAGGCGAAGGTGCTCTTGGTCACTCTTTGCCACAGTGTCTGAGTCAGCCACCCCCAAGCCCCAGCTCACCTCCCCTTTCAGGTTGGCTTTCACAAAAAGGGGGAATTGAACTTTCAGGACAAAGGTCTATAACTCTGAAGTTCTATCCTTCTTCATCATTTCCTTAAGATACTCTGCTGTTCTTAAGAAAGCATCCTTTCCTCTCCTGCATGCAACTCACGGTAATCTTCGCCTCAGAGGCAGTCAGCAAAGCCGACCGCATGTGCCTGTGAACACCGTCACTCTGGAGAAACCAGCAAGATTCATGCTGGACCGAAAAAGAGGCGGACACGCCAAGGGCTGGTGTCTGGTATGACACTTGAGGTGCCGCTGGAGCCCAGGGCTCACTGTCCTGCGGCCGTTCCAGTGCTGCCTGGGCCGGGAGGGACAGCTGACTGAGAGAGCTCTGCGCTGGGGGAGAGGACGCTCCTCCAGGCTTCTCCAACGTGTGTGCTTTTAAACAATTAGGATTACACTGTTTGGTACATTTATCTTTATGGTTTGAAGGGGATAGAACCATACAGCCCAAAATTCAAAAGGAATCCCAGCCACCCAGTGTCCCCTCCACAGGAACCGATGACTTCCCTTGTATGTGCCTTCAAAAGGCGTCTCCTGCATGTAAAAGCAGTATCTGTGACTTGTGTCCATGGGCCCTCTGTTCTAAACAGTACTGTACCGTATGCACTGCTCTACTGTACACATTTTCCACTTATCTGCTGTACTTGAAAAACATTATTTTACTGAATGCTGAGGTCCTGTGAGGTAGGCACCTCAAACTTGCACGTCATCTGGCTGCTGGCTTGTAAGGTGCCCACAAGGTGCCCACAGGGACGTGATGAGGTATTGTCAGACTCACCAGGCAAGGCCAGAGGAGCCAGGCACTAAGGAGGAGTCTTTCTTTACCTGTTGAAATCTGCTTAGTAACTGAGTCACTTATAAGCTACCCCCCAAACCCCAAGCAGCCACAAACTTTCAATTACCATATGAGCGGGAGCAGGAAACTGCCACCAGACCACAAACCCATGAGCGCAGGGTCTGGTTGCTGCAGCCTACCACGGTCCCTGGTATACAGTAGGCGCTCAAATCTTTATTGAATTAATGAAATAAACCTGTGTTAACCAGTTTCAAAATAAAACTCTATAAGCTGACATTACGGGACAAAACAGGAATGCAGCAGATGTGAGCACGGAGTCACGAAGCAGGCCCCGCGCCTCACGCCAGCCCTGCCGCATCCCAGCAACCTGAAGCTGAGTGCCAGCCCGCCCCTGCCCACCACGTGTCAGCCCAAAAGTGAAGACATCTTCACCAGCAAAGGCACTGTTTCAATGCATATTTGCAAAGGGGTGTGACCTGGCAGGTGTAACACACTCTGACTGTGCCTTTGCTTCAGAGGGCACAGCTCAACATCAAGTGCCAGTTTTAGGCCACAGAGGCTCAGTGGGTCTCAGACCCAGTGGCTGCCTGAAGCTGTACCCTCTGCTAGAGACCACGCGGTGGGCACCCTGCACCTGCGGCAGGAAGGTAGACCCCGAGCCTCCAGGCCGCTCCTACCACTGCCCGCCCCACACCCTCCCTGCAGCAGAACTGACCCTAGAAAGAGGAGAGCATCCAAGAAGCATCGTTTGCTTTTGCTGCTCCCTTTCACAAGAGAGGCCCCAGGAACCACCAGGACACTTTTACAGAAGTGTCGTTTCATGTGACATGTGTCTCTTCATTCACGTGAACTCACTCCTCCAAACTACCAAGGAGGAACTTTTTTTTTTTTTTGATGTGGACCGTTTTTAAAGTCTTTATTGAATTTGTTACAATATTGCTTCTGTCTTATGTTTTGGTTTTTTTGGCCTCGAGGTGTGAGGGATCTTAGCTCCCCGACCAGAGATAGAACCCGCACCCCCTGCACTGGAAGGCGAAGTCTTAACCACTGGACCGCCAGGGAAGTACCCCAAGGAGGAACTTATTCATTGAAAAAATATTTTCATGAGCTGGACTTTATAGCTGCAAAAAGAAAAATATGGTCTCCATTTTATCCCCACTGAGCCTGGCATAGAGCAGGCACTCAAAGTACATCCGCCGAGTGGACAGCTAGTAATAAGGCATGGCCCCTGCTCTCAGTCACGCAGAGAATATCCACGGAGAGGTTCCCAGAAGCAGGTACGACCCCTCACACTGGGGCACGTGAGTGAACAAAACAGAAAAAATGTCTGCCCTCATGAGACTTACATACCAGTGGGGAGGACAGACAGCAAACAGTACAAATAGTGAATAAGCAGATCCTAGAGTGTGTGAGGAAGTGGTGAGCGCCACGGGGAGGAGGAGAGAATGGTAAGGAGATGGGCTGATGGAAGCCACGTGTTTTCCATAACCTGCCGGAAGCTACATGGGAGCACAGACCATGGCAGCTCAAAGGCCTGCTGGATCCCTTCCACAGGGCCTGGACAGGTCGCCCCGGCGCTACAGCTCTCTGGGCTTCAGTTACCCCATCTGTAGGATGGGGCTACCGTAAGGTTTTATGCACACAGAGCAGGTTAGCTGCTTCTGACCACTGTAACAATTTAACCATTACTGTGAAAGCAGTACTTTCCTTGAAAAATCTTCAGGGCTAGACTCTTCCCAGTGATCCCGAGACTCTGCCCTAATCTTGAGGGACCAAGGAGGACGCTAGATGCTAAATCTTCTCATTCCAATACCCACTGACTGCTCCCTGGCAGGGGCCTGGGGCTGAAGCATCCAGGATTCCTCGGCTCATTTTCCTATTGTAAAATGTTGTGTTTCTCTTAAGATACTCCTGAGGGTTATCCAGGGGGCTACTATGTTCTTCCACACACGAACGACCCCTTATAAGTCAAGTCTGTCTTACAGCGCAGACTTAAAGCGACGCACACACGTTACCCAGCCTTCTGAGCAGCTCAATGCAGGAAGCGACCCAGCCCAGCACTCTGGACCCTGCGGTAGAGGCTCCGCCCCCAGGCGACCCCACCCCGAGGCACCACCCCATACCGAGGCCACCACCCCCGCCCCCGCCTCTCAGGTGAGAGCAATCACAGGAAGTCATCAGAAGCACAGGTAGATTCTGATGGAAAATCTTCATCAAAATATGGTGAAAAACGGAAACTGTAAAAGCTCGTCAGACAGATGAAGCACACGCGCAGGATGAAATACGATGAAGCCAACAGAAGTGCTGTTTTAGCGCTCAAGGAAGCCTTTACAATATGGAAAGTGAAAGAAAACACAACCCATCGGAAAATCCACAATGTGATCCCAACAGGTTGAAAATGACTTGGGTGCAACACAGAACAAAGCAGCAAGGCCCCACCCCGGGCCTGGGACTCCTGCCTAAGCCAAGAGCCCAGGGAGCTGTGTACACCCGGCCCACCTTTGGCCAGTGAAGCCAGGCTCTCTGGGCTGGGCCCAGGCACAGGGAATCAGAATCTGCATTCTAGCAAGATTCCCAGTAACCCAGGTGCACACTAAAGTCTCAAAAGCAGTGTCATAAACATCCCAGTAAGCATCATGCCAGTAACCACTATGGGCTACTTTTTAGTACTCATTCATTCATTCAACAAGATTTCACTGAATGCCCAGTACGGGCCAGGCCCTGCGCCAGTGATGAGCGTCTTCGTGAGGCTGATGCTTTAGCTTGAGAGCCCAGCACTGAGACGTTGAACAGTAATCACATGTGCAAATGTGTAACGACAAGCTGAGAAACGTAAACAAAGAAGCCGCATGACACAGGCCCTGGTTTAAATTGTGTGCATGAGGAAAGCAACAAACAGATGGATGGAGAAGGGCTGCAGCACATCACCCACACGTGGCCCGAAGGAGCTCCCAACAGCCCAGGCACCGGGGGGGCAGGCCCTCACTGTGTGCACCAGGAGGCTGCCAGGGCGGCCCTGTGGGCTGTGACCTCCTATGTCCTGCTTTCCGCCGGGGTGGGTCCTGGAGTCACAATCAACATGGCATTCCAACCATAAAAGATCTCAGGAGCGTACACTCATAGGGTCGATGCCAGCACCTCGGGACCATTTCAGGGCGGGGCCAAGGGACATGTGTCCACAAGCATGCCACGTGGAAAACTGCGGAGAGACCTCCCTTTATGGGATGGTCAGGCAGCACAGGTTGGCGTCCTAACGAGGTATCTGTCAGAGCGTGGGACCCGCCAAGGGACGACCTCCTGGGCTGACACGCTGGGAGAGGTTAAAATCGGGCCACGGGCCTGTGAGTCAGATGGGGTGGAGCCGACAGGGGAGCCTGGCCCCTTGCTGTGCCCCGTCCACCCACCTCAATCCACAGCAATGATGGCACAGCTGTCAGCACCTGCAGGACTGCTCAGACAAGCACCGATTCCCGCATGAGGCTGCCAGACAGCTGCTGGGGACTGAGAGCCCACTGCGCTTGTGGTCACCTCTATGAGCCCCCCGTGTGCTCCAGACAGGTGGGCACACACTCCTCTGCTCACGAACGCGTGACTGGCACCCGTGGACCCAGTGCTGCTAAATGTAGCGGTGGGGCAGGGCTGAGAATAGAGGCCAGAGAGATTTAGGAATATGGCCTGTGGTGCCTGCCTGGCAGGGGTTTCCACTGTGGCAGAGAAGGTGTGGTGGGCGCCAAGCTTTGCGTGCATGCTCTACGTGACCCTAACAGCGAGCCCGAGGTGTCACTGTTCCCATTTTACAGACCAGGAGACTGAGGCCTGGAAGGATTCTATAACAGTGCACGGGTACAAGGCTAGTAAATGAAGGAACTGAGGCTAATACAGGGGAGAATTTAGACAAGACCTAAAGAGCGCCCATGGTGCGGGTGAGACTTCCAAGGGACAGGGACGCCCTACGTGGGAAGGGACAGCACCCAGACCAGCTGAGAGCGAGGACAAAGGGGGGCCATGGTGGGGCTAGCAGCATGAACCAGAGCCGGGCTGCTCTCGAAGCTGGGGGTAGACGTGCAGGGAGAGCCTGGTGTTGAGGTGGGGCTGGCGGACTGGAAGGTCCACCTGGGCCAGAGCGTGGAGGCAAATGCCAGCTCCTCATGTGTCTTTGCCTCCACAGAACTTTCCTGGAACAGAAATCCACTCAGGCAGAGGACTGGGACCCCAGCCTGAGCAGGGAAGCAAGGTCACATTCGGACACGACCTCAGGATGCACGGAAAAGAGTCAGTGTCCAGGGAGGGCATGGGCTGAGGCGGGATGCTGCCTGGGTCAGGGGGGTAGCTTATCACACAAAAGGCAGAGTCACCGAGAGGCAGGCTCTGGACCAGTGTACTAGGTCCAAATTCCTGACTCACCTTGACTGGCTGGGGGACTCGATAATTTCAACTTCTCCAAGCCTACTTCCTCCTTTGTAAAAGAGGGACAAGGTATATTGCTCACAGGGTTGTTGTGAGAACCGACTCCACAACCACGTGCTGTTCTGAGCGAGATACCAGCAGACAGCAGCTATTCACCAGCTTGCTCCCGGAGCTCTTGCTCCTCTCGGCCAAGCACGCGTGGAGAAGGTGCACACGTTTTGCACTGAGCTAGACCTTCCACACGCATTCCCAGGGCTGTATTGAGCCCTCCTCAAAGAGCCAGACCTGCCACAGCATCATAAAGTGAGACCTTTTGCCGGCGTGGGTTTATAAAAGACAGAGCAGGAAGCTCGTGGGCCCCCAATGGCAGCGTTCCCTCCTTCAGCTGAGCCACCTTCCTAACTTCCGAATACGAGTCACGGCTGCCATAGGCCCTGTCCCTTCCGTCACTGGCAGGCAGTTATTTTTCAGGGCATTTTTCACAATGAAACCACCTTTTTATAACTCTGTGAGAGAAAACCTGTGCTCAGGAGTGTGACCCTAATCCCGATCTCTGGATGGGGACTCAGAGCTAAGCTGAGCAGGCGCTGCCCACCCCCAGCCTTGCAATCCAAGGGGCCTCCACTGAGTCACATGTCCAGTGTGCTAGGTACCTGGGAGGTCACCGCTAACACTGACCACAGTTGCAAGAGCCTCTGCAGTGCTACAGAGGAAAAGGCCCTCCCTATACCCTCCCCATCTCCCTCCAATCAGACTGTACACGGGCCAGAGCTCATGGGGCTGCCTAGGAGAGGGGATTTCACAGGGTGCAGGAGGGATATTTAAGAAGCAGTGCAGCCCTGAGCTGGTGTCCAGGAGGTGCTGGGGAGGAAGGTGGAGTGACACATGCTGTGACTTCAGAGCACGTCTCGACCAGGTAGGTGCTGTCTATTTTCCATGAGGTGGATAATGAGAACTAGATGGGAAGCAGGATGGCATAGCAACTGAGGGTTTAAGATCTGATGTTGCCACTTGGCTGGGGCCTTGGCTGGGCGAGTTAACAGCCTGGTCAAGACTCCAGGTCCTCCCCTCTACAGCCCATGCATAAGGTGTCATGAGCATCAAGGAAAACATCTGTGACGAGTACCCCGCAGAAGGGCTGGCAGGAAGCTGGTACACAGCTGATGCTCCAAGAAAGGAAGCTGCAACCATGAGACGCCACTGAAACTGACGAGAGAAGGTCACGCCTGCCCGGACTCTCCTCCAGGTGAGGTGACCTGGGTGGCAACTGCTCCCACCAGTCTGGACCTAGCTCCTAGGGCAGGGAGGGAGCCCAGAGACTGTGTGCTCCCCAGAAACTCGCTCCAGGAAGGACTGCAGGGCAACCCCGATAGCACACGCTTGCTCACTCTCAAGGGCTGGTCCCTGCTGATCCTTGGCCTGGCGGTGACCAGAGTCTGTGACCCTCCACCGGGTGGGCTGAGAGGAGGCACCACTGATCAGCAGTGCGGTCGCATTCCTGGGAAACTGCTCCCAGTTCGGGGAGGCGGCGCACAGGACCGGTGACTCCGAGCTCCAGACGAGCAGGGACAAAGCTGCTCCAGGGCATCTCCTCTCCGGAGAACCCTCGACATGCTGCTTCCCACAAGAGCGTCCAGACATACGGGCTTCTGCATCCCCTTCCAGGCCAAAGGAGCACGTTCTTGTGAAATCTGGGCGCCCTGCTCATCCTGCACCTGTAGCTGCTGCCAGGAGCCAGGGGCCACCTCCTCCTCTGTGTGAAGGACCTTCCTGCAGGCAGAGTAGTTTGCTTTGCCCCATAGCAGCAGCCCGTTATTATTCCAGGCCAGCGAGGGAAGTAAGGGCAGGGCTTGTGGGTGGGGAAGCAGTCGCTCAGGCCCCCAAGCGTGGAAAACAGGACACGAACATTACTTTAGTCTCCCAATTCCTCTAGCATAGCTGACCACATAAAGACAGCCACTTAATGGACCTCACAGTTCTCTTCCACAGCCCTTAACCAGGGACCCCAGGTGGACCACAGCAACACACCCCCAAAGGAGGCCGTCGGGGGGACTTTCTGCCCCTGTGCATCAGTGCCCCACATCCTGTCTCGGAAGCAAAGGCACAGAGAGATCTGCTCTATAGACTGACGGACATACAATCCAGCTTTCGACAGGCACACTCACGCCATGAAACGGAAAATAAACAAGCCGGATCACTAGGCAGGACTTTTAGGGAGAGCGAAGAAATTCCCGAAGGCAAAGGGTGCGGTTCACCAACATCCTCAGGTGTGCGAGTGGTGAGCTGCAGGGCGACACAGGGACACCCCTAGGTGAAGGCCACGTGAAGCTCCTGGCTCCACAGCCCGCCACGGTCAAGGCCGCCGTGGGGGGTCTTCGTTCCGTGTGGGAAACTCAGACAGTTTTCAAAAGGACAACTGTGCACTGTCACAAAAGAGACCGTGGCAGAGGTAGAGAACAAGAGTACGGACACCAAGGGGGGAAGTGGCGGGGGCGGTGGTGGGATGAACTGGCAGATTGGGATTGACATGTACACACTGATGTGTATGAAACAGATGACTAACAAGAACCTGCTGTATAAAAAATAAATAAGATAAAATTCAAGAAAAAAAAGAGACTGTGGCATGAGCTATCCTGGACCCGTTGAGCAGCACCAGGCCCATCCTTGCTCATGTCATGTCTCAGTTTCTCCCCGAGCACCTGGCCCACCAGAAGGGCCCACACAAGGTAATACGGGGTAGAGCGGGGCAGGGGAAGGCAGGACGGCAACAGCTCAAACTGCAGAATTAAATGAAGGACCGGGCCGGGGGGGCTTCCCTGGCAGGCCCGTGGGCAGGACTCCACGCTCCCGATGCAGGGCGCCCGGGTTCCATCCCTGGTCGGGGAACTAGATCCCGCGTGCGTGCCGCATCTCAGAGTCTGCATGCCGCATCTCAGTCTGCATGCTGTAACTAAAGATCCCGCGCGCTGCAACTAAGACCTGGCGCAACCCAAATAAATAAATACATAAATAGTTTTTAAAATAAATAAATACAGGAAGGACTAGGAAGGCCCTTCAATTCTGTAAGACTAATTCCTGATTTGTTTGGATTCAGTAATCAACAACTAATTAATAAGCTGTGGCTCAAGGCCTTCAGGAACTCCTTAACCCTCAGAACCCTACAACAGCTGCCCCACCCAAATCCACCCAAGTCCAGGGCTGGAGCCCGCACAGCTGACACTCCAGAAGAGCCACAGTGGGCTGTGCGCTAGCCTGACCAGGGCCTCCACCAGCCGGCCCCCAGCAGCATCGAGAATGGCTAGTGAAATTCACAAGCACGCTGAAGGAGCTCACAGGAGGCTTTGGCCACCAGGACTTCCAGCACACAGACGGATGCAAAAGAATACTTTTTTTTAAACATCTTTATTGGAGTATAATTGCTTTACAATGGTGTGTTAGTTTCTGCTTTATAACGAAGTGAATCAGCTATGCATATACATATGTCCCCATATCCCCTCCCTCTTGCGCCTCCCTCCCACCCTCCCTATCCCACCCCTCTAGGTGGTCACAAAGCACCGAGCTGATCTCCCTGTGCTATGCGGCTGCTTCCCACTAGCCATCTATTTTACGTTTGGTAGTGTATATATGTCCATGCCTCTCTCTCACTTCGTCCCAGCTTACCCTTCCCACTCCCCATGTCCCCAAGTCCATTCTCTACATCTGCGTCTTTATTCCTGTCCTGCCCCTAGGTTCTTCATGACCATTTTTTTTTTTTGGATTCCATATATATGTGTCAGCATACGGTGTTTGTTTTTCTCTTTCTGACTTACTTCACTCTGTATGACAGACTCTAGGTCCATCCACCTCACTACAAATAACTTAATTTCATTTCTTTTTATGGCTGAGTAAAATTCCATTGTATATATGTGCCACACCTTCTGCACAAAGGAATACTTTGAATCCATAAAAAACAGATCTCTGGATGCACACAACACGGATGGACCCCGCGGACACAGACTGCATTGTGACATAGCGCCTGAGAACCGGCACGCTCATCTCTGGTGACAGAGACCCTGATGGTGGTTACAATGGGGATGGGTGCTGACTGTATAGGGCACGAAGGAACTTCCTGAATGCCGAAATGCTCCACACTGTGATGTGCACAGTGCTCACCGGGTGTGCAAACATGTAAAATTTCATCAAGCCACACGCCTGAGATTACTGTACTGTCTGTCACACACACCGCACTCCACACAGGAGAGATTCCCTGGTGTGAGGTGGGGCTGGAACAGTTTCCTGAAAAGGCAGCTGTTTCAGCCTTGAGGCATGGCAGAGCTTCCTGCTTAAGTGTAGGAGAGGATCAGGTTGCAGAAGGTCAGACCGTGGACCCGGGGAGGGTGACAAACTAAGAATTTAACAGGGATGGGCCACGCAGGAGGCTCTGGGTGCTTTTCACACTCTTTAAGCGGCAAAAGCTTTTCTCACTTTCCTCAAGTAAAATGCTACACATGTACCCCAAAATACAGAGCACATGCTCTGGCTGGGGATGCTGAGAGGAGCCCACCCCCGTGGTCTCCTCTGCCAGCAAGCATCTTTGCAGAGCCCCAGAGGAACAGTCTTGGGGAGTCGGACAGATGGATGGCGGGGTGCGGGACACATATCCCTGGACCCCAGGAACCTGAGAAGCACTGAATTTAGGGGACAGAGAAAGGAGGCATCAAAGGTAACTGCTGTCCCAGCTGTAACAGTGAGTGCCCTGTCCTGCTCCCCCTATCCTATGGGTAACACAGGGCTGCCCAGGCGGCTCTGGCGGAGGAAGCAGGTAGGGCCAATGGGGTTTACAAGGAAGAGGGGTGAGCACCGCTCGTGGAGATGCACAGGAGCTGGCTCTGACGACGTGCCCCGAGCTGGGCCCCTGCAGCTCTCAGCCTACAATTTAGCACTAAGGAAATAAGGAGACACTAACCACAGCAGCAATGTCCACGTGGACTTTTACATCAGCTTCCTTTGCACTTCCAAACTTTCTCGTCTTTGTTCAGCTCATCTTCTACCCCATTCTTTCCCTTCCCCTCCGTGGCACTAGCAGGCAGGGGACAAGGCCCCTGACCCCTCTCAGAGATGCCCTGGGAATAAGTCAATTGGTGAATCCAGCTTTGGTCACCTTCCTCAAAAAGCAGTTCTTTTTGAAAGTACCCTGACAGACCACTTCTGCACTAGCAGCTATCAGGAAAATCATCTGATTTCAACTCAACTAATATTTATTGGGTACCTACTGCATGCAAAGCACTGCTTGTCACATTTTAGCCACTGAATTTTTTCCTTGGAGCGTGCTACTGAGAAAGGCAGCACAGGGGGAGAGCTAGAGTCCCCAGATGCGTAGAAGTGGGGACCAGAGCCCAGCTGCTTCTGGAAGCAAGGAGGGCGGAAGATGCTCTGACTCGCCTCAAAGCGACCCGCGCAGGCGCCGCTGCTGCTGACGCCAGAGAAGACAAGAGCAGGTCCTGGGTGCCCGAGCACCATGACTGGTCTTGCTGTATGGGCAAGATGGCCAGGATGCACCGGAAACCTCTGGTCTCAAGATGTGAAACTGTGGATTTGGTGACACTCTGGATATCAGAATGAAGGACCCCCGCATCCACCCACTCCGATATGCCCATCAGCGACTGATCCTTCATTGGATCCTACGTTTTTAAGGTGGGGATACTGGCTGTCTTGGTTACCTTTGTACCCCAGCACAAACCCCACACCTGTCACACTGTAGTTGCTCAATACATGAATACATCAATGGATGACAGGCTTTTAAGAATGACTACTGAACACTGGACTCCCCTCAAGGCCACACGGCTAGAAACTGCTCCCGGGATGGAAGAAAAGTAGAACTTCCTCCCCCAAAGCACTAGGCCTAACCCTTCCAAACTCCAGATCCAGAAAGCCCGAGAGGGACTGGCTCATTCTACACGGGGTGAGCTGTGAGCACCTGCGTCAGTATCCGGACCTGGACTTGAGGGCTTGTCAGAGGGGCAGGGGCAGCAGCCCTCCTCCAACGGGGCCACAGACCGTTCATGGTAAAGATCACGGGGTCTCGAGCCGAACTGCCTGGGCTCTCTGACCTGGGCCAGCTTAGTGGAACCACCTTGATTTTTCAGCGTTCTCTTGTGTAACGGAGGTTATAACAGAACCGATCTGTTAATGAATTATTATTTGTAATGTATTTAGAATATATATGTATGTGGTTAACCAAATATTAAGAAATACTTCTGAATGCAACCTATACCCAGAGGGCAGTGTCCAGCCTGGACCATCTCTATACCCCCAGTGTGTTCAGGGCAGCCTCAGAGGAGGGCTACAGGGTGTGTGTTTGGGCTAGAAAGGGGCACAGCACCTTGCATTGCTCCCCAGGTTCACAGCTGAGGAGAAATCTGCCGAGAGGAAGTGGGGAGCCTATAAACATGGAAACAGCCAGTTGACCAAATGCAACTCCCAGACCCCTGAGGCCCCTTTCACAGATGCCTCTGCCCTAGTCATTCCAAGCTCCTTCCTTGCTTGCCTCTAAAAGTCCAGGAGGCCCCTTCATGGGAAAGGGGCAGGATGCCTCTCTATTTTCGCCGATTCAGGATATGATTCACAAACATTTGAGCTTCTGACACCTAGAAGCAACCTTGAATGGCTGCATCTCCCAGGCCCTGACACTCCTTTCCTTCCCTAAAGTTGGAAGAGCCCTCTATCTATCTGAAATGTCATGGGTCCTAGGAAAGGGCTTGAACCCCTGCTAACTGGGGTGCCCCTAGGAAGGCCCATAGGGCTTTCTGCTGCTCACGGGTCACAGACCCACAGGAGGTGGGCAGCAACACCATCCATGCCCACCAGACTGACACTCCCCACCTGGGTCCCTGATGAGAGCCTCCTCTAGATGCAACTTCCCAAATCAAGTTACCGAACCTGTTTAAACACAGACATGCACAGATACAACAAAACCGGAATCTTAAAAGGGTGTAGCCAAACACACAGGTGAGTCAAACTGTGTCAGGCGGTTCTCAACTGGCCCACAGGAGGCAAGTGCCCAGCCACCCCATGGGGAGGGCCTGGCCCAGGCTCCAGCCCCCAGATGGAAGGGCATGGCCAGGCAGCCAACAACCTCAGCAGAGACAAGATCTGGGACCACAGGGAACACTGTCACCTAGCACCATCTGCACTGATTGGAAAATCTCCTGTGGACAAGCAGCTCCATTCAGTAGAAAAATAAGAACACTAACCAAAAAAAAGAGAAGGGTGGAAAGAAACAGGCAGCTAAAAATAGACATACAAATAGCTAACAAATATAAGAATTTTCTATTCACTAATAACCCAAGAATACAAATTAAATGGGGTAGTGTTTCACTTATCTAAATGGGAAAGAATAAGAAAATACCCAGTACTGGAGGGAGAGAGAGGGCTAGACATGAAACAAGGTATACACATTTACAGAAGAGACTTTCTGGAAGGAAATTCAGCAATATGTACTCAAAGCCTTAAAAATGTGCATACTTTTCACTTAGTAATTTCACTTCTAGGAATCTGTCCTAAAGAAATAATAAAAGTTCTGCATTGAATTAAGGGAATCAGTATTCTCTGTATACTTTTTATGATATACATTCTATATGTACTCTTTATATAAAGATTTAAATGCAAAGTTGTTATTCACAGCATTGTTTATTCTAGGAAAAAACTGGAAATAACCCAATAGGATATTAGTTAGATTAATTATGGTTTACACATAAGATGGAATACTATGTAATCATTTCAAAAATATGTTTTCTAAAATTATTAATGACATGAGAAAACACTTAACACGTCACTGTTAAGTTCAAGGTGGAAACTTGAAGGCTACAGAATAATATACCTATAAAATATGACTCTGATTCTGTAAAACAAAGACATCTGCATGTATACATGCATATAAAGGGTCAGAAGGACATGCGACCACACTCTGGATGTGAGAATTATCCCCTTGCGTCTGTTATGGTTTCTACATTTTCTACAGTGATAATGTATTTGTCTAGAATGCAGAAAAGTCTCCAACATTATCTAAACGAAGCAGCCAAAACTGGATTAAAACCTTTAGAGGTGTTATTCTCCCCTCACACAATGAACACAACAAGTCATGGGGGTGTAAACACAGTCCTGGGTTCCTGTCACCAGCACCGTGACAAAGGCCATAAGATGAGAGAAACACGGGGAAGGGGTCAGAGGATGCAGAAAGCTTGGCCTGGTGAAGACATCAGATGGGCCTTGCAGGAAAGGGTCGTCAGGATAGGGCAGATTCTTCGAGAAAACATTTCAGGTGGGGGGAAAGCCACATAAACGGGGCCCAGAGGCTGAAGAGAACACGGATGAGGCCTGAGGGGTAAGGAAACCGGGACAACACGGGCCTCATTTAACACAGGGGCCTCCAGCCAAAGGGTGAGGGCTCCGTGAACAGCAACTTGCGGACACGGGTAGCTGTGTTCCTCCAGGCTTTTCGGGCATGTGGCTCACAATGGCCCCGGGCAGCCTTCTGCCTTCTCCTCAAACCAGTCATCCCAATTACTCTGCCCCTGTGGACCACCCCCCCAGCACTGGCCGTCCTGCTGCCCCTCTGATGGGCCGAGACTTGCTCCCCTCGGCCTGAAACATGCTCCCTCAGACAGCTGCACAGCCCCTCCCCACTGCAGGTCTTACAGGGAGAGAGGAAAAAGTCAGAGTGAGTGTGAAATGGCGGCCCCATTAACCAAAACTGGGGAATCAGAAGTGCGTGCACCTAGAGGGGTGGGATAGGGAAGGTGGGAGGGAGACACAGAGGGAGGGGATATGGGGATATATGTATACATACAGCTGATTCACTTTGTTATAAGGCAGAAACTAACACACCATTGTAAAGCAATTAGACTCCAATAAAGATGTTAAAAAAAAAAAAGAAGTGCTGAGAAATGCAGCTGGTGGGTAGAGAAATAGACACATCACAGGTATTAAAGCAGAAATGCTGGGGAAGAGCCGGGGCTATACGATGGGGAAGACCCACCAGGTCAAGACAATGTCTCTGTCTCCGAGGCTTTGGGAACTGACCAGCTGTGGCAGGTGGCTAAGGCCAAAAATTCTGAGAGGATCAGATTTTCAGAGCTGATATCCTGAAATGCCACAGAATCCTGACCTGCAGTGCTTAACTCTTACAATTGTGGGTGCTCTGTGTTTAAAAGTACTTCACATTCATTACCTCATTTGATCCTGGGAGGCTAGCGGAATAGGTTCAACGACCATTTTACAGATGAAATAACTAAGGCTCAGAAAAGTTAAATAACTTGCCTGAAAACTCCAAAGGGTAGGTGGCAGAACCAGCCGGACTCAGCTCCCGGGTACCACTTTCTCCACATACAAACCCAGGTGTTACGGTGCTACCTTTAGATGGTAGAAAGACATCACTGTCGTAACGTTTGGCCTCCCATATTTTGACATCAGCAGCTGGACTAAGGCTCCCTGTAGAGATGGACTCCATGCACGTATTCCCTACCAAGTGGGTGGGTGGGTGGGAGGGCGTGTACAGACAGATGAGCCACGTGGACCCTCTGGACAAACAGTAAGGCAAGCCCCCTCTTCCAAAAGGGCGGGGGTCGGTCGTGGTGGTGTGTGTGTAACCAGCCAGCCCAGCAGGGCCCAGGCTGGTGTGGCCTGCCAGGGGTGCTCCCAAATCCAACCAAAACTCTCGCTCTGCCGCTCACCCCCGGTGGAGCAGTCAATGCATCTGAACTTGAACCCAGGCTTGGGCCATGCGGCAAACATTCACTGGGGAGTCAAGAAGGTGGGGCAGCCTGAGGCAACCCGCTGGGCCCCCCGAACGCCCACAGCCCACAGTTCCCCAGGAGAGGCAAAGGCAGATGCCTATTCTCCAGTCCCCAGGGGTCCTCACAGTGTCCACAGTGCAGAACTGCAAGATAAGGCCTGGTGAGGGCATTTCCTCCAGGGCTGTCCCTCTGGACGGACCCTCCGGAGTTGAATCTGGTCAGGCAGCTGCAAGCCGCCTGTGGCTACTGAGCACAGGGAACGTGGCCAGTGAGACTCAGGAACAGCATGTGATGTTAATCACTTAGAACCAAACTGCCACCGTGAAAGGGCAGCAGGAGGTACCCTTGCGATCGAAGTGGTCTGTGTTGTGACCGTGCTAGGTCTCAGGAATGAGCACACGACAAAAGTGTGTGACCCCAAAACACCCAGTGAACAAGTCTGATGAAGTCCTGGACGTGACATTGTGATACAAGACGTTACTTTTGGGGAAGCCTCTGTATTCTTTTTCACAACTGCCTGTTAATCTATGATGATCTCAAAATAAACAATTAAAACGAAACACCACACGGGCTCAGTGGCTACTGCAGGGGACAATGAGCTCCACAAAGCCACCTTCCCACTGAGTTGAAGAAACGTCAATTATTTGGGGCTCCCACTCACGCCTGTCGGTTCTTCTCCCTCACGCAACTCACAGCGGGCACTTCTGATTCCGGGGTGTAGGCACTCTGGGGCTAAAAGCGGGGAGGAGTGTGGGGCGAGGGTCCCAGAATTAGCACACGGGGTAGTTAGAGATGAGGGGTTCCTAAAAAGACTGTCCAACAAGATGGTGATGAAATGCCGCAACTCACTGCAGTGGGGTTCCCGCAGAGAATCCCCCATCCTCGGAGGAAGCCCTGGACTCCTACGCCAAAGCACCCCCCTTGGCCGGCAGGGGCAGCCCAGACAGGGGGCCGCCGGGTTCGTCTTCCCAGAGACCGGACCGGGGCACACACGCCCCGCGACCCAAGCGTGCGCAGAGTTGGAGGTCAGAGCCCACCCTCGGGTCCGGCCCCCTCCCACCAACCACTCAGTTGCCTCCGCCTTGCTTGACCGAGGCGGGGGGCGCGCAGAGAACGGGCGAGAGCCGGATCCCAGGCAGCGGTAAGCTGGGCCCCCTCCCTCCAGGACCCTGAACAACTGCAACTCCTCCTCTGCCGCGGGGTCCACCACTGAGACCCTCGCAGACAAAAGCGTCTGCCGCGAAGTAGCCGCCCCCGCAAAGGGTAGAAGCGCCAGATCCTATCAGCCAATTACCCAAACGCGCACAGCAACCCGCAAGTTCGGGCACGCTGGGGCCGGGGCGCGGGCAGCGGGAGGGGCCGCCGGCCCGGCGCGCCCGGGCAATCTGGGCCTGGGGCGAGCCGGGAGGCTGAGGGACTGGTACAGAGGGCCGGGCCGGGGGCTGGGGGTCCGGTCCGGGGATCGGGGACCGGGGACCGGCTGCCCGTCTCCCCTCACCGGTTCCGAGACTCCTCCGCAATGAAGGAGGCGGCGCGGCGAGGGCCCTCCCCTGGCCCGGGCCCCCGAGGCCCCTCCACGGCCCTGAGTCCGAGCAGCCCCCGGGTCGCCCCGGAAATGTCGCCCCTCCACCGTGCGGCGCGCCGGGTCGCCGCCAGCTTGTGGAACAAAAGAGCCGCTCTCGCGAAGGGTCAGGCGGCCGCGCGGCCCTCCGAGCGCCGGGGCTCCAGCTGAACCCTATCGGGCTGCCGGGCTTTGTGCGCGCGCAGGGGCGGGAAGGATCGCGGGACCCCTGCACATCCCACGGACGGCGCCGCGTTCCAAAGTTGGCGCCGGCCCGTCTCGCACCTCCCAGTCCCCTTCGGGGTGCCCATTCATTCGCGGGGGTGGGGGGCGCAGATCGCCGGCCCCCGGCTCACCTTGCTCTTGACTTCCACCGCGCTGCAGTCGTAGAAGCGCAGGGTCTGAGACTTGTGGAAACTCCGGTTCATGGTTCCGGCCCCGCTTAGCCTCGTCTTCGCCCTCGCTCCTCGCTACGGGGGCTGCAGAAGGACCCTGGGTGCAATACCCGCCGCCGCGGCCCCGACCCCGGCCCGCGCTCGCTCGGCCGCGGGGCAGCTCGAGTGCAGCGGCCCGAGCTGGGCTGGCCGCGCGCCTTAGGCACTCCAGGGGCCGCGCGCGGGAGGAGCAGGGGAAGCCGGCGCGCGCCGCCCCGAGGACCCGCCCCCCGAGTCCCTAGAACCTACGTCCCGCCCCGAGCCCAGAGTATCCGCCACCAATCCCCGCCCCGCGCCCAGAGCATCCGCCGCCAATCCCCGCCCCGTACCCAGAGGACCCGGCCCCACGCCCCGCCCCGCGCGCCGAAGACCTGCCCCGCGTCGCCAGCACTCGTACCCCGAGGACACGCCCGGAGCTCGGGGGACACGCCCCCACGAGCCCCAAGGGCCCACGTCCTGCTCCGCGCCCCGTGGATCAGTCGCCAATCCCCGCCCCCCGACCCGAGGATCTGTTCCCCGAGGACACGCCCCACGCCGAGAAAACCGGCTCACGTTCCCGAGGATCCGCCCCACGAGCCTCAAGGCCCAGACTCGCGCCCTGAGGATCCACCTCCCGAGCCTGGAGGACACGCCCCCTGCCCCGAGGACTCACCCAACGCCCCGCCCAGGGCTCGCCGACCCGCCCCCCCGAACCCGCCGTCAATCCCCGCCCTGTGCCCCGAAGACCCTCCCCCAGCCCCGCCCCGCGGGCCCGCCCCCAAAGACGCCGCGCCCGGGTAGGTGCGTGCTCCAGTCCGCAAAATCAAGAGCGGGGAAGAGACGCCGCGCTGACCCACGCGGGGCGCCTCATTCCCACCTCGGCGCCCACGCTTTTTCTCCCTTGCTCGCTCCCGCCAAGATTTTGTTTGCCTCCACCCGTCGGCCAGGGAAGGGGGCTGACTTGGGGTGATCTTTAACGTTGTCTTTGATAATAGGGGAATCATCGGAGGCGTGACGCCCTTGGGTCCAAGTGTCCGTAGGAGCTGCCAGGTGGTATTTGGTCTGGGCGAAGGTTCTGCCGGAGGCAAACTCCTAAGGCATAGTCTAGCATAGGCCGAAGTAAAGGGATAGGGAAGGGTCAGAAGCATCTCATAGGCCTGTCTGATGAGAAGGAAGACTTCTGCCACGGCTGGTAGAAAAAAGAACATGTTAGGAGAAAGAGGTCATCAGTTGTTAGCAATGACATGAGTACTTATTATCTAGAGAGCTCTGGAAGCGGGGCTGCCAAAACCAACATCCTCGCTCTTGAGGAATTTGTAATGAAGTTAAGAACACAGGACAAATAGGTGTTTCAAAATTATTATAAAGTATACTATACGAGTTCGCAATCCAATTTTAGTTTATTATATTATTTTTCTTAGTGTAAATTCATAGGAGGAAAAGGAAGAGGAAGTACACACATGCTAATTTAATTATTATACATACAGAAGGGTTAGTTAAATGTATGGTTTTATATGTAATCAAGGACTTCCCTGGTAGCGCAGTGGTTAAGAATTCGCCTGTCAATGCAGGGGACACCGGTTCCATCCCTGGTCCGGGAAGATCCCACATGCCGCCGAGCAACTAAGCCCATGCCTCACAACTACTGAGCCTGCACTCTAGAGCCCGTGAGCCACAACTACTGAGCCCGCGTGCCACGACTACTGAAGCCCGTGCGCCTAGAGCCAGTGCTCCGGGACAAGAGAAGCCACCGCAATGAGAAGCCTACGCACCGCAACGAAGAGTAGCCGCGGCTCGCCGCAACTAGAGAAAGCCCACGTGCAGCAACAAAGACCCAACGCAGCCAAAAATAAATAAATAAATAATAAATTTCTAAAAAAAAAAATTAAACTACGGTAAAAAAATAAATCTAATCAAGAACAAATATAGAAAACAATATAACCCCTCAAATTTTCAGAACATTTTATGTATATATATATATATAGAGAGAGAGAGAGAGAGAGAAATGAATGCAAACACGTTGTGAAATACTTATTAAATTCTATAGACAGAAAAAATAACAAAGTAGATAGGAACTGAGAGTATATATATATACATCTGTCATGCCTATAAATGTGAGTGAGATAAAATTCACCTATTTTAAGACTTTCAGATTTGTTCACTAAGTAATACCCAGTCAAAAACAGTAGACAAGAGGGGCCCTCCCTGATGGTCCAGTGGCTCAGACTCCACGCTCCCAATGCAGGGGGCCCACGTTTGATCCCTGGTCAGGGCACTGTATCCCGCACGCTGCAACGAAGATCCCCAAGGGGCAACAAAGATCCCCGCGTGCAGCAACTAAGACCTGACGCAGCCAAATAAATAAATAAATATTTTCTAAAAAAACGGTAAACAAGAGACGTAACTACAACAAAGTGACATAGAAAGGATGAAATTTAAAATATCAGTAAAAGGGAGAAAATGAGGGTTCTTAATTTAAGATTATGTCGCTTTAGGGACAAAGGCATTACCTCATTTAATGAAAATGAGCCTTCAGATACCACAGATGAGAGGAGTTTTTTTTTTTTTGAGGAAAACAAGTCATATGGGCAAAATTTTTCTTTAGGAATAATGTTATTCCTTACTCCTGTTATATTAAGCTTACTCAGTCATTGTACAGACTTCAGACATCTCTTACATGATATTTAAATAAAAGGCTTATATTTTGGACACACACGCAAAAGGAAATGAGCCTTCATAATGAAAATGGTCCTTCATAATGAAAAATGGTATGCCAACATGAAGATCTAATATATATGAACACTACATGGATCAGCATTCATAAAATAACATGGCAGGAAATAGAATGAGAAATTAACTAATGTGCCTTTGTTAAAATGCACAGTAATAGGTAAAGAATAGTAAACTTAGTCATTTGAACTTATATAACTATTGAATTCTGTGCCTAAATACAGACAATGGTCCTTTTGCAGTTTTCATAGAACATCCACAAAATAACTGTGTATCAGGACATATGTTAGGACAGGGCCACACGCTATGGCCCATGTGCCAAATCTGCTCTGCTGCTTGATTTTGTAAATAAGGTTTTATTGGAACACAGGGATGCTCATTCTTTCATGTCTGTGGCTGGCTTTGTGCTCCAGGTGCAAAGCTGAATCGCTGAGAGGGAGATTGCATGGATCACAAACTCAAAAACTTTTGCAGTCTTGCCCATTATACAAAAAGTTTGCTGATCCCTAAATTAGTTTGTAAACACTAATAATTCCAAAGTATAAAAAGAGTATTAATATATACGTATCAATAGACAGATAGATATTGATATGTATATGTGGTCACAATGTTTTAAAAATAGGAATGAAAGAAAAAATTAGAAAATAAACACCACAACAAAAACCCTTACTGTCTGGAAGCTAATTTTATGAACTCAAACTGTTACGAAAATACACACACCTTGAATAAATGAGTAAATAAAAATCAGATTAAAATATCTAAAGTAATAATGAAAAACCATAGATTGGACTGTATATGATATAGTTCAAGTAGTGCTCAGAGGAAAATGTTATAGTAAGTAATTATGCTAATAAATAAGTGAGAATGAAAATAAATGAATAAAAGATCAAATTAAAAATTTTAAAACAATAACAATAAAATAAAATTGTAGGATGGGAAGTAGAAAGATTGAATTAGGAAAAGAATAATAGAATCAATAAATAAATGCAGGAGGTGGCTTTTTGAAAAAAACAAATAAATATTAGGTAACCTAACCGATTAAAAAATTATTATCAAATATACTATAAATGACTATAATTTATAAGTTATGTAATTATAAATGTACCATAAGTTCATTGTAAAAGAAATCAGGAGAATCCAAACACATAATAGAAAAAAGTTAAAATCACCCATAATCATACTACTCAGCAATCAACTGTATTTATTACCTTTTTGGTATATTTTACCTCTATTTCATTTTTCTGCATATATATTTATATATTTCACAGAATTTTGATCATGCTGTTTAACCAGCTTCGCAACCTGCTTTTTTTTTAACCTCATGTTATATAAAAAACATTTTCATTAAATGTTCTTAGAAAATATAATTTTTAACAACTGCATATGTGAATACAGATATAATTTTTAATCATTCCATTATTGAATATTTAGAATGTTTCCAATGTTTAGGTTTTATATAATGCTGTGTTTGTTGAATTCTCTTACTTCTGATTTCATTAGAATCAACTCCTAAAAGTGGAATTTCTAGGCCATAAAGCACACCTATCCCTAAACCCTTCGATATAGATTGCCAAGCTCCAGTACGCAAAATTTAATTTTCATTTCCTTTCACTAAATATGCTGTTACATGCCAGGGACTACGATCAGAGAGGCAACAATTCACGGTCCCTGCCCTTAAGGGAAGGGTGGCCAGTGGTCCAGACATGTAGACAGAGTTCCACAACAAGGCACAAGTGAAGTAAGCATGCAAACAAAATGCTGAGAAATTTCCACAGGAAGTCAGGAGAAAACTGTTCCAGACAGCAGGTTGAGGATGTCTGAAAGCTAGAAAGGACCTGGTATATTAGTTTGCCATCTATGCAAAACTTAATAAATTCCAGGTAGAACAAAAAAATGTCAAAGAGATACACAGTGGGCAAGTGGGAGAGTAAACTGTGTACAGAGGTGCTGACTTTCTCTCAAAGGGAAATTTCCTAAACTGAATGCAGGTCTTTGGCTCCGAGGAGAGTCACAGGTTATGGCTGACAGTGGGCATCTTCATCTGGTGTGGGTAGGAGAGGCTCCGGGCATGCTCACGGTGAACTCCCACCCAGACATTTTAAGAAGGAGGGATAGAGGCAGAGGGGGGATGAGCAGCACCCTTGGGGCAGAAGAGAGGAAAGGCTGGAAGCCACAGGATTCCAGGCTTGGTGGAGGAGAGATCATCTCTGCCACGTTTGTGGCCCGTGTGGTCCGAGGCCCCATAACACGTGATCCCGTGGCACTTGTTAGTGATCCCCCAGGCCCGCTGCAGCACGATCTGCACCTGAACATCTGCACCCTTTCTCACCCGTCTCTCATCTCATCTGTTGCCGGTCACTTGTTGGTTGGCGTGGTCAGCAGGAGGAAAGGTTGGGAAAGCTGCCTGGCTGCATGTGGAACCTGAGTGTCCAGCTGAGACTTGAACAGGGTCCTTTAGGGCTTCAAGTCTGTGAGTGGGTTGGGTGTAGACAAACCAACTTGCCTAGTGGAGCCTTCAGGTGGAAAAATCTCTTCAAAGTTCAGAAGCATAATTGAAAAGCTCTCCACAGGTCCTGGCCTGACATACACCATGGGGTCACAGAGCCCTGGGAGTCCTCGATGGGAGGCTGTCTATGGCTGGAAGGTGCATGCTTGCCCCACAGGCCAGATACAAGATGTTGATTGCTGTTCCGTTAGTTGTCTCTGAGCTAGCTGCCTCAGTCAGGTGTCCAGAGATTGAAATGAAGTTAAATTTGGAGTCTCTCAGCAGAAGTGTTGGGAGGGTGTGGAGGCCTTATATTTCCATCGTGCGTCCTGCAGGCATCTTATGAAGGACGTGGATCTAGGTCAACTTGGACAGGTCACTTAACTGAGCTTCAGCTTTCTTTCTTCGTAAGGTAGGCACCGCAGTGCTTCCCTCGCCTACTTCAAGGCGATATCCTGGCGACAAGAGGACACCATGTGGGCCCACTTTGAAATCTTTAAAGCGGTCTGCCAATAAAAGTGGCTGGAGGTTGCACCTTCCCAGCAATGCCCCACCTGGTCTGGGGTGGAGCGGGTGTCAGGAGTGAGCACATTGTCCTTGAGATGAACGAACACAGCCCAGCCAGAGGTGTTCCTTCACTGAGGCCCGGGCTGCAGAGGTCCACACTTGCCATGTACACAGGCTAGTTTCACATGGAGACTGGAAAATAAGCAGGTGTAAGGGTGCAGTCCTCCTCAAATCTTTGGCTTCAAATAATCCATCCCAAACTGGTAGCCGAGCCCCCCAGTACCAAAAAGGAAACATGCTATAGACCCCGAAAATGTGTTTCCCAAAAGGCCTAGGTTTGCCCTCACAGTCATCAGTATCTAAAATGGAAGTAGCAGTAGGCTTAAAATCTTAAACTTCTAGGTACTCGGGGACCAAAGGCATTTTCATCAGAAAGAAAAAGGATTTAATAATGAAAGCACAGAGAGATAATTTGTTTCCAAGACCCTGAAAAGAGAGAAGAGAAATGTCAACCTCATGGGAGTTGCAGAATCAGCAGTTAGGATTTTTGGATGTCAACTCTGGTGGAGAAGAGACTCCAGCCTGTACCCTCCCTGCCCACCCTCCCCAGTATGCCTGGTTAGGAGGTGAGTCCTGCATACATGGTGGCCCCTGGGCTGGCCAGAGCAGCAGGATAAGTGCAGGGGTTCCTGAACAGAACAGTTTTACCCTCCCTCCTCAGGGACACCTAGCAATGTCTGGAAGGTGGGCTAGTGGCAGGTGGCCAGGACGCTGCTAAACACACTACAATGCCCAGGACAAACCCCACCACAGAGAATGATTCAGCCCAGAATGTCAGCAGTGCTGAGGATGAGAAACCTATGTAAGTGGTAATGCTGGCCTCCAGGAGAAGCTCAGGAGACAGCCCACCCCTCTTCCTGCCCACAAGGGGGGGATGGTCCTCTCCTGTAGCACCTTTTGCTGTCCACTCTTGGTGAGTGACCCGGTACCCTGGCCTTAGGAGCTGGGAACTGAGGGCCTTGTCAGCTCCCTGAATTCCATGGACTCAGACTGCACCTTACCCCACCCTCCCCTCTGTTGTAGAGCAGGGTCTGAAAAAACAGGGAGTGGCTGCTGGATTTGGCACTAGCAGGCTTGGTCTTGGTCTCACTGGTAATGTACAATGTATATTTGGGGTAGAAAGAGACAAATTAGGCCAATTAGTAGTGAGGTGGTGCCTGCTCTGTGGAGCACCCTTGAGTCGCGAGATTCCAGGGTCAACTGAGAAGTAGCAGAGGTGTGACGAAGACACAGCCTCACACCCTACTCCACAGCCTGGGCCTTTCAGAGTTGACCTCTTCAGAAGGCTCTCCCAGGCACAGACAACCCCATCCGCAAGCCCCAGCATGCTGCCAACTCTACACTGGACATCTAGGGGTAGTGCGGGGTGTGGTGTCCACGCCAGACTAAAGTCCAGGTCAGAGGGGCTCAGCCTGAGGCTGAAAGGCGGTGGATGGATCACTAGGTGAGTGGCAGGTATCTCTTGGGAGGGAATCACAGGGAATTTTTACTTCTTCTCAGTTATCTTCTGCATTTTAAAAACTTCTGCCATAAGTATGCATTTCTGTAAACAAAACCTTACTAGAGTGGAAGCTTAGTGGGACAGCTTTGCAAAAGGATCCTGCCTGACTCTTGACCCACCTGTGTGCCTAAATGCACGTGAAGTTGGGGGCTTTGTCAGCAGTGGTGACCTCCTGAAACTATTTACAACCTGTAAACGGTGCGTGCTCCTCCACAGGAGACTTCAGTTCTGTGATTCTCAGGTTCTTCATCTGTGGAGAAAAAGGGCAGGTATGTTCTACAGATGTCCACAATTCCCCGTGGAGAATGTACCTCTGGGCATGAACATGTGCTGGAGTGTGATGATGCTGGTGTCTGCCCCTCACGGCTCAATCTCAAACACTCCAAGCAGAGCTACCTATTTTATATTTTTCTTCCCTTCTGAAGACATTGGCTGGAACTTGGCCTTGGTCCAGGGTGTACGCCTTCTTCAGGACGGGGCTTTGAGAGGGTCCACACGCCCCTCCTTCCCAGCCACACATCTTTTCCTTGAAGGAAGCGTGTAGAAGCTCCCTGTCTCCTGCTTTGCCAGCGAAGCAGCTGCTTCGTCCTCTTCTGTAACCTGGGCTCTCCCCTCTGTCTTCAGTTTTTCATGTGCTCACAGCTGGCTAGAAACCTGCCAGGGGCGTTTTTGAGTAGCTTGCCCTAGTAGATTAGTTAAGAGCCTGTAGGTCTCGAAGGGATTTGTGGAAAAGACCCAGCAGAGTCTCCTAGAATCCGAGGTGGCTGTGGCTGGAGCCAGGTGAGCCACAGGTTAGGGGCGTCTGGGCCTCATCCTGTGTGAGGTGGATGTGCTACTGCTCTTCTCTGCCTCGGGCCCTCATCTGTGAAATGGGGGTACAGTGAGGACTCCCCTCCCAAGGTTGTCATGAGGCTCACAGCAGGGAGCACTGCGTGTGTGTGTGTGTGTGTGTGTGTGTGTATGATTGTAGCCGCGGGGCTTCGCTTTTCTCCACTAACTCCTTCTTTAGGGGAAGCAAGGAAAGGCATGGGAGGGTGGGAGGGAGAAGACTAAGAAAACTTGGCAGAGGGAGGTCCTTGGGAAGGGTTTCTGCCACTCATGCATGGGTGGCCTGGGATCCAAACTTGGGGTTTTATACTAGGGCGTGTGAGCAAGGGGCTGCAGCCAGGACAGAGCATTTACCGACCATGCACAGGTCTGGACAGAGCAGGAAGACACCAAGGCTCTGCTTCCTCCCAGCTGTCAAGGTCCGAGGCAATAGGTTACCCCTTCTGAGTCCCTGAGAAATTGGGAGCTGCTAATCCAAGGGCGCACAGTTTCAGTTACGCCAGATAAGCAAGTTCTGGAGCTCTGCTGAGTCGTACGGTGCCTGTAGTTAACAATACTGTATCGTGTGCTTAAAATTTACTAAGAGGGTGGTTCCTTTCTTAAGAGTTTTTACCATACACACAAATGCTGATGATAATAGGAATAATAATAAGTAAAGGAATGAATGGGTCAGGAGGAAAGCTTTGGAGTGACAGATATGTTTACGGTGTAGATTGTGGTGATGGTTTCATGGGTGTAATCTGTCTCCATACTCACGAAGTTGCATATATATTAATTATGTACAGCTTTCCGTATGTCAATGATACCTTCATAAAGTGGTTTAAAAAAATAAAATAGGGGAGAATATAGTCACTCCAAGTACTGAGCACATTGCCTGTCACAGTAAGTAAGCAAATAAATGTAATTATGTTTTAACCTTAGCTCAGGACTGAGAGTGGGTGCTTGGCAGGTGGTGTCTGTGGCCAGCTGCTCCACTCTGGCTCAGCACTGCTTCTGTGAAGCACAAGGGCTGCCCAAACACAGAGACCAGCTCCAGGTGCAGCTCCTGATGGGGGAGGCGGGCTGGTCGCAGACACCTTGCTTTGGTTCCTTGCTATTCCCTGCCCCGCACACCCTTTCACTGTCCCAGTCCTTAACCTTTAGCTCCTGTAAGAAGCGGGGTTTGCAGATTCCTGAAGACATTTTGCAGTGTGCAGACCTGTTTTGCCTTTGTTCCCCATCCTTGGGTCTGGAGATAAAGGCGGGAAAAAGTACTCTATGAAAGCAACAATCATAAACACCAGGCACGCTCACCGTCAGATGCCTCAGACTTGAAAGAAATGGCAAAACTAAGCATATCACTTTATACACGGCCCTCTTTAAGTACACATATATGTACATAAAATGAAACTGTACTGAAAATAAATCTTATTACTGAAGGTTTGCTTTCCAGAAGATACTTTGCTGTAAAAGTCCCTAAGAAAACGTATTTTTTAAAGGACCAAAAATGGGGTGAATGTGTAAATGCAAAGTATGTTCCACGGGTAAAGACCTTTTTCTTAACGACGGAAGGTGAAGTGAGCAGGCTGTGCAATTTGGATTCCAGCTGCATCTCCATCGCTACCCTCGGGAGTGTGCTGGAAGGAGTGGGCTGGCTTGCTGGGATGAGCTTATAGACTTTGGCCCCCGCTGGGAGGATGGTAGGCATCCCTGCTGCTCTGGGTTCATCAAGACCCAAAGTGGGTGAGGAGGGGATTGGGTGGGAGGTGAGCGAGGGCACAGTTTTGCCCAGAGCTGTCTTGGTGGCCTGTGTTAGAGGGGGAACAGAAGGCCAGAGCAGGCCTGGGTGAACCCGAGGTGCCGGCTGAATGTCTTGAGCTGGGGCAGCAGTTGCCTTTTCCTGGTGCCTGGTCTTCCCCTCAGCGCCCCCTGCTGGTCATTTTCTGGTCCGGTGACCTCCCGCCAAACCAACACCTGTAGCTGTTCAAGGAAACAACTGCGTCCTTCCTCGCAGAGGCTCTCCACCCCACACCCCGGTCTGGCCAGCCCAGCACAGCCCCTTGGTCCTCCTGCTGGCTTCGTTGTTCCCCTGAATGGTCCCTGTCATAGCACTCGTCACACCACACTGTCATTTTCTGTCTCTCTGTCTGTCCTTGTCTGGATACAGTTTATTCATTCTAGATTGTTATGGGTTAACCCAGCACTCTTAGAACTGGGTGGAAATCTTCCTAGGAGGTGGTGCTCCAGTACGCGATTATAAAACTCACAGTAGCACATGCAGAAAGTGAACAAGGAACTTCCTTAGCCTAAGGAAGACAAGGGTTGGATTCAGGCAACACCCAGTTTGATGCCCAGTCCTTTACCCAGAGGCCCTTCTGTCCTCAATATGCACCCGATCTAGCTGTTCTCGCGTGTCCTACTAAAAACCCCAAGGACAAACTGGAAGCCCACTGGGTTCCCTCGGACCATCCTCTTCTGATCTCTGGTCCTGTTCATTTCCCCATATCCACATGTCTGCATCCCCTTCTGGTGTCTTCTTCTCCTTGATTAGTCCTGGATCTCCCCATTTTACTGGGAGAATAACTGCCCAGACTTTCACTCACTGCGGGATCTTCATATTCCTCATACCCTCAAAGTGGTAAGCAAGTAGCAGAACTTGGGATCCTCTCTCCTCCTTCCTTCCTACTCATATTTCGCAAGATCTAAATCATGCACTCAGGCCTCAGGCAGACCGTCTGGATACTTGTCACTATGGCTTGACCTATACAGCCGATCTCATCGTTTCTGCCGTCCCTCCTCTCTCCCCAAATTGCTGCTCCTAGGCTCTCCCCGTGATGCGCCCCCTGTCGGCCATCCCACCCCACCTGCCCAGCAGTCACCCAGTCTCCTCTACCGCCTGTACATGGTCCCCTGGCGCGATCTTTTTCTGGCATCTGCTTGGATCCATGCAGCCTTTCCTAGCTGGTCTCTGCAGGGCCTTGCTCCCCTGCATCCTCCTCACAGGGGCCCAGGGCTCTCTCTAAACTCTGGAGCCTCCCAACCCTCTATCAGGGCTGCCCCCCTGTTCCCACCAGCAGCTCAGCCCCAGTCCTCAGGGGACCTGTGGTCCTGTCCACACAGTGGTCTCCCGGGCCTGCCTTGTGAGGCAGCCTCGCTGGCTGGACCCCTGGGTCGCTTCCCTTCCTCATCAAACTTCCTCCCCCTGCAGCTGCCCGCTCCTACCCCGGCATCCCATATAGGTATGCTCGTCTGTGGCTAGCTCCGACTCTTCCACTCTGGGGAGGCGAACATGAATTATTCTCTGTCTCCCCCATCAGCCAGCACCTTGAGAACAGAGATTCTGCATTTGTGTGTTTATTTATTTAGGCCAGGCCGTGCGGCATGCGGGATCTTAGTTCCCCAACCAAGGACTGAACCTGCCCCCGCTGCAGTGGAAGCGCTGAGGCTTAACCACTGGACCACCAGGGAAGTCCCAGAGATTCTGCATTTAAACTCTATATCCACCCAGTTTCTGTGTCCTGTGTTCTTGAGCGGCACGTACTTGTAGAAGGGGGGAAGGATGTGTGGACTCTCTTTTCTAGTTGTTGGCTGAGTATGTAATGTCCACCCTGGGTCATCTAAGGGCCGAGACCAAGTACTCTGTTCCTGCTGTGACCCGTGCTTCTTCTACAACATACTGCACAAGGTAAGTACCTCAAAGTCCTGGCTGAACAGCTAATAGGGAGATAGGTCTCACCCTTGCTTCTCCACCTGCATCTTACAGAGGTGGAAAGTAGGAGCTGCAGCCCAGCAAGCCAGGGCCCCAGGCATTCCTGAAACTGCAAAGTCACCTGTATTGATTCCAGCCAGCTTTTAGTAAGTAAATCCATGACTCTTGTAAGAAGAGATGTCTGAAGATATGTACCTTCTACAGAATTCACATTTAGTGAGGGGCATGTGAAAAGGTGTACACAATTTTAATCTTTTTATTTTACTGATAGTACATCTTAATGATTGAAAAATAGAAATTCCTGTAAATAAAAAGAAAACCAGAAAGTACTCGTGCTTTACACACCTAGTGTTCACGATCTGATGGGCCTGCTTCGCTCTGCCCTCTCTCGTCTATCTGAGCCTCCACGATGGACAGGACTCACCTGGCGCAAGTGATGCGGGGTCGAGCTGGACTGTTGGTTTTCTGCTCCGCCTCTGCTTCCTCTCCGCATCCGGGACTCTAAAGAAGATGAATGAAATGTCTGCTCTGGTTGCTGACCGTTTCATCTCCAACTTAACCTCAGTCTGTGGTTGTGGAGGGTCTCAGAAGTCAGGAAGGTCCGCCGCCGCCAACATGAGGAGGGTGGGGCTGGACGCAGGTTCCAGCACAGCCCTGACACGCAGTGCGCTCAGTGGGACGTGTTGGCATGTATGCAAGGCTGTGGCGCTGCCAGCCCCCCTATGCTGCCTTATTGAGGGCTGGTGGTGCCCTTCAGGACTGGCTGCATCCTTCATCCTATTTGAGTGGGCAGTAGTAGATAATAAAATCTCAGAATATCCCTTGACCCCTGACCATCCAAGCAGGCATCTGTGGTCCTCCAGCTCAGGCCTGCCTGGGCCCTGTCAAGCCCCTGTGGCCAATCACTGAGCTGACCTTGCTGCTGGGCAATTGAACAGCTACCTGGTCAGGGTACACGGCCCCTTGGGGTGTTTCAGTTCCCTACATCTATGTGATTGAGAAAAGGGCCTCCTCCCTCATAGCTTCCTAGCCTTCCGAGAGGAAATAACCCTCCAGACATTGAGTGTGGCCCTGGCCACAACCAGCATACAGCAGACCGCGGCCCTGCAATCCTCTGGCCTTCGGGTTGTTGCAAACCTTTGACATTCATACTCATTAAAAATCAAAGGTATGGGAGCAAGTGGCTACCCAACCGGTGTTCTCACACTGAGGCCACGTGGTTTCCAGGAGCCATGTGCATCTCGGGCCCAGTCCCTGTGGCCTCTGGAAAGCCAGCCAACTGTGGGTTCCATGGTATAGAATAATCCTTGAGACAATGCTCCATTGAGTAACAGTTCCCTTACCACCTACCATTTGGTTTTTGGTCTCTGTAAAGTAGAGAGCAGAAACTGGAAAATGAGCAAATGTGTTCTGTGGAGCTGGGTGATTCATACAGACAGAGGGCAGGTGTGACTTCTGGGCTTCCAGCTCCCAGGGACACGAATGAAGTCTGTGTGCCTTTTGAGGTACACAGGCAACCAGGGCCAGCCCCTGATGTGAGGCGCCGATGCCCAAAGCAAGAACCTTGAGTTTACCACCAACAGCAAAGTTGCTATTTTAGCAAGTGGAAGAGCTTCCTGCCATCAAGGGAAGACAGCAAGAGCCCTGGATGGGTGACCACAGCCCATGACCTTAACTGAACCTCTTCCTTTCTGGTAAAATGGACATTGATTGGGTGTCAGCCTGGAGTTGCTCCAGGAAGCCCTGGATGGAGTGAGAGAGACTGTTCCTGTGAATGGGGCCACCCAAAGGCATTTAGCAGGACAAAGGATTGGAGAGAGACCAGATCACACTGCAAGAGAGTGAGCCCCCGAAACTGCCAGGTCCAAATCCACTCTTAAACCTGTCTCTTACCATTATTAATTTATTTCTATCATTTAAAAATATTGGGGACTTCCCTGGTGGTCCAGTGGTAAAGAATCTGCCTTACAATGCGGGGGATGTGGGTTCGATCCCTGGTCAGGGAACTAAGATCCCACATGCCGCGGGGCAACTAAGCCTGCGTGCCACAACTACTGAGCTCACCTGCCTCAACTAGAGCCTGCTTGCCACGAACTGCAGAGCCCACGCACTCTGGAGCCTGCACGTCACAACTAGAGAAGAGAAAACCCACTGCCACAACTAGAGAGAAGCCCGCAACAAAGACCCAACACAGCCAAAAGTAAATAAATAATAAATAAATTGTTAAAAAAAATATTGATTTATTTTACTTTAGTAAGTGTGTCCAGTCCCTTGGAATCAAAAGTTCATAGCTGACACATCAGAACCAATAATCCCTGAGACTCCCTTGGGTGTCCTACTGGGTGGGGCATGGCTGGGGGAGAGGAAGACCCTGAATGTGGTCAGATGTTAGGGGAGCTGCCAATTGTTCTCTGTTCCTCCCGTCTCAGGAGAGTGAAGTCTCAGAACAATGAGAGGAGGAGCAGCGTGGGGAAGAGGTCCTTTGATGGCAAATTGTTCTGTTTGTAGTTTCCATAGTTACGTTCCATTTTGTTAATGTGTTTTTACTAGGAAGTTGCCCATTTGCTCTAGATTTCTAGTGCGATGCAATAGGTTTCTCCTATTTCACTTTTATTTTTTCCTCTCGTTCTAGTTTTCTACAGAATTGTCACAATTAATGAACAAATATTGATATCTTATTATTAACTGAAATCCATATTTCATTTGGGTTTCCTTCATTCTAACGTTTTCTCTTCCAGGATGCCATCCAGGGTATCATGTGACATTTAGTCATCATGTCTGTTTAGGCTCTTCGGCTTTAGCAGTTTCTCGGACTCCGCTTTTTTCTATGACCTTGACATTGGTGAGGGGGACTGGTCAGTATTTTGTAGACTGTCCCGCATTGGGATTTACTTGGTGTTTTTCTCATGATTAGGTATGAGTTATGGGTTTTGAGTAAGCAGATCACAGAGGTAAAGTGCTTTCTTTTTTTTTAAACTTTATTTATTTTTGGCTGTGTTGGGTCTTCATTGCTGCGCGCGGGCTTCTCATTGCGGTGGCTTCTCTTGTAGTGGAGCAAGGGCTCTAGTCATGCGGGCTCAGTAGTTGTGGCTCGCGGGCTCTAGAGCGCAGGCTCAGTAGTTGTGGCGCAGGGGCTTAGTTGCTCCGCGGCATGTGGGATCTTCCCAGACCCGGGCTCGAACCCGTGTCCCAGGCACTGGCAGGCGGACTCCTAACCGCTGCGCCACCAGGGGAGCCTGGTAAACTGCTTTCTCATCACTTTCTATCAAGGCAACAGGTTCTCAAGGCAACTTATCACTGTTAATGTGAACGTTGGTCACCTGGCTAGGTAGTATTTGTCACATTTCCCCATAATGAAATTAATTTTTTTCCCATTTCCATACTGTGTGCGTTCTTTAGGAGGAAGTCACTTTGGGAACCAGCAACTATGGAGACAGGAGTTAGCTCCACCTCCACACTCCATGGCTGGCTGAGTGTCCACATCAATTATTTGGCATTCTTCTACATAGGAGACTTGTATTCAACCCCATTCACAACACAAACATACAAATAAAAAAACACAAAAACTCTATGCAGTTACTTATTTTTACCAGCATGGACACCTGTGGATAGTTTTTTTGTTTGTTTGTTTAGAATTTGTGTTATAATCCAGCAGTACAGACTTGGTTGCTAAGTTCATTCCCACTTTGGCTACTGAGAGCTCTTTCCATTGGCTCCTCTTTTCCTTTGACATAATTCCATCCTGTGGATTTTTTTTTCTTGGTACTTCCTTACTTTCTGATATAAGATTCAAGATTCTCCTGGCTCATATATTTACTGTGTCAGTCTTAGTGTCAGCCATTTTTTCAAAGAACTCTGGTTCCTTTTACTAGAGAATGGTATTAAAAAGTTACAGGGGGCTTCCCTGGTGGCGCAGTGGTTAGGAACCCGCCTGCTGCTGCAGGGGACACGGGTTCGAGCCCTGGTCCGGGAGGATCCCACATGCCGCGGAGCAACTAAGCCCGTGAGCCACAACTACTGAGCCCGTGAGCCACAACTACTGAGCTTGTGCGCCTGGAGCCTGTGCCCCGCAACAAGAGAGGCCACCGCAATGAGAAGCCCGAGCACTGCAACGAAGAGTAGCCCCCGCCGCAACTAGAGAGAAAAGCACGTACGAAGACCCAATGTAGCCAAAAATAAATAGATAAATAAATAAATTTATAAAAAAAAAAAGTTACATATAGGGGCTTCCCTGGTGGCGCAGTGCTTGAGGGTCCGCCTGCCGATGCGTGGGACGCGGGTTCATGCCCTGGTCTGGGAGGATCCCGCGTGCCGCGGAGTGGCTGGGCCCGTGGGCCGTGGCCGCTTGGCCTGCGCGTCCGGAGCCTGTGCTCTGCAGCGGGGAGCGGGGAGCGGGGAGCGGGGAGCGGGGGGCGGGGGGGGTGGGGGGGCACGGCAGTGGGAGGCCCGTGTACCGCAAAAAAAAAAAAAAGTTACATATAGGAGGTAAAAGTGCTCAGCTGATAATGCAAGGAAAATAAATATATGCATGTATTCCCACCTCTGTGTATTGTTGGGTCTCAGAGAGGGCTGCTTCACAATGGTGTACTGATTATTTTGAATTAAAGTTACTTAATAAACTGCTGATGCAAGAGGAACGCTCTCTCTATCTCCCTGAAAGAAGGAAATAAATCTCTCATGTGAAAGGTGCAGAAGCCTATATAAACAACCCTTGGTACTTCTTTACTTTACTGCCCCAAGCCCAAACTTTGTTCAGATTCTTCACGAATTGAATATCCAAAACCTAAGTTTCTTTGACTTGTAAATTCTTCATAAGTTTATTGTGTGATGAAAAGAAGCCTTACTTTCTGTTAAAGCTGGGGAGGGGTTTGTAAAGCACCTTGGCTTTTAAGGCAAAGGTTTGTTACTAGAACAAAGTATCCCCCATAGAAATGGGCTGAAGCTCAAGATGTCTCTGTCCGCTTCATGTAAGCGTCCAGGGCAGGTGGGTGTCAGGGCCCAGGCTCTGTCCCCCCTTGTCCCCCCCAGCAGGGTGGGGTGTCCACGTGGGCATCATGTCCTCCGTCCTAGGATGCAGGCTTGTCAAGGTCCTCACCACCTCCACCATTTCCCCTTGGTAACACGAGACACTGGGTCCCAGTTGCCAGGGGTGGGAAAGCTGGGAGGGGCATGGTAGCTGTGAGCAGGAAAAAGGGAAATGGGATCTGGTGGGCAGCTGCGCGGCTCTGCTGTGAAGGTTGCCCGGAAGCTAGCGCACAGACTCTGGGTCCTGTGAAACATGATTACACATCAGCATGAGCTCTTCGATGCTTTGTGGTTCTGGAAATCCTATAGGAGGTGGTTCATAGCAGGTGAAGCTAATGCTCTCGGTGGAGCTGGTGAAGCCAAAGATCCGCAGTTCAGACTGAAGGTGCCGATGTACATACAGGACAAGACCATCTCGTGTGAATGTAGTTCAGGCACGTTTAACATGAATGCACTCATGTTAATGCCTGGCATCTTCTATCTCGTGCCTCCCATCAGGGACCCCCTCCTCAGTTCCTGGGGCTCCTGTAACTCATGTACAGGGGGATGGAGAGTGGGCTCTGTCCAGTCTGAGCCCTGAGGTACCCTGCATGTGAGTCTGCTCGGGACCGCCGTAACAAATAGCACAGACAGGGCAGCTTAAACAACAGACATCTCCCAGTCCTAGATGCTGTCTGAGATCAAGGTGTCTGCAGGCTGGTTTCTCCTGAGGCCTCTCTACTTGGTGCTTAGACAGCTGTCTTCTCCCCAGGTCCTCACATGGTCTCCCCCTGTGCCTATCTGTGTCCTAGTCTCTTCTTGTAGGACATCAATCCTATTGGATTATGAGCCACCATAGTGACTACATTTTACCTTGATCACCTCTTTAAAAACTCCATCTCCAAATACAGCCACGTCCTGGGGTCCTGGGGGTTAGGGATTCAGCATGTGAATTTGGGGGGACGTGGCTGAGCCTGTTCCATCCTCCTCAGGAACCGAGGGTGCCTCGGTCCTTCCTTCCCTCAAGTCACACGAGGTGATGTAATGTCTCAAGGAGAGGCCACTCGTGCAGAGTTTGTGTCCCAGCAGGGGAGCCCTTCTCTGCTCTCTTTGATCAGGCAGTGGCAGTGCCAGTCCCCTCCTGAGGTGAGCAGTTCTGGGGTTTCCTGCCGTGTCTCCTGGCCTGCTGAGGTGCTCACTGTCAGGGAACTCAGGAGCCAGCAGCCTAGTGGGGATGCCGGGGACTCTCAGGGCCTTGGCAGATGTCTCTCCCGGCAGATACCCTAGCGAAAGTGGGGAAACATTTGGGGGATTACAGGTGGGAGAGAGTCACAGTCTCGTTTATACTTCAGGAAGACCACGTTGGGGTGGGATGTGAGACGCACCGTGGGGGCAGGGAGCTTTGTCAGGCCTGACGGAGGCACCAGGCACAAGATCGGGCTTGGGCCAGGGCTGCGGGTGTAGAGGGGAATCGGTGTGGGGTCGGGCCACAGACTCTGGAGGAGGACCTGACAGTCACTGGGGTACAAGGAGGGTGGGAGCCTGGGAGACCCCAGTGTTACTGAACCAAACTTGGATCGGCCCTCCCGAGTGCAGTAAAGCCAGTCTACTGACACCGGGTGTGGTGAAGGAAAGTGCAGCTTTAGTTGTAAAAGCGCCAATACAAGGAGGCCACGTGGCTTGTGCTCTAAAACCCCGAATTCCCTGAAAGTTTTCAGCAAAGCAATTTTAAAGGCCAGGTGAAGGAGGAGGGGTCGCAGGGTATGTGATCAGCTGGTGCACAATTCTCTGGCTGATGGTGAGGTAACAGGCGGTTAACATTGTAAATTCTTAGGCACCAGAAGCTCCAGGGCTACCTGTTCATGATCATCAAGTAGTTAATTCCTTCCACTTGGTGGTGGTTTTAGCCTCTGTAAAACAACTCAGGAAGCGTGCATCAGACACTGTTATCAGATACTTCAGAGAGGACCTACAGCAGAGGATATGGGGGAGGGGTCTGTCCTGGGAAGGCCCCATAGGGTCCTGCTTGGTTACACCCGGTGCCTGGGCTCAGCAACCTGGGAAGGTGGGGCTGCTCCTGGCTGTGGGGAGCTGCGGGATCCCAGTCCTCTGAGGGCCCTGTTAGCCCCCAAGGTGAGATGGGGGTGCAGTGGCTGGACAGAGGCGTCTGGCCTCGGAGAGGGGTCCAGGCTGGAAATGTCACGGGAATCATCACAGGGAGGGAGAGGAAAGGCCAATGGAGGCAGGTAGGTCACAGCAGACTATGTGCAGGTGACTGCAGTCCTGTTGGAAGCAACTTAGAGCCAGAAAGGAGTGGCCGTCAGGGGCTCAGCTCCATTCTCTTGTTCCTTTGTAAAACCACTGTGTCAGAGTTTGAGACACCTCCAGGAGACGTCCGGGCCCAGTGCTGCCATGGCTTCATCAAAGGCCCCAGGGGGGAACAGAGAACCACTGCAGGCCCTGCCCATGTCCTCACTGGGAATGAATCCCATCAGGGCACCAGGGCTCACAGACTTCAGGGAACCTCTGTCCTCAGGACTGGTCTTCCTCCTTCCTCACACCTGCTGGTCAGAGGCCCAGGAACCCCCAACCTGGCTCCACCCCCAGGGCCTGGATTCTGGGACAGCTGAGGGGTAAGAAAGACCCTCATGCTCCTTTATCCGCCTGGGGGTGAGAATGTCTAAAAAGCTGCAATTGACTGATTATGGAGGGATGAGTGTTTCCAGCAGTTATGGTGGAAATATGGGGTGTGAGTTTCCTATGTCTGCAGGGTCTTTCCAGTGTGAACATGTGTATGTTTCCCTCAGCCAGTCAGCATCCTCCCAGGAAGCCCAGATCCAGGATTACGAGGGCAGAGGCTCTCCCCTTGCTTATCTGTAACTTCCCGCTCCCACAGCAAGGAGCCTGGCTCCCACCATCTGCCATTTACGTGTGCAGTGCTCCTTTCCAGGTTACATGTGCAGAGGTTTCAGAATTGTTAGCTACTACACCCTGGAAAGAACTTCGTAAAATAAAGCCCACTGTTTATATATGGTCCATTTTGCCTTTAGTTTACAGATTCTGTTCATTTCCAAAGTTAACTTAGGTCAGCACCTTTTACCCCATCCTCTACAGTGAGTTTTTTCCATGCATTTCTAATACAGTTAGATTCTGTCACATTGAATATTCCATCCTGCAATATTCCTACACCCTAAATAACTAAATTTGAATAAATTTTGATTGACTCCTTGGGCTATACAAATCTATGGGCTTAGACAAATGCATAGTGACAGGTATCCATCCTAGAGTATCACGTGGGCTACTTCAAACTCCCCACCCCATCTCATCTATGTAGCTGTGCCTTTCCCAAAATGGGATCATACTGTGTGCAGCCTCCTCAGACTGGATTCTTTCACTTAACAATATATACTGAAGATTTATCCATGTCTTTCCATGGGTCGATGGTTCATTCCTTTTTATTGCTGAGTAGTATTCCACTGCATGTGTATGGGAGGAAAAGCAATGTTCACTCTGTTTTTCTAGGTTCTTGGTTGAGGCCCCCCCGCCCCTGTAATAAAAGACAGATTACCAGGAGAAAAGCAGAAGTTTAAAAACATGTATACCTTCTGAATACAGGGGGCATACCAAGAAAAACTGAGTCACTCCCTGAGATGGCCAAAGCCATCCCCTTAAATACCATCATCTTCAGCTAAAAACAGAAGAAAGATGCTGAGGAAGGGGAGAAGCCAGTTATGGCAGGTTATCATGCAAAGCACAGTAAACAAAGGTATGGTTGTTTGCAGATTTAAGTCAGGACTTCTCCACTGATAAGAGTTACTTGAGATTTCATTATCCTTCTATTTCTGGTACAAAGAGGGACATACCCTTATAAATGGAGACTGCTCTATTGTAAATGTCCTTCACAAAAGGACAATCTCTACTCGGTTTTTTTCTTTCTTTTTTTCAACCAGACTGAAATAATCCTTATGACAGAGAGGCACAGTTTGGGGTGGCATATTCCACTCACCTTGACATGGATGTACTCCACTTTGCTTATGCATTCATCTATGGAAGGATATCTTGATTTCTTCAGGTTTTTAGCCATTATGAATAGTGCTGCTGTGCATAATTGCATCCTTGTTTGAATTTGGACATAGATTTTCAAAGCAGTTGCCTAAATACTGGAAGCATGATTGTTGGATCCCAAGGTGAGACTTGTTTAGCTTTGGAAAATAAAACTGCCAAACTGTCTTACAAAGTGGCTGTACATGCATCCCCCCAGCTATGAGGGATAGTTTCTGTTGTTCTTCACCCTCCAGCAATTGATATTGTCATATTTTTGGAGTTTAGCAATCCTAATAGGTGTGCTGTGATATCTCATGATTTTAATTTGTAATTCCCTAATAGTATATGATATTTTTGTATGATTTTTACTATCTGTATATCTTTTTTGGCCAGGTGTCTTGTTCAAATCCTAACCCATTTTTTTTTTTAAATGGGATTGTTTTAGAACTCTTTGCCTGTTTTTAGTCCAAATTCTTTATCGGATATGTGGTTTACAAATATTTTTCTCCCAGTTTGTGGCTTGCCTTTTGACTTTCTGAATAAGGTCTTTCAGAGTAGAAATCTTTAGTTTTTATAAAGTCCACGACAGTTTTTTCTTTTGTGGATTGGCTGTTTGTGTGTTAAAACTCAAAGCTCATGATCTACAGACCAAATCCAAGGTCATGTAGATTTTCTTCTGTGTTTCTATGTAATTTTGATAGCTTTGCATTTTAAATGTCTGATAATAAATTTGCATGAATTTGGTGTAAGTTTTAAAGTTTGTGTCTACAGTCATTTCATTTCATACAGTTTCCAGTTAATTGTTCCTTAACTATTTTGGAGAAGTCATGGGATACTTGACTGTATTTCAGTTTGAATTTCCACATTTTAGTGAATGCTGCAGAAGTGCCCTCAGGGGGGCGGGGCCTCCACTGAACTGGGAGGTGGCTTGGTCTGCACGTTCCCATTGGCTGGCAGGGAACGCGAGCCCGCCCCGCTGACCCTCCGCGGGAAGGCGCATTCTGCCTGCGGACTTGGCGCCGCGCGCAGCTGACGGGAGCCTCGCCTCCTCAGGACCCGCTGGGGCTTTGGCTTCTGGGACACGCAGGGCCGAGTCCACGCTGACGGCCTGGCTTCGGGACAAGCCGGGGTCGAGTCCACAGTAACAGAAGCTGGGTCTCCTCAGGACCCGCTGGGGCTTTGGCTTTGGGACACTGTGGGGTGCAGTTCATGCTGACAGGACCGTGGTCTCCTCAGGACCTGCCGGAAGGTGATGCCGCTGAGGGAGAAGGTGAGGAAAAGTGGGGAGAAGGTTCCTGTGCGTGGCTGACCGCTGAGGGTGTCTGTCTTCAGAGGACCCAGGAGAGGAGGGGCTTGATGTGGAAAACTGGGTTTTTGGCCACTTCTGTGTGTGGTGTAGACAGAGCTCAGTGTTGTTCTTTGGAGTGTGGCGTCGGGTTTTCCCAGCACCGTTCATTGAGGGGACTGTCCTTTCCCTGGTGTATGTTCTTGGCTCCTTTCTTGTGAATTAACTGACCACATACCTGTGGGTTGATTCCTGGGCTCTCTGCTCTGTTCCTCTGGTCCACGTGCCTGTTTTTGTGCCAATTCCACACTTTTTGGTGATTGTAGCTTTGTAATGAAGTGTGAAGTCAGGGAGCAAGATGCCTCCAGCCTGTTCTGCTTTCTCACAATCCCTTTGGCTATTCAGGGTCCTTTGTGTTTCCCCACAAATGTCGGGAATGTTTGTTCCGTTTCTGTGACACATGCCATTGGAGTTTTGAGCAGGCTCGCTTCGAATGTGAGCACTGGTTTGGGCAGACTGGACATTTTAACGGTGCTCTTTGCATCTTTCCACGTATTCGTGTCTGTTCATCCCTGTCATCAGGGTTGTACATGTCTCAGTGTGCTTCACATCCTTGGTTCAGTTTCCTTTAATACATCTTTGTGGGAGTGTCATTGCTTCACTGTACTGTGTTAGTTTCTGTCATACACCGAAGTGCATCAGCCATATGCATACACATGTCCCCATATACCCTCCCTCGGGAGCCTCCCTCCCACCCTCCCTATCCCACCTTCCACTTCCCACCCCTCTAGGTCATCCAAAGGCCCCGAGCTGATCTCCCTGGGCTCTGTGGCTGCTTCCCACTAGCCGTCTAGTTTACATTCGCTGTGTATATAGCTCCAAGCCACTCTCTCACTTCGTCCCAGCTTCTCCCTCCCACCCCGTGTCCTCAGGTCCATTCTCTACGTCTGCGTCTTTATTCCTGTCCTGCCCCTAGGTTCTTCAGAACCATTTTTTGTCTTTTCTTTTTTTTCTTTTTTTTTTTGGTGGTACGCGGGCCTCTCACTGTTGTGGCCCCTCCCGTTGCGAAGCACAGGCTCCGGACGCGCAGGCTCAGCGGCCATGGCTCACAGGCCCAGCCGCTCCGCGGTACGTGGGATCTTCCCGGACCGGGGTACGAACCTGCGTCCCCTGCATTGGCAGGCGGACTCTCAACCACTGCGCCCCCAGGGAAGCCCTTTTCTGTTTTTATTTTAGATTCCATATATATGCGTTAGCGTACGGTATTTGTTTTTCTCTTTCTGACTCACTTCACTCTGTAGGACGGATTCTAGGTCCATCCACCTCACTACAAATAAGTCATTTTTGTTTCTTTTTATGGCTGACTAATATTCCATTGTATATATGTGCCACATCTTTTTTTTTTTTTTTTTTTTTTTTTTTTTTTTTTGCGGTATGCGGGCCTCTCACTGCTGTGGCCTCTCCCGTTGCGGAGCACAGGCTCCGGACGCGCAGGCTCAGCGGCCATGGCTCACGGGCCCAGCCGCTCCGCGGCATATGGGATCCTCCCGGACCGGGGCACGAACCCGTATCCCCTGCATCGGCAGGCGGACTCTCAACCACTGCGCCACCAGGGAGGCCCCACATCTTCTTTATCCATTGGTCTGTCGATGGACACTTAGGTTGCTTCCATGTCCTGGCTATTGTAAATAGAGCTGCAGTGAACATTTTGGTACAGGACTCTTTTTGAATTATGGTTTTCTCAGGGTATATGCCCAGTAGTGGGATTGCTGGGTTGTATGGTAGTTCTATTTGTAGTTTTTTAAGGAACCTCCATACTGTTCTCCATAGTGCCTATATCAATTTACATTCCCACCCACAGTGCAAGAGGGTTCCCTTTTCTCCACACCCTCTCCAGCATTTACTGTTTCTACATTTTTAAATAATGGGCATTCCAGGGCTTCCCTTGTGGCGCAGTGGTTGAGAGTCTGCCTGCCGATGCACGGGACACAGGTTTGTGCCCCGGTCCAGGAAGATCCCACATGCTGCGGAGCGGCTGGTCCCGTGAGCCATGGCTGCTGAGCCTGCGCGCCTGGAGCCTGCGCTCCGCAGCGGGAGAGGCCACATCAGTGAGAGGCCCACATACCAAAAAAAAAAAATAAATAATAATAATAATGGGCATTCTAATCGTTGTGAGGTGATACCTCATTGTAGTTTTGATTTGTATTTCTCTAATAATTAGTGATGTTGAGCATCTTTTCATGTGCCTCTTGGCCATCTGTATGTCTTCCTTGAAGAAATGTCTATTTAGGTCTTCTGCCCAATTTTTAGCTGGATTGTTTGTTTTTTGATATTGAGCTCCATGAGCTGTTTGTCTATTTTGGAGATTAATCCTTTGTCTGTTGTTTCATTTGCAAATATTTTCTCCCATTCTGAGGGTTGTCTTTTTGTCTTGTTTATGTTTTCCTTTGCTATGCAAAAGCTTTTAAGTTTAATGAAGTCCCATTTGTTTATTTTTGTTTTTCTTTCTGTTATTCTAGGAAGTGGGTCAAAAAAGATCTTGCTGTGGTTTATGTCAAAGAGTGTTTTTCCTATGTTTTCCTGTAAGAGTTTTATAGTGTCTGGTCTTACATTTAAATCTTTAATCCCTTTGGAGTTTATTTTTGTGTATGGTGTTACGGAGTGTTCTAATTTCATTCTTTTACATGTAGCTGTCCAGTTTTCCCAGCACCACTTATTGAAGAGGCAGTCTTTTCTCCATTGTGTATTCTTGCCTCCTTTATCAAAGATAAGGTGACCATATGTGCATGGGTTTATCTCTGGGCTTTCTATCCTGTTCCATTGATCTATAGTTCTGTTTTTGTGCCAGTACCATACTGTCTTGATTACTGTAGCTTTGTGGTATAGTTTGAAGTCGGGAAGCCTGATTGCTCCAATTCCATTTTTCTTTCTCAAGATTGCTTTGGCTGTTTGGGGTCTTTTGTGTTTCCATACAAACTGTAAATTTTTTTGTTCTAATTCAGTGGTGAAGAATGCCATTGGTAGTTTGATAGTGATTGAACTGAATCTGTAGATAGCTTTGGGTAGTACAGTCATTTTCACAATATTGTTTCTTCCAATCCAAGAACATGGTATATTTCTTCATCTGTTTATGTCATCTTTGATTTCTTTCATTAGTGTTTTATAGTTTTCTGAGTACAAGTATTTTGCCTTCTTAGGCAGGTTTATTCCTAGGTATTTTATTCTTTTTGTTGCAGTGGTAAATGGGAGTGTTTCCTTAATTTCTCTTTCTGATTTTTCATTGTTGGTGTATAAGAATGCCAGAGATTTCTGTGCATTAATTTTGTATCCTGCAACCTTACCAAATTCATTGATTAGTTCTAGTAGTTTTCTTTTGGCAGCTTTAGGATTTTCTATGTATAGCATCATGTCATCTGCAAACAGTGAGAGTTTTACTTCTTCTTTTCCAATTTGTATTCCTTTTATTTCTTTTCTTCTCTGATTGCTGTGGCTAGGACTTCCAAAACTATGTTGAATAAGAGTGGCGAGAGTGGACGTCCTTGTGTTGTTCCTGAACTTAGTGGAAATACTTTCAGTTTTTCACTGTTGAGTATGATGCTTGCTCTGGGTTTGTCATATATGGCCTTTATTATGTTGAGGTAAATTCCCTCTATGCCCATTTTCTGGAGGGTTTTTATCATAAATCGGTATTGAATTTTGTCAAAAGCTTTTTCTGCATCTATTGAGATGATCATATGGTTTTTATTCCTTAATTTGCTAATGTGGTGTATAATGTTGATTGATTTGTGTATATTGAAGAATCCTTGCATCCCTGGGATAAATCCCACTTGATCATGGTGTATGATCCTTTTAATGTGCTGTTGGATTCTGTTTGCTAGTATTTTGTTGAGGATTTTTGCATCTATGTTCCTCAGTGGTATTGGTCTATAATATTCTTTTTTGGTGATATCTTTTTCTGGTTTGGGTATCACGGTGATGGTGGCTTCATAGAATGAATTTGGGAGAGTTTCTCCCTCTGCAATTTTTTGGAAGAGTTCGAGAAGGATTGGTGTTAGCTCTTCTCTAAATGTTTGATAGAATTCACCTGTGAAGCCATCTGGTCCTGGACATTTGTTTGTTGGAAGATTTTATATTACAGTTTCAATTTCATTACTTGTGATAGGTCTGTTTATATTTTCTAATTCTTCCTTGTTTAGTCTTGGAAAATTGTACCTTTCGGAGAATTTGTCCATTTCTTCATGGTTGTCTATTTTATTGGCATATAGTTGTTTGTAGTAGTCTCTTATAATCCTTTGTATTTTTGCAGTGTCACTTGTGATTTCTTCTTTTTCATTTCTAATTTTATTGATTTGCATCCTCTCCCTTATTTTCTTGATGAGTCTGGCTAAGGGTTTATCAATTTTGTTTATCTTCTCAAAGAACCAGGTTTTAGTTTTATTGATCTTTGTCATTGTTTTCTTCATTTCTATTTCATTTGTTTCTGCTCTGATATTTATGATTACTTTCCTTCTACTGACTTTGGGTTTTCTTTGTTCTTCTTTCTCTAGTTGTTTTATGTGTAGGGTAAGATTGTTTATTTGAGATATTTCTTGTTTCTTGAGGTGAGCTTGAATTGCTATAAACTTTCCTCTTAGAACTGCTTTTGCTGTGTCCCATAGGTTTGGGGTCATCATGTTTTCATTGTCATTTGTTTCTATGTATTTTTAAATTTCTTTGATTTCTTCAGTGATCTCTTGGTTATTTAGTAATGTATTGTTTAGTCTCCATGTGTTTGTGTTTTTACCTTTTGTTCCTTGTAATTTATTTCTAATCTCATAGCATTGTGGTTGGAAAAGATGCTTGATATGATTTCAATTTTCTTAAATTTACCAAGGCTTGATTTGTGACCCAAGATATGATCTATCCTGGAGAATGTTCCATGAGCACTTGAGAAGAAAGTGTGTTCTGTTGTTTCTTGATGGAATGTCCTATAAATATCAATTATCAATTAAATATCAATTAAGTCAATTTGTTTAATGTATCACAGATCTCAGGGATTTAAATGGATGGAGCAGGATGTCCTGACACAGAGTCTGTCTTCCAATGACTGTCACTGTCTCAGTAACATCCTTCACACCTTATTTAAGCCCCATTCAGGGTCCAGCTGAGGCCTCAATTACATTCAGTCACCTGTCCCAGGGCCCTATAAGCTACAATGTCACAGTGGGAGAGCCCGACCAGGGCCTGAGGTGTCCCTCCTGTTGGCCTGGCCTCCAGGCCCTGAACTTGGCTCCTGTGTTCCCATTTCTCAACCAGGCCCCAACTTAGATGGGGCCGCCATTCCTCACAGGGTCCCATTGCCCAGTCAAGGCAGTGCATTCTCCCAAACTGAGCATCAGGAGTGGGGGGTGGTGACAGCACACCCATGTCTTCTTCATGTGAGACCCTGTGCTTTTGAAAGAGCAGGCACCCTGCCCTTGTGGGGGGAGCTGGCGGGTGACATGGGGCCCACGATGGGCAGGCAGTTCCCTGGGTGGGGAGGAGCCAATGTGCAAGGAGTTCCATGGTGGGTTCTCCTCTCCAGTGGCTTCTGTGCCCCAACCTCTCCCCGTGTCTCCCCTTGAAGACAGCTCGGTGCCCGTGCTGGGTGTCAGCCCCAGGGCATGAGGTCACCTGACCGGGAGCCATAGGAGCCGTCAGCCACTGCCCCCTCTACACACACACACACACACACACACACACACACACACACTGCAGGGAAGCAGGACCTGAGTGCAGGGTTCTCAGCGGCCCTGAACGCCCCACCCGGAATCGGCCAGCGGAATGGACAGACCGGATCTCCCGGCCCAGACCATGCAGGACTGTCCTGCCTGGGCTTCCAGTGCAGCCGCCTCCTTCTGGAAGCCTGGGAAGCTGGAATCAGGCCACTTCTTGTCTGTCCTTGTAGGAGACTGGGCTGCACTCTAAGAAGTTCGTGGCTAACCCGTGGATCCTGACCATCTGGTGGCCAGAGATATTGGTAACATTTCTGTTTTGCCTGTTGAAATGTTTAATGACAAAGATTTTGTTCACTTTCCTGATGTGGGTGTCCAAAGATGAGAGACCCCTGGGTGTGATCTGTACCTCCTATGAGATCAGCCCTAAGCTAGTTTAAACATGATCAAGTTCTGTCTACAGAGTAGATTTAGACCTCTGCATGTCCTGTCTACTGATTCTGTTTAGAGTTGACCATGTGTTATCTATAATAAGAAGATTTAGAGCTGACCATGTTCTGTGTGTGCTAGGACTATGGGAACCTGGGCAGAAACCTGGCCTAGCCTCAGTACTGGGAAGCTCCATGCCTGCATCTGAAGGTCAGTGCTTAGATGTCTGGGGTCTGGAGCTGAGGTGGGCTTGTCTATGTAACAGCCTCTCCTCTGAGTGTGGTTACCTGGCCCTCCCAAGGGTCAGTGCTATGGTCGGGGCCTTAGTCTTAATCCCTGCAAGGTTCACCTTCCCTGGGTCTCCTGGAGAATCCGCAGGAGGGCTACCTGGCAATAATTCCAATTCACCAGCACGTGCATGGTGCGTAGGGAGGCAGGTTTAGCTGGTGAATTGATTGCAGGGCACGCAGGTCGGGCAAAAGCCCGATGGGTAACAGCTGAGGCTGCTGCTGAGCTCTCCTTCCAGTCTACCGTCCCTACTCAGAAGCGTCCAGAGCTGCCCCCTGCTTTCAGCCCTGCTGTCCTGTGAGTTATCTCAACAAGTATGTGAGACGAGAAAGGACTGAGCCTGCCAGAACCAAGTAGTGTGCTCAACTTTAGCATGAAAGCTTTAAAAACAGGTAAAATCACACAGAACCAAAGAGAAAAGAGGAGGACTTCTCTGGGACAAATGTGGGGAGAGGAGACCCACCTTACACTTTTTTCCATCCCAGGAGGTCCCAGGGACGCAGCTTGTTTCCACAGTAGGGGAGCCACCAGCAAAGCCATGGTGTCCTGACCAAGGGGACGTGTGACCCCAGGTGCAGGGTCTGGGGAGGTGAGGTCACACTGGGACTGTGGACATGTGACCCAGGTGGAAGTGTCTGGGGAGGAGAGGTCACCTGTTGAGAGAGAACGAGTGACTTTAGGTGCAGGGTCTGGGGAGGTGGGTCACCGTGGTGAGTGTGGATGTGCGACTCCAGGTAAAGGGTGCGGAGACTGTGTGGGTCTCACCACATCTGCATGGGTCGGGATCACATGTACGGGGAGACCCCATATCTGCTCTTTGCCTGCAGTGTGTCTTTTCCCCTTTGAGATTTCCAGGGTGTTGCCCTGATTAACCTGTGGTACCTTTTCTTCTCTTAATCTTCTCACATTCATATGAGGTCAGGCATGTTTGAGTGGGTTGCTGCTCTGTGTTCTAGTGAGTGACAACACTTGGTGGTATCATATTAATATCATCACATATCATAAGTCTAATATATGCGGGTCACCACTGCCTGGGTCCCCCTGGACAGAGGTCAGGTGAGCACAGGCTAGCCCCCCCTAAGAATGGTCTCCCATGTGACATGTGAGGGTACCGTGATGGCCCCTAAGGTAGGGGACTGTGTCTGGGCCTCCGACATCTGTGATGAAGGGGAGTGGAAATGGAATCTCAATGAACAAGACATTATTTTAAGAATTTATTTTAAGTGAAATAAAACACACGTCACATACCCTTTACCATCTTCAACATTTTAATGCACGTTTCTGAGGCATCAGATCTATTCACTTTCTCGTGGAGCCATCACCACCATCCCTAGAACTTTGCACCTTGCAAAACCAAAATTCCACAACCACGAACGTCTCACTCCCCATTCTCTCCCACTTCCCCTGGCACCGATATCCACTTCAGTCCCTGAGTTGTGGACTCCAGGGCACCCACTGGAGTGGAATCCTGCCGTGTTTGCTGAGGGGTCACTTTGGAAGAGCTGACTTTCAGTCTGAAGCTCTGCCTGTTTGCATCTGAAGAATCTGCATTTAAGGAGAGTGTGTATGAGGAAGGGGCTGTATGAGGGACAAAGGTGTCTGGGGTACAGATGAGCCAGGACCTGACCAGCTGCCTTTTGGGTCCTCTGGACCCATCTCTTGGTCTGTGCCTCATCTGCATCATCACTGTTCCCGCTGGCACCCCTGGGGTGTTGTCTGAGTGAGATTCCCCTGGTGCCCCTGCTCTCCTCCCCTCCTCCTGCTGGTTGGGGAGGAAACTGCTTGCTGTGGGGTCTGTACTCCTGAGGCAGGAAGGGCCCTGCAGCGTGGACCTGCAGAGTGTGGGTGTGGTCCCAAGAGCATGGGACCCACATAGGACACAACATCGGGGCGTGACAAGTGCTAGGGCTGCCTCATCACTGACAGGGAATGTTGCCAAGATGCTGCTCGGGAGGGCGTGGTGGGTGGCCTGGGACTCCAGAGGCCCCATTCCTACCCTGGAGCTTGGAGAGTGCATCCCCATGGGCTCCAGATTCCCCCCATATCTCAGCCATATCCCTCTGTCCTGTCTTTGACCTCAGGAAAACGAGCTCTCTTTTCCACAACATAGGCCTGGTCCTGTCGGTATTAGGATTCTTTAATTTAGGCGTCCTGGGAGAGCAGCTCTTTTTAGGCCTGAGAAGGAACAGCTCAGGAGTGTACAACAATTTCAGATGAAACTAATATTCATTGACTATGTATACTCGGTTGTTGACTTCTATTAGTCATTATTCTCCTGGTTTTAGCTCTGATGTGGGGATTACAGAGGATCAACATTTAAATCTTCATAATCTGTGAATCTGTAGCTTCAGTATCATTACTGACCCATAGTTTTTTATGGTTTGGTTAGAGTTATTGATTTCATGTATCATGTAAAGGATTCACAATGATGATAGGGCAACTAAGATTATAATAATGGCTAGTAAATTGTTCACATTTTCTCTACCTGTGCATCTATTGTATGTATATGAGTTAGTTTAGATGTCAATATTAGTGAAATAATAGAGGACTAGAGAACTTATTTTTAAAATCACAATGTGTGTGATGAAAATGTAAAAGTTCTTCCACAATTGGTGATGTTGTATCTTGAGAGCCTAGATGAAATTGATATACCTTAGTGATATACAGAATTTTAGCCTATGATTTAACTTTGACAAAGCTACATCACTTTTTACTTTTATATCATTTATTGAGAAAGACATAATTGTTATGGTGTTGGCTTGAAACTGGTTGAAAAGGACTTGAGTCCTACCTTATTTTACATTTACATAGGTAGGATCTTCAAATATAGGATATGGTGGAGGGCATCCGTGCAACCATTCTACGTTAGGAGTAGCAGTTTCCACTGCTGAGACTTCTTGTTTAGACGCAAATGCTTTTCAAAGTATGAAGATTATTAGCATTACTGCTGCTACTGAGAAGAATGAGCCGAAAGACAAAACACTTCATGTTGTGTGTGCCTCAGGGTACTCAGACTAACGTAGTGACATCCCTGAGAGGCCAAGAAAGTGCTGCAGGAAGTCATATTTACTAGTACAATATACCTGTGAAGTGAGTTTTGCTACTGCTGAGTTAACTGTGTAACCTGAGAATAGTGGGAATCAGTGTAGGAAGCCTCTTATAATAGTGAAGACTGCTCCCATGGACACTACGTCATGGAAGTGTGCTACTACATAGTATGTGTCCTGGAGGACAATGTCTGGGGATGAGTTGGCTAAAATGATTCCTGTCAAACCACTTACTGTAAAAAGAAAAACTAAAGCCTAAAACTCATAATATGGTGGGAGGTCATATGATATTATCTCCGTGAACAGTTGCTAATCAGGTACTTCCCTGGTGGCACAGTGTTAAGAATTCGCCTGCCAATGCAGGGGACATGGGTTCGAGCCCTCGTGTGGGAAGATTCCACATGCCGCGGAGCAAAAAGCCCGTGCGCCACAACTACTGAGCCTGCCCTCTAGAGCCCGCAACCCACAACTACTGAAGCCCACGTGCCTAGAGGACGTGCTCTGCAACAGTAGCAGCCACTGCAATGAAAAGGCCGTGCAACGCAACGAAGAGTAGCCCCCGCTCACCGCAACCAGAGAAAGCCCACGTGCAGCAACCAAGACCCAACGCAGCCAAAAGAAAAAAAAAAGAACAATTAAAGAAAGAGTTGCTAATCAGCTAGATAGTTTTACTCCTGTATGGATAGAAGTAATTATGGTAGCTGATGCAAAGTGTGCTCCTGAGTCAACAGCTATCCCTATGGTAAACATACGATGGGCCCACAAGAGAAATCCTAAAAAGCCAGTAGACGTGACTCATACTATTCCCAAATCGCTGAAAGGCAGTTTTTGTCCTAAATAGTATGTAATGATATGTGAGTTTATAACAAACCCTGGTAGGCCATGAATACAGACTTCATGGTGACCAAAGAATCAAAATAGGTGTTGGTATAGGATTCGGTCTCCTCCTGCAGGGTCAAAGAAAGTAGTGTTTAGATTTCTATCTCTTAACAGTGTGGCAATTCTGGCTGCTCGGACTGACGTTGGTAATTATAGTAATATGGCTGTAGTTGGGGAAGATTAAACAAATAATGGTGTTTGGTATTGGGATATGACTGCTGGTTTTGTATGAAAGACTATAGTGATAAAAGTAATAATACCAAGAATTGAAGAGACACCTGCTAAATGTAAGGAGAAAATGGTTAGGTCGACAGAGGCTCCTGCGTGGGCCAGATTGCAGGCTAGAGCTGAATACACGGTTCCACTGGTACCAGAACCAGCTTCCACTGTTGGTGATATGAATAGGAGTAAGAATGATGGGGGAAGTACTCAAAAGTTTACATGATTTTTTTGGGAAAATGCTACCACAGGTGTCTGAGTTATTAGTGGCCCAAGTCCATTTTCAAACCCTGCAATATAATGTGTACAACTATAAAGAAAATTATTACAAGTGGAGGGACTGTTATGACTACCTTACAGATTTGGGCATCTCCAAGTAGCACTCCAGGTTAGCATAGCTCAGCCTGGATTAATATACTTAAGGTGCTGCCTGCTACTCCAGCTCAAGCACCAAATAGTAAATATAAAATGCTGGTATCTTTGTGATTTGTTGAAAATAATCAGCAGTGTATGAACAGAGGTAAAATGAGTGAGCTAGCTTTAGACTATAAATCTAAAGACAGAGATTGAGCCCTCTTTCTGGCAAACCCTGTGATGAATCAAGAAATTGAATTGTAACTTCAGAGAAGCAGCTTCAATTCTGCCGGTGGCTTTCCTGCCTTTTTTTTTCTTTCTTTCTCAAATGAAGGAGAAGTAGACTGAAACCAGTTGACTAGAGGATTTGCCTGTTAACTGAAGTTTCCTGGGGTTAAAACTCATCAATATCCTAAAGATTTGGCTGAATTACAATGTTTGCTTTACATTCAATTGATGTAGGATGAAGTCTTGCAATCCTTATTTTTAGGAATTAAGTAAATTTTACTTGTTTAGGGTTTTGAAAGCTCTTGGTCTGAACTGACCTAAATTCCTAGTCCAGCACTGATAGAATGGGTGTTATGTGTAGGAATCGTGTGGATATTATGATTGGTAATGATAGGAAGGTTATTTCTTTGTATGTTCAAATTGTTTTATTTTTGTGTTGTTTAATGAAGGGAACATAGTGATGTGGGGTATGTTAGCTGCAAGTAGAAATATATGCTGAGGACTGCTATGATGGCTATCCGTGTTGGTAGAATGATGTTATCATTTTTGTTGTCTCTTGGGTAATTATTCATTTGGGTAAAAACGCTGATAGTGATGGGTGATGTCCTAATGATACTATAATGGTGAGGAAAAGGATTGTGATGGGAGGTGTTTTATCTCATGTGTGTGATAATGGTACTCTTGTAGTACATGATCTGGGCATAAATAAGAAGAGAGTGTTGTTATGATATAAATTCGTATGTTTTGGATTGTTATAATCTGAATATACATTATAATAGCTGTTATTCATCCTCTATGGGCAATTGATGAGGAGGGTGTAATTTTTTCCAGGTGAGTATGGCTTAGTGTGCCTCAGCCTCCAGCTATGATTTATAATATCACTATGATTAATAGTATATTTAGATTGATGGATGGTGACATGTGGTATAAAACTGATAGGGGTGCACTTTTGTCATGTAAATAGCATCAGACCTGCTGTTCATGGGATGCCTTGTGTGACTTCAGACACCCAGAAGTGAAATGGGGAAAGCCCTACTTTTGCGACAAGGGTGATTGTCATGAGGGTGGATGCTGCTGGATTAAAGATTTTTGTTATTCATTGTGTGCTTTGACCAGAGTATATTAGATGAATGATAATAGCCATTATAAGTAGTATTGATGTGGTGGATTGTTTTAGGGAATATTTGTTGGATGCTTCTGTAGCTTATGGGTTCGTGTTTTTTTATTAGAATGGGGATACCATTAACCAGTGTGAGCTTGTTATACAATTATATTTCCTGAGATAACAGTCAGTAGAATGATGATAGTAAAAACAATGAGAGTTTATTAGTACAGGAAGGATATAAAACATTTTGCGGGTATGGGCCTGGAGCTTAATTAGAGAACCTTACTATATAGCATGTGGTGTAATGTGGTAGCATGGAGAATGTAAAATTCTTAGGAAGAATTCAATTCCAGGAAGAGCATTGAAACCTCTATGATTTACTCGATCAAAGTAACTCTTTTGTCAGACATGTTTCTTAAGTTTGTGGTGGGTTGACTGGTCTGATGACAGGTAGTGAAAACTCTCATATACATCGGGCTAATGTTAGTAGTAAAAAAACTTTTTATAAGAGATGTATATGTTGATCATATCAAACTTCTGGGTAGGATGCTCGAATTCATAGAAAGGAGATTGTTAGATGTGTTTTAATGATGACTTGGGCTGTGTATAATTCTGGCACCTAGGGATTGTCGAATGCTCCTAAAAATAGATTGTTGTGGAAACGTTTATTATAAGGAAATTGACATATTCTCTAGGAAGGACGGGGTGAATGGGACTGCTACATTTTCTACATTGAAGACATATACAGGTTTTGATTCTACTTCTGTTAAATCAAGTGGGGATTCATTGGATTTCTGCTACCGCGGAGATAATCAAATTCTCGGTAGGGGTCAGGAGAAAATTAATCATAGGTGTTCTCGTGTAATAATTACTATTGAAAGTGTAAATGATCCATTTATCAGTAAGACTGAGAATAGAATAACTGGTACATTACTTCATATGAGATTGTATATTCTACTGTCCCTAGGGCTCCAGTGAGTGAGTATTTTGAATGTGAAGCTCATCCGGATCTGAGGATGGAATCAATGGCTAGGTGTGATATGGCTAATATAAATAATATGCCTACATTTATATTAATTAATGGATAAGATATGGGAAGAGGAATTCATGTTGTGAGAGCAAGGGTTAAGGCTAGCATTGGGGCAATAATATATAAATTGATAATGTTGATGGACATAGTGGTTCTTTAATACGAAATTTAAATGCCTCAGCAATGGGTTGCAATCATCCATGGGGGCTGATGATTTTTGGCCCTTTCTGGATTTGTGTATAGCATAGGATTTTCCATTTAGTTAATATGAGGAATGCTATGGTGAATTAAATTGGGTCATTTGTGAAAGAATGTTGATTATAAACATATTCTTAGGAAGAGGACTTGAACCAGTGCAGATAAAGGTTTCAGTTTTACATAATTACCGGGCTCTGCCACCGTAACAAACCCGGTTCTACAGTAGGGTATGTATAAATTAATTGAATGTAGATTATATCATCATTTAGTTTGAAGACATTTTGTAAAGTAAGCCGTATTGTTCTTGTCCTTTCCTACTGGAAGAAATCTGCAATAGACAGAAAGCAGCCAGGATGACTCCAGTCTGAACTCAGACCACGTGAGACTTTAATCGTTGAACAGACAATTAATAACAGTTATACCACTGAAATGTTGTGATCCAGCATCGAGGTCATAAACCATATTGCCGATATGAACTCCAGAATACAATTACACTCTTATCCCTAGTAAAAGTTGTTCCATTGATCAGTGTTTTAGAAGAACAGGTGATAAAACACTTTGACTAGCTGGTCTAAATTTTGATCACTCAGAAGTGGTTTCATTCTCCAAAAAATAAATGGCGCATTGGCTCAAGGCGCACGGGCTTCAGTAGTTGTGGTGCACAGGCTCAGTAGCTGTGGCCCACTGGCTTAGTTGCTCCGTGGCAAGTGGGATCTTCCCAGACTGGGGATCGAACCCATGTCCCCTGCACTGGTAGGCGAATTCTTAACCACTGCATCACCAGGGAAGTCCCAGAATTGCAGTCTCCCTTCTAATATACCTTAAGCCCAAAGAATCCATGGAAAATTGTTACAGAAAATAAGACAATAAAACATTGTAAGGACTATAACAGGAGCATATAGTACACAGTTCATATAGACACAGCCCAAGCACTTACAAAGTATATTAAAAGGGAGGCTGCAATTGTTTTATTATTTTATTTTTTTAACATCTTTATTGGAGTATAATTGCTTTACAATGATGTGTTATTTTCTGCTGTATAACAAAGTGAATCAGTTATACATATACATATGTTCCCATATTTCTTCCGTCTTGCATCTCCCTGCCTCCCACCCTCCCTATCCCACCCCTCTAGGTGGTCACAAAGCACCGAGCTGCTCTCCCTGTGCTATGTGGCTGAGGGAGGCTGCAATGTTAAAAGAATAAGATAAGTTATACCCACAAACTCCCAATCTTTCCTGAAACGTTGCAATCTGGAACCCTACTGTAGGAAGCAGAAGATTCCAGGAGACATTCTACAAATGAAGGACTCTAAACCCTGTGGTTGGATAAGGAATTCTGGAAGGAAGGTATCCTCACGCAAGGGGAGCAGGTTCCTATACTTGTCTAACATCACATCCCTGGACAGTTCCCACTGATCTTGGTCCAGGCATTGCCTGTCCTCTTGAGAGAAAACTATGGCCATATCCTGGAATGTCAGCAGTCCCTGAAATTAAAAGTACACATGCCGTCTGGCCACGGGAAGAGTTCATAATGTGACCCAAGAAGAAAAGAGCAAGTTAAGAGAACTGGTTTTAATTTAGAAGAGTGTCTCCAATTATCCACTAATATATATATATATATATATATATATATATATTTTTTTTTTTTACAAAGTACGTTTCTCTATCTTATTTTTAACTACAAGAAAAGAGTGTGGCATGTGATCCACAAAACCAGCATAGAGACTGTACTTATCTGGAAAAGAAATGTTAAAGTGATGGTTTCAACACAGGCATATGCATTTTTGAGTGTTTTATTTATATCAAATTGGATAAAATGTGTGTATTTCTCAGACAGAAGAGACACGTCGAGGCAGGAATGTACCTTTCAGCTATTCATGGGTACAGAAGTACACTGGGGAGACTGTACAAGTTCAGATTGTGATTCAGTAGGTCCGGTGGGCCTGAGTTCTATTTTTTTAACAAGCTCATTTTTAACTAGTGATGCCACAGTCTCTGATTCATTAACGACAATTGTGAATAGCAGAGACATAATTAGAAAGGTAAAAATTCATATTTAATTTTGAACTTAAAGTGTTTTATGGATTTTACACCTTTAATAGGATAGTAAGTACAGCAGCAACAATCATTTGTGAATATTTACTATAGACCGTGTATCTTTCTAACTTTTTAATGTAGGATTCCAGGAAGAAGGCCTGGGCTGCGGTCACAGTGGGCGGGGCCCTCAGGCCGGGCCGCCCCTCCAGGAACCCCGACGGGGCCCTGCGCTCCTGGCGGCTCCCTCCCCCGGCGCCCCCGTCCCTCCCAGAAGGCCTCGGGGCAGAGCGGTCCCACCCGCTGCGCCCAGAACGGAGCCCGCCTTTCCGCGGAGCTGGAGTTCTCGGCTCGGGGTCTTTTCCGTCTGCCGTCACGGAACTGCCCTGGGAGCCCGAGGGGAGGGCGGCCTCACTGACGCTGCCGGCTGTGGAGGGGCCCCGGCGGCCGAAGCCGCGACACTCGTGCGGACGGCGGGCCGGGTAAGTGGGCGCCGACCCTCCGCCTGGTCAGGTGCCCGGGCGGCAGCGCAAGACCAGCTTCTGAGGGGCAGGGGTTCGCTGCCACCCGCCGCTGCTGTGCAGAAAGGGCGGCCCCCAGCGTCCGGTCCCGGGAACTTCGGTCCCTCCTCTCGCCCCTGCCCTCGGCCTGGCTCGCGGGGCCTGGGGGGCGTGGGGAGGGGGTCGGCCTGAGTGTCCTGAGGGGAAACGGGGCAAGGGAGGCGCAGGGCCCGGCTGCAGCGTCAGCGCGCCTCCCCCCGACTGCGGGGAAGGCGGCTAAAAACTCCTCCCGAGGCTCGCAGGCCCCTTATTCAGCGGAGTCCCTCTGCCCTCCTTCCTCCCTGAGCTAAAGTACCGGGGGGAGGGGATAGGGCAGGGCACTGGCGCAGGTAATGGGGACCCTCAGCAGGTGACTGTTAACTAAGGAAAACCGGCTCTCCCCACGTGAGGAATGCAGCGCTTTTCTTTGTTTGCGGAGATGCCAGAGTCTGGGCTCCCTGAATTCCTTCCTTTCATATGCACCTCAGCGCTCTGGGGCCTGCATTCTGTATTTGCATATCCTGAGATCCTCAGGCCCCGCGCCTCACAAACATTCCCACACCATCATTGGGGAAACGTTATCTAAACACCTAAAGTTCTGCCTCTGTAAAAGGGAACCCTCCTTCAATATGCAGACCACATTCTGATCGCCAGCCCTACGAAGGACGCCTCTGAACTACCTAGCCAATAAAGATAGAAGGTGTCCAAGAAAAAGGCTCAAATATCCCAGGCTAAGGTGACCTGCCTGGGCTTCATTCTCACAGAAGTTCGGAGAAGGGCATCCCAAGAAAGGGAAGAAGCCATTTGCAGCCTTACCCCTTCTAAAACTAGAAGACAGCTTAGGGGTTCCTGGGGAGGCCGAGGTTTGCTGCATCTGGATCCCTAACTACAGTCTAATAGCTGGGCCTCTACATGAAACACTGACACGAAAAGATGATGATCCTTTTGAATAGAATCCAGAAGCAGCCTTTCAAGAATGGAAAGAGCAGTCAGTTCAGACCCTTGCCCAGGAACTCCCTAATTTAGCTGAACCCTTTGACCTTTACATTCCCGGTCGAAGGTGAATTGCCCTTGGAGCATTAGTGCAAAAACTGGGACCACTTGAAATGGAGCAACGCAAGAATGCCCTTCAGGTAGGATAAACTTGGTCACCAAGGGCTTTGCCCGCCGCCCCATCAGGCCAGGATACTGGGGGTATCTAAAACCTGGAAATCAGCAGCCCGCAAGGCCAGCTCCCTCCCAAGGGAAAAGGACCCCACGTGGTGATCTTAACCACCCACCATGCCCTGAAGTTGCAGGGGTTGCTCCGTGGACACACAGACCTCGAGAGAGGAGGCCCTCCTACTCCAACCTCCAGAGAGACAACCGGGGGCAACGGGCCCCAATGACGACTCATGTGACCATCACTTGACCTGGAGTTTCTCTCAGAAAACAAGAGTGTGCCCCGAAAGAGCAGACTACTGCTTGCAGGACTTACTGCACCCAGAGGGGAGCTAATAAGCTTGGCGGGGGAACCGTATATCACGCTGTCACCATAGAAAAGCCTACAGACACCGCGGTGACGGCAGCCAATGAGACCGGCTGGACTCCTGGCTACTTCAAAAGGCCGTTGACTCAGTGGCCGTCATGGTCCTGGATCACCACCGGCCCTGGACTGTCTGGGAGTTGAGCAGGCAGGGCTCCGACACCTGGTGCTGTTTGTACGTTAATTGAGGGGCCTAATTGAAGAAAGCGCAGACTACTGGTCAGAGCATCTAGGCTGGCAGAAACCGTCAGCCTAAGGTGGCCGAACAAATGTGGGGCGGGGTAAAACCTGCCCCCCCCCCCACAGCGTCTCTGCGCATCTCTTTCCTGGACCCTTAGAGGTCATTAGAATCTATAACACTTCCACTGCTGGTGCTCAGGCGGACGAGCAGTGAGGCGGGAGGCCTGCGGACAATCGACCTCACCTGGAGGCTGCTGGGGAGAAGTCCTGCCCCTCCCCCCGGGTATGAGGACTACCAACTCAGCACGAAGCACTTACAGAAGAGGGGTCTGTACCCTCAGCACCCCAAGAGTGAGGAACGGGACAAAAAGCAGGAGGTGTTTGTCTCCGGCAAAGCCCATTCAAAATTCCTGGGAGATAAAATTAGAATCTGGGCAATAAAGTAAAGTCTAACCTTTTTTTCCTTTGTGCTTTGTCTAATTTCACTTGCTCCTAGGTTTCCACATGCAGAGGTCCCACACCCGGCACTTCAGACCCGATTTCCTAGTGCAGAATGGCTGGGCCGACACCTCAGCTCGCGGGGCCCCTGCAGACTCCGCGACATAGAGCCTGAGCTGCAGGCAACCCGGCCCTCGAGAGCTCCGCCCCCTCCCTCCCGCTGCCGGGATCCCTACCCAGCAGCCCCGCCCACAGCCCGCAGGGGAGCGCACGCTCTCACCTCTCCATTCTCTGATCAAAATATAAAGTTTCCTTTGCTTCTGAACCAAACTTAGTCTCGTTCTTTTGGCTCCAACGACACTGGGCAGGGGGACCCTTGTTGGGGTCCGCTCTGGAGGATCAGTAACAGAAATTGAGAACATTGTAACTTCAATGAACAGATGTGTGAGCCAAACTGTAATTAACAGGGCTTCCCTGGTGGTGCAGTGGTTGAGAATCTGCCTGCCAGTGCAGGGAACATGGGTTCGAGCCCTGGTCTGGGAAGATCCCACATGCCGCGGAGCAACTGGGCCCGTGAGCCACAACTACTGAGCCTGCGCGTCTGGAGCCTGTGCTCCGCAACAAGAGAGGCCCATGCACTGCGATGAAGAGTGGCCCCCGCTCGCTGCAACTAGAGAAAGCCCTTGCACAGAAACGAAGATCCAACACAGACAAAAATAAATAAATAAACTTATTTAAAAAAAAAAGTTAGATAAATAAATAAATAAATTTTAAAAACCCCTGTAATTAACATAGAGCAGTGTATAAGGCTCGGGTAAAATAAGATGTTTCTAAGACTTCCATTTGATATTTCCATCACTTTATTATAAGCAAGTTCAGTAGAGGGGTTTGTCTTATTTGTCAGGTCAATATTAGAGAAATGACATGATATCTTTCCAAGGATGGACATCTAATAATCTTGGCTGAAGCTTCAATCTTGTTTTGAATGCTTTTCCACTGAAAATGAGACCTCTCTTTCAGCTCCCCCATTTCCGAGAAGTATAAAACCTTATACCGTATTATTACCAAACGGAAAACGTGGGAGATGGGATAAATTAACAGTTTGGGATTAACACATACACACTGCTATGTATAAAATAGATCATCAACAAGGAACTTCTGTATAACACAGGGAACAACATTCAATATTCTGTAATAACCTATAAGGGGAAATCACCTGAAAAAGAATACATATCTATATCTACATCATGTATCAATGACAGATAAAAATGTAACCTAAGGGAGGCCGATGGTGAGCGCTTCTGACCCTGAAGATTTCAGTCAACTAAAGCTCAGACTCTGACTACTGCCTAAGGCCCTTAATGAACATACGTGTACCCATAGCTTAAAAATTTCCCAGTTTGGGGTTCGGGGAGACACTGATTTGGAAAAATCCCTGGTGTCCTCCTTACATGAAAGGGACTCTACCTACAGCTAAAACATGCCTGACACCCAGAGGATGGTACACCGTTTTGACCCGGAAGAGTTTGGAAAAGTCACCTCATCTCCTCATCTCCTGGTAGTCGGGTTCACCCCTCCAGCCTCTTTTCTAACAAGCTCCCCACCTGCAGAATCAGCAGCTTTAACCTCCTGTTTCGTACAGTTAGAAATTTGTCCGGAGGATGAACGGGAAGAGGCGGAACCAATGAGAGACCAGCCCTAGGTGTTTGGACAGGCACATGTCACTCTAATTTCCAAGCAGGAAGAAGAACTAACTAAAGTCTCAGCCTGCACCCAGGAACAAGAGTAGGGCCTGAAGCAATCCTGGGGTTTTGTGGCCAGTGCCCAAAAAAGGGACTTAAAAAATGGAGCTCAGGGGCACTGCAATTGACAAACCTGCAGGGTTATAAATGATAACAATCTTCCAAAAATATATTGAGGTAAGGCAACGAAAAGGATTTGAGAGCAAGGCAGAATTGCAAGAAACAGTTTTCAAGAGATAGTTTGGAGTCGCCTTTAAAGCACATGAAAAGCGGCAGAACTTCGACAATGGTGCAGTTAGCCAAAAAGGGCCTATGCGTTTTTCCTGAATATATTTAGTAAAAAACGCAGACGCCCTTTTTGGCCAACCAAGCAAGCGGGCAATGCAAATCAGCACTACAAAGAAGTCTCACTCGCATCTGTCAAAAGGGCCATCCTGGAAAAGTGTAAAAACCAGAAATGCAGGACAAGCCATGGAGAAAAGGGAGCCTTGTTACGCTGATGGGCGGGATGTAAAATGCCAACGGCCACTCTGGAGAAGTGTATGGTGTTTCCTAAAACATCTAAAAATCAGAGCTACAGTGCATAGGGCACTTCCACTCATAGGCGTGTATATTCGGAAAACCAAAAATCGACAGGACACAGGCACCCCAAAGTTTAGGGCTGCTCGGTTGACAAGGACCTCGACTCGGGTAAACCTTAAATATCCCAGGAAACAAAAAAATGGGTAAACAAGTTGTGGTACTTATGTACAATGGAATATCACTCAGCCATGAAATCAATGTCCTAAGGCTAGTAGCAGCATAATGAGTGATTTAGGTACGATGATACTAAGAGAAATAAGTCACACAGGTAACGAAACTTATATCACTTATAGACGGAATGTAAAAATCTCTACACATGAACTGTACAAAACAGAACGGAGTCACACATTTAGAAAACACACTATGGCTGCTTACGGGGAAAGATGAGGTGGGGTGATGCATAAAACAAGAGTTTGAAATTAGCACAGATACCTTTCCATCAACCAAATATATAATAGACAAGACCTACTCATTGCTCAGTGAACAGGACTCAACACACCCTATTCACCGCAGAAGACTATATCTGCATAGTAAGAGTCTTAAAAAGTATTTATTGATATCTCTCTGTAAGTGAATCAAGTGGGTGTAAAGCGGCATAAACACAGCATTGAAAATCAGCTAAACCCCATTATAAATATAAATTACAAAAAAAAAAAAAGAAAAAAGATAGTGAAAGAGAAATTCTTAAAAATTCGTTCAGGAACTGTGATGCAACCTGGATTGACCACATCTAGACCCACAGCAGGAAGAGACATAAGGCTGGACACTCTTGGGTCCGACAGGATTGGTGAGGTTGCGTGAGCAAATGCAGACCCTTTAAAGTAATACTGTGTGCTACCCATTCCATGGGTCCCAAATCTCCAGGTTCAAGGGAATCTTCCTACAGCTAAAACATGCATGGGAAACCCAGAGTATGGTACACCCAGTGATTGGGAAAGGTTTCTAAAACGCACGTTATTTTTCATCTCCTGGTGCTCGGGTTTGCCATTCCAGCCGCTTTACTATCAATCTCCCCACTTGGAGAATCAGCACCTTTAACCTCCTGTTTCGTACAGTTTGCAAATTGTCCAGAGGATGAACGGGGAGAGGGGGAACCAATGAAAGACCAGCTCTAGGTGTTTGGACAGGCACATGTCACTCTAATTTCCAATCAAGAATAAGAATTAACCAAAGGCTCAGCCTGCCCCCCCCCACCCAGAACCAGAATAGGGCCTGAAGCAATCATGCGGTTTTGTGGCCAGCTCACAAAAAAGCGAGTTGAAAGATGGAGCTCAGGGGCACTGCAATTCACAAACCTGTACAGTTATAAAGGACAACTATCGTCCAAAAATATATTGAGGGAAGGCAACGAAGAGGATTTGAAAGCAAGGCAGAATTGTAGGAAACAGTTTTTTTTTTTTTTTGCATTACGCGGGCCTCTCACTGCTGTGGCCTCTCCCATTGCGGAGCACAGGCTCCGGACGCGCAGGCCCAGCGGCCATGGCTTATGGGCCTAGCCGCTCCGCGGCATGTGGGATCTTCCTGGACCGGGGCACGAACCCGTGTCCCCTGCATCGGCAGGTGGAATCTCAACCACTGCGCCACCAGGGAAGCCCTAGGAAACAGTTTTTAAGAGGTAGATTGGAGTCGCCTTTAAAGCAAGTGAAAAGAGACAGAACTTCAACAATGATGCAGTTGACCAAAAAGAGTGTATGCACTTTTTTTCCTGAATATAGTCAAGACTGAGTCCCCAGAAGGGCCCTCCTACTGCCAGGCACAGCCCAGTTTGGGTCCCTCCTTTTGCACCAGGGAGTTGCAGGTGTAGACAGTTCGAAAGAACCTCTTTCTAGGCTCTTGTAGCAAAGTCATGGCCACCAGTCAGACTGCCTCCTGGCCATCCTGCAGGGCACAGAGCACAGCAAAGGGTATCCACCCCTTCTACAGCAATGTCAGTCGGCTCACCGGCTTGGCAAGGTAAGTACCCGGGTTCCATACCCTGCCCCACATGAATGTACAGCTCCGCCTGTTCCCTACAGATAAATGCACACAAGATAAATGCAGCCCTGATGCCCTCTCCCCATCCTGTTCCTGTAGAAGGCGGTGGCAGAAATGAACCGCCTGGGCATGATGGTGGACTTGTCCCATGTCTCGGATGCTGTGGCACGGCGAGCCCTAGAAGTGTCACAGGCACCTGTCATCTTCTCCCACTCAGCTGCCCGGGGCGTGTGCAGGAACACTCGGAATGTTCCTGATGATCTCCTGCAGCTTCTCGTGAGAGACTGCCCTGGCCCTAATCCCTAAAGCAAGAGGTTTAAACCAGGAGCCCTTGAACCTGAGCCTCTTCTTCCTCAGTTTCCTCAAACCCCAGGTTAAATATCTTCTGCCCCCAAAACCCACGGTCCACAGCCCCTGAACTCTTGAGCCCTAGGTGGGGGTCTAGGTGGTAAGATACTCCTCCAAACCCGGAAACCCAGGGCCAAGACACCACCCAGACCCGGGCTGCGGCTCCTCCATTCACACAAACCCAGAGAGGAGACGACTCTGACCTCAAGGCCAGGGCTGAACACCTTTCTCACAGGGGCCGAGAGAGTGAACAGGCAGGTGGCTGTGCTGGGAGCCAAGCTGACTGTCCACCGGTCCGCCCCTGCAGAAGATGAACGGTGGCATCGTGATGCTGTCCTTGTCCGTGCGGGTGCTGCAGTGCAACCCGTTAGCCAACGTGTCTACTGGGGCAGGTGAGCCTCGCCCTGGGCTCTCTGAAAACTCTGATTTGGAGCTGAAGCTGGGTCCAAATTTGGGGAGGACTTCAGAAGAGCCCCAGTGGTTTGACCCACCTGTTGGCAATAGGTACAGCTCCCCAAAACCCAATAATGGACGGTACACAGCACCTTGGTGCCATGTGGAACTGGAGCCATGGAATCAAAACTGTGATAATGATGGGTATCAGGGAGGCTGTCAGACACAGAGCCCGGGTGCTGCCCATCTGTGCCTCTGCAGGGGCTCCTAAAGCACACTGCCCCTACCTCTGGCCAAGGGACTGGACAGCTCCTTAGGTCTCTGGGGTCTTCACCAGTTGTACTCTTGTTCCTCTCTCATCCTCCACACCCGGGGAAAGGAGCCCCCACAGGTTCTCAAGGAGACTGGGAGGCAGGGTGAATCTTGGGTGGGAAATGGCCCAAACAGGGGGCTCTGGGGTCCACTCCAAATCTGAAGTCCAGTTCTAGAGCCAGCTGGGATCACTTCAGATCAAACCTCAGGGCCCTCTAGTTGGTACTCTCGGTGCCAGGCCATGAAGGAACTGGCCTGTTTGGCCTACAGGCTACAAAAAGGGGAATCAACAGAGGTCAGTCATCACCCCACCCCTGCCCTGGAAGCCCCACACTGCTGACTTTCCATTCTTCAGATCACTTCGACCACATCAGGGCAGTCATTGGATGCAAGTTCTTCAGGATTGGCGGAGATTATGACGGGGCTGGCCGGTGGGTGCTTCCCCGTGGCTTGTCTCAGGCTGGCTAGGCAGCAGTGGGGCTTTCACAGCCACTGTGCCCACCACACTGTGGTCCTCATGGCCTTGACCATAGCCTCAGGTGTGCTGGCCCAAATGGTATCTCCCCTCTCCCAGGGTCTGCTTCCTGGGCTCTCCTGTCTGTTTGAACCTACTCTAGATCATCATATTTGTCTAAAACACCACACAGAGATCAACTGCCCAGCATCTGCACCCATCCAGTGCCAGCAGACCAGACCCATGGCCTCTGAGCAGACTCTTAGCAAGGTCTGGGCTGGGCTGACCATCTTCTCTGCCTGCAGTTGGGTCTGTGCATGCAGGGGGCTCAACCCAGTTCTTAAAAAGCTTTTCTTCTCTTTATAAATGGAGGCAAAAAGTGCATTCAGCGAAAGGCATAGATCTTAACAGTACAACTCAATGACTTTTGATGAATACTCGAGGCGCTTTTGGGGTCTTCCTCTGAAGGATGAAGAGCAGGAGTGAATCATTTACTCTCTCCAAGTCTCCATTTTCCATATCTGACCAGGGCTGGGGTTCAGTGGACCCTGGACACATAGGGCTTTGGTTCTGACTCAGGACCAGGGAATAGGTCTGAGGCCCAAGAGCTGGCTGGCTGGCGGCCACACAGGTTCCCACAGGGGCTGGAGGACGTGTCCATATACCTGGTACTGATAGAGGAGTTGCTGGGGCGTGGCTGGAGTGAGGAAGAGCTCTGGGGTGTGCTTCGAGACGTGTGGTGGGTCTTCAGACAGGTGGAACAGGTGTGTGGGCTGGGCAAAAGAGTAGCTCTGAGCAGGTGGTCTGAGCAGGTGTCCGCGGGGGTGCTGTGAGAGGTGCTGCCCGCTGACTGCCGCCTCCAGGTACGGGAGGAGGACGAGGGACAGAGTCGCTTGGAGGATGAGTTCCCAGATGAGCAGCTGGGCAGCTCTTGCTGCTCCGTCCTCCCACGTCTGCATCAGAGAGAGGATCTGGCTCCAGACCAGAAACTAACCAGAGCTGCGGTTCGTGGGAATCCCATGTTGTCACCTAAGTGGTCATTCTCAAAATCTTGCCCCCACATGGGCCCAGGCCTCACAGTTATTGCCGCCTTCCCAGTCCTCATTGTTTGGCTCTGGTGATCCAGTTAATCCTGCCAGATGTCACTTTGGCAGCCACAGATACCCCACAAAGTTTCCTTGCATACGAACACAAACATGTCCTGAAAATAAATGTTTTAAAAATGGAATCAGCATGAGTGTCTGTCTCCGTGGTGGGGTCTGTGGTGCAGTCTCCCAATACTGGGGTTTGGTGGGGCACTCTGCAGTTTAGACACCAGATACTAAAGGAAGGCCTGTGGGCAGTGGCCTGAGGAAACCCAGGTGGCTTGCCTCAGCACTGGAAGAAGACAGTGCGTGGCTCTGGCTGCGGGAGGGTGGACCTTACTCGGTTCCCTCTGTGTAGCTCACCTCCAGCCACATCCTGACCCACTGAGTACCACCTGGGGATCTTTCAGGGAATTCTGGTTCAGATGCCCAAGGAGAGAACATGCCTAGATCACAAATGATCTTTGTACCTATTTGGACACAGCCCAGAATCTCAGGCTACTTAAAGAGCCATGGACCTCCAACGGCTAGACTGCTCTGGATGTGGGCACACCTCCTCCCCTGTGCCTCAGGGACTTCCTCTCTAGTCGGTTCAGGCTACTTAGACAACCACCCGATCTTCCCCCAGTTCATTAATGATAATAGAAACTGCACTAATTATAGCCAAAATTGAGTTAATACATTGAGTTAATAATGAGAGGTAGGGCTTCCCTGGGGGCGCAGTGGTTAAGAATCCACCTGCCAATGCCGGGGACACGGGTTCGAGCCCTGCTCCGGGAAGATCCAACATGCCGAGGAGCAACTATGCCCGTGCGCCACAACTACTGAGCCTGCGCTCTACAGCCCGTGCGCCACAACTACTGAGGCCACGTGCCGCAACGACTGAGCTCACGTGCCGCAACTACTGAAGCCCGCGCACCTAGAGCCGGTGCTCTGCAACAAGAGAAGCCACCACAATGAGAAGCCTGCGCACCGCAACGAGGAGGAGCCCCCACTCACCGCAACTAGAGAAAGCCCACTGCAGCAACGAAGACCCAACACAGCCAAAAGTAAACAAATAAATAAAATGAAAAAAGATACAATACAGTATTGTTAACCATAGTTGCCATGCTGCACATTACATCCCAGAACGTATTTGTCTTGTAACTGGAAGTTTGTATCCTCTGACCACCCTCACCCATTTTCCCCCCACCTCATCCCCATAGGTTAAAATTTTAAATAGAGGAGCCCAGATAAACTTCAATGAGAAGGTGACATCTGAGCAGAGATCTGAGTTAGCCAAGTTCGTATCTAACGGAAGAGCGCACAGGAGAGGTAAGGGCCGGTGCAAAGACCCTGGGGCAGGAGCTTGTCTGGTGTGTTAGAAGAACAGGAAGGAGGCCACTGTTGGATGCAGCACAGAAAGGAGAAGAGGGTAACGGAAGTCAGATACACAATGGATGGAGAGCAGTGAGCAGGTAGGACACAGTGGTCGGACCCCGAATGGCCTTGTCGGACGCTCTGCGGGCTGTGTTAGTGCTTCACGGTAGGAGCCAGTGAAGGCTTTTAAGGAGAGGAGTGGCATGACTGATCACATTCCCCATGATCACGCCGACTGCTGTATGAAAAACAGACTGTGGGGGCCACGGTAGACACTGGCAGGTCATCAGAAGGCTCTTCTGCCACCGATGTCAGAGATGATGGTGGCTCAGGACGGAGAGATAGTAGGGGAGGTGGCGAGAAGTGGTCACATTCTAAAAATATTTCGAAGGTAGAGCAACAGGAGTAAAACGAAGAAAATCCAAATCCCGTGGCCCAGAGATAACTGTTAATTCATTTATTCTAAGCAAACTCGGTCCCTCCTAAAAACCACAAAGCTTGCCAAGGATGCTCTTCTCAGAGGTACTACCTTTGTACTACTCAGCCCACTCCGGCATGCCCTCCCCCTCTGCCACTCTCCCAAAACTGCTCTGATTCAAGTCACCAATTACCTCGAAGTGGCTCAGTTTATGAGACACTGACCTGTCCTCAATCGTGTTCTGCTGGCAGCACATGGCACGGTGAGGCCTCCCCTCTTGCTTGATCTCTCTCCTCCCTGGGTTCGTCGACCGCACACTCTCCCAGTTTTTCTCTCTACCCCTGCTTTGCAGTCTCTTTTCCTGGTTTCACCTCCTGCCCTCACATGTTGAGGTTGCTCCTCAGTCGTGGGCCCTCTTCCCTGCTAATTTCACACATCCTTCCCCACAAATTTATTCACTCCCATGGTATAAACTATTGGCCACGATCATCTCCAAAGGCATCCCAACCTCACACCAACTGCTCAAAACACATCCCCACTCGGATGTGTTAAGGGCATCTCCTACTCCACGTGTAGAAGACAAAGCCTTGATCAACCTTCCTAAGCCTCGTACTCTGTCTCCAATTATTTATTCAGCGGACACTTACTGAGCCCCTAAGATACGCCAAGCACCGCTAGGCACTAGAGACAGAAAGATGAGGCAGGAGGGTAAGGTTCAATAGAACAGAGGGTTATAGAAAGGGAACTTACAGATATGTGTGAAAAAAAAAGTGTGCATGGCGCTATGATGGAGCACTTACGTAAGGCTGTAGGAGTCTAGCTCAGCAGCGAAGAGACTGATGGGGGTTGAGGAGGGCCCCCCTCAAAAAATAATCTCCGTGGACTTCCCTGGTGGCGCGGCGGCTCAGAATCCGCCAGCCAGCACTATTTACAATACCCAGGACATGGAAGCAACCCAAGTGTCCATCGACAGATGAATAGATAAGAAGATCTGGCACATATATACAATGAAATATTACTCAGCCTTAAAAAGAAACGAAATTGAGTTACTTGTACTGAGGTGGATAGACCTAGAGTCTGTCATACAGAGTGTAGTAAGTCAGAAAGAGAAAAACAAATACCGTATGCTAACACATATGTATGGAATCTAAAAAAATGAAATAGTTCTGATGAAGCTAGGGGCAGGACAGGAATAAAGACGCAGACGTAGGGAATGGACTTGAGGACACGGGGAGGGGGAAGGGTAAGCGGCGATGAAGTAATAGAGTAGCACTGACATATATACAATACCAAATGTAAAACAGCTAGGTAGTGGGAAGCAGCGGCATCGCAAAGGGAGATCAGCTCAGTGCCTTGCCACCACCTAGAGGGGTGGGATCAGGAGGGTGGAGGCAGACTCGAGAGGGAGGGGATATGGGGATATACGTATGCATAGAGCTGATTCACTTTGTTATACAGCAGAAACTAACACACCATTGTAAAGCAATTATACTCCAATAAATATGTTTAAAACAAAACAAAAACAAAAACAAGAATCCACCTGCCAATGCAGGGGACACGGGTTTGCTCCCTGCTCCAGGAAGATCCCGCATGCCTCGGAGCAACTAAGCCCGCGAGCCACCACTACTGAGCCCATGCACCACAACTTCTGAAGCCCGTGCGCATAGAGCCCGTGTTCCGCAACAAGAGAAGCCACTGCAGTGAGAAGCCCGTGCACCGCAACGAAGAGTAGCCCCTGCTCGCCGCAACGACAGAAAGCCCAGGAGCGGCGACGAAGACCCAAAGCAACCAAAAATTAATTAATTAATTAATTAAAACATATTAAAAAAAAAACAAAGAAAAATTCTCTGCTGGGAATTCCCCGGTGGTCCAGTGGTTAGGACCCTGTACCTCCAGTTCAGGGGGCCTGGGTTCAATCCCTGGTTGGGGAACTAAGATCCTGCAAGCTGGCATCGCAGCCCAAATAAAAATGAAATAAAATAAAATATATTAAAATAAAAAAAGAAAGGATCTCTGATTCAAGGTCTAAAGGGTGAGAAGGTGTTTATCAGGCCAATATGTGGGGAGAAAATGTTTCCCATTTCAGTAGGTAGCACCTCCATTTACCCAATTACACATCCTTAACCCACATTCCCCACATCCAATTCATCACTAACTCCTATTCGCCTCCAAGCCATCACTAACCTTCCAAATATGACTCTAACCTGCCTGCTTTACTCCATCTCCAAGGCCACCACTGTGCACAAAGCCAGTCTCGTAATGAGTCTCCCCAAATCTTCTCCCGCCCCCTCCTATCCATTCTCTTACAATAGCCAGTATGGTGTCTGAAAAAGGCATCTCTGCTAACACCACTTCTCTGTTTACACCCTGCAATGGCTTCCCACCAAATTTAGGATAAATCCCAAACAGATGATGGACTGGAGGTTGGAAGACCAGAAGGAGGTAGGGTGTTAGGTTAGAAAGAGGGATAAAGGGTCTAGGCAAACAGCGAAAAGGGCTGAAAAGAAAATGATCAGCACTTGTACAACAGTCCTGATGCAGGCAGGAGAATGCAGGAATAGCAAAGGAATACTAATAGCCACTTTTTATTTCTGCAATGCCTTTGCAATTCCCAAAGTGCTTCATTTAAAACTGTGATTCTCAAACCTAGCTGTACATTAGAATCATGTGGAGAGATTTTTAAAACTACCATTGGCCAGGCCTCACCCCAAGCCAATTAAATCAGAATATACAATTCACTAGGGCAGGAATTTTGTCTGTTTCGTTCACTGTCCATATGAAAAGTACCTGGCACATACATGGTGCTCAGAAAATATATACTGAATGAATAAATGAAGGAAGGAATGTACCACTATCACCTGAGATCCAACGAAGAATTCTTTTCAAAACTTAGGGAGTAACCAGGCAACGTCAGTTACCATGGCAGCCCTGGGGAAATCATTACCAAGTGACACTAACACTCCCAGGGGCCTACATTTGTTTCCCCAATAAGTAAACCTTTCTCATTTCTAAAGTACTATACTGTGAAATATGCATCTCAGTCACAACTAGAGGTTACTCAATGTCTGCTGTGAGCGGGAGGAAAAGAGAAGGGCCTTACACAGTACCTAAAGCAATGACACGAAGAAACTAGGGGCCACGGGCAGAGACACACAGGCTTAGATAGGCTCCAATCCCTATGACATTCTGAGGAGATCACGTTGTAAGGGCTCGAGCACGAGAAAGCAGCCACTAACCAGCTACCCTGTCTCAAATATGTGGAGAAAGTCAATGTAAATGCTTACCTATGTATTATTCTTTTCTGATCGTTCTTTCAGTGTAGCCCTTCTGGCTTCGTGCAAAGCGATTCTTTGTTTTGTACCTGAAAAATGAGTGGCACATGTAAATGCGTGAAACATGTCACAGCAGACATCCAACGAGCACTTCAGCTAACAAACGAGGAGCTCCGAGTTCTGGGAAAGAATCGTAAAAGTAGTGTAGAATCACAATACCTTAGAGCATCCTTTATATCAACTCCCCTCTTGCATATCACCAATCAGTGGTCATCAGCCTATACATGAACTCTGCAGTGACAGGAAACCCAGCACTCTCTAGACAGATCTAGGCATTTCTAGTTGCTACAGCAGTCTATATCAAATTCAGAATCTGACTCCCTGTCATGCATCAGTCCCAGTCTGCCTTCTGCAATGGTACACCCCATGGCACACCTCATCGCTTTTCCATCTGGCACATTTCCCAAACACCTGAGGACAATTTTGTTCTGCCTAAAACTCTCTTCTCCCACGTCACCCTCCTAAATCTCTCCTTCCTGTGTTTATGACTCTGAGGAGCCCCCAAGGTTTTCTCATCCCAAGGCCGTGACAAGCAATGGCATCAGTGTGCCTGCTACAGATTCTGGGAAAGCGGCAAGGCCACACAAGAGTCTGGCAAATGTGACTAACAACCTGAAGGGAGAGTACATGTGAGAACCTCAGCCCCTCTTCAGTCCTCAGCCTCTATCCAAGGTTTCTCCATAGCACACATTTTGGGCCAGATAATTCTTTTGGGGTGGCGGGGAGGGCTGTCCTATGCCTTGTATGATATGTAGTAGCATCCTGGCCTCTACCCACTAGATGCCTGCAGCACCACCACCACCCCCCACCCCGGATGTGACAAAGAAAAATGTCTCCAGCCATTGTCGAACGTCCTGGAGGAAGGGTGAGGGCAAAATCACCCTCACTCAAGAGTCACTGCTCTATCCAATGGGTGACTATCCATGGGTGACTCTGTTCACCCATGAGTACTCAAACCTCTCTCCTCTGCGGGCTTAACAGGTAACTCTCCAGAAAGTCTATCATGTATCAAAATGCTATTTGAAATTTAGTAGTATTTATCTCTATAACGGTATCTGATGAAAGTAAAACTCTTTCTCCAGATGTTAAGAACCTCCCAGGTGCTTAATCCACGTTTACCTTATCTGCTACCCCAGGCACTGGAAATTACAGAAATGATCGGACACCCATTTTCGGGATCCGTTCAAGAAGTACCAGTAGTGTAAGGCTTTTTGGCAACCTGAACAACTGAATTCAAGTAAAATATTCTGCCTGACCGTGGCTTTGTGAGACAAGCCACAGACCTGTAGCAGGACCCTCCTCTCTGCTGTTTACGGAATTGAGGTATCTGACTGGAAAGCCGGTGGAGGTGAACTACCCAAGAAAGCAGTGGGTTCAGGATGAGAATTTGGAAAGGGTGACAAGGGAGGGGAGAATGAACCTCAGCTGAAAAGAAAGGGGAAAAGTACCAAGAGATGAGTTCTCTTGACTGAAGAGAAGATACGCTGAAAGCCATCAGCTTGCCCTCGGGGCCCTCAGCTCTCTGGGGAGCTCTAAGGGAAGGGTGAGCCTGGACCTACGACTCCGGACTCCTGGTCTCGGCCCCCAGGCCTGACCATTCACTCAGACTCTCAATAAATACTTGTATTCAAAGAACTTACACGGGGACCACATGTGGGAAAACATCGCCGCACCCTCATAAGTCACAGGGGGAGACCCGAACTGGCCAAGCCATGACAGGAGCTGTGAGGGCGACAACAGAGCACGGCAGGGATCGGACATCGGATCGCCAGAAGCCCTCCGCCCTCCTGGTTCGTACTGCCAGGGCCCCATCGCCGCGTATCGCCGGACCCCGGTCCTGCCTCCGTCGCGCACCCTTCCCCAAGGTTGGCGGGGGTCTGGAGTCACCATCCCCGGTTCGGACCTACAGACCTCGCCGCTGCTGAGCTCTACAGATCCCGCTCCTTCCACACAGTGCGCCGAGTCCGCGGACCTTACTGAGCCGCGCCGGCCACCGTCCGCGAGGCCTTGGCGCGCCTGTGACGTCACTGTCGTGCGCCTCTCCCGCAGCAAAGGGAGTACGGCTCTGGCACGGCGGCTGCGGCTGTGGTCACTCGCGGCTCGGTTGCTTCTGGCGCCTCGCTGGGACCTAACGGTCCGCGGCCCCAACGAGCCCCTGCTTGTGGTGCGCATCCCGCGGGCTCTACAGCGGCGGCAGGAAGAGCGGCAGAGCGGGCAGCGGAGCCCCCCGCGGCCGGGGCCGGCGCGACTGGGGCCGGCGCGGCCGGGGCCGCTGCTGATGTCAGCGCGGCGACCGGAGTTGAATCAGCGGCACACCTCACGCTGGGCCCTTGGGAGCCCGCGCCACTCGCTTCGTGCGGCTGGAGGAATCGGCGCGCCCACGCGGACCATTTCTCCATCGAGCGCGCGCAGTATGAGACTCCAGCGCTGCGGAACCTCTCGCCCAACGGCTGCTGAACCGAACTGGGTCTGGAGCTCCGCGTTCTGAGCGCACTACAAGAGGCTGCTCCCGAAGTTGTTCGGCCCACAACCGTGCAGTCGAGTACCATTCCCCTACTCCTTCGCGGCCGCCACATCCTCTGCGCCGCAGAAACCGGCAGTGGCAAAACTGTCAGCTACATGCTACCTCTCCTTCAACGGCTCTTGGGCCAGCCAAGCCTGGACCCCTGTCGTATCCCTGCTCCTCGAGGCCTGGTTCTTGTGCCTTCTCGAGAATTAGCCTAACTGGTGCGGGCCGTGGCCCAGCCCTTGGGTAGCTCCTTGAACCTCCAGGTGTGGGAGTTAGGGGGAGGCCATGGCATGAGGGGGACCAGGCTGCAACTGTCCAAACAACCTCCAGCAGATATTCTGGTGGCCACTCCGGGGGCTCTGTGGAAGGCCCTGAAAACTCAACTGATCAGCCTGGAGCCCCTCTCCTTCTTGGTGTTGGATGATGCAGACACGCTGTTGGATGAAAGCTTCCTGGAACTGGTGGATTACATCTTGGAGGGGAGCCATATAGCAGAAGGCCCAGCTGACTTAAAAGACCCCTTCAATCCCAAAGCTCAGTTAGTGCTGGTGGAGGCCACATTTCCCGAAGGTGTAGGCCAGCTGCTGAGTAAAGTTGCCAGCTTAGACTCTCTAACCCCCGTTACCAGTGACAAGCTCCACTGCATCATGCCTCATGTCAGACAGACATTCATGAGGCTGAAGGGAACAGAGAAGGTGACTGGGTTGGTACAGATCCTTAGGCAGCATGACAGAGCATATAGGACTGGCGCCGCAGGAACTGTTCTGGTGTTCTGTAATTGCTCCAGCACTGTGAACTGGCTGGGGTATATATTCTGGATGACCACAAAATCCAACACTTAAGACTGCAGGGACAAATGCCAGCCTCAATGAGAGCAGGCATCTTCCAGTCCTTCCAGAAGGGCTCCCGAGAGACATTCTTCTCTGCACAGACATCGCCTCTCGGGGCCTGGACAGCACCCAGGTGGAGCTAGTCATCAATTATGATTTCCCTCTCACCCTGCAAGACTACATCCACAGAGCAGGGAGGGTGGGCCGGGTGGGGGGCGAGGTGCCAGGCACCGTCGTCAGCTTTGTGACCCATCCCTGGGACGTGAGCCTGGCTCAGAAGATTGAACTGGCAGCTTGCCGGAGGAGAAGCCTCCCAGGACTGGGGGCCTCAGCGAGACAGCCTTTGCACCAGCAAACCTTATTGCAGCAGGCTTATATATGATGCCATGACAGGGACCTTTCCCTCTGTGCTGGATGGGTGAGCACACTTGTCAGTAGGGTGCTCTGGGCTGCCTAGTCACCTTCTGAAGACCCGGGCTGCTGTCTGGCTTCAAAAGGTTAGTTGCTGGCCAGCACTTGAGGGTGAACTACTGCGCTTGGCTCTCTGCAGTCTTTCACGTGAAGAATAATGTCGATCTTGGCTCTGTATTATGTCATGGTTTCTAACAATAAGCCATGTTTCTATGGGTGCCCCTTAATAACAGTTTCCACTGGGGCAGAATTCAGTAGACTCTGAGAAGATGCACACTCCAAACTACCACACTTAGGACGAAGGCTCTTTCAATTGATGTTTTACTTTAAATTTTGTTTCCTGCCCCCAAACATCCATTAAGCCCCCAGGAGAAGGAAAAGGGGATGTGACTAGCAATAGAGAGAAACTTTCTTCACAACAATGGCCATGGCAAGCTTAGGCGCTTTTGGTGAAATCTCTCTGGGAAGTACTGGCAGAGGAATAAAAGGCAAACTGACACCGAAGTATTGCTTGGTGTGCATTTCCAGGCTCTGCCTTCTTTCTCATCTCTTGGTGGCAGGTGGAGGAAGAGGAGAAAAGGTTAAACTTTTTTATAAACCGGCAGAATAAGCTTATAACATCCTCTCACTATTTCTGCATAGGTTCTAGTCTCTGCAGCATTATATAAGCTTTGCCCAAAGTAATGAACTGTTGAAAGTCAAACGTAATACTTCACCAAACTTAAAAATGCTTGCACACTGGAAAGGGTTAAGTTGCAGAGAACACAAATGGACCCAGAGCAACCTTAGCCGAAAGAGAATATTGTGCTAAATGTACAGTCATAGCTCTATTCCATATGAAGAAACAGAAGGATAAAAGAACTTGGTCAAAATCACCCAAGTAAGTAGGAAAGAATCTGGTCTGTCTGTCCTAAGGGTTGTGTTCTTTAATCACCAGGCTAGCTTTTCTCAAATCTGATTCATGCATAGAATAACTATACACCTCTGCTTGCCTTGAATATTCCCTGTTTATACGTATGCCTGCTGCAGTTTTTAATATTGCCCACTTTGACTCCCAAAAGCAACCGAGAATACACAATAATTTGGTCTCTCTATCCATGGACCACTGTGGTGGGACTGCCCAGGAAGCTTATGGAAAGTGCAGCTTCCTGAGCCCTACTCCAGATCTAGATAAGTTTTCTGAGGGTTGGCTCAAGAATCCAGGTATAAGGCTTTTTAAGTGGTTTGGTGGAACCCCCCAGGTGATTCTCTCGCTCTCTTAAGTTAATAAACCGTTTATTCTGCCTCCCCCAGATGCCCAGCCAGGTCCTGTTAAGGTAGGAGTCCCCACACCACATCAGAGGGATGCTCCCAGCTAAGTAATCTCTGGAGCCTTGGAGATTCTGAATGGTCTCATGCTGGCCCACCTGCCGTGACAAACCTCCGCCAGAGCAAGCATTCCCCTTCACATTTACCTTCTACCACTCCAAAAGGCAGTCTGCTCCAATGAGGCCTGACTTCGTCTGTCCTAACGGGCACCCACTGATTCAAGCAGTTTAGGGACAGAAGGTGCTGTGGCTTTCAACCAGGGTGGCCCACCCTCTAAAAGGGTAGTCCAAGCAGTCTCTACCTCCTGGGCACATCCCCTCTGCAACAGCCCCAGTAAACGAAGGTCCCATCTTTGCTTTTTCAAGGTCGGCAACAGGGAGTCCCCTCCTAAAGAAGGTTCTCTCTCATTGCCACACTATCAAAGGCTGCCCCAAATGTGGTTCCTTCCTGTGGGCCTGATCAGGCTAAGGGCAGAGTTGTCTCTTTCCTTCTCTGAGTCGGACCAAGTTGTCTTACTAACCCCTCTTCACAGTGTTGACCATGATTTTCACGGGGGCTGCTGCTGAGCCTTTATCTCATCCTTTCATGGTGGAGAGAGAGAGGATTATAATGATTTTTACTTCTAGGGGAGAGGGGAGTGTAATGATTATGTTGTCATTTTGTATTATGTCCTTTTGTCATGAATTTGTTTTGAATTTCATATTAAAATGGGCCCACCATTCCCACTTTGTGAGGTCATTCAGCACCCTCATTTTGCACCTTTAACATCTCTCTCAGTATCACTTGGAAATGTTTGAAATGGCATGAGCTTGTCCTCACATTCCTATCAGCTGTAAATCCGGAGCCCCGACATGAACGTAACACCTGAGCAGAACACCTCTCCACTACCTGTGTAACACTGGGTAGGCTCCTTAACATCTTGGTTTTTCTAAGCCCTCAGGTGTAAAAATGTGAGGGTTCTATGAATTTATATTTGGGGCAGGACAAGGTCGAGAAGAGTGTGTCTTTGCTTGTATTCTTCCAAACTGGAATGTCTTCCCTCTCTTCCCCATGGGTCCAAATCTCACTTGTCCTTCAGGCCCACTGCCAAGGAGCCTTCCCTGATTCCCCAGTCCACACAATTCTCTGCCTCTTAGGGTCAGTGCCATACAACCTAGCTGTCTCTTAACGTTAATCTTGCCTCTCAAGCCAATTTCAGAATGTGGATCTCTCTTGCCCTCCTGGGGCCCCTGGGGCTGTACCAGCCCACCTGCACGCCCCACGTGGGGTGTCTACTAGACTAGGGCATGGGTGGGGAAGCCCAGGGGTGAGGGGCCGGGCAGAGTACCTCTGCCTCCACCCTGCTCTCCTCCACAAAACTGCCCCTCCTCCTGAAGCCTGACCCGCAAGTCACAGGTTCCTTATTATGACCTCACTGGGTAGTGATGACCTCACAGGCCTTCTCACAGTTTCCATGGCAGTGTAACTATGGAAACTCAGAGAAACTTCCCTACCAGTTCTCCACCAGATACCAATCTCTTTGGTTGTCTGAGAGAGAATGTCTGACCGGATCGTCTATATTTACTCAAACCTGTGCTCTGTTCCCTGGCTGGGCAGTGCAGCAGGTACACTGAGACCGGGCATCTGTAGAAGAGGCATGGTGTACACACAACCTCACCTGGCTGCCACATGTTCCTGTGGGGCTTGCCCACTACGTAAACCTCAGCACTTTCCCAGCTGTAAGTAATACCAGTGACCTGGGACACCTTCAGGGTCCCACAGTGCTCACTGCTGAGGACAAGTGAAAGGTCATCCCTGAACTAGTGTGCAGGAAGCTTCTGATCTTTATAAATGTTGCCTTCCGCTTTGGGCTACAGGATGCTTCCATTCAGACCCTTTCCTGATTGGCCTCTTAGCAAAAGGCAAGTGCGTTTTTGTTGGCAGATGGTAAACGGAGCAGTTTGAGGAAGAGGGCCACTCTTGAACCGCACCTTCAAACCCAGGCGCCTCTGTGTTGTCATGTACACATCTATATCGGTCCCCTCAGACACATCCCATACTGAGCTGCTGAGTACTAGGGGAGAGGGTGGTGCCATATTCATGGGAAGACCGGAAGGACCAAGGGGCGTGATGAAGTGCTAATGAGACTGGAGGGCTGAGCAGATGGTGTCCCAGGAGGCTGGGTGGATGTGAGCCTACACTTGGTACCCAGAACCCGGTTCTGAGTCTCCTGATCACTCTGCCTCAGTACTTGGCCTTGTTCTAATCTAGATAAAAGTATCAGAGGGCTAGAGTTCAGTGTGGTTGTAACAGGCATTATAAATGGGGCCCAAGAGGGGTTGCCAAGGTGGGAGTGGTCCTTAACCAATTTATATTAGGTTATCTTTTTCCAAAACTTGAAAGACGTTTCCATTAAAGCCTCAGAAGTGACACACTGCAAGAAATGTTTTCTCTGTTGTGGAAGGGAGAGATGGAGAGGATCATGATTGCAATTTCTTTCGGGTTCTACTGTTTTCCCTGGCAACGGTGAAGAGACTACCTCACCTGATGCAGCCGTAGGCTCTAGGAATTGCTTTTACAGCCAGTGTCCCTTCTCTAGGGACTCATAGAGGTGATGGGCCAAGTCTGTGTTTTGGATGTCAAGTAGATTAAAGGTCTTCAGCCAGAAACTGGGAGAGACATGAGAGAGGGAAATTCTGGCAGGAGACTGTGTACAGCAGAAGTGACTGATCAGTTCTGATTTTCTTTGCAGCAGCTGTGGCTCCCATTTCTCCTCCTAAACCTGGTCACTACCATGTCCTCAACCGAGGGTGTGGAGAAACGCAGTTGGGCCGGCATGGGGAGACATACTGCCTGGTTGGTGGCTACCGGGCCTACGGGGATGCTCCTTTGGCCATGCCAGCAAAGGCGGAAGCCGAGAAGCCAGTCCCCAGACGTGCTCCCGAGAGAAAGCACGCTCCGGAAGAGTCGGACGAAGATCTCGGTTGCTCCAGACCCAAAATCCGGCGATTGTAGCATGGTACCAGGAGGCGGACTCCACAGAATCTTGCTGGCTGAACCATTCTGAAGACAGGGCAATGGTTTAACTGCCTAAGACAGCGAATGCCTCTTCCTGCAGTGACCCCTCCCGCCCCCCCCCCACTGCCCACTACCACAGATTAGAACCTGCGTCGTTCTGTCTGAGCCTTCCTCAGCCAGGAGCCTCCCTGCACACTCAATGCCCATAAGCCAGGAGCCTCAGAAAGTGAGGTTTGAAATGAGAGTCTGCCCTGAACATCCCAGGGCGGAAGCTGGCCTGGAAGAAAACCTGGCATTCCTCTGCTCAATCCTCACGGGCCCCTTTGTGAGCCGAAGAAAGTGAAGTCTGCACTCTGCGAGCCGAGGAGGATGCAGGAGCAGATACACGGTGCAGAGAAGCCTTAGCAGTCTACCACATGGGCTCCTGCCCTGGGCCATTGTCAGCGGCCACCACCACAAACCAGTGGGGAGCTGGGCTTTTTGAAACTGAAAGCAGCAATCTGTGGCTTCCCAAAGAGCCTCCTGCCTGGGGTCTCAGGAGGCAGGATAGAGAGGCCCAGGAAGCCCTGCTCCCTGAAGCAAGAACAGGATGGAGAGTCAAGCAGCACGCACCCTGTCCCGAGGTTCACATGCTCCTTTATTGCCAGGCCTTTCCGTCCCCAGTGGCGTCCCTTACTGCTCAATAAAATGCTTTTCTGTAACAGATTTCTAGGGTCGCCAGTGCTCAGACTTGGGTCACTACCCCTGTGCTAGGCACTCCTGCCACCTGGGAAAGATTCCAAAGGTGGAACAGCTCCAGGGGGTGCCAGGGATCAGAGCAAAAACTTGAGAGGCTGGGGATGCAGGAGTTTGGGCACAGTCCCTAAATCATCTCAGTGGTTGAGCTGCTGTGAGAAGACACATCCCCAGTGTGCGTGCGTGTGTGTGTGTGTGTGTGTGTGTGTGTTGGGGGGAGGGGGTCCCTAGAGGAGGCAGCTAGCGGGAGGGCCTGAGGCTGGAAATGGGGAATGGCGTGCGGCCTCTGAGCAAGCACAGGCACTTAGCCCTTGAGGTTTCTGGGAAAGCTAGAGCCACAAGGGCCACGAGATAAGGCAAGTGTAGCAGCAGAACCCAGGTGCCAGGTCTTTCTTCAGAACCTACACTTCTCCACGAGGCCGGGCCTTCCACTCTGAGGTAGGAGGGATCCTGGCCAGAAGGTCAGCCAGCAGCTCTGGGACGAAGGTTGCTGCGGCGGGGGCTCTTCTGCCATGGAAGCGACTTCATTTCCTTCCACACAAATAGCCTGCTGACTGGGTTCCTGCTCTGTTGAGTAAAAGGGTCGTTGACTCTCCCCAGAAGGTTGTTCAGTTCACATCCCAAAAGTCCCTCTATTCAGGCCCTGGGGAGGTGTAGCAGCTCCTGAGGGCGCTCTCCTGAGGCTGGCTGACAGAAGTGGGGGAGGTTCCTGATAGTTCCCAGGTGCTGGTTCAAGTCCCCAGAGAATGGTCATGCAGGCTGGGGAGTCAAGTAGGAGGAGAGAGAAGGTTGGGGGCAGAGGGCCCCCTCCTGAATCCAGAGCTCACAAGGTCACCCCCCCCCATTTCCAGAAACTATCTCTTCCCCCACACCAGCCCCCATGGCCCAGTACCGGGAAACCGGGAGCCCAGAGCACTTGTGGCCACAGAGACCCTCGAACGCAGCCCTCGGGGTGGGCGGGGCCGGCTGCAGGCAGATGGGGACGAGGTGTGCTCCAGGGAGGCCTCGAGGTGTGCTCCCGGGAGGCCTCGGGGTGAAGGTGGCCCTCTGAGAGAAGCACCCCAGCTTGGACAGGAAGGTTAGAGGCGGGGGAGAGCAACCTAGGGCGCCCCCTCGGAGCAGTGGGTGTGGGAAGAGGGGCGGGGGCGGAGGGAACCCGCGATGGGAGGCGAGTGGGCTCTCAGCAGAGGCCAGCTTAGCCCGCGGGAGCTGCCTCTGAGCAGGGGGCGGGAGGGCAGTGCGAAGCAGTGCGAAGCCCGGCAGGGCTGCCGGGCTTCCCGGATCGCGGCTCTCCGCACACGGGTCGCAGGGTCCTGTGACTCTGTATCCCCTCCCTCACCCCGCCCCCCTCGCGAGGCCGCGCCGCTGGGTGGCCTGTGTCGACGGGCAGAACCCCATCGCCCGCCCCTCTCACACCCGCCTCTGCCCGCCTGCCTTGCCCTGCGCAGCTTGCGGCCCGGGGGCCTCGAAGGTCACCGTGCACGCAGCCAGCGGCCTCTGCTGTGCCTGCTGCTCCTGCTGGGTCTGCTGCTGTGATCGGTAACCCTCGTGCAGACCACGCTGGGCACCTCCAGCACCCCAAGTCCGCGGGAGCGCACGCGGGCCCTGATGCGGGACTTCCCGCTTGTGGAAGGGTGACTGCAGTGTGTGCGGGCTGCTGGGGGCCGGTGGGGGCCTAGCCTGGCCCTGGGCAGGGGAGGAGGTCCGGAGCATGTAGCGCTAGTGGGGAGGCTCCCTCACACCACCCCTGGATGTCCTCTCCATCGTCTATGGATGCCCTTCCCCTTCTCTGTCATCCCCTCCCTGGTGGGAAACCCTCAGCCCAGGCCTCAGCTGCTCCTAGTATAGTCTGTGTGACAGTGTGAGGTGGGGGACCCCCAGGCTGGCCCAGGCCAGGCAATGTGTCCTGCCCGATCCCAAGACCTAAGGAGCCCACCCATTTGCCTTGACCTCCCTCCAGCCACAACAACATGCCCCTGGTCCTGAGGCAGTTTTACCACAATGGGCTATAGCATGTTAATCTGCGCAATTTCAGCCATGGCTAGACCAGCTTGGACAGGTTGAAAGATGGTCTCGTGGGTGGCCAGGTACCAAAGGGACAAACAAGGTGCCACCATGGCTGCTGGGGAATGTGGGGCAGTTTGGGGGCCACAGAGACCACAGGTTAGTCACATTGGAACGAAGTTACCATAGTGACCTAGAAAGTGCCATGCCATGGATGCCGGGGGCTACAGGGGTCACAGTGAGCCCACCTGATGGGCTTCCAAGTACCACAGAAAAAGAAACGTATTACATGTGACTTCTGGGCACAGTAAGTGCTGTGCCAGCTGAGGAGGCTATGAGAAGCCCAAGGAGTTCCAAAGCCCAAACTAAGCCCTGGCCTTCCCTCAGTTCTGGTCAGCCTACGTCCCATGCCAGACCCACGAACGGGATGCTGTGTGCCTCACCCTGGAACAAATTGACCTCATCCGCCTCATGTGTGCCTCCTATTCTGAGCTGGAGCTTGTGACCTCAGTTAAAGGTAGACGGGGGACTTCCCTGGTCGTCTAGAGGTTAAGACTCCACGCTTCCACTGCAGGGGGGTCGGGTTTGATTCCCGGTGGGGGAACTAAGAGCCCTCATGCTGCGTGGCACGGCCAAAAAAAAAAGGTGAACAGACTGGTGGTAGTGGGTGTTAGGGACTTCAGTAAGCTACCCCTGCCTCTGAAAATGACCATCTGACCTACGTGCCCCCAGCTCTCAACAATACCCGGAAGTTGGCTTGCCTTACTGGTGTGGAGGGTGGCCACTCACTGGACAGTAGCCTCTCCATCTTGCGTACCTTCTATGCGCTGGGTGTGCGCTACGTGACACTCACCCACACCTGCTACATGCCCTGGTGAGCACCTGAATATATTCAGGAAAAAACGCATTCGCCCTTTTTGGCCAACCAAACAAGCGGGCAATGCAAATCAACACTGCAAAGAAGTCTCACTAGACATTGGTCAAAAGGGCCATGCTGAAAAAGTGTAAAAACCAGAAATGCAGGGCAAGTCAAGGAGAAAAGGGAGCTTTTTTACGCTGATGGGCGTGATATAAATTGCCAACGGCCACTCTCGAAAATTGTATGGTGTTTCCTAAAACATCTAAAAAACAGAGCTACAGAGCACAGGGCACTTCCACTCATGGGCTTATATCTTGAGAAAACCAAAAATCGACAGGACACAGGCACCCCAAATTTTAGGGCTGCTGTGTTCACAAAATCCTCGACTCGGGTACACCTTAAGTATCTCATGAAAGAGAAAAATGGATAAACAAGTTGTAGTACTTATGTACAATGGAATATCACTCAGTCATGAAATCAATGTCCTAAGGCTAGTAGCAGCATAAAGAGTGGATTTAGGTACGATGATTCTAAGAGAAATATGTCACACAGATAAAGAAACTTATCATAAGGTATCAGTTATAGACGGAATGTAAAAATCGCTACATGAACTAAATTACAAAACAGAATAGAGTCACACATTTAGAAAACACACTTATGGCTGCTTAAGGGGAAAGGTGAGGTGGGGTGATGCATAAAACAATAGTTTGAAATTAGCACAGATACCGTTCCATCAACCAAATATGTAATAGAGAAGACCTACTCATTGCTCAGTGAACTGGACTCAACACACCTTATTCACCAGAGAAGAATATATCCGCGTAGTAAGAATCTTAAAAAGTATTTATTGATATTTCTCGGTAAGTGAATATAGTGGGTGTAAAGGGGCACAAACACAGCATTGAAAATCAGCTAAATCCCATTATAAATACAAGTTACAAAAAAAAGCAAAGATAGTGAAAGAGAGAGAAATTCTTAAAAAATTCGTTCAGTGGCTGTGATGCAACCTGGATTGACCACATCTAGACCCACAGCAGGAAGAGACATAAGGCTGGACACTCTTGGGGGCGACCGGATTGGTGAGGTTGGGTGAGCAAATGCAGACCCTTTAAAGTAATACTGTGTGCTACCCATTCCATGGGTCAGAAATCTCCAGGTTCAAGGGAATCTTCCTACAGCTAAAACATGCATGGGAAACCCAGAGAATGGTACACCATACGATCGGGAAACGTTTCTAAAACGCACCTAATTTTTCATCTCGTGGTGCTCGGGTTCGCCATTCCAGCTGCTTTACCAACAATCTCCCCACTGGAGAATCAGCACCTTTAACCTCCTGTTTCGTACAGTTTGCAATTTGTCCAGACGTTGAACTGGAAGAGGAGGAACCAATGAGAGATCAGCTCTAGGTGTTTGGACAGGCACATGTCACTCTAATTTCCAATCAGGAAGAAGAATTAACCAAAGGCTCAGCCTGCCCCCCCGGAATCAGAATAGGGCCTGAAGCAATCCTGCGGTTTGGCGGCCAGCTCCCAAAAAGGCGAGTTGAAAAATGGATCTCAGGGGCACTAAAATTCACAAACCTGCAGGATTATAAATGACAACTTTCGTACCTTATTGAGGTAAGGCAACGAAGAGGATTTGAAAACAAGGCAGAATTGCAGGAAACCGTTTTCAAGAGGTAGATCGGAGTTGCCTTTAAAGCACATGAAAAGCGGCAGAACTTCGACAATGATGCAGTTGGCCAAAAAGGGCGTACGTTTTTTTTCCCTGAATATATTCAGGAAAAAACGCGTAGGCCCTTTTTGGCCAACCAAACAAGCGGGCAATGCAAATCCGCACTACAAAGAAGTCTCACTTCGCATCGTTCAAAAGGGGTTTTACCATGTTTGAAATTCCAATATTTTAGCCTGACACGTTTCTGGATTTTAGAAAAAAAATATTTTAAATGAGACAAAAAATCTTTTTTATGACCCAAAAAGACAGCAATCGTTTTCTATTTTTATCTATTTCACTTGCACACAAAAGTCTCATGGGGTTACGTAAAGCAGTCCTGTTGCATGCTGTGCATGGTGCAAGTATGGATTAAAGCTTTGGAATCTTAAGCTTCAATCACCTGAAACTTTTAAATTAGGATGCAAGCAATCCTTTCCAACATTTGGACAGAGAAAGACACTGTCTTTATTTTATTTGTCAGGTAATTAATGTGTCTTTTGCCCCAAGGAGAGAAACAACTGGCACTTCTATCAATGTGTTGTACAAAAATCTTTGAACACAGAGTGCAAGCAGAGGATGATATGAGATGTGAAAAAAAAATAAGAGACCCCTGTGGCATTTTCTCCTAACTTATTGCAATCTCCCATTTAAAATGTGGGAATAATCAATCTCCTGAGGAAAAAGGCCCAAGGAAGCTTTTTGCTTTTGTGGAATAATGCGATGCCTAAAGATTTCACGAGGCAAGAAGAATTAATGAGAATGACCATGAGAAATCAAGAAAAGTCAGACCCATGGATGAAGTGATGTTTACCTCTGTGAATCAATGAGAAGTAGGAGCAAATGAAAAGAAAGCTGAATACAACATTTTCTGAATAAATGTAACCTTTCAGCTGTCATAGACAAATTAATACTCACTATGATACAACATATTTAGTTCAGAAAGTTAACTTAAATGTAAAGCTTAATAATTAGATTTATTGAAGAAACGAAAACATATTTGTGGTTTAAAATATATAATGTGTTCTGCTACAGATAAGAAGACTACATAAATAAATAGAAATAAGACTAAATAGAGGAAAATAACAAATTAGATGTTATTAACATTAAAAACTGACACTCATCTAAAGAAAGAGGAGAGACAGAAAGACAGAAGAACTCATATCAAGCATATATTTAAAACTCCTAAATAAGAAGTCTTCAGATGTTAAAAAAAAAAAGTCTTCAATAAGAAGATAATGTAATAGCAAAGATGGGAAAAATATACCAAAAGATATTTCAAGAAAGAGAGTACAGAATGTTAAGTAAACATATCAAAAGATGCTTGGCTTCTTAGTAGTCAATTAAATGCAAAAAAATGATACCTGGAATTATCACTCACCAACCAGAAAGTTCAAATGAAAATGACAGGTATTATCAAGTTTGACAAGAATGTGTATAATCCTTGAATCTCATTCACTGCTGCTGAAGATGAAAAATCATACAAATGTTTTGAAAATATTTAGAAATATCTAAAAAGATAAACAGATGAAAGCTATGACTCAAAAATTTTACTACTACATGTATATTGAACAATAATTTATACACATACAACCAAAGCTCAAGTTCTCGTATTTATATACCAGTGCTATTCTCAATAGACCCAAACTGAAAATCACTCATATTGTAATACACTTCGGAAAAAATTAATTAATAGTTAAATATTTACGCTATGGAATCCTATGCAACAGTGGCAATGCATGACAACAACAGGCAACCATATAGGCATATTCACAAACAACATAAAATAAAAAAGCCCAATCCAAAAGTGATTTTACTGTGCCATTACATTTATATTTATCTAAAATTTATATTTATATGAAATTATATTTATATAGAATATATAGAATATATAGAATATATATTATATAAATATAGTATATTATATATATATTGTATAAATATAATATATATATTTATATAAAATTTATTTATATTTATATAAAATACAGGTAAAGTGATCTTTTTGTTAGATACCAGAACATTATTCAACCTTAAGGGGAGTAACTAGAATTGGACAAGGGGGGCTCTGAGTATCTGGCAATTTTCTGTGTCTGTATCTAGAAGCTATGTATAGAGTGTATGCAGATTCTGAATTTTCTGAAATTTGTCATTTCCTTACGAACCATGCATGTTTTTAGTTGTTTTTTATACATAACAAAAAGTAAAAACGATAGACTAGGGAAGGTAATTATATTAGCACTTTAATATCCATGCTTTTCAAGGTGAAAGTGAAACGTACTAAATACTTGACATTGTGGTTACTTCTTAAAAGTAAGGTGAAATTTTCAGATTAATAAATAAGACATACTTCTTCATATATAATCCTCAAAGAGGAGGGATAGAAAGGAGTATTATTTTTTTAATTTATTATAGAATAGTTAAGATAGAAAATAATGAAAACAGACTAGGTTTAAAATAGAGCACACTGGACTTCCGTGGTGGCACAGTGGGTAAGAATTTGCCTGCCAATGCAGGGGACAGGGGTTCAATCCCTGGTCTGGGAAGATCCCACATGCTGCAGAGCAACTAAGCCCGTGTGCCACAACTACTTAGCCTGCGCTCTAGAGCCTGCAAGCAACAATTACTGAGCCTGTGTGACACAACTACTGAAGTCCATGCACCTAGAGCCCATACTCCACAAGAAGAGAAACCACCATAAGGAGAAATCCGTGCACCACAATGATGAGTAGCCCCTGCTCGACACAAGTAGAGAAACCCTGTGCAGCACTGAAGACCCAAGGCAACCAAAAATAAATAAAATTAAGTATTGTGACTTGTGAGATGACTCACTCATGTGGCTGTAGGTAAGAGGCCTCAGCTCCTTGCCACGTGAATCTCTCCTTAGGGCTGCTTGAGTGTCCTCATGACATGGCAGCTGGCTTACCCCAGGATGAGTGATCTAGCAGAAACCAAAGCAGAAGCTCCAATATCTTTTATACCTTTGGAAGCTGCACTTTGTCATTTCTGCAATGTCTTATTAGTTAAAACGTCAGCCCTTTTCAAGTGTGAGGAGGCACACAGGTGCATGACGACTGGGAGATAATTAGGGGATGATTAGGGCCATCTTGGAGGCTGGCTACCAAAGTGGCTGACTCACCGAACACTGAATTTTGTTTTCTTCGCTGATGGAGAGAAAATGGTGAGTGAATCTCATTGGTGTTCTTTGAGATGTACCAAAGCTAGCTCTTGCTCTCACCCCCAGCTGTGTGGCTGAGAGGGTCTTGGTGTTCCGGCTGGATGTCAGACCTGTGTCTCTGAGTTGGGAGAGCTGAGTTCAGGACATTGGTCTACCAGAGACCTCTGGCACCTTGTAATATCAAAACGGTGAAAGCCTCCCAGAGATATCTGTCACAACGCTAAGACCCAGCTCCACTCAAAGACTGGTAAGATCCAGTGCTGGACATACCATGCCAAACAACTAGCAAGACAGGAATGCAGGCCCACCCATTATCAGAGAGGCTGCCTAAAATCATAATAAGGTCCCAGACACACCAAAACACACCACCGGATGCGGACCCGCCCACCAGAAAGACAAGATCCAGACACATCCACCAGAACACAGGCACCAGTCCTCTACACCAGAAAGCCTACACAACCCACTGAATCAACCTTAGCCACTGGGGGTAGACACCAAAAACAATGGGAACTACGAATCTGCAGCCTGCGAAAAGGAGACCCCAAACACTGTCCCCAAAGCCAAATGAGAAGACAGAGAAACACAGAGCAGATGAAGGAACAAGGTAAAAACCCACCAGACCAAACAAATGTAGAGGAAATAGGCAGTCTACCTGAAAAAGAATTCAGAGTAATGATACTAAATATGATCCCAAATCTTGGAACTGGAATGGAGAATATACAAGACACATTTAACAAGGACCTAGAAGAACTAAAGAGCAAACAAACAATGATGAACACAGTAAATGGAATTAAAAATTCTCTAGAAAGAAACAATAGCAGAATAACTGAAGCAGAAGAATGGATAAATGACCTGGAAGATAAAATAGTGGAAATAACTACCACAGAGCAGAATAAAGAAAAAAGAATGAAAAGAATTGAGGACAATCTGAGACACTTCTGGGACAACGTTAAACACACCAACATTCGAATATAGGGGTCATAGAAGTAGAAGAGAAAAAGAAAGAGACAGAGAAAATATTTGAAGAGATTATAGTTGAAAACTTCACTAATATGTGAAAGGAAATCGTTAATCAAGTCCAGGAAGCACAGAGAGTCCCATACAAGATACACCCAAGGAGAAACATGCCAAAACACATATTAATCAAACTATCAAAAATTAAATGCAAAGAAAAAATATTAAAAGCAGCAAGGGAAAAACAACAAATAACATATAATGGAATCCCCATAAGGTTATCAGAAACTCTGCAAGCCAGAAGGGACAGGCAGGACATATTTAAAGTGATGAAAGGGAAAAAGATACAACCAAGATTACTCTACCCAGCAAGGATCTCATTCAGATTCGAAGGAGAAATTTAAACCTTTACAGACGAGCAAAAGCTAAGAGAATGCGGCACCACCAAACCAGCTTTACAACTAATGCTAAAGGAACTTCTATAGGCAGGAAACACAGGAGAAGGAAAAGACGTACAATGACAAACCCCAAACAATTAAGAAAATGGAAATAAGAACATACATATCAATAATTACCTTAAATGTAAATGGATTAAATGCTCCAACCACAAGACATAGACTGGCTGAATGGATCTGAAAACACGACCAGTATATATGCGGTCTACAAGAGACCCACTTCAGACCTAGGGACACATACAGACTGAAAGTGAGGGGATGGAATAAAATATTCCATGTAAATGGATATCAGAAGAAAGCTAGAGTAGCATTTCTCATATCAGATAAAAGAGACTTTAAGATAAAGAATATTACAGGAGACAAAGAAGGACACTACATAATCATCAAGGGATCAACCTAAGAAGAAGATATAACAATTGTACATATTTATGCACCCAATATAGGAGCACCTCAATACATAAGGAAAAGGCTAACAGCCATAAAAGGGGAAATTAACAGTAACACAATCGTAGTAGGGGACTTTAACACCCCTCTTTCACCAATGAACAGATCATCCAAAATGAAAATAAATAAGGAAACACAAGCTTTAAATGATACATTAAACAAGATGGAATTAATTGATATTTATAGGATATTCCATCCAAAAACAACTGAATACACTCTTTCTCAAGTGCTCGAGGAACATTCTCCAGGATAGATCATATCTTGGGTCACAAATCAAGCCTTGGTAAATTTAAGAAAATTGAAATTGTATCATGTATCTTTTCCGACAACAATGCTATCAGACTAGATATCAATTACAGGAAAAAATCTGTAAAAGAATACAAACACATGGACGCTAAACAATACACTACTTAATGACCAAGAGATCACTGAAGAAATCAAAGAGGAAATTAAAAAATACCTAGAAACAAATGACAATGAAAACATGATGACCCCAAACCTACATGATGCAGCAAAAGCAGTTCTAAGAGGGAAGTTTATAGCAATACAATCCTGCCTCAAGAAACAAGAAACATCTCAAATAAAGAAGCTAACCTTACACCTAAAGCAATTAGAGAAAGAAAAAAAACAAACCCAAAGCCAGCAGAGGAAAGAAATCATAAAGGTCAGATCAGAAATAAATGAAAAAGAAATGAAGGAAACAACAGCAAAGATCAAAAAAACTAAAAGCTGGTTCTTTGAGAAGATAAACAAAATTGATAAAACCATTAGCCAGACTCATCAAGAAAAAAAGGGAGAAGACTCAAATCAATAGAATTACGAATGAAAAAGGAGAAGTAACAACTGACACTGCAGAAATACAAAGGATTATGAGAGGTTACTGCAAGCAACTATATGCCAATAAAATGGACAACCTGGAAGAAATGGACAAATTCTTAGAAAAGCACAACCTTCCAAGACTGAACCAGGAAGAAATAGAAACTATAAACAAACCAATCCCAAGCACTGAAATTGAGACTGTCATTAAAATCTTCCAACAAACCAAAGCCCAGGATCAGATGGCTTCAAAGGCAAATTCTATCAAATATTTAGAGAAGAGTTAACATTTAACCTTTTCAAACTCTTCCAAAATATAGCAGACGGAGGAACTCTCCCAAACTTATTCTATGAGACCACCATCTCCCTGATACCAAAACCAGACAAAGATGTCACCAAGAATGAAAACTACAGGCCAATATCACTGATGAACATACATGCAAAAATTCTCAGCAAAATACTAGCAAAAGGAATCCAACAGCACATTAAAAGGATCATACACCATAATCAAGTTGGGTTTATCCCAGGGATGCAAGGATTCTTCAATACATGCAAATCAATGTGATACACCATATTAAAAAACCTGAAGGATAAAAACCATATGATCATTTCAATACATGCAGAAAATGCTTTTGACAATATTAAACACCCATTTATGATAACCCTCTAGAAAGTAGGCATAGAGGGATATTTCCTCAACATAATAAAGGCCATATATGACAAACCCACAGCGAACGTTGTTCTCAATGGTGAAAAAGTGAAACCATTTCAACTAAGATCAGGAAAAAGACAAGGTTGCCCACTCACACCACTATTATTCAACACACTGTTGGAATTTTTACCTACAACAATCAGATAAGAAAAAGAAATAAAAGGAATCTAAATCGGAAAAGAAGAAGTTAAGCTGTCACTGTTTGCCACTAGATTACATGATACTATATATAGAGAATCCTAAAGGTGCTACCAGAAACCTACTAGAGTTAATCAATGAATTTTGTAAGGCTGCAGGATACAAAATTAATGTACAGATATCTCTTTCATTCCCATATACTAAAGATGAAAAGTCTGAAAGAGAAATTAAGGAAACACTCCCATTTACTCATGCAACAAAAAGAATAAAATACCTAGGAATAAATCTACCTAAGGAGACAAAAGACTTTTACTCAGAAAACTATAAGACACTGATGAAAGAAATCAAAGATGACACAAACAGGTGGAGAGATATACCATGTTCTTGGATTGGAAGAATCAACATTGTGAAATGACTATACTACACAAAGCAATCTACAAATTCAATGCAATCCCTATCAAACTACCAATGGCATTTTTCAGAAAACTACAACAAAATATTTCCCAATTTGTATGGAAACACAAAAGACCCCGAACAGCCAAAGCAATCTTGAGAAGAAAAACAGAGCTGGAGTAATCAGGATCCCTGACTTCAGACTATACTACAAAGCTACAGTAATCAATACAGTATGGTACTGGCACAAAAACAGAAATATAGATCGATGGAACAGGAGAGAAAGCCCAGAGATAAACCCATACACATATGGTCACCTCATTTTTGATAAAGGAGGCAAGAATTTACAATGGAGAAATCACGGCCTCTTCAATAAGTGGTGCTGGGAGAACTGGACAGCTACAGGTAAAAGAATGAAATTAGAAGACTCCCTAACACCAAACACAAAAATAAACACACAACCCAATCCAAAAATGGGCAGAAGACCTAAATAGACATTTCTCCAAAGAAGATATACAGACTGCCAACAAACACATGAAAGAATGCTCAACATCATTAATCATTAGAGAAATGCAAATCAAAACTAGAATGAGATATCATCCCACACCAGTCAGAATGGCCATCATCAAAAAATCTAGAAACAATAAATGCTGGAGAGGATGTGGAGAAAAGGGAACACTCTTGCACTGCTGGTGGGAATGTGAATTGGTACAGCCACTATGGAGAACAGTATGGAGGTTCCTTAAAAAACTACAAATAGAACTACAATATGACCCAGCAATCCAACTACTGGGCATATACCCTGAGAAAACCATAATTCAAAAAGAGTCATGGGCTTCCCTGGTGGCGCAGTGGTTGAGAGTCTGCCTGCCGATGCAGGGGACACGGGTTCGTGCCCCGGTTCGGGAAGATCCCACATGCCGCGGAGTGGCTGGGCCCGTGAGCCATGGCCGCTGAGCCTGCGCGTCCGGAGCCTGTGCTCCGCAACGGGAGAGGCCACAACAGTGAGAGGCCCGCGTACAGCAAAAAAAAAAAAAAAAGAGTCATGTACCACAATGTTCATTGCAGCTCTATTTACAATAGCCAGGATATGGAAACAACCTAAGTGTCCATCAACGGATGAATGGATAAAGAAGATGGGGCACATAAATACAATGGAATATTACTCAGCCATAAGAAGAAACGAAATTGAGCTATTTGTAGTGAGGTGGATGGACCTAGAGTCTGTCATACAGAGTGAAGTAAGTCAGAAAGACAAAAACAAATACTGTATGCTAACACATATATATGGAATCTAAAAAGAGAGGAAAAAATGGTTGGGAAGAAACTACGGGCAGGACAGGAATACAGACGCAGACATAGAGAATGGACTTGAGGACATGGGGAGGGGGAAGGGTAAGCTGGGACGAAGTGAGAGAGTGGCATGGACTTATATATACTACGAAATGTAAAATAGATAGCTAGTAGGAAACAGATGCATAGCACGGGGAGATCAGCTCAGTGCTTTGTGACCACTTAGAGGGGTGGGAGGGAGATGAAAGAGGGAGGAGAAATCGGGATATATGTATATGTATAGCTGATTCACTTTGTTATACAGCAGAAACTAACACACCATTGTAAAGCAGTTATAGTCCAATAAAGATGTTAAAAATAAACAAAATAATTTATACCTCCCCCAAATTAAATATTTTTAAAAATAAATAAATAAAATAGAGTACTCAATAACATGGTAACTCTAAACCTAAGTATTTTCAATACTACAGCAAATGTAAATGGATTAATGTCTCCTATTAAAGTGTAATTTTTTATATTATGTGCAACTAAAATTTTTTCCCAATATACAGGTAAAATAAAAGAATTACATTAGAAAGGAGAAAACATTCCATGTATTTAAAAACAGTAAAACGATAAGCATATACTATGCATCTTAGATAAAGTAGTGTTTAAGTTCCGAACAGTTTGTCATTATTGTAACTAGTATTATTATCCCAATTTCTTAAAAATATTTCAATACTTTTTCTATTTGAAAAAATATTTTAATATTTTTTCTTTGCTCTTTTGTGGTCTAATACATGGTAAGTATTTAGCTGCTAACATAACTTAAAAATATACGTTGTTTTTTACAGCCAAACAAAACTGAATCAAGAAGAAATAGATAACTTGAACAGATGATCACTAAAAGCAAAACAGAATCTGTAATTTATAAAGACTCCCTACCAACAAAAATCCAGGATCAGATGGTTTCACAGGCAAATTCTACCAAATACACAAAGCAAAACTTACACTGATTCTTCTCAAACTCTTCGAAAAGACTGAAGATTAAGGAATACATCCAATGACATTCTATGAAGCCACCACCACCCTGATATCAAAACCAGATTGGGGGGGAGTTCCCTGGTGGCACAGTGGTTAAGAATCCATCTGCCAATGCAGGGGACATAGGTTCAAGCCCTGATCCGGGAAGATCCCACATGCCGTGGAGCAACTAAGCCTGTGTGCCACAACTACTGTGCTCTACAGCCCACGAGCCACAACTACTGATCCTCATAGCCACAACTATTGATGCCCACGCACCTAGAGCCCATGCTCTACAAAAAGCAAGCCAGTGCAGTGAACAGCCCGCACACCACAACGAAGAGTAACCCCCACGCGCCACAACTAGAGAGAGCCCGTGCACAGCAACAAACACCCAATACATCCAAAAATAAAGAAAGAAATAAATTTACTGAAAAAAAAAACACAGATGGGGACTTTTCTGGTGGTCCTGCAGTTAAGATTTTGCCTTGCAGTGCAGGGGTGTGGGTTCAATCCCTAGTGGTGGAGCTAAGATCCCACATTCCTCACAAATAAGAAATCAAAACATAAAACAGAAGCAATAATGTAACAAATTCAATAAAGACTAAAAAAAAACACAGAGAAAGACAGTACCAAAAAAGAAAATTGCAGGCCAATATCTCTGATAAATATGGATGCAAAAATTCTCAACTGAATATTAGAAAACTGAATCTGACAACACATAAGAGGATCATACACCATGATCAAATTTGATTCACCCCCGTGTCACAAAGTTGTTTCAACATATGCAAATCAATCAACATGATACACTCCATCAACAAAGGAAGAACATAAAACAAATGATCATCTCAATAGATGCCGAAAAAGCATTTGAGAAACTTCAACATCCATTCATGATAAAAACACTTACCAAAATGGGTATAAAGGAAACATACCTCAACATAATGAAAGCTATTTATGACAAACCCACAGCCAATATAATACTCAATGCTCATGACAAAATATCAAAGAAGCACGGAAAAGTGATGGAGGAGATGGAGAAACTTCTCAGTGTGCAGGTGCAGGATCAACATCGGCGCTAAATCCTGCTCAGCTTAATGGTGACTCAAGAGAAAGCTAAAAGCCTTTATGAACACTTGAAGAAGAAACACGGGAAAGAATCAGAGGGCATATTTTTTAATGCCAGCCATGGCTGTTTTCATCGGTTCAAGGGTAGAGCCAACCTCAACAAGGTAAAAGTAAATGGAGAGGCAGCAGGTGCAGATAGGGTAGCTGTCCAGGAACGTCCTGAAACACTTTGAGAAATTACTGATAATGGTGTGCATTTACCCAACCAGGTGTATAATGTGGATGAGACACAACTGTACTGGAAGAGGATGCCAGACCAAAGTTACATCAGTAAGGAGGAAAAGTTGATGCCGGGCTGTAAAGCAGAAACAGATAGGCTGTTGTTTGGTGGCAATTCTTCCAGTGATATGAAGCTGAAGCCTCTCTTAGTTCATCATTCAGAGAACCCAAGAACCCTTAAAAACATAGCCAATGACTCTCTTCCTATTGTGTGGAAGCGTAACCCCAAATCCTGGATTACACAGGCCACGTTCCAGGACTGGTTTTGCCAACACTTTATCCCAGATGTAGAGAAATATTGCTCGGAGAAGGATGTCCCAGAAAAACATTCTTTTGCTGCTCGACAATGCTCTGGGCCACCCCCCTTTCATGGATGACTTTTCCCAACGTCAAAGTAGTGCATCTGTCACCGAATACTGCATTGCTCATCCATCCTATGGACCAGGAAGTTATAGCAACTTTCAAGAAATATTATTTATGTCACACTTTTTGTCAGGCAGTAAAGGTAAGTGAGAAATCAGGAAGAACCTAGGGACAATTTTGGAAGGACTATAACATCTACAAGGCCATAAAAAACATTGACTTTGCATGGTGTGAGTGTATGTTGGTCACCACGAATGGGGTTTGGAAGAACCTTTGCCCACAGTTTGTTCATGATGTTTGTGGATTTGAGAAGGCAGATCAGAAGTCGGAAGAGGTCTTCAGCAACGTAGTGACCCGCAGCGAGAAGCTGGAGCTAGATCTGCAAGAGGACGATTTCATTGAACTCCTTGCTGTGCAACATGAGGAGCTTACTGATGGAACTGGAGGCGCAGAGAAAGGATGAAGAGGGACAGGAGGAAGAAGAAGTAACTGAAGAACTGAAGAGATTCACGACACAGAAAATGCCAAGGGCATCTTCTAAATTGGAGGAGGCACTGTTAGTTTTTGAGGCACAGGGCTCGAACCTACAATGGTACCCAAAGGTGGCAGCAGCCATTCAGAGGGCAAACCAGTGCTACCGTGTCATCATCTATGATGAGAAAAAACGAGCTACGACCCAGACATCAATGGATCAGTTTTTCAAGAGGGTAGATAGAATTAAATCCAGCAAGGAACCAGAACCTGTGTCATCAATGTCAGGTATGAGTGAAATTGGAGCTTGCCCCCTGTCTCCCACTGCTGATACTCCTTCACCTCTACCATCTCCCACCTCCTCCCCCTCCTCCAATCAGTAACTCTTCTCGCCTGTTCCCTCGATGCCAGCCCCAGTATCCCAGCTGTTGTACTGTATTACTGTACTTTTCAAGTTACTGTACTGTAAGACTAAAAATGTCTTTGTTTTTGTGTTTGTTTCTTATATACTGTTTGTGTGAAAAGTATTATAAACCTATTATGGTACAATACCATATAGCCGACTGTGTAACCTGGGTACCTCGGCTAACTTTGTTGGACTTACAAACAAATTGGACTTACAAACGCACTCTTGGAACACAACTTGTTCACACGTAGCGGACTTACAGTAAAAGCAAAAAAGAAACAGGGACTAATCAAACTTATAAGTTTCTGCACAGCAAAGGAAACCATAATCAAAATGAAAATACAACCTATGGGCTGGGAGAAAATATTAGCAAATGATGAGACTGACAACGGCTTAATTTACAAACTATACAAACAGCTCCTACAACTCAATAACAATATAACAAATAACTCAATGGAAAAATGGGTAGAAGACCTAAATAAACATTTCTCTAAAGAAGACATACAGATAGCCACTAGGCACATGAAAAGATGCTCATCATCACTAATTATTAGAGAAATGCAAATCCAAATTACAATGAGGTATCACTTCACACTGATCAGACTGGCCATCATTAAAAAAAATCTACAATTAACAAATGCTGGATGGGGTATAGAGAAAAGGGAACCCTTCTACACTGTTGGTGGCCACGTAAGTTGGTGCAGTCACTATGGAAAACAGTATGGAGGTTCCGCAAAAAAACTATAAAGAGAGTTGCCATATGATCTAGCAATCCTACTTGTGGACATATATCTAGACAAAACTATAATTCAAAAAAATATATAAACCCTATGTTCATAGCAACACTATAATAGCCAAGACATGGAAACAACCTAAATGTTCATTGAAAAATGAACGTATAAAGAAAGTGTGGTATACGTATACAATAGATATTACTCAGACATAAAAAAGAATGAAATAATGCCATTTGCTGCAACATGGATGGACATAGAGATAATGATACTAAGTGAAGTAAGTCAGAAAGAGAAAGGCAAATACCATACAATATCACTTACATGTGGAATCGAAAACAGGACACAAATGAACATGTCAGCAAAACAGAAACAAACACACAGATATAGAAAACAGAGTTGTGGTTGCCAAGGAGAGAGTGATGGAAAGGTTGGGAGTTTCGGAATAGCAGAAGCAAACTATTCTCCATAAGATGGACCAGCCACAAAGACCTACTGTACAGCAGAAGAAACTATATTCAGTATCCTGTGATAAACCATAATGGAAACGAATATATATATATATATATATATATATATATATATATATATATATATATATATATAAAACAGAATCACTTTGCTACACAGCAGAAATTAATACAATAATGTATAAAGGCTGCAGAGGGTGTGGAGAAAAGGGAACCCTCCTGCACTGTTGGTGGGAATGTAAACTGATACAGCCACTATGGAGAACAATATGGAGGTTCCTTAAAAGCTAAAAATAGAACTACCATATGACCCAGCAATCCCACTACTGGGCATGTACCCGGAGAAAACCATAATTCAAAAAGATACATGTACCACAATGTTCACTGTAGCACTATTTACAATAGCCAGGACATAGAAGCAACCTAAATGTCCATCGACAGATGAATACAGAAAGAAGATGTGGCCTATATATACAATGGAGTATTACTCAGCCATAAAAAGGAAAAAAATTGAGTTATTTGTAGTGAGGTGGTTGAACCTAGAGTCTGTCATACAGAGTGAAGTACGTCAGAAAGAGAAAAACAAATACCGTACGTGAACACATATATATGGAATTCAGAAAAATGGTACTGACGAACCTAGCGACAGGACAGGAATAAAGACACAGATGTAGAGAACGGACTTCAGGACACAGGGCTGAAGGGGACACAGGGACGTAGTGAGAGAGTAGCACTGACATGTATACACTACCAAATGGAAAAGAGCTAGTGGTAAGCTGCCGCATAGCACAGGGAGATCAGCTCGGTGCTTTATGTCCCCCACAGGGGTGGGATAGGGAGTCTGGGAGGGAGCCTCAAGACGGGGGGATATGGGGATATATGTATACATACAGGTGATTCACTTTGTTGTAAAGCAGAAACTAACACAGTGTTATAAAGCAATTATACTCTAATAAACATGTATTTTAAAATACCACAACGTTGTAAATCAACTACACTAGAAAATATTTCTTAAGTGAAAAAGATTTTTTGAATGTGTGCTTTATTGTGTGTGTACCACAGGTTCAATATATATGAATTATGTCAAATTGATTACATTGTTTTTCAAAATAAAGAATTTTTGATATTCTACATCAGCTGCATAATATAAATGCAGAAAAACTATATTATTTTTTTCTAAAGTTCAGAAATACCCATTTTGCTCAATCGGTATACTATAAACCACTAACTGTTAAAAAGGGATTCATGACCTCTTTCTTCCAAAGAAATATTTCTGCACTCACACAAGTTTAATAGAATGTTCCACCATGAACTGGCTTCCCACCTTAGAGACACGAGATTTGCATCCTGAAATCTCTTTCTTGCAAAAATGTCCAAGTAGCATCCTAGCATTACAGAAAAGAAATGCTTTTTGCCAGATCTCAAATTACATACAACTTTATCAAGACATCATGTATGTTTTCTTTTTTCCACACACACAGACTGCATTTTATTTTTACAAGAGAAAAATCAACTGACAACAAGCATTGTAAATGGATGACCACAGCAAAAGCAACAATGACTGTAATTACCAAACACGAAACACACTCACACTGTTGTCATAATATTGACATTCAGTCCAGGAATCCTCCACCGTAACAGCTCCTTTATTTTGCAGTGAAAGACATCATGGTTTTGTTTTGTTTTGTTTTGTTTGCGGTACGTGGGCCTATCACTTTTGTGGGCTCTCCCATTGTGGAGCACAGGCTCCAGACGTGCAGGCTCAGCGGCCATGGCTCACGGGCCTAGCCGCTTCGCGGCATGTGGGATCTTCCTGGACCGGGGCACGAACCCGTGTCCCCTGCATCGGCAGGCGGACTGTCAACCACTGCACCAGGGAAGCCCGACATCTATATATTGAAATTATCAGCAGTCACCTGAGATCTTCAAAAATCAACAAAAACATAATTTTGTGCTCTCTTTCATTTATTCTGGTTCTAAGTGGTCATTTCTGAACGAAAGTATTTAAGCATGTTAACGTCATCTTATAACATCATATTTCAAATGACTACCGTCTCTCCAAAGATGCAATATGAGGAACTCATAAGTAGGCTCTCCAAAGTTTTACTCTCTGAATCTGTATTACACTTCTGCTGAAATTCACACTGTTCATTATTCTCTGAGAATATTCTTTTTCTTGTATGTCCATCTCACATGCTCTTTCGTTTCATGAAGTTTTTTCCTACAATTTTATGCCTAGTTTATTTCTGAGAAAATGCATTATTCCAGATTGATATTTATAGACACAAAGACTTCTATATAATTCCCTGAGAGTTTCAAAAACTCCTTCTTTTTTTTTAAAAATACCTAGATTCTGAAGCTCTCCACAAAGCATTACTAAAATTGTATTTACATAAGTATCTACATATTAATCACACATTAATGCGTTTACAATTGTATTATGCTTTATTGATAATTTTGGAGCATAAACGTAGCTGTCTTATTTACCACCCTCTTGGAAATCACTTTAATATTTGCACTTAGGACTTGAAAGAGAATGGATAAATAAAAACCTGAAGAATATGCAAATACAATTTATATATTTCTCATAAAATTAGGTGATTATCTAACCTTTATCCAGAAAAAAGAAGAGCCCACATACTCTGCAGTCATGATACTCGAGAATGTGTGGTCTTCCAGCAGGAAAACATGCAGCAATCCACGTGGCAGAGTTTACCTGTGACCAGCTGGGGTTAGTGTCCTATGCATTCCTTACATGCAACGTATCAGGAGTGGCCAAACTGAATTTGCCAGTTGTGGCAATAAGTATAATGAAGATTTGTAGCAGGTCATGCTCATATATGCAGCACAGGTACAATCAACATTTTGCTCAATTCTGGTAGATCTAAATCTGTATCTGTTACCTTGTCTTTAACGAGGAAATGTCAGAACTGACTTACCAAAAAAAAGTGTTTTGTTTGTTTGTTTGTTTTAATTACAGTCACGGTGAGTAAGACATAGCTCAGAACAACTAATGTGACTTAGTGATTCTCTCATCAGGAAATGCAGTTTCTACTTCCGTGTTTATTCTCCCCATCTTGTAGTAAGTTAAGCTTCAGTGAAAGATAAATCTACAGGGTGAAAAGAAAAGAAAACTTACATGTGTTGATAAGATCATTCTGACAGGTTTTACCACGTATGTCAGTGTTTCTGGTGATGAACACAAGCTAGAGCTCCCTACTGTGACATTTTCACTGATGTCATTCCCCTTGATCCTCAATTTGAAAGTGGATAAAAATGTTTTCTATGTTTTCTTCTTTAAGAAATTAAATAAAGAATGCTGTCTAGACATGATCCTCTAATGACTTTCAGTCAGTGGTCATCAAGAGAAGAAAAGCACAGAATCTCATCCCCACAGAAGGGTGACATTCAGTCAGGTAAGAAAATTCTCCCCAAAATCAGAGCTTCATCTTTAACATTCAATCAAAGGCTTTCACAGGTGCTTCATACTCTGCACTCAGCCTTACCATATGGGATTGGCTCTGAGAATCTCACACCAGATGACTGACAAACATGTCATAGTGCACTGATCTGGGACCAGATCCTGCCGCTCTTAATGATCTCCCGCAGGGACACTGCAATATTCTAGGATATTTCCTGGAGCCCTCTACTCTATACAGGTACACTTCCAAGTAGAAACAGAAGCTTTGATTCTCACTAGGACCCCTGCTCTGTCCCACCAACCTCTCTAGAAATATGATATTCTAATCTCTCCTGATTAGAACATTGCACGGTCTCTCACTGTGCTAATTTAGTAAAGGTAAAAGAGAAACAAGAAAGAGCAAACTATGCAGGGAGCAATATATAAGATTCCTTTACTTAATGTATTTATCTGATATACACAAATATTGAGAAATATAGATTCATTTCACAATGGTCAAGAAAAGAGGAGGAGGAACCTCCATGCCAACAGTATATATAAAGTGGAATCAATCTTGCATAAGCTCCAGCTAAAGCTTAGCTACGAGGTACTAACTCTTCTCATAAAGAAGCAATAGTTCTCCATCATTTGAAGCACACTGAGGACTCAGACAGCTGGACACTGAGGGTGTAGTCTCCTCACTCGAATTCTGTACCTGCATCACAGAGCAATGAAATATTCCCAAAGAATTATTAAGGATGAGGTGGGGAGCCAAAATAAAAAAGATGAATCCACAGTCTGCCCTACCATCCGTTCTGCTGGATATTACCACCATCTTGGCCCAGTATGACCTTCCCACTTTTCTCTGGGCCTCCCTACTTCCCACCTCCATCCTCTCATTATATCTTACCTACACTTGGAAAAGACTCTAGTTTTTCCACTGATCTTCATCAACAAGCAATCCAAATAGCAACTATGTATATAACTCCTTAGAAACCTCAGGTATGACTCAGTAATACATGACCTTCGAAGTCAAAAGTTTTCCTAATTCCCTTTATTATTATTTTTTCCAATTTCCATGTACTTACACTCTCAGGACCTCCACTGTTCTCAGGTTCGTCTTCCCTGCAACATCTGTCAACTTAGACATAGACTTAAGTACCACCCTCTAATTATCTCCTAGGGAATCCAGTTTTTAAAAAAGCCTCAGCAAGCCTTATGGACTTTAGTAAAGACTCTTAAAGATAACCCATGGGAGATAGCAGTACACTCACAGATATCTATTTAATACACCCTCAGAGGAATTTTTTTTCTTTTGTATAAAGTCTCTTCTGTCCAATGAAGACTCTCAGGTCTTCTTCTTCAACATATGCAGTGTCTCACCCTTCTGATTACTCTCTGCTGTATCCCAGGGCCACTCCCTTTCCTGATATTACATTCTTTCCCAATTTTGTATGTTAGTAACATCAAATAACATAAAGTATAACATGTTCATTATTATAAAGTACACTGTTCAGTGATATTAAATACATTCATATTATTGGGCGATCAACATCGCCATTTATCTTTCTAATTCTTTTCTACGTTTTTTTTTTTTTTTTTTTTTCTTTTGCGGTATGCGGGCCTCTCACTGCTGTGGCCTCTACCGCTGCAGAGCACAGGCTCCGGATGCGCAGGCTCAGCGGCCATGGCTCACGGGCCCAGCCGCTCCACGGCATGTGGGATCTTCCCAGACCGGGGCACGAACCCGTGTCCCCTGCATTGGCAGGCTGACTCTCAACCACTGCGCCACCAGGGAAGCCCTTTTCTACGTTTTAAAACTGTAACTCTATATCCTTTAAACATAACTTTCCTTTTTGTTCCATAACCACCTGAAAAGCATCATTACCTTCCCAATTTCTATGGTTTTGACTACACTAAGTACCCCATATAATTGAAATAAGTAGTTGCATTGTTATGACTCGCTAAAAGTCACAAAAGTGGCATATTTGGTAGCTAAATTTCCTCAGGATTCATCCATGTTGTAGCATATTCCTAGATCTTTTCCCTCTTAACACTGAATAATATTGTATTATATGGGTATACCACACTTTGCTTATCCAGGAACTAGTGGATGAACATTTAGGTTGCTTTCATATTTTAGCTACTGTGATTATTACTGCTCTAAACACTGGAGTACAAATATTACTTTAAGACCTTGATTTCAATTCCTTTGGGTATACCTCATAGTACAATTCCTGGATCATGTAGTAATTCTATTTTTCAATACCTGAAAAATTGCCATACTCTTTTGCAAAGCAGCTGTATCATTCTACATTCCCACTGACAGAGCACAATGCTTCCAACTCCCTCACATCCTCACCAATACTTGTTTTCTGCTTGTGTATGTGTGTGTGTGCTTCTGTGTGTATGCATGCACACAAATATATAAACATGCATTTAATGATATGGAGCATCTATTCAAGTGCTTAGTCATTTGTACCTCTTTTTGAGGAACCATCTATTCAAGTCTTTTATCCATTTTTGAATCAGGGTGTTTGCTTCTTGTTGAGTTGTAGGAGTTCTCTGTATATTCTGAATAGAAATCTCTTGTCAGATAGATGGCTTTCAAATATTTTCTCCCATCTTGTGGGTTGCCATTTTATTCTGTTTACATTCCTTTGATACACATTTTTTAAAATTATGTACTGCAAATTGTTTATTTTTTTGTTAGCTGTACTTTTGTTGTTCCTTCGTTTCATATTGAGGAAATCACTGCCAAATACAATGTCATGAAGCTCTTGTCCTGTGTCTTCTTTTAAGACTTTTTATTTTATTAGGTCTTATATTTAGTTTTTTGATATATTTTCACTAATTTTTGCATATGATGTTAGGTAAGGGTCCATCTTCCTTCTTTTGCATGTTGACAACAAGACTTCTCAGCATCATTTGTTGAAAATACTATCCTTTCTACTTTGAAAAGACTTGGCAACTTGTCAAAACCCATTTGGCCATATATCAGGGTTTATTTCTGGGTGTTCTATTCTATTCTATTGGTCTTGAATAAGGGAGAAAATAGTATAACCTATCCAGGTTGATGAAGAACATAAAGAAAGACCAGGACTGAGAATTAGGAGGGCAATATAAAAAAGCAGAGAGTAAAAGACAGTGTGAGAGAAGATCTTATACTTGCAAGTTCATGGAAATATGATCATGCTAAATCACTAAACGCCTGACTTTGAACAATATTGTAAATGTGCTAGCAAGAAACGTAACACTTACCCATCTCTGGGAAATATAGTATGGGCATAAAGATAAACTACACACAAATATATTAAAAAGGGAAGGGTTTTCATGGTGTGAGAATATTGTGGGATTTGAAATACAATTTACTTCTGTTCTACCATTGTCTCTAAAATTTATCAAAGTGTATATACAAGCAATTCCAATTCTGGTAATGTGCTTGACAGGTTTAATATGAACTTCAGCAGACCAGTAAATGTACATTCATAGTAGGACTGTTCCCTAATCCAAAAAACAAAACACAAAAACTGGAAAGACTAGAGTTCACTTTGTCAACACACATACAGATGCAGCGATGGTTAACGGTCCAAAAAAAGAAGGTGAGCATGGGTGCAAGAGGTTAATCCCCAGTCTGGTGTGGGGTGCAGAGTTTGAGGGTAAAACCGGTAGAAAATGCTTTTGTTCTATCCTTGATTTTTGAGGTATGGAAATTCACAGGTCACTACCTTCATTTCAAAATGAATGAATGCACTATTCAATTTTTTTTAAAACAGGAGAAGTAAACATGAGTGATAATAAATTTTAAACTGTCGCTAGTCAAATAAGATACTAAGAAAAATTAAATCATATGATTTTTTTTTTTTTTTTTTTTTTTTTTTTTTTTTTTTTTTGCTGTACGCGGGCCTCTCACTGTTGTGGCCTCTCCCGTTGCAGAGCACAGGCTCTGGACGCGCAGGCTCAGTGCCCATGGCTCACGGGCCCAGCCGCTCCGCAGCATGTGGGATCTTCCCGGACCGGGGCACGAACCTGTGTCCCCTGCATCGGCAGGCGGACTCTCAATCACTGCGCCACCAGGGAAGCCCAAATCATATGATTTAAGAATGAAGTGGAGCTTCCCTGGTGGCGCAGTGGTTGAGAGTCCGCCTGCTGATGCAGGGGACACGGGTTCGTGCCCCGGTTCGGGAAGATCCCACATGCCGCGGAGAGGCTGGGCCCGTGAGCCATGGCCACTGAGCCTGTGTGTCCGGAGCCTGTGCTCCGCAAGGGGAGAGGCCACAACAGTGAGAGGCCCGCATAACGCAAAAAAAAAAAAAAAAAAAAAAAAAAAAAGACAAAAGAATGAAGTGGAGAGATTGTCTAAGATGGTAGCATTCAAAGACCCAGAGCTTGATGCCTCTCATGGGCACACCAAAGTCACAACTGTTTACAGAACAGCAATTGATGAAAAAGGCCGGGACCTACCATAAAAGATGTTTTAGAGCTAAAGATATAAGGAAGGCACCTCGGCAAGACAGGAAGGAAGGGCAAAATCTCAACAGAGTCAAGACCCATCCCCCCAGGTGGGTGGCCCACAGATGGGAGAATAATTACAATTTCTGAGGTGCACCCAGGTGGCAAGGGGTATGAACCCAACATCAGGCTCCCAAGCCCAGGGACCCTGTGCTGGAAAGAAGAGTTCCTAGAAAGTTGGGCTTTGAAGACCAGTGGTGCTTACTTTCCAGAGAGCCAGAGGGTTGTGGGAAATAGAGATTCCACACTTAAAAGATGCTCACAGGGCTTCCCTGGCGGTGCACTGGTTGAGAGTCCACCTGCCGATGCTGGGACACAGGTTATGCCCCGTTCCGAGAAGATCTCACATGCTGCGGAGCAGGTGGGCCCGTGAGCCATGGCCGCTGAGCCTGCACGTCCGGAGCCCGTGCTCCGCAACGGGAGAGGCCACAGCAGTGAGAGGCCCGCGTACTGCAAAAAAAAAAAAAAAAAAAAAAAAAAAAAGCTCACAAAATCCCACATGACCCGAGAATCAGAACAGAAGCAGTCATTTGAACGGATCGTAGGTCACACCTACCTCCTGGTCTTGGAGAGTCTCCCAGAGAGTCCAGAGGCAACTACAGCACAGCCTCAGGGACATAGACACTGGCAGCAGCCATATGGGGGAGCTCCTTCTACCTCGTGGCCACTGGTACCAGCAAGCATAATTTCAGAGTCCTCCCTCTATCTTTTTAGCCTCAGGGCCTAGCCCTACCCATTTCCACCAGACTATAGACACAAGTACTAGGATGCTGCAGGCCAAGCAACTAACTGAGCAGGGGCATAGCCCCATCCACCAGCAAACAGGCTGCCTTCAGACCCTCTCAATGCACAGCTGCCGCTGGACATGGGCCCAGCAACCAAAAGCCCCAGGACCAGCCTCCACACCTAAGTGGAGAGGCACCAGCCCCAGAGTCCTTGGCCCCTCTGACAAGAGAGCCTGCTCTGGCCTTGGAATCAGTCTCACCGTCGGCAGGTGATTACTGCACAGGGACTGGATGGAGCTTGGACCTACCCAACAGCAAATCTGCTCTAGCAGTGGGATCAGCCTCATACACCAACAGGCACACACCAGCTCCAGGAATACCACAGCCCAGCAGCTTGTGTGACCAGAACACTCACTTGCAGGCCAGAAGCAGCCATGGACTCACTTGGGTCTTGACCCAGCCCATCAGAATGACAGCACAAGATTAGGGATACCCAGACCCTGCAGAGAGCTGTGTCAGGAACAGTGATCCAACACCAACTCTGAGACTCCTGGGCCCTGCAGCCAGAACTCAGGACCTGTGTCTTCCTCCCAGTAGACAGCATCACCGCAGTGACTGGGCACTAGCCCTGATATCACCTGGACTGCAATTCTACCCATAAGTGAACCAGCACTAGATTTGGTGTCCCCCAGAGTTGTGCAGCCAGCTGCCTTATGATTTAGGCTCACCAAGCCACACAGACAGCTTCCATACAAGCCAGAGTCTGGCAAACAAGCACTCTGGGGGCAGCCAAGCCTACCAGACCACCCACAGCAGTCAGCCCACCACAGTAGAAGAGCCCAAGTAGCCCACATAGTGGGTACACCTAGAACATATACTTCTAGTGACCAGGGGACATTGGGCTGCTGGGACACATAGGACCTCTCCTACAAAAGGCCACTTCTAGAAGGTCAGGAAATGTAACGAACCTACTACATACATAGCAATATAAACAGCAAGTTAAGAAAAATGAGGTGACACAGAAACACGATCCAAATGAGGGAACAAGATAAGAACTCAGAAGAAGATCTAAGTGAAGTGGAGATAGCCAATCTCCTCAAAAAATAGTTCAAGGTAATGACTATAAAGATGATCAAAGAACTCAGGAGAAGAATGGACGACCAGAGCAAGAAGGTAGAATTTTTTAAAAAAGAGTTAGAGCATTAAAGAACAACAAAACAGAGATGAGGAATACAATAACTGAAATGAAAAATACACTAAAAGGAAACTACTGTAGACTAAATGACACAGAGGAATGAATCAGAAAACTGAAGGACAGAGTACTGGCAATCACTGAAGATGAACTGTAAAACAATAGATTAAAATGAAATGAGGAAAGTTGAACAGACTTTTGAAACAACATCAAGTGTACTAATATTTGCATTATACTGATCCCAGAAGCAAAAAGGAAACAGAAAGCAGTGTAGAACATACCTGAAGACATAAGAGCTGAAAACTTCCATAACCTGGGAAAGAAAACAGACATCCAAGTCCAGTAAACACAGTAAGGCCAAAACAGGATCAACCCAAAGAGGACCACACCAAGACTCATTGTAATTAAAATGGCAAAAAAAATAAAGATAAAAAGACACTATTAAAAGGGGCAAAGGAAAAGCAACAAGTTACAAACATGGGAACTTGCATTAAGTTCTCAGCTGACTTTTCAGGATAACCTCTGCATGCCAGAAGGGAGTGGCATGGTATATTTAAAGTCATGAAAGGGAAAAGCCTATAACCAAAAATACTCTACCCAGCAAGGCTCTCCTTCAGATTTGATGGTGAGATCTAAAGTTTTACAAAGAAGCAAAACTAAAAGAGCACAGCATCGCCAAACCAGCTTTATGAGAAATCTTAAAGGGGCTTTTCTCAGTGAAAAAGAAAAGGCCACGACTGAAACATAAAAATTAGAAAAGGAAACTTACTAACGGAAAAACCTCATTGGATAAGGCAAATATTCAACAAAGGCAGTAAATCAACCATGTACACAGCTAATAGGAAGGATGAAAGAAAACAGTAATAAAATCATCTATATTCACAATAAGAAGTTAAGGGACACACAAAACAAGTAGATGTAAAATATAAGGTCAAATTCAGTAACTGTGGGGGAGCAGAGTAACAATGCAGGGTTGTTAGTGTCCACGTGAAATTAAGAGCTCAGCAACTGAAATAATCACACACACACACACACACACACACACAACTGAAAGAAATCCAAACATCATATTAAAGATAGTCCTCACATCACAGACGAATAAAAGGGGAAGAAAGGAACAGTGAAGAAATTAGAGGGATTCTAAAAATACCCAAGAGAAATGAAAATGAACACACAGTGATCCAAAATCTATGGAACACAGCCAACGCAGTTCACAGGGGAAGTTATAGTGATACAAGCTTATTCTTAGGAAACAAGAAAAATATCAAATAAACAACCTAACATTACACCTGAAGGAATTAGAAAAAGAAGAAAAAAACAAAACTCAAAGCTGTCAGAAAGAAAAAAATTAAGAAAACAATACCATATGCAATCACACTAAAAATAATAAGATACCTAAGAACAAACACACCTAAGCAGGTAAAAGACATGTACTCAGAAATGTATCAGCCATTGGTGAAAGAAGTTGAAGGCAACAGAAAAAGACGGGAAAATATAGCAGGTGCATGGACTGGAAAAATTAATACTGTTAAAATAACCATACTGCCAAAGACAATCTACAGATTTAATGCAATCCCTATCAGAATACCAAAGCATTTTCACAGAACTTGAAAAAGTAATTTAAAATTTGTATAGAAACACAAAGACCCCAAATAGCCAAACAATCTTGAGAAAGTACAGAGTTGGAGGCATCACGCACCTTGACTTCAGATTATACTGCAAAGCGACAGTAATCAAAGAGAATCGAACTGGAGCAAAAACAGACACAAAGATCACTGGAATAGAATAGAGATCCCAGAAATAAGCCCACACACGTATATTTAATTGATTTATGACAAAGCAGGCAATATGGAGAAAGAACTGTCTCTTCAATAAGTGGTACTAGGAAAACTGGTCAGCTACATGGAAAAGAATAAAATTAGAGTATTTTAGCACACCGTATATAAAATTAACGCAAAACTGAATAAAGACCTAAATGTGGGACCATAAAACCCCGAGAGGAAAATACAGAACATTCTTCAACATAAATGATAGCAACGGATTTGGGTTCAGTCTACTAAGGCAAATGAAACAAAAGCAAAAATAAACAAATGGGACTTCACTATACTTAAAAGATTTTGCACAGCAAAGGAAACCAAAGACAAAATGAAAAGACAACCTGCTGAAGGAGAGACAATATTGGCACATGATAAGAGGTTAACACCAAAAAGATGACCAACCAAGGGTTCATATCTAAACTACAGAAACAGCATATACAACTCAATATCAGAACAACACCCAAAATATTTTTTTAAAAAATGAGAAGACCTAAATAGACATTTTTCCAAGGAAAAAATACAGATGGACAGCCAGAATGCACAAAGATGCTAAACATAGCTAATCGGCAATAAAATGCAAATCAAAACTATGAGATATATCACCTCAGTCTTGTCAGAATGGCTGTCATCAAAAAGGTCACAAATAACAAAGGTTAGTGAGGATGTGGAGAAAGGGAAACTCTTGTAAACTCTTGATGTGAATGTGAAGTAGTGCAGCTACTGTGGAAAGAAGAATGGAGGTTCCACAAAAAACTAAAAATAGAACTACCATAATATCCATCAATTTCCCTCTTGGGTATATCAGAAGAAAACAAAAATACTATTTAAAAAAAAATAACTGCACACCAATGTTCATAACAGTGTTATTTGCCATAGCCAAGATATAGAGTCAAACTAAGTGTTCATCAATAGGTTAGGGGATAAAAAATGATATTTATGATGACTTCAGCAAAAAATGAAATTTTGCCATTTGCAAGAACATGGATGGACTTGGAGGGTATTATGCTTAGTAAAATAAGCCGCAGAGAAAACAAGCCTGGTAGGTTATCACTTACACGTGGCATCTAAAACATTGAATACAACAACAACAACAATGAAACAGACTCACAGATTAAAGAACAGACTAGTGGTTACCAGCAGGGAGAGACAGGGTGGAGCAGCAAAATAGTGGTAGGAGATTCTGAGGAATAATCCACTATGTATAAAATCAGTAATCTACAGTGACGTTCTGTATAGCCTGGGGAATAGAGCCACTCTTTTATAATAAGTATAAATGGAGAAGAACCTAAACATTTATGAATCACTATGTTGTACCTCTGAAATGAATATAATAATGTAAATTAACTATAGATCAATAAAATATAAAGTAAGAAACAATGAAGGAGAGACAGATTATTAGATAGAAATCAATTAAATAAACACAAGTTTTGGAAATCAAGGAATTAAAAAACAACATGTAAGACAACATTGGCCTTTAAAGTGTACGATCTATTCATTTAAAAGAAATCATTTAAGTGGTGAAAAATGGTACCCATTCTCACAATTTTGTATATCTAGGATAAATTATTATCTACAAAAATATGTTACAAATGTTCACTCAAAAAGAAAGAGAAAATTTGGATTAACCCATTTTAGTATACAAATTTACTATCAAAGTCTCTATGTAACATTGATGTGAATAAGTTCTGTTAGCCACTTCTAGTTTCATTGTGATGTAAAATCTTTTAAAGCATAAAAATCAGCCTTTCTACATCATTCCATTAGACATACATAGAAGTTAAAAGAAATGAGAAGACAGAAACATCAACCAGGAAGGCGAATTTACTGAGAAACAGTCATTCGTTCTCCCTCCTCCTTTGCTTTTCCTCCTTTTCCAGGTCTCTTTCGGTTCCAATCAAGAGAAGTCTTGAGAATTCTGAGAATATTTCTTTGAGGGCTTCAAACCACCATACCTACGTCCTCTGCCACAACTACACACACGGGAACAAAAATAAACCTCTGCTATCTACTCGTGTAGGAGAGATTCATGCAAAATAAACTCCTACATGGAGACCAACAGGTGGGTTTTCTACCTGTTCTTTATAATGTCCTTCCATTATAGTAAATCCCACACATTATGAGGCAGAAGGGGTTATGTGAGCTCTTCCTTGAAGTCAAAAACCTTGCATTCATTTCAAGTACCTGGTGATCATAGGGTACAGAGAGGGAAGGTGCCATCACCCTTTGGGGGGAGCGGTGAATGGGCTTCCGCAACCATGCACCTCCTGATGAACAGATTCTGAAGAAACAAAGGGCGGTCACACCGCAGCCAGCCTGTCAGACTGTCGGGCCACTGGGCAACCCCACCAGTCTGGAACTGCCCCATAAGTTGCTCAAAGCAAAACTCTGCCCCCCCCCGTGAAGCCAGGCAATTTGGGCCAGAGAGTCAGAGGAGACTGGTAATCAACTCCTCCTCTCTGCTCACCTCCTTGGGGTTACAGCAACCCCATCTCCAAACCCAACTCTGATCCTGGAGTGCCAAGGTGGGAGCGCAGGTGGACTCTGCCGGTGCTTCAGCGCCTTCTGGGAAGCCCCCTAGTTTGAATATGATTTGAGTTTGATCCTGAGAAACCATCAGAACTTCCCACCAGAGATAAATGAGGAGATTCTGGCCTTTATTAGTGCGCACGGTGAACCCGGTCGTCCTGGCTGTACTTGCCAACCCTCCTATTTTATGCACCTATGTTTATCCACCTTCCTCCCTGTGAGTACCTTTCACTAACCCTGAGCTCAGACTCCTGACCTATTACAGTGACATTTTCAGTCTTTCTTTAAAAATGTACAGGTAGGGCTTCTCTGGCGGCGCAGTGGTTGAGAGTCCGCCTGCAATGCGGGGGACACAGGTTCATGCCCCAGTATGGGAGGATCGATCCCACATGCCGCGGAGCGGCTAGGCCCATGAGCCATGGCCGCTGAGCCTGTGCATCCGGAGCCTGTGCTCCACGACGGGAGAAACCACAACAGTGAGCGGCCCAAGTACCGCAAAAAAAAAAAAAAAAAAAAAAAAAGGACAGGTAATAAAATGAATTTAACCTAGAAGCAGCAGCTCAGTAAGGGAAATAAAATCATCAGAAGTTATCTAATCACAGCCATAGCCATCCAGGGCCCTGTCTTATCTGCTGGGGCATAAGAATGGGACCTTCCTAAACTTGAAGGGCATCCAATCAGATACGTTGATTACGCTCACCTCTGGCTCTTCCAGGGACTGCTAGGCAGTCTACCCAGTGTATACTGACTGCAAAACACGGTCATGGTTTTGAAACACCTATGCTCCAGGAAAGATTTTTGCGGTGCATGGGGAAGGTTTCTTTTTGACATCAAGCAAAAAATAAGTCACCAAGCCCTTTGAGCACAGGGCTTCTTAAGAGGGAAGTAGAAGGAAGGAATGGGCAGAAAACATGATCTCCTCGGAAGTGCAGAGTGTTTTTCCAAAAGAGTAGGATTTAGTCTCAGTTTAAGGAGAACACCTTTAAATAGCTGGGACAGCTCCAAACTGCAGTTTAGGGAACGAGTGCTCCAAAAGAACAGTGCTTTACAAGTCCTGGCCGGGCAGCAAGAGGATGAAGAGTTGGTTTTGCATAGTTTTGAACGCAGGAGTAAAGAAACCGAGGCATCTCTGACTAAAAGGGCCTGAGATCCTATGGCATCAGTGGGTCAGTCAGTTGCAGGGGGCAGGGGGTGTGGGGGGCGATATTTCTCTCTCAACGTCTCCCAGGACAGCCACCCCTCCCAACCCCACCCCCCTACTCCCTTCACCCTTCCTCCCTCCACTGTTGGGTCCCCAGGGACAGCACTTCTTAAGCTGGAGCGCTCAAGCACCATCTCTGCAGTCTGGATTCTTCCTGGAGCCTGGCAAGTTCTGGGACAGGAAGCCAGGTCTGCAAGGCTGCTGGGGTGCAGTCAGACCTGGAGGTCTGGAGGGGAAATGGAGCCCTGAAGCCCACCCACGTCCTTGAAGCTGAGGGAGGAACACATCCTTCTAACAGTACTTCTCAGGGGTCAGCATGCTCCCCACCCGACGGTGATCCATACTCACTTGAGGCAACAAGGACTGCCTCTAACTGGCCCCCTCGATTGCGCCTTAAGGGTCCTCGCACATGTGTCATAGCGCAGGCCCTGGATCTCTTTAGTCAGCCTAGGCCAGCGCTGCCGGGGTCCCTCCAGTCCCATCCCCCAGCCCCTCCCTCTGGGACTGTATCTAATAGAAGAAAGAGCACAGAGGAATTGGCTAAATCAAGGGACCTGGGAGCCTGGGTATGAGTTTGAAGACCGAGAACCTAAGGCACAATTACATATTATTGGAGACTCTTGTGGGGTGTGTGGGGTGAGGTTAGGAGGCTGAGAGGCTGAGTCGACCTGGTGAGTCCAGCCCCAGGACACCACACAGCCCCGTCCCCCCTTCCCTGCCATCAGACAAGGGGTGCCGCAACTCCAGCCGGGACTCTGCACTTCCCCCTCCCTGATTCTCCTCCAGAAGAGCAGGTGGCCCCGCTCTGAGGGCAGCGGCAAGACAACGGACCAAGTCCCCCCGCACTAAGGCACTCCTGGAAGCTCTTCCTGCACAGCAGTGCTGGCTTGGAGCAAACCCGAGCACCGCCAAAGTTGGTCTCGTCCTGCAGCGGAGGGACGCAGGGTTTAAGCCAGCTGCCCTGGCTTTAAAGCAACCAGCCCCCCCTTTAAGTCAGGTGACCCGACTTTAAATCACTGTGTGCCCCTCAAGCCTGCAACTTCAAAAGTTGGGAACTTCACTTTGATCCCAGCACCTCACATAGCTGAAGGCACACTAGTCACCCCCAAGCCTGGCTTAGAGGCAGGATATAAGGTAAGGGGATGGGCGTGCACTCATGGTGATGAGGGTGTACTTCATGTACCAGAAGGGTCTAGGCACTCTGGGGTACAGCTAGCAGTGCACGACACAGCAGCTCCCTGGCAAAGCTGGTGAGGCCCAGGGAGAGCAGACACACCCATGCGTGCAGAGGTTCCAGGACGGGAGCTGGGGAACAGCCAGCCGGGAGGGTGTGAAAGTGGAGGATCTGAGCCTTTTGTGAAAGGCAGACACAGAGGATGGATGAGAAACAAAGACCAGATGAAATATGGATTTGAAAAACACACCCTACTCTTGAAATTGGGGTGGGGGGGCACCCCAGACTTGAGACTTCTTACTCCCCAGTACCTAGTGCTTTGGCCTTTGCCCAATTACTTATAAAATTTACTGATAATATCTAACCCATAGAATACTGCATTTGTAGTGGTATTGCATGTTAATGTTTCTGTAGTGGAAAAATCTTTTCTATAAGAAACATGTACACTATCTGAAATCAATTAAAACCCCTCTTTATAAAGTACTATATTGGACTTCCCTGGTGGCACAGTGGTTAAGAATATGCCTGCCAACGCAGGGGACATGGGTTCAAGCCCTGGTCAGGGAAGATCTCACATGCTGCGGAGCAGCTATGCCCATGCGCCACAACTAGTGAACCTGCAGGCCACAACTACTGAAGCCCGTGGGCCTAGAGCCGGTGTTCCACAACAAGCGCAGCAAGAGAAGCCACTGCAATGAGAAGCCCGCGCACCACAACAAAGAGTAGTCCCCGCTCGCCGCAACTGGAGAAAGCCCGCGCACAGCAATGAAGACCCAACACAGCCAAAAATTAATTAATTAATTAATTAATTTTAAAAAGTACTATATCCTTCTGTACAACTTCTCTGGGAAGCACAGAGATGGCGTGGGAGAGTGAGAAAGACCAATATTTAGTGCACATCTCTCATGCAGGTGCTCTGCTGGCTCAGATACATTTATCCCCACTTTACAAAGGAGGAAATAAGCTCAGAGAGGTTTAGTAATTTTCCCAAAGCCAAACAGCTATTGAGTGGCAGAACCAAGATCTGAACCAAGTCTGTTACCTCCAAAGCCTAAGTCCTCATCACAACAAAACTCAATTAATATTTACATTTATCGAATTACATTGCAGCCTGGGGAGTTCTTGGCACAATCCTGAATAAGAGTGAGAAAGAAAAAAATAGCATTGTTCCTACAGTCAAACAAAATTTTTGGAGCAGCGGCTAGATGCCTGGTCCTTTTTGGGGTTCAGCAGTGATCACGACAGGAAAAGTCGTGCTTTCATGAACCACGTAGTGGGGAGGAGAGACGGGTGCAACTTGGGTGAGGGATTTCACCTTGCTGGGCCTCTGTTTTCTCATCTGGAAAATGGGATGGGTGTTCCTCATTTTCTGGGATTGTCCGGCTGGACATTCTCTGATTCCATAAGAAGCATTTGTTTTCCTGTTTCTTTAAAATTCATTCAAGCCATGAGCCGTGATGCATGTTGTTAGCTGCTCCCCAAATCACTCTTCCCCACCCTTTTCCTGTGATCAGGTCTTTTCCAAAACATGACTCACAATCAGTCAAGTCACAGAATCTAAGGGGCACCCAGCAGAAAAATTCCAACCCTTGTTTCTCAGGAGCTCTGCGGCCTACCTGCCAGGTAAACTTAACTCACCTGGGACAAGGTGGCCATCCCTGGTTTCACATCAACATGATCTCAGGCACAAACCTCCTTTTTTTCCATTTGGTCTTTAAGTTACTTGTTGAAACAACTGTACAAATATGACAAAGGTATAAAATCAGGCATCTTCTGCCCCCAGCGCCTACTAATACATGATGTTCTGCCACTTTAAGGATAAAGATAGAACATTTCAACATTCTGCTGTCCTCATCATTTGTCATTTTTGTTGATATTTCTATTGAAGACATCTTTCAATATTTTAACAATGGAACATTTATTTAGGTTGCTCCAGACCCAGCCTTTAGTGGTAAGGGGTTTGTTGTTATATTTCTATTATGTTTCCTTTAAAAACCATTATCCTATTTAAATGGATTAAGTCAGTTCTATAGGCATTTATCTTATGATATTCAAGAAGTTAATACATAGAGGGCAGTGGTACAATTGATCACACTTGAGAACCTCTAGTAGCACAGTTAAGTGTACATATTATCTACATGTAAACCGAAGTACATGCCGAGTGAGATTCTCCTACCCTTTTCACTTTGTGCCCCTCAAGCCTGTGAGAAATGGAATATTTCTTGCCATCTCAGTAAGCAAAGGATATCACAGTCATCAGCCCTTGCAGCCCTCCAGTGTGAGCCGCGAGCCCTGAGGATCTCAGGATACGCAAATACAGAATGCAGGCCCCAGAGCGCTGAGGTGCATATGAAAGGAAGGAATTCAGAGAGCCCAGACTCTGGCATCTCCGCAAACAAAGAAAAGCGCTGCATTCCTCACGTGGGGAGAGCCGGTTTTCCTTAGTTAACAGTCACCTGCTGATGGTCCCCATTACCTGCGCCAGTGCCCTGCCCTATCCCCTCCCCCCGGTACTTTAGCTCAGGGAGGAAGGAGGGCAGAGGGACTCCGCTGAATAAGGGGCCTGCGAGCCTCGGGAGGAGTTTTTAGCCGCTTTCCCCGCAGTCGGGGGGAGACGCGCTGACGCTGCAGCCGGGCCCTGCGCCTCCCTTGCCCCGTTTCCCCTCAGGACACTCAGGCCGACCCCCTCCCCACGCCCCCCAGGCCCCGCGAGCCAGGCCGAGGGCAGGGGCGAGAGGAGGGACCGAAGTTCCCGGGACCGGACGCTGGGGGCCGCCCTTTCTGCACAGCAGCGGCGGGTGGCAGCGAACCCCTGCCCCTCAGAAGCTGGTCTTGCCCTGCCGCCAGGGCACCGTACCAGGCGGAGGGTCGGCGCCCACTTACCCGGCCCGCCGTCCGCACGACTGTCGCGGCTTCGGCCTCCGGGGCCCCTCCAGAGCCGGCAGCGTCAGTGAGGCCGCCCTCGCCGCGGGCTCCGGGGCAGTTCCGTGAAGGCGGAGGGAAGAGACCCCGAGCCGGGAGCTCCAGCTCTGCGGAAACGCGGGCTCCGCTCTGCGCGCAGGGGGTGGGACCGCTCTGCCCCGAGGCCTTCTGGGAGGGACGGAGGCGCCGGGGGAGGGAGCCGCCAGGAGCGCAGGGCCCCGTCGGGGGTCCTGGAGGGGCGGCCCGGCCTGAGGGCCCCGCCCACTGTGACCGCAGCCCAGGCATTTTTCCTGGAGTCCTACACTACAAAGTTAGAAAGATACACGGTCTATGGTAAATATTCACAAATGATTGTTGCTGCTGTGCTTTCTATCCTATTAAAGGTGTAAAATCCATAAAACACTTTAAGTTCAAAATTAAATATGAATTTTTACCTTTCTAATTATGTCTCTGCTATTCACAATTGTCGTTAATGAATCAGAGACTGTGGCATCACTAGTTAAAAGTGAGCTTGTTAAAAAAATAGAACTCAGGCCCACCGGACCTACTGAATCACAATCTGAACTTTTACAATCTCCCCAGTGTCCTTGTGTACCCATGAATAGTTGAAAGGTACATTTCTACCTCGACACGTCTTTTCTGTCTGAGAAATACACACATTTTATCCAATTTGATATAAATAAAACACTCAAAAATGCATATGCCTGTGTTGAAACCATCATTTTATCATTTCTTTTCCAGATAAGTATAGTCTCTATACTGGTTTTGTGGATCACATGCCACACTCTTTTCTTGTAGTTAGAAATAAGATAGAGAAACTTACTTTGTAAAATATATATATATATATATATATATATATTAGTGGGTAATTGAAGACACTCTTCTAAATTAAAACCAGTTCTCTTAACTTGCTCTTTTCTTCTTGGGTCACATTATGAACTCTTCCCGTGGCCACACGGTATGTGTACTTTTAAGTTCAGGGACCGCTGACATTCCAGGATATGGCCATAGTTTTCTCTCAAGAGGACAGGCAATGCCTGGACCAAGATCAGTGGGAACTATCCAGGTATGTGATGTTAGACAAGTATAGGAACCTGCTCTCCTCGGGTGAGGATACCTTCCTTCCAGAATTCCTTATCCAACCACAGGGTTTAGAGTCCTTCATTTGTAGAATGTCTCCTGGAATCTTCTGCTTCCTACAATAGGGTTTCAGATTGCAACGTTTCAGGAAAGATTGGGAGTTTGTGGGTATAATTTATCTTATTCTTTTAACATTGCAGCCTCCCTCAGCCACATAGCACAGGGAGAGCAGCTCGGTGCTTTGTGACCACCTAGAGGAGTGGGATAGGGAGGGTGGGAGGGAGGGAGATGCAAGAGGGAAGAAATATGGGAACATATGCTTATGTATAACTGACTCACCTTGTTATAAAGCAGAAAATAACACATCATTGTAAAGGAATTATACTCCAATAAAGATGTTAAAAAATAATAAAAATAATAAAATAAAATTGCAGCCTCCCTTTTAATATACTTTGTAACTGCTTGGGCTGTGTCTATATGAACTGTGTACTATATGCTTCTGTTACAGTCCTTACAATATTTTATTGTCTTATTTTCTGTAACAATTCTCCATGGATTCTTTGGGCTTAAGGTATACTAAAAGGGAGACTGCGATTCTGGGACTTCCCTGGTGATGAAGTGGTTAAGAATTCGCCTGCCAATGCAGGGGACACGGGTTCGATCCCTGATCTGGGAAGATCCCACTTGCCACAGAGCAACTAAGCCAGTGGGCTACAACTACTGAGCCTGTGTGCCACAACTACTGAAGCTGGTGCGCCTTGGGCCCGTGTGCCATTTATTTTTTGGAGAAGCAACCACCTCTGAGTGATCAAAATTTAGACCAACTAGTCAAAATGCTTTATCACCTGTTCTAAAACACTGATCAACAGAACAAGTTTTACTAGGGATAACAGTGTAATTGTATTCTGGAGTTCATAGCGGCAATAAGGTTTATGACCTTGATGCTGGATCACGACATTTCAATGGTATAACTGCTTTTAATTGTTCAACGATTAAAGTCTCACGTGATCTGAGTTCAGACTGGAGTCATCCTGATTGCTTTCTGTCTATTGCAGATTTCTGCCAGTAGGAAAGGACAAGAGCATTACGGCTTACTTTACAAAATGTCTGGAAACTAAATGATGATATAATCTACATTCAATTAATTTATACATACCCTGCTGTAGAACCGGGTTTGTTAAGGTGGCAGAGCCCGGTAATTATGTAAAACTGAAACCTTTATCTGCACTGGTTCAAGTCCTCTTCCTAAGAATATGTTTATAATCAACATTCTTTCACAAATGACCCAATTTAATTCACCATAGCATTCCTCATATTAATTAAATGGAAAATCCTAGGCTATATACAAATCCAGAAAGGGCCAACAATCCTCAGCCCCCATGGATGATTACAAACCATTGCTGAGGCATACAAATTACTTATTAAAGAACCACTATGTCCATCAACATTATCAATTTATATATTATTGCCCCAATGCTAACCTTGACCCTGGCTCTCAAAACATGAATTCCTCTTCCCGTATCTTACCCACTAATTAATATAAATGTCGGCATATTATTTATATTAGCCATATCACACCTAGCCATTTATTCCATTCTCAGATCTGGATGAGCTTAACATTCAAAATACTCACTCACTGGAGCCCTAGGGACAGTAGCACACACAATCTCATATGAAGTAATGTAGCCGTTATTCTATTCTCAGTCGTACTGATAAATGGATCATTTACACTTTCAACAGTAATTATTACACGAGAACGCCTATGGCTAGTTTTCTCCTGACCCCTACCCAGAATTTGATTATCTCCGCGGTAGCAGAAATCCAATGAAGCCCCACTTGATTTAACAGAAGTAGAATCAAAACCTGTATATGTCTTCAATGTAGAAAATGTAGCAGGCCCATTCACCCCGTCCTTCCAAGAGAATATGTTAATTTCCTTATAATAAACGTTTCCACAACAATCTATTTTTAGGAGCATTCAACAATCCTTAGGTGCCAGAATTATAGATTCTTTCATCTTGTGAATATAGTTTTTTTTTAAAAATAATTTTTTATAGTTTTACTGCCTTTAAACAAAATGTACTCCATTGCTGTGGAATATTCCTTCATAGGAGAGTGCATGGTTCATTTCTGCATCTGCTTGTGATGGTCTTCAGGTTCTTTCAGGTTTGGCTCCTGTGGCTGCAGAGTCCATGTCCGTGTGTCCTGGTGCAGGGCTGGGGGGGTTGTGTTCAGCTGGGAGGAACACTGTGGGTCTGTGTGCACGGACTTCGCTCTCTGAGGCCCGATTGTTTCAGAAGTGGTTGCACCCCCCACTGCGCACCAGGCTTTCCATTGCTCCACATCCTGCTGATATTTGATACTGTGTCTTCATGTCTGCCATTCTGGTAGGTGTGTGCACAGTAGTTTTCTTACGGTTTTAATCCCTCGGTTGTTAGTGAAGTTGTGCATCTTGTGTTATTCACGGACTACTTCCTGTTGTTTTTTTTTTAAGTTTTAAAAATTGTGGTCCAATACACAAAACATAAACTCTACTATCTTAACCGTTTTTAAGTGCACATTTCAGGGTCCAGAAGTAATTCGCACTGTTGTGCAAACCTGACCGCCATCGTCCTCCAGAATTTTTTCATCCTGCAAAATTGAAACAGTCCCCATTAAACACTCAGTCGCCATTGTCCCTCCCTCAGCCCCTGGCACTCACCATCCTACTTTCTGTCTCTATGTTTCCGACTGCTCTAGGGGCCTTGTATGAATGGATCAAGCACTGTTTGTTTGTTTGTGTCTAGCTTACATCACTGAGCATTAATGCCCTCAAGGTTCATCCCTGCTGCAGCCTGTGTCAGAATTGCCTTCCCTTTTAGGCTGAATGACATTCCCTTGTATTGATGGACCATGTTTTTCTTCTCCATTCATCCATTAGTGGACACATGTACTATCTACATTCATTTCTCCTGTCATAATATTTGTGGAATAACGTCAGAAAGTCCTATGAATCAAAAGTCATTTGCCATTACCTTTTTCCTTAAACTTTTTATTGTGAAAAACATCAAAGCTAAGAAAAGGGAAAAATACATGTCAGCTTCACTTGTGTTCAGGACTTAATGCTTTACGGACTCACTTTATAGATTCACTTTATTCCCTGTGTGTGTGCTATGTACATACGTGTGCATGTGCCTGTTTGCATACCTATGCTGTGCATGTGCATAGGTATGTGCACTTGCACACGTTCGTTAGTGTGCACTTGCTCACGTTAGTGTGTGCATGGACATATGCGTGCATGTGTGTTCATATGCTAGTGTGTGAATATATTTGTGCTGTGCACCTACATATGTTTGTGTGTGTGCTATGCCCGCCTGTGTGCACAACTGTGTGTTTGCTGGAACCACTTGCAGATATATCCACACGCAGCTGCTCTAACAATCCTGCGTAGCCACGTAAAGGTCACAGATCTCAGGGATTTAAATGGATGGAGCAGGATGTCCTGACACAGAGTCTGTCTTCCAATGACTGTCACGGTCTCAGTAACATCCTTCACACCTTCCTTAAGCCCCATTCAGGGTCCAGTTTAGACCCCCATTACCTTCAGTCACCTGCCCCAGGTCCCCTAAAGCTACAATGTCACAGTTGGAGAGGCCGGCCAAGGCTGGGGATGCCCCTCCTGTTGGCCTGGCCTCCAGGCCCTGCACTTGGCTCCTGTGTTCCCATCTCTCAGCCAGGCCCCGACTTGGATGGGGCCGCCACCTCTTTCCTCACAGTGTCCCATCGCCCAGTCAAGGGGGTTCATTCTCCCAAAGTCAGCATCAGGAGTGGGGGCGTGACAGTCCCCACTGGGTCTCCTTCATGTGAGACCTTGTCCTTTTGAAAGAGCAGGCGCCCTGCCCTCGGGGGTGGGGGCTGGGGGGTGACATGCGGCCCACGATGGGCAGGCGGGTCACCAGGTGGGGCGAGCCAGTGTGCAAGGAGCTCCGCGGTGGGTTCTCCTCTCCAACAGCTTCTGTGTCCCTACCTCTCCCCGTGACTCCCCTCGAAGACAGCGCGGTGCCCGGGACGGGAGCCATGGGAGCCGTCAGCCACCGCCACCTCTACACACACGCACACGCACACGCACACACACACACACACACGCACACGCACATGCACATGCACATGCACACACTGCAGGGAAGCAGGACCTGAGTGCAGGGCTCTCAGCGGCCCTGAGCGCCCCGCCCGGAATTGGCCAGTGGAATGGACAGACTGGATCTCCCGGCCCGGACCAGGCAGGACTGTCCTGCCTGGGTTCCAGTGCGGCCGCCTCCTTCTGGAAGCCTGGGAGGCTGGAATCAGGCCACTTCTTGTCTGTCCTGGCAGCAGACAGGGCTGCACTCTCAGAAGTTCATGGCTCACCCATGGATCCTGACCATCAGGTGACCAGAGAAACTGGTAACATTTCTGTTTTGCCTGTTGAAATGTTTAATGACAAAGATTTTGTTCAGTTTCCTGATGTGGGTGTCCAAAGATGAGAGACCCATGTGTGTGATCTGTACCTCCTATGAGATCAGCCCTAAGCTAGTTTAAACATGGTCAAGTTCTGTCTACACGGTAGATTTAGACCTCTGCATGTCCTTTCTACTGATTATGTTCAGAGCTGACCATGTGTTGTCTATAAGAAGAAGATTTAGGCCTGACCATGTTCTGTGTATGCTAGGACTATGGGAACCTGGGTAGAAACCCGGCCTGGCCTCAGGACTGGGAAGCTCCGTGCCTGCATCTGAAGGTGAGTGCTTAAATGTCTGGGGTCTGGAGCTGAGGTGGGCTTGTCTATGTAACAGCCTCTCCTCTGAGTGTGGTTACTTGGTCCTCCCAAGGGTCAGTGCTGTGATCGGGGCCTTAGTCTTAATCCCTGTAAGGTTCACCTTCCCTGGGGCTCGTGGAGAATCCACAGGAGGGCTACCTGGCAATAATTCCAATTCACCAGCACGTGCATGGTGCGTAGGGAGGCAGGTTTAGCTGGTGAATTGATTGCAGGGCACGCAGGTCGGGCAAAAGCCCGATGGGTAACAGCTGAGGCTGCTGCTGAGCTCTCCTTCCAGTCTACCGTCCCTACTCAGAAGCGTCCAGAGCTGCCCCTCTGCTTTCAACCCTGCTGTCCTGTGAGTTATCTCAACAAGCATGTGAGACAAGAAAGGACTGAGCCTGCCAGAACCAAGAAGTGTGTTCAACTTTAGCATGAAAGCTTTAAAAACAGGTAAAATCAACAGAATCAAACTGAAAAGAGGAGGACTTCTCTGGTACAAGTGTGGGGAGAGGAGACCCACCTGCCACATTTTCCCATCCCAGGAGGCCCCAGGAACACAGCTTGTTTCCACATGAGGGGATCCACCAGCAGAGCCATGGTGTCCTGACCAAGGGGACATGTCACCCCAGGTGCAGGGTCTGGGGAGGTGAGGTCACCCTGGAGACTGTGCACGTGTGACCCCAGTTGGGGGAGTCTGGGGAGGGTGGTTCACCCTGGGACTGTGGACATGTGACTCAGGTGGAGAGGTCTGGGTAGGAGGGGTCACCTGTTGAGAGAGAACGTGTGACTTTAGGTGCAGGGTCTAGGGAGGTGGGGTCACCGTGGTGAGTGTGGACGTGCGACCCCAGGTAAAGGGTGTGGGGACTGTGTGGCTCTCACCACATCTGCATGGGTCAGGATCACATGTACGGGGAGAGCCCATATGTGCTCTTTGCCTGCAGTGTGTCTTTTCCCCTTTGTGATTTCCAACCTCTGCATTAAGGGTGTTGACCTGATTAACCTGTGGTACCTTTTCTTCTCTTAGTCTTCTCACATTCATGTGAGGTCAGGCATGTTTGAGTGGGTTGCTGCTCTGTGTTCTGGTGAGTGACAATGCTTGGTGGTATCATATTAATAACATATCATATCATATGTCTAATCTATGGGGGTCACCACTGCCTGGGTCCCCCTGGACAGAGGTCAGGTGAGCACAGGCTAGCCCCCCCTAAGAATGGTCTCCCATGTGCCATGTGAGGGTACCGTGATGGCCCCTAAGGTAGGGGACTGTGTCTGGGCCTCCGACATCTGTGATGAAGGGGAGTCGAAATGGAATCACAGTGAACAAGACATTATTTTAAGAATTTATTTTAAGTGAAATAAAACACACGTCACATACCCTTTACCATCTTCACCATTTTAAGTGCACGTTTCTGAGGCATCAGATCTATTCACTTTCTCGTGGAGCCATCACCACCATTCCTAGGACTTTTCATCTTGCAAAACCAAAATTCCACAACCACGAACGTCTCACTCCCCATTCTCTCCCACTGCCCCTGGCACCGATATCCACTTCAGTCCCTGAGTTGTGGACTCCAGGGCACCCACTGGAGTGGAATCCTGCAGTGTTTGCTGAGGGGTCACTTTGGAAGAGCTGACTTTCAGCCTGAAGCTCTGCCTGTTTGCATCTGAAGAATCTGCATTTAAGGAGAGGGTGTATGAGGAAGGGGCTGTATGAGGGACAAAGGTGTCTGGGGTGCAGATGAGCCAGGACCTGACCAGCTGCCTTTTGGGTCCTCTGGATCCATCTCTTGGTCTGTGCCTCATCTGCATCATCACTGTTCCCGCTGGCACCCCTGGGGTGTTGTCTGAGTGAGATTCCCCTGGTGCCCCTGCTCTCCTCCCCTCCTCCTGCTGGTTGGGGAGGAAACTGCTTGCTGTGGGGTCTGTACTCCTGAGGCAGGAAGGACCCTGCAGCGTGGACCTGCAGAGTGTGGGTGTGGTCCCAAGAGCATGGGACCCACATAGGACACAGCATTGGGGCGTGACAAGTGCTAGGGCTGCCTCATCACTGACAGGGAATGTTGCCAAGATGCTGCTCGGGAGGGCGTGGTGGGTTGCCTGGGACCCCAGAGGCCCCATTCCTATCCTGGAGCTTGGAGGGTGCATCCCCATGGGCTCCAGATTCACCCCATATCTCAGCCATATCCCTCTGTCCTGTCTTTGACCTCAGGAAAACGAGCTCTCTTGTCCACAACGTAGACCTGGTCCTGTCGGTATTAGGATTCTTTAATTTAGGCATCCTGGGAGAGCAGCTCTTTTTAGGCCTGAGAAGGAACAGCTCAGGAGTGTACAACAATTTCAGGTGAAACTAATATTCATTGACTATGTATACTCGGTTGTTGACTTCTATTAGTCATTATTCTCCTGGTTTTAGCTCTGATGTGGGGATTACAGAGCAGTCAACATTTAAATCTTCTTAATCTGTGTATTTGTAGCATCAGTATCATTACTGACCCATAGTTTTTATGCTTTGGGAAGAGTTATTGATTTCATGTATCATGTAAAGGATTCACAATGATGATAGAGCAGCTAAGATTACAATAATGGCTGGTAAATGTTCAAATTTTCTCTACCTGTGCATCTATTGTACCTATATGAGTTAGTTTAATTGTCAATATTAGTGAAATAATATAGAGGACTAGAGAACTTCTTTTAAAAATCACTATTAATGTGTGTGATGAAAATGTAAAAGTTCTTCCATAATCGGTGATGTTGTATCTTGAGAGCCTAGATGAAATTGATATGCCTTCGTGATATACACTATTTTAGCCTATAATTTCACTTTGAAATTTTTACATCACTTTTTACTTTTATCTCATTTATTGAGAAAGACATAATTGTTATGCTATTGGCTTCAAACTGCTTGAAAAGGACTTGAGTCCTACCTGATTTTACATTTACATAGGTAGGACTTCAAATATAGGATATGGTGGAGGGCATCCGTGCAACCATTCTAGGTTAGGAGCAGCAGTTTCCACTGCTGAGACTTCTCGTTTGGACACAAATGGTTTTCACAGTATGAAGATTATTAGCATTACTGCTGCTACTGAGACGAATGAGCCTAAAGACAAAATATTTCATGTTGTGTGTGCCTCAGAGGAATGTAGTAACCTCCCTGAGAGGCCAAGAAAGTGCTGCAGGAAGTCATATTTACTACTACAAATATACCTGTGAAGTGAGTTTTGCTACTGCTGAGTTAACTGTGTAACCTGAGAATAGTGGGAATCAGTGTAGGAAGCCTCCTATAATAGTGAAGACTGCTCCCATGGACACTACGTCATGGAAGTGTGCTACTACATAGTATGTATCCTGGAGGACAATGTCTGGGGATGAGTTGGCTAAGATGATTCCTGTCAAACCACCTACTGTAAAAAGGAAAATAAAGCCTAAAACTCATAATAGAGTGGGATCTCATATAATATTACCTCTGTGAAGAGTTGCTAATCAGGGACTTCCCTGGTGATGCAGTGGTAAAGAATTGGCCTGCCAATATAGGTGAAATGGGTTTGATCCCCGGTCCAGGAAGATTCCACATGCCGCGGAGCAAAAAGCCCGTGCGCCACAACTACTGAGCCTGACCTCTAGAGCCCGTGAGCCACAACTACTGAAGGCCACATGCCTAGAGCCTGTGCTCTGCAACAAGAGAAGCCACCGCCATGAGAAGCCTGCGCATGGCGACGAAGAGTAGCTCCCGCTCACCGCAACGAGAGAAAGCCGGTGCGCAGCAACGAAGACCCAACGCAGCCAAAAATACAAAAATTAAAAAATTAAATAAAGAGTTTCTAGTCGGCTAGATACTTTTACTCCTGTAGGGATAGAAGTAATTATGGTAGCTGATGCAAAGTGTGCTCCTGAGTCGACAGCTACCCTTATGGTAAATATGAGATGGGCCCACGAGAGAAATCCTGAAAGGCCAGTGGACATGACTCTTAATACTCCCAAATAGCTGAAAGGCAGTTTTTGTCCTAAATCGTACGTAATGATATGTGAAATTATAACAAACCCTGGTAGGCCATGAATACACACTTCAGGGTGACCAAAGAATCAAACTAGGTGTTGCTATAGGATTCGGTTTCCTCCTGCAGGGTCAAAGAATGTAGTGTTGAGATTTCTATCTCTTAACAGTGTGGCAATTCTGGCTGCTTGGACTGAGAGTGGTAATTATAGTAATATGGCTATAGTTAGGGAAGACTAAACAAATAATGGTGTTTGGTATTGGGATTTGACCGCTGGTTTTGGATTAAAGACTATAGTAATACAAGAAATAGCACGAAGAATTGAAGAGACACCTGCTAAAGGTAAGGAGGAAATGGTTAGGTCGACAGAGGCTCCTGCGTGGGCCAGATTGCAGGCTAGAGCTGAATATACAGTTCCACTTTTACCAGAACCAGCTTCTACTATTGGTAATATGAGTAGGAGTAAGAATGATGGGGGAAGTAGTCAAAAGTTTACATGATTTATTTGGGGAAATGCTACCTCAGGTATCCCAGTTATTAGTGGCCCAAGTCAGTTTCTGAACCCTGCAGTATAATGGGTACAACTATAAAGAAAATTATTACAAGTGCAGGGACTGTTATGACTACGTTAAAGATTTGGGCATCTCCAAGTAGCGCTCCAGGTTAGCATAGCTCAGCCAGGATTAATATACTCAAGGCGCTGCCTGCTACTCCAGCTCAAGCACCAAATAGTAAATATAAAACACCGATATCTTTGTGATTTGTTGAAAATAATCAGCAGTGTATGAACAGAGGTAAAATGACTTGAGCTCGCATTAGACTGTAAACGTAAAGACAGAGATGGAGCCCTCTGCTCTTGTCCCGTTTAGCTGTGGATCTAGATGGGGTCAATGCAGGTTTCATCACAGCCCCTGAACGAATTTTGTAACAGTTTCTCCTTGTTTTTTTTTTAATTTATTTTTATAATGGGGTATAGCTGATTTTCAATGCTGTCTTTCTTGCTGCTGCACATCCACTTGATTCACTTACAGAGAGACATCCATAAATTCTTTTTCAGATTCTTACCAGTCGTATATATTCTTTTATGGTGACTAGAGTGTGCCCAGTCTAGTTTTTTGAGCTATAGAGTAGGTCTTGTCAATTACCTATTTGGTCTTTGGAACCCTATCTGTGCTAATTTCAACCCTCTGGTTTATGCCTCACCCCACCCCACCTTTCCCCTTTAGCAGCCTTAAGTTTGTTTTCTAAATGTGTGACTCTCTTTTGTAATTTAGTTCATGTGTAGCCATTTTTAGATTCCACCTATAAGTGATATCTTATGCTAAGTGTCTTTTTGTGTCTGACTTATGTCACTTAGAATGATTGTACCTAAGTTCACCTGAGTTGCTGCAACTGGCCTTATTTCATTGATCTCATGGCTGAGTAATATTCCATTGTACATAAGTACCATATCACCTTTATCCATTTTTTCCTTCCAAGGACATTTATATTGTTTCTAAGTCGAGGCTCCTGCAAAAGGGCTGCACTAATAGTTGAAGTGCCTGTGTCCTATGGATTTATCGTTATCCCGAGATATACACCCAGGAGTGGAAGTGCTGTATGCTCTGTAGCTCTATTTTTTTAATTAATTAATTTTTTTGGCCTGTGTTGGGTCTTTGTTATAGCACGTGGGCTTTCTGTAGTTGCAGCAAGTTGGGGCTACTCTTCGTTGAAGTGCATGGGCTTCACATTTCAGTGGCTTCTCTTCTTGCAGAGCATGGGCTCTAGGCTTCGGGCTTCAGTAGTTGTGGCTCACGGGCTCTAGAGCACAGGCTCAGTAGTTGTGGTGCACGGGCTTAGTTGCTCCGCAGCATGTGTTATTTTTCTGGACCAGGGCTCGAACCCATGTCCTCTGCATTGGCAGTTGGATTCTTAACCACCGTGCCCCCAGGCAAGTCCCTATAGCTCTGTCTGTATTTCTGGCATGGTATGACATGGCTGTTTTGATAAGTACTTTATTTTCTAGTAAATTTCAAGTGTATAAAAAACTTTAAATAGCAGTATAAAGTTTTCCACATTCACAAAATACTCCAGTTTGTTTTACCCTGTGAGAGTAGGAGGGCCACTCTCCCAGGGAACGAGCACATAACCCCAAAATGAGGAATAATTATGGTTTCCACATTATAATCCTATCTACAGACCTGCTTCAACTTTCACCAGCTGCCCCAGCTTTGTGGAAATGTATTTTTCTATTCGAATCCAGTTTTCTTTTCTTGGAACCATCACTGGGGCTTTTCCTCACTTAAAAAACCTTGCTGGGTTTAAAGTGTACAAGATGAGCATGATCTGGGTGGTTTTTCTGTATGGCTTCTTTCACTTAGGATGTTTTCAGTGTTTATCCACATTGTAACATTGATCATTATTTCATTCATTTTTTCCATTGTGATTAAAAACACATAACATTTACTATTTAAATCATTTTTTAAAAACTTTTAAAAAAATTATTTTATTTTATTTTCTATTTTTTGGCTGTGTCGGGTCTTTGTTGCTGCACGCAGGCTTTCTCTAGTTGCGGCGAGCGGGGCTACTCTTCGTTGCTGTGTGCAGGCTTCTCATTGCGGTGGCTTCTCTTGTTACGGAGCACGGGCTCTAGGCGCACAGGTTTCAGTAGTTGTGGCACGAGGGCTCAGTAGCTGTGGCTCACGGGCTTAGTTGCTCTGTGGCATGTGGGATCTTCCAGGACCAGCGCTTGAACTCGTGTCCCCTGCGTTGGCAGGCAGATTCTTAACCACTGTGCCATGGGGAAAGCCCCATTTAAACCATTTGTAAGTACACAGTTCTGTGGCATTAACTACATTCACATTGCTGTAAAAATATCCTCACCATCCATCTCCAGAGCTTTATCTTCCCCATGTGAAACCGTAACCATTAAACACGAACTCATCTCAACCCCTGGCAACCTTATTCTACTTTGTCTTTGAGTTTGACTTATCTGGATACCTCATACTAGTGGAATCATAGAACATTTGTCCTTTTTGTGTCTGGCTGGTTGCACTTAGCATAATGACTTCAAGGTTCATCCACATTGTAGCATGTGTGAGAATTACCTTAGTTTTAAAGGTTGAATCATATTCCATTGTGTATATACTACACTGTACTTATCCATTCATCTGTTGAAGGATGTGTTGTGTTGCTTCCACCTTTTGGCCATTGTGAATAATGTTGCTATGAATATGGGGTACAAATGTCTGTTCCAGCCCTTGCTTTCTAATATTCTGGGTGTACACCCTGGAGTGGAATCAAGGGATCACATCCATGTGTTTTAGGAGCCACCATACAGTTTTCCACAGCGGCTGTATAATTTTACTTTATTCCTTTATATGACAGAATAATGTAGCTTATGAATCTACCTTATTTTGCTTATCCGTTTACCTGCTGATGGACATTTAAATCTTTTCTACCCTGGGCTATTGTGAACAGTGCTGCTATGAATAATTGGTGTACAAGTTTTTGTTTGAATGCCTGTTTTCCATTTTTTTGGTATATATCTAGGAGTGGAGTTGTTGAACCACATGGTAATTATATTTTATATTTTTAAGTAAATGGTAAAGGTTTGTACGCATAGACTGCACCATTGTGCATCTCCACAAGTAACTTTTAAGGGTTCCAATTTCTCTGCATTGCTGCCAACATTTGTTATTTTTATTTATATATTTTAAAATTGATTTTAAAGTTTATTTTTATTCTAGTGTGTGTGAAGGGGCATCACACTGTGGCTTTCATTTGCATTTTCATCATGACTACTGACGTTTGACATCTTTCCATGTCCTTGTTGACCATTTGTACATCTTGCCTGGAGAGCAGTCCATGCAGCCATTTGTCTGTTTCAAAAATGTTATTGTCTTTTTGTTGATGAGTTGGAAAAGTCCTGGGTATATTCTAGGTAAAGAGTCTTATCAGATATAGAATGTGCCAATATTGTCTTCCATTCTGTGGGCTGTCTTCTTCCTTTCTGGATAGCCTCTTTTGATGCACAAAGGTTTGTAATTTTGAGGAAAGCCAATTTATCTATTTTTTTCTTTCATTTCTTATGCTTTACTGTCAAATCTAAGAAACCATTGGTAAATTCATGGTCAGGAAGATTTAATTCCTTGGTTTATTTGAGAGTTCATACAGTCATCCCTCGGTACCCACTAGGCCAGGCTTTAGGCCTAGGTTTGAGTCAGTGTGAGGGTTCAGGGGTCATGGTTTAGGGTTAGGGGTCATTGTTGGAGCGTCCTGGTAGAGGGCTGTGGCTAAAGGGTCAGGGGTTAGAGTTTAGGGGTCGGGGCAAGGGTCTAGGGGTCTGGGGCTAGGGTTGTTAGGGGGTTACGGTTAGAGGTTAGGGTTATTAGGGTAAAGGTTAGAGTTAGGTTTAAGCACAATTGGCCCTCATTGCCCTCCCCTCTCTTTCTCTCTGAAGCCTCCAGAATGGATAGGACTTGCCCAGGGTCAAACAGGAGTCAGGGAGCTGAGGTCAATAACTGTTTTTCTGGCCTCCCTTCCCCCAGTCCTGGGCTCTGAGAGAAGAATGAAATGTCTGTTCTTGTCTCGGACTGTTTCTTATCCAACTCAACCTCTGTCAAGGATTGGGGAGGGTGTCAGAAGTCATGTATGGTTTCCTTCTGCCCTCCTACCTGGGAAGGGTGATGCTGGCCCTACTCTGCCTGGGCAGCCCCAGGTTCCAGCACAGCCAAGACAGGAGGGCACTCAGCGGACACGTGTGGATTTATACAGGACTGGGGGCAGTGACCTGCCAGCCCCCAGATGCCGCCTTCTTAAGGGCTGGTGGGGCCCTCCTGGCCCTGGAGGCATCCTTTGTTCCATCTGAATGGGCATGAATAGATGATCAAGTCTCAGGCAGGACAGCCTTTGACCTCTGACTATCCAGGCAGGCATCTGTGGTCCTCTAGCTCAGTCCAGCCTGGGCATTGTCAGGCCCTCATGTACAGTTACGGAGCTGACCATGATGCTGGGCAATTCAAGAGCTATCTGGGCAGTGTAGACATTTCTTTGAGAAGTTTCAACTACTAACATGCATGTGGCTGAGAAAAAGGCCTCCCGCTCACAGCCTCATAGGCTGCCAAGAGAAGTAATAATCCTCTAAACATTGGAGTGTGTCCTTGACACAACACCCGTACAGTAGACCATGGCCCTGCAATCCTTTGTCCTTTCAGTCGTTAGAAACTTTTGACATGCATATTCATTAAGAATCAAAGATATGGGAGCACCTGGACCTCCCAGTGGGAGGTTTACACTGACACTGCCATTGTCTTGGAGAGCCATATGCATCCATGTGGCCTCTGGAAGCCTGCCAATTATGGGTTCCATGGCATGGAATAATTCTTGAGCCTCCCGTTACTTCATTGCACAAGAGTTTCCTTACCACCCTAGCATTTGGTTTCTTCCCTTAGAAAAGGAGAGAGAAGAAACTGGAAAAGGAGCAGTATTGTTTTTCAGGGATGGGTAGTTAATATGGCCAGGGAGATGGCATAACTCATGGGCTCCCACATCTCAGGGGCAGGAATGAGGTCTGTGGGTCTTCTGAGGGCACATGGGCTGTTCTGGGCCAGCCTCTGAGATGTGAGGACCTGATGCCCAAGGAAAGAGACTTGAGTTTACCACCACCAATGATCCTGACTTTTCAGCAAGTGAAAGAACTTCTTGCAGTCTTGGGAGGGACAGTAAGAGCACTGGATACATAGCTGCAGCCCCTGACCCTAAGTGAACCCCTTTTTTCCTTTTGTGTCAGATTCTGTGCTGTGCAGTGAGCTGTCATTGACTTAGAATCTGTTGCTTTCTCCCAGCAAACATCTGTTCTCAGGCCCAAGTGCCTCAGTTTTCCTTTGGGAATTACATCTCACCTGCTTCCAGTCCAAACAGTTGCAGAAGGATGACCCCATGTTCCACCCAGCTCGAAGAAGGGTTTACAACCCACATCTAGCCAGTCCCATTTTCCATCTTCTGGTGTTGGGTCAATGATGAGAATGCAACCCAAGCCAGATCAAAGGCATTTAAAACCATGACTTTTTGGAATCCAAGAAAAGGAGAAACTCTTTCTCGGAAAATGGATGGTGAGTGGTTGTCAGCCTAGAACTGCTGTTGGCCCAAGGGCAGTGAGAGAGCCTGTGCCTGTGAATGGGGTCCCCCAAAGGCACTGAGCGGGACAAAGTTTTGGAGAGAAGCAAGATCACACTGAGACAGTGTGAGCCGCTGGACCTGCCAGGTCCAAACCCATTCTTCAACTTGTCACTTGCAAGTATTAATGTATTTCTACCCTTACAATAAATACTAATTTATTTTACTTCCGTAAGTGTGTCCAGTCACTGGGAAAAGAAAAAGTCCTGGTTGATACATCTGAGTCAATAATCCCTGATCCTTCCTCAGGTGTCCTCACTGGGTAGGCGTGGCTGGGGGAGGTGAAGACACTGGGTGGGGTCATATACTAGGGGAGCTGCCAGACACCTCTGTCCCTGCTCCTTCCCTGTCCCAGGAGAGGGAAACCCTGGAAGAGTGATAGGATAACCAGTAGAGGAAGAGGTTCCTCAGTGATTAATTGGCCTTTGTGTGTTTTCCTTAATTTAGGGACCATTTTGGTAATGTGTTTTTACAAAGAAATCCCCCTTTTCCTCTAGGTTTCCAGTTTGTTACAGTAGGTTTCTCTTATTTGATGTTTACTTTTTCCTGTCTAATTTTCTACAGAATCATGACAAATAATGAACAAATACTGATACTTTACTATTAACTGAAGTCCTTATTCACGTTCCCTTGTTATACCTTTCCTTGTTCCAGGGTCTCAAAGGACATGGGGTCATCATGTCTGTTTAGTCTCTTCTGGGCTCTGACAGTTGCTCAGACTCTCCTTGTTTCCATGACCTTGACAGTGTGGAGGAGGACTGGTCAGGTATTTTATAGACTGCCGGGCACTGGGATTTGCTTGGTGTTTTTGTCGTGGTTAGACTTGGCTTTGAAAAAGCAGATCACAGAGGTGAAGTGCTTCCTCTTCACTACATATCAAGAGGACAGGCTCTTAAGGAAACTTCTCACTTATATTCTTAACTTTGGTCACCAGGCTGAGGTAGTGTTTGTCAAGTTTTCCCACAGGTTAATTTTTTTCCCATGTCCATCCTGTGTGTCTTATTTAGGAGGAAGTCATAATGCAGAAGCCACCCTTGAGGAGAGAGGGGTTAGCTTCACATCCTTGATGGACAGCTGAGTGTCTATATGAATTGTTTAGAAGCTTTGTGCATAGGAGATTTCTATTTAACACCATTCATCGAAAACTATGTAATTTATTTTTACCAGTTTGGACACGTGAATGATTACTGTAAACTTTTGGTTATAATCCAGCACTACATTATTAGACTGCTTAGTTCATTCTTGCTTTGGCTGTTGAGAGCTTTTTCCATTTGCTCCTGTTTTCATTTTACATAATTTTTCTTTTGTGGGTTTTTAAAATTTTGGGTACTTCTTTACTTTCTGATATTTTAAGATTACGCTGCTTCCTATATTTACTGTCTCAGTCCTAGCATCAGCCCTTTCTTCAAAGAGCCCTTGTTCCTTTTATTAGAGAATGGTATTAAAAACTTACATGTGGGAGCTAAATATGCTCAGCTGACAGTACATAGAAGTACATGCATGTATCCCAGCCTATGCATATACACATAATTATAAAGATATCCATATGGAACTATGTGTAGGCTAAATATAGTTTATACCGATGTCTCCAACCGGATCTGTTATGACATGGATATCGTAACCTTCTCCCTTTGTTTGACTGTAACATCCCACTCCAGTGGTAAGAAACCTGGCTTCCACCATTTGTCATTTATTAAATTCAGTGCTTGTTCCATTAGATTACTGATATAGTAGTTTCAGTACTGTTAGCTACTACCCATCATGGGAAAGAACTTAGAGTCCACTGTGTATGTATGGCACATTTTGTCTTTGGTCTACAGATTCTGTACATTTCCAAAGTTAACTTAGGTCAGCCCATTTGTCCCACTACCAACAGTGAGTTTTTCCATACATTTCTGAAACAGTTAGATTCTTTGTTACATTCTGTATTCCAGTCTTTGACACTCCCATATCCTAAGTAGCTAAGTTTGAATAGATTGTAAATTACTTGTTGTGTTGTAAAAATCTGTGGGTGTAGACAAATGCATAGTGACAGGTATTCACCACTAAAGTATCATATGGACTATTTCTACCACATATTCCTTAAACTGTTTACCAGTGTCAGTTTTACCTTTTCTAGAATGTCATATAAATGAGGTCATACAGTGTGTAGCACTTCAGACTGGATTCTTTCACTTAGCAATGTACGTGTTAGTTGCATCTATATCTATCTATATATATTTGCATGGGTTGATGATCCATTCCTTTATATCTCTGAATACTATTGCACTGCATGTATATGAGAGGAAAAATAATTTTCCCTCTACACTTCTATGTTCTTTATTGAGATCTCCCTTGTAATGAAAAAGAGACGAACTGGAGAAAACAATCAGAAGTTTAATATATACCATGCGTACCTCCTGTATACTTGAAAGATACCCAGGAAAACTGAGTCACTCCCTGAAATGGCCCAAGCCATTACCTTAAATGCTATCTTCTGCTGAGAACAAAAGAAAGATGTTAGGGAATGGAGGAAGCCATTTAAGGGATGTTATTAGTCAAAGCCCAGTAAACAAGGGTATGGTTGTTACACAGATTTACATCCAGGCCTATTTCATTGACAAGCTTTTTTTTTTTTTTAAACATTTATTTATTTGGCTGCACTGGGTCTTAGTTGCAGCCTGTGTAATCTTTAGTGGCGGCATGCAGGCCCTTAATTGCAGCATGTGGGATCTAGTTCCCTGACCAGGGATTGAACCCTGGTCCCCTGCATTGGGAGTGTGGAGTCTTAACCACTGGACCAGCAGGGAAGTCCCAACAAACTTTTCTTGATATTTAGTCATCTTTCAATTCCTGGTCCAAAGAGGGACATACGCTTACAAATGGAGATATCCTTAATAAATGGAAATTTACCTCCTAAAAGGGCATTTTCTACTTTATTTATTTATTTGCGGTACATGGGCCTCTCACTGTTGTGGCCTCTCCCGTTGCGGAGCACAGGCTCTGGATGTGCAGGCTCAGCGGCCATGGCTCATGGGCCCAACCACTCCGCAGCATGTGGGATCTTCCCACACTAGGGCACGAACCCGTGTCCCCTGCATCGGCAGGCAGACTCTCAACCACTGTGCCACCAGGGAAGCCATCTACTTGGTTTTGAAAGATTCTCCTGGGTCTGCTGTTTCTTAAATTAACCAGTCCAAAATAATCCTTTTGTCAAATGGGCATATTTTGGGGTGGTGTATTCTGCTCCCCTTGACATGTATGTGCCCTAATTTGCTTATGAATTCATCTACAGAAGGACATCCTGATATCTTAAGTTTTTAGCCATTATGAATAGAGCTGCTGTGCATTACTTGATGCTAGTTTTGGTTTGAACACAGTTTTTCAAAGCAGTTGTCTAAATACAAGAGGTACACTTCTTGGATCCTAAGGTGAGACTTTTTAGATTTGGAAAAAACTGCCAAACTGTCTTCCAAAGTTGGTTGTACATGCATTCCACCAGTATCTTGAGTATATTCTTGTATGCTTATTTATTGCCTGTTTATCTTCCTGGGCTAGGTGTGTGTTTCAATCTTTACTAAATTTTAATGGCGTTGTTGGCATAATTTGAGTACAAATCCTTTATCAGATATGTGTTTTGGAAATAGTTTCTTGCAGTTTGTGGTTTGTCTTCCTGTTTTCTGAATAAGGTCACCAGACCCAAAATCATGTAGATTATCTTTTTTGTCTAGCATTTTTATAGTTTGGTAATTTAAATTTGTCTATGGGCAATTTTGAGTGAATTTTGGTTTAAGTTGTAATGTTTGTGTCTACATTCATTTCATTACATATGGTTTGTAATTAATTGCTCCTTAACCAATTTTAGAGAAGATACAGTGAGACACTTGGCTCCATTTCAGTTTGGATTTCCAAACTTAGTATGTACAGCAGAACTGCCTTCCGGATGAGGCCTCTGGGTTTGTGAGTGCGGCACTCCCGGCACTTTTCTCACGTGCCACAGGGGGCGCCAAACCAACCTGTCTGACCCTGGGGGCACAGGTGCACCCTGCCCACAGACTTTGCTCTGTGACAAGCAGACGGGAGCTTTGTCTCCTGTCAGGGCTTAGGTTTCTGGAACATGAGGCATTGTCCACACTGACAGGAGCTGGGTTTTCTCAGGAGCCACTGGTGAGGAGACTCCGCAAGAGGAAAAAATGAGCAAGTGTGGAGAATCTTCCTGTGCAACTGACTGCTGGCTGAGTGGGTGCATCTTCAGGGGACTCAGGAGAGAAAGAGTTTAATGTGGAATACTGTGTGCTTTTAGTTAGCTTTATATGCAGTGTAGATGGTGACCACTGTCGTTCTTTGGAGTCCGGTGTCTAGTTTTCCAGGCACTGGTTGTTGATGGCTTTAGGTAGAATAAACATTTTTTAAAAACTTTATTGGAGTATAATTGCTTTACAATGGTGTGTTAGTTTCTGCTTTATAACAAAGTGAATCGGTAAAACATATACATATGTTCCCATATCTCTTCCCTCTTGCGTCTCCCTCCCTCCTACCCTCCCTATCCCACCCCTCTAGGTGGTCACAAAGCACCAAGCTGATCTCCCTGTGCTATGCGGCTGCTTCCCACTAGCTATCTATTTTACATTTGGTAGTGTATATATGTCCAAGCCACTCTCTCACTTTGTCACAGCTTACCCTTCCCCCTCCCCATATCCTCAAGTCCATTCTCTAGTAGGTCTGTGTCTTTATTCCTGTCTTAACCCTAGGTTCTTCATGATATTTTTTTCCTTAAATTCCATATATATGTGTCAGCATATGGTATTTGTCTTTCCCTTTCTGACTTACTTTACTCTGTATGACAGACTCTAGCTCCATCCACCTCATTACGAATAGCTCAATTTCGTTTCTTTTTGTGGCTGAGTAATATTCCATTGTATATATGTGCCACGTCTTCTTTATCCATTCATCCGATGATGGACACTTAGGTTGTTTCCATCTCCGGGCTATTGTAAATAGAGCTGCAGTGAACATTTTGGTACATGACTCTTTTTGAATTATGGTTTTCTCAGGGTATATGCCCAGTAGTTGGATTGCTGGGTCATATGGTAGTTCTATTTGTAGTTATTTAAGGAACCTCCATACTGCTCGCCATAGTGGCTCTACCAATTCACATTCCCACCAGCAGTGCGAGAGTGTTCATTTTTCTCCACATCCTCTCCAACATTTATTGTTTCTAGATTTTTTGATGATGGCCATTCTGACTGGCGTGAGGTGATATCTCATTCTAGTTTTGATTTGCATTTCTCTAATGATTAATGATGTTGAGCATTCTTTCATGTGTTTGTTGGCGGTCTGTATATCTTCTTTGGTGAAATGTCTAGGTCTTCTGCGCATTATTGGATTGGGTTGTTTGTTTTTTTGTTATTGAGCTGCATGAGCTGCTTGTAAATTTTGGAGATTAATCCTTTGACAGTTGCTTCATTTGCAAATATTTTCTCCCATTCTGAGGGTTGTCTTTTCATCTTGTTTATGGTTTCCTTTGCTGTGCAAAAGCTTTGAAGTTTCATTAGGTCCCATTTGTTTGTTTTTGTTTTTATTTCCATTTCTCTAGGCGGTGGGTCAGAAAGGATCTTGATGTGATTTATGTCATAGAGTGTTCTGCCTATGTTTTTCCCCTAAGAGTTTGATAGTGTCTGGCCTTACATTTAGGTCTTTAGTCCATTTTGAGCTTATTTTTGTGTATGGTGTTAGGGAGTGATCTAATCTCCTACTTTTACATGTACCTGTCCAGTTTTCCCAGCACCACTTATTGAAGAGGCTGTCCTTTCTCCACTGTACATTCCTGCCACTTTATCAAAGATAAGGTGACCATATGTGCGTGGGTTGGTTATTATAGGTCTTTTCCTTCTCTTGTGTTTCTTGCCTAGAGAAGATCCTTTAGCATTTGTTGTAAAGCTGGTTTGGTGGTGCTGAACTCTCTCAGCTTTTGCTTGTCTGTGAAGGTTTTAATTTCTCCATCCAATCTGAATGAGATCCTTGCTGGGTAGAGTAATCTTGGCTGTAGGTTGTTCTCCTTCATCACTTTAAATATGTCCTGCCAGTCCCTTCTGGCTTGCAGAGTTTCTGCTGAAAGATCAGCTGTTAACCTTATGGGGATCCCCTTGTGTGTTATTTGTTGTTTTTCCCTTGCTGCTTTTAATATGTTTTCTTTGCATTTAATTTTTGACAGTTTGATTAATATGTGTCTTGGCATGTTTCTCCTTGGCTTTATCCTGTATGGTACTCTCTGTGCTTCCTGGACTTGATTAACTATTTCCTTTCCCATATTAGGGAAGTTTTCAACTATAATCTCTTCAAATATTTTCTCAGTCCCTTTCTTTTTCTCTTCTTCTTCTGGAACACCTATAATTCGAATGTTGGTGCGTTTAATGTTGTCCCAGAGGTCTCTGAGACTGTCCTCAGTTCTTTTCATTCTTTTTTCTCTATTCTGCTCTGAAGTAGTTATTTCCACTATTTTATCTTCCAGGTCACTTATCCGTTCTTCTGCCTCAGTTATTCTGCTATTGATCCCTTCTAGAGTATTTTTAATTTCATTTATTGTGGTGTTCATCGTTGCTTGTTTCATCTTTAGTTCTTCTAGGTCCTTGTTAAATGTTTCTTGCATTTTCTCTATTCTATTTCCAAGATGTTGGATCATCTTTACTATCATTATTCTGAATTCTTTTTCAGGGAGACTGCCTATTTCCTCTTCATTTGTTAGGTCTGGTGGGTTTTCATCTTGCTCCTTCATCTGCTGTGTGTTTTTCTGTCTTCTCATTTTGCTTCTCTTACTGTGTTTGGGGGGGGGTCTCCTTTTTGCAGGCTGCAGGTTCGTAGTTCCCGTCGTTTTTGGTGTCTGTCCCCAGTGGCTAAAGTTGGTTCAGTGGGTTGTGTAGGCTTCCTGGTGGAGGGTGCCTGTGTTCCGGTGGATGAGGCTGGATCTTGTCTTTCTGGTGGGCAGGTCCACGTCTGGTGGTGTGTTTTGGGGTGTCTTGGACTTACTATGATTTTAGGCAGCCTCTCTGCTGATGGGTGGGGTTGTGTTCCTGTCTTGCTAGTTGTTTGGCATAGGGAGTCCAGCACTGTAGCTTGCTGGTCATTGAGATAAGCTGGGTGTTGGTGTTGAGATGGAGATCTCTGGGAGATTTTCGCCGTTGGATATTGCATGGAGCTCGGAGGTCTCTTTTGGACCCGTGTCCTGAAGTTGGCTCTCCCACCTCAGAGGCACAGCACTGACTCCTGGCTGCAGCACCAAGAGCCTTTCATCCACACGGCTCAGAATAAAAGGGAGAAAAAGGAGAAAGAAAGAAAGAATGGAAGAAAGAAAGAGGATAAAATAAAATAAAGTAAGGTCAAATAAAATAAAGTTATTAAAATAAAGAATTATTAAGAAAAAAATTTTTTAAGTAAAAAAAACAAAAAACCCCCAAAAACGGACGGATAGAACCCTAGGACAAATGGTGAAAGCAAAGGTATACAGACAAAATCTCACACAGAAGCATACACGTACACACTCACAAAAAGAGGGAAAGGGGAAAAAAATCATAAATCTTGCTCTCAAAGTCCACCTCCTCAATTTGGGATGATTCGTTGTCTATTCAGGTATTCCACAGACGCAGGGTACATCAAGTTGATTGCGGAGCTTTAATCCGCTGCTTCTGAGGCTGCTGGGAGAGATTCCCCTTTGCCTTCTTCGTTCGCACAGCTCCCGGGGCTCAGCTTTGGATTCGGCCCCGCCTCTGCGTGTAGGTCGCCGGAGGACGTCTGTTCTTCGCTCAGACAGGACGGGGTTAAAGGAGCCGCTGATTCGGGCGCTCTGGCTCCCTCAGGCCGCGGGGGAGGGAGGGGCACGGAGGCGGGGCGAGCGTGCGTCGGCGGAGGCCGGCGTGACGTTGCGTCAGCACGAGGCGCGCCCGTGCGTTCTCCCGGGGATGTTGTCTGTGGAGCCCGGGACCGTGGCGGTGGCGGGCAGCACAGGCTCCCGGGAGGGGAGGTGTGGAGAGTGACCTGCGGTCGCACACGGGCTTCTTGGTGGCGGCAGCAGCAGCCCCAGCGTCCCACGCCCGTCTCTGGGGTCCGCGCTTTCAGGCGCGCCTCGCGCCCGTCTCTGGAGCCTCCTTTCAGCAGCGCTCTGAATCCCCTCTCCTCACGCACCAGGAAACAAAGAGGGAAGGAAAAGTCTCTTGCCTCTTCGGCAGCTCCAGACTTTTCCCCGGACTCCCTCCCGGCCGGCCGTGGCGCACTAACTCCCTTCAGGCTGTGTTCACGCCGCCAGCGCACCCTGACCGAAGCCCGAGCCTCAGCTCCCAGCCCCGCCCGCCCCGGCCGGTGAGGAGACAAGCCTCTCGGGCTGGTGAGTGCCGGTCGGCACCGGTCCTCTGTGCGGGAATCTCTCTGCTTGGCCCTCCGTACCCCTGTGGCTGCGGTCTCCTCCGCGGCTCCGAAGCTTTCCCCCTCCGCCACCCGCAGTCTCCGCCCGCGAAGGGGCTCCTAGTGTGTGGAAACCGTTTCTCCTTCACGGCTCCCTCCCACTGGTGCAGGTCCCGGCCCTATCCTTTTGTCTCCGTTTATTCTGTTTTCTTTTGCCCGACCCAGGTACGTGGGGAGTTTCTTTTCTTTTCTTTTCTTTTCTTTTTTTTTTTTTGCGGTACGCGGGCCTCTCACTGTTGTGGCCTCTCCCGTTGGGGAGCACAGGCTCCGGACGCGCAGGCTCAGCGGCCATGGCTTACGGGCCTAGCCGCTCCGCGGCATGTGGGATCTTCCCGGCCCGGGGCACGAACCCGTGTCCCCTGCATCGGCAGGCGGACTCTCAACCACTGCGCCACCAGGGAAGCCCCGTGGGGAGTTTCTTGCCTTTTGGGAGGTCTGAGGTCTTCTGCCAGCGTTCAGTAGGTGTTCTGTAGGGGTGGTTCCCCGTGTAGCTGTATTTCTGATGTATCTGTGGAGAGGAAGGTGATCTGCGTGTCTTACTCTTCCGCCATCTTCCCCCTCTCCCAAACATTTTAATAATAGTAATTTTTCTGACGCATGAGCAATGATTATTGTTTCCTATTGTGTCTTCAGTTTCTTTACCAGTGCTTTATAGTTTTCTGAGTATAGGTCTTTCGTGTCCTTGGTTAAGTTCATTGCTAAATAGTTCGTTCTTTTGGATGGAATTGTAAATGGGATTGTTTTCTTAATGTTTCTTGCTGGTGGTTCATTATTAGTGTATAGAAACGAAACTGATGTGTGTATATTGAGTGCATATTTTGCAACTTTACTGCATTTATTTTTTAACATATTTTTTGAAGTAATGTGAGAAATTGCAATACTAAAATCTCACCGTTTCTACTGCCCCCCAGGTGATCCACAGGACCCACGACATGGTAGCTACTAATATACTCTTCCCACGGTGCCTCTTAATCCCATGCGGACTCCTACAAGGGAAATAAGTATCACAACTTTGGTTGAACGTGGTCTGGGTAAGTCTTGGCCTCTGTAAGAAAAATTTGATGTCTGTCTTCTCTGATTTTCTGGCATGATCCTGACATGGTTGTCTAGAAAAGTAATTTACTTTCCAGCAATTTAAAATGTACAGAAAAGTTGCAATAATGTCAAAAAGTACTCACATTTGCCACTTGACACAAAATGCTCAGTGTGTTTTGCCCAAGGCACCAGCACATAACCCCTAAATGAAGAAATCCTGATGTCCACGTTATAATTTAATACTCAGCCCCACTTGAACCTTCACCTACTGTCCGAACGGTATGAAAATGTCTTTTTCCATCCTGCTCCAGTTTTCTTTTTCTGGAACCATGACTGAGTTTCTCCCTCATTTGGACAACCTTGATGGATTTGAAGCAGACAAGATGAGTATGGGATCTAGGGGGCCTTTTCTGTATGGCTTTTTTCACTAAGAATGTTTTTAACGTTCATTTTTGTAACAAATATCAGCGCTACAGTTTTTTTTTCATTGTCATTAAAAATACAAAACACGACTTTAGCATTTAATTCACTTTATGTATACAGTTTTGTGGTATTAACTACCTTCATTTAGTTGCACAAACAAGTTAACTAACATGTGTACCTCCTGTGTGCATGGCAGATACCCAGGAAATGGAGTAACACCCTGAAACGGCCCAAGACATCACCTTAAATACCGTCTTCATCTAAAAGGGAAAAAAAGGAAGGCTATAGTTGTTTCTGTCTACATTCATTTGATTGTATATGGTTTCCAATTGATGTTGTATAACTAGTTGTGGAGAAGTCATGGGATAGGTAGCTTCATTTCAGTTTGAATTTCCAAATTTAGTGGATTCTGCAGGCTTGTTACAAGGTTTACAAACTTCATATTGGATCAGGACATCCCCTGGTGTAACTGGTATTCAGGGTTTGTTCAATAGTTAAAGTTCTGTGTGATATGAGTTCATCCGGGAGTAATCCAGGTTAGTTTCTGTGATACATTTGTCCCAGGATGAAAGGACAAGAGAACGAAGACCTAATTTATAAAAGTGCCTTCAAACTAATTGATACTGAAGTATAGTTAACCTACAATGTTGTGTTAATTTCTGCTGCACAGCAAAGTGATTCATATATACGTACATACATATATACATATTTTTCATATTCTTTTCCATTATGGTTCATTACAGGGTATTGAATACAGTTCCCTGTGCTGTACAGGAAGACCTTACGTATCCATCCTATATCTAATAATTTGCATCTACTAATACCAAACTCCCAATCCATCCCTCTCCCCTGTCTTCCCCTTGACAACCACAAGTCTGTTTTCTATATTTGTGAGTCTGTTTTTGTTCTGTAGATAGGTTCATTTGGGTCTCATTTTATAATCCACATATAAGTGATGTCATATGGTATTTGTTGTTCTCTGTCTGACTGACTTCACTTTGTATGATAATCTCTAGGTCCATCCATGTAGCTGCAAATGGCATTATTTCATTCTGTTTTATGGCTGAGTAATGTTCCGTTGTATATATGTACCACATCTTCTATATCCATTCATCTGCTGAGGGACATTCAGGTTGCTTCCACGTCTTGGCTATTGTGAATAGTGCTGCTGTGAATGCTGGGGTGCGTGTATCTTTTCGAATTATAGTTTTGTCTGGATATGTGCCCAGGAGTGGGATTGCTGGGTCATATGGTAATTCTAGTTTTAGTTTTTGAGGAACCTCCATACTGTTTTCCATAGTGGCTGCATCAATTTACATTCCCACCAGTAGTGTGTGTAGTAGGGTTCCCTTTTCTCCACACCCCTTCCAGCATTTCTTTCTAGACATTGTAATGATGGCCATTCTGACCACTATGAGGTGATAACTCGCTGTAGTTTTGATTTGCGTTCTCTAATAATTAGCGATGTGGAGCATCTTTTCATGTGCCTGTTGGCTATCTGTATGTCTTTGGAGAAATGTCTGTTTAGACCTTCTGCTTATTTTTTGATTTTTTTTTTCTTTTTTGAGCTGTATGAGCCGTTTGTATATTTCAGAATTAAGACCTTGTTGGTCGCATCATTTGCAGGTATTTTCTCCCGAACAGTTAGCACAGGTAGTGGAACAACTGGATACCCACATGCAGAAGAGTAAAGTTGGATCCTTACCTCCCCCCACCCCACATACAAAATCAACACAAAATGGACCAAAGGCCTAGGTGCAAGAGCCAAAATTATAAAACTCGTAGAAGAAAACATGAGAGTAAATCTTCACGACCTTGGATTTGGTCATGATATCTTAGATCTACCGAGAGCACAAGCAACAAGGGACAAAATAGATGAATTAGACTTCCTCAAAATGAAAAGGAGTTGTGTGTAAAAGGAGCAAGGAATAAGATAATCCACCATCCAAAATGGCGCAGGATGTTTGCAAACCATGTATCTGATAAAGGACTGTATGTAGCCCACCGGCCAAGCCCCCGGTGGTCCAGTGGAGTGTCTGTGCGGCCCCTCCCGTCCTCGGTGATCAGGGAATTTCAGGCCCCACGGCACCCGAGGGGTGGTCACTGGTCATCCTCGGCACCCTCAAGGAGTGAGTGAGTGCTGGATGGTGTTGAGCCCCGATGCACTCCCATTACTGCCCTCAAAGGCTGAAGCCTTCAGCATGCCTCCAGAAGGACACAGAGTATTTGCAAGTCTTTGAGAGCCAAGAGAACAGTCTTCACTTTTCTGAAAAGGGCATCTTACTATCTCACAGCATGACCATTTTCAATCTGGCTCTCAGGGTGCCCTCCCACCTTCTTTATTTCTCTGAGAGTGGCCATGGTGGTTTGGCTGTCCCCAGTCCCCACACCAGGTGACAAGGCCAGTGGGGCCAGATCCTGGTGGTCCTTAGCTTCGTTGGAGATTAACCCAGACCCTCGGCCTGCGATTGAACGGGGATGCCCCTGCTTCTCCCCATCACCGATTCTCATCTCCTCCTCTATCTCTTTTCCTCTTGCTTTTCAGTGTCAGATTTACCTGATGGTCACCACTCACAGCTCCCGCAGAGCCCAGAGATTTCTCCTTGAAGGAAAGGTTCTGGAAAATCAGAGGGATAAATAAAGGATGCAGCTGATTTCCGCCTTGTGCTGACACCCAAGGGGGTGAGGAGAGTGAGTGTTTTCTCATTAGAATTTTAAATCCTCCAAGTAATAGATCATTGGGGGTGGGGGGCATCCAGTGTTTTCCTGCTCATTCTCATAATGTCATTCCTGAATTTTTATGTGGTAAGTAATTTATATTATTTATCAGTAATTTGATTATTGATATAATCAAATTATTATCAAATTATCCTGAGGGGGATATCCATTTAAAAAATGCTAGAGGTAACTCCAAGGGATTTACAACAAACAAGGACACAGAACCCGTTCTCCAGACACTGGCTGAGAGATTCCTACCCTGAGCCGCAGTCCCCTGGAGGGCGGAGTGGCCATGACTCTCCTCCCACAGGTGAGCCTACACAGGCACATCCCACGTGGGACCACTGCATCGCAGAATCTTAGAGTGGCCAATGGCAGGCCGCTGGCCAGAGATGCGGACAAGAGAAAACTGCCCAGCAGCCTGGGACAACCCCGGGGTGAGGCCTTAGGAAGGGCCAGTGTCAGAGCCTCAGAGATAACTTGAAGAGAGTTCAGGCTGTTAAGGACATCGTCAGAGATGCACTTAGGGACATATTCAGGGCCTTAGTTGTGGACAGGATCAGGGCATTATTTAGTGACAGCTGAGACTATAGGGGAGAGCATCAGGGCCTGATACTGTCCCTAACAATGTCCGTAACCCTATGCCTGACTGAGGCCCTGACAGTGTACCTAACAGAAGGCCCGGACGCCAGTCCTAACCAAGACCCTGACACTGTCCCTAACAAAGGCTCTGATGGTAGTGCTAACCAAGGCCCTGACACAGTCCCAAAGTAGGGCCTGAGACTATGGCTAACTCAGGCCATGACACGATACCTAACCAAGGCTCTGATGCTAATCCTATCTCAGGCCCTGACACTGTCCCTAACTAAGGCCCTGACACTACTGCAAGCTCAGGTCCTGATACGATACCTAATGAAGGCTCTGATGCTAATCCTCACCAAGGCTCTGATGCTAGTCCTAAGTAAGGCCCTGACACTGTCCTAATTTATGCCCTGACACTACACTGAACACAGACCCTGACACTGTTCCTAAGAGAGGCAATGATTCTATTCCTAACTCAGTCCCTGACACTACTACAAGCTCAGGCCCTCACACGATACCTAATGAAGGCTCTGATGCTAATCCTAACTAAGTCTCTGACACTAATCCTAAATAAGGCCTTGACTGTACTCCTAACTAAGCCCCTGACACTGACCCTAACTAAGGCCTTGACACTACTCCTAAATCAGGCCCCGACACGATAATGAAGAAAGGCTCTGATGCTCGTTGAAAATAAGGTCCTGACACTGTCCGTAACTAAGGCCTTGACACTACTACTAACTCAGGCTGTGATACTGTCCCTAACTAAGGCCCTGACAGTGTCCCTAACTAAGGGCCTGACTCTCGTCCCAACTCTGGCCCTGCAATTATACATAAGAAAGGCTCTGACTCTCGTACTAACTGAGGCCTTGACACTGACCCTCACTAAGGCGCTGACACTACTTCTAACTCAGGCCGTGAAATTAATCCTAATGAAGTCTCTGATGCTAACCCTAACTAAGGCCCTGACACTGTCCCTTACTAATGCCTTGAAACTATTCCTAACTAAGGCCCTAGCCGTAGCCCTAGCCCCAGCCCTAGCCCAAACCCCAGCCCCAGCCCCTGATCTTACAGAGGCCTTTATGCTCCTCCTAGGCCTTGCCCTGACACTGGTTAACGAAGGCGTTGAAACTACTAACTCAGGCTGTGATACTGTCTGTAACTAAGGGCCTGACTCACCTCATAACTCTGTCCCTGCCATTATACATAACAAAGGCTCTGACGCTCATCCTAACCAAGGCCCTGACACTACTTCTAGCTCAGGCCCTGATATTTTATGTAATGTAGGCTCTGATGCTAACCGTAACTAAGGCCCTGACACTGACCCTAACTAAGGCCTTGACACTATTCCTAACTAAGGCCGTAGCCCTAGCCCTAACCCCAGCCCGAGCCACAGCCCTATCCCCAGCTCCAGCCCCAGCCAAAGCCCCAACCCCGGCCCCTAATGCTGATCCTACACAGGCCCTTGTGCTCCTCATAGGCCTTGCCCTGACACTGTCCTTAACTAAGGCCTTGACACTATTTGTAACTAAGGACCTATCCCTAATCTTAGCCCCAGCCCCAGCCCCAGGCCTAGCTCCAGTTCCAGCCCCAGCCCCAGCCCCTGCCATAGCCCCAGCCCCAGCCCCAGCCCCAACCCGAGCCCCAGCCCTAGCCCTAGCCCTAGCCCCAGCCCCAGGCCTAGCCCCAGTCCCAGCCCCAGCCCTAGCCCCAGGCCGAGCCCAAGCGCCAGCCCCAGCCCTAGCCGCAGCCGCAGTCCCAGCCCTAGCCCCAACCCCCGCCCCAGCCACAGCCCCAGGCCTAGACCCTTATGCTGATCCTATAGAGGCCCTTGCAATCCTCCTAGGCCTTCCCCTGACAATGTGGTAACTAAGGCCTTGACACTATTTCTAACTAAGGCCCCAAGTCCAGCCCCAGCCGCAGCCCCATCCCCTGATGCTGATCGTATAGAGGCCTTTGTGCTCCTCCTACGCCTTGCCCTGACACTGTCCTTAAGTAAGGCCTTGACCCTATTCCTAACTAAGGGCCTAGCCCTAAACCTAGCCCCAGCCCCAGCCCCAGCCCTAGCCCCAGCCCTAGCCCCAGTCCCAGCAACAGTCCCAACCCCAGCCCCAACCCCAGCACTAGCCCCAGACCCAGCCCTAGACATATCATCAGCCCCAGCTCCAGCCCCAGCCCCAGCCCCAGCCGCAGCCCCAGCTCCAGCCCCAGCCCCAGCCCCAGCCCCAGCCACAGACGTAGCCCTAGTCCTAGCCCTAGCCCCAGCCCCAGGCCCAAACCCAGCCCCTGGTGCTGATCCTCCAGAGGCCCTTATGCTTCTCCTAGGCCTTGCCCTGACACTATCCTTAACTCAGGCCTTGACACTACTACTAACTAAGGCCCTGTCATTATACCTAACGAAAGCTCTGATGCTTAATCTAAGGCCCTGACAGTGACACTAAGGCCTTGACACTATTCCTAAGGCCCCAGCCCTAGCCCGACCCCTAACCCCAGCTCCAGCACTAGCCCTAGCCCTAGCCCCAGTCCCAGCCCCAGCCCCAGCCCCAGCCCTAGCCCCAGCCCCAGCACTAGCCCCAGACCCAGCCCTAGCCTTAGCCTCAGCTCCAGCTCCAGCCCCAGCCCCTGCCCCAGACCTAGCCCTAGCCCCAGTCCCAGCCCCAGCCCCAGTGCCAGCCCCAGCACTAGCACTAGCCCCAGACCCAGCCCTAGCCTTAGCCTCAGCCCCAGCTCCAGCCCCAGCCCCAGCCCCAGCTCCAGCCCCAGCCCCAGCTCCAGCCCAAGCCCAAGCCCCAGCCCCATTCCCAGCCTCAGGCCCAGCCGTAGCCCTAGCCCCAGCCCCAGTCCTAGCCCCAGCCCCAGGCCGAACCCCATCCCCTGATGCTGATCCTACAGAGGCCCTTATGCTCCTCCTAGGCCTTGCCCTGACACTGTCCTTAACTCAGGCCTTGACACTACTACTAACTCAGGCACTGTCATTATACCTAACGAAAGCTCTGATGCTAAACGTAACTAAGGCCCTGACAGTGACACTAACTAAGGCCCCAGCCCTAGCCCGACCCCTAGCCCCAGCTCCAGACCTAGCCCGAACGCCAGCCCTTGCCCCAGCCCCAGCCCTAGCCCCTGATGCTGATCCTATAGAGGCCCTTATGATCCTCCTAGGCCTTCCCCTGACAATGTGGCAACTAAGGCCTTGACACTATTTCTAACTAAGGCCCCAGGTCCAGCCCCAGCCGCAGCCCCAGCCCCTGATGCTGATCGTATAGAGGCCTTTATGCTCCTAGGCCGTGCCCTGACACTATCCTTAAGTAAGGCCTTGACCCTATTCCTAACTAAGGGCCTAGCCCTAAACCTAGCCTCAGCCGCAGCCCCAGCCCTAGCCCCAGCCCGAGCCCTACACCCTATCGCGGCCCCAGCCCCAGCCCCAGCACTAGCCCCAGACCCAGCCCTAGCCTTATCCTCAGCCCCAGCTCCAGCCACAGCCACAGCCACAGCCACAGCCCCAGCCACAGACCTAGCCCTAGCCCTAGCCCCAGCCACAGCCCCAGGCCCATCCACAGCCCCTGATGCTAATCCTACAGAGGCCCTTATGCTCCTCCTAGGCCGTGCCCTGACAATGTCCTTAACTCAGGCCTTGACACTACTACTAACTCAGGACCTGCCATTATACCTAACGAAAGCTCTGATGCTAAACCTAACTAAGGCCCTGACAGTGACACTAAGGCCCCAGCCCTAGCCCGACCCCTAGCCCCAGCTCCAGCCCTAGCCCCAGCCCCAGCCCCAGCCCGAGCACTAGCCCCGGCCCTAGTCCCTGATGCTGATCCTATAGAGGCCCTTGCGATCCTCCTAGGCCTTCCCCTGACAATGTGGTAACTAAGGCCTTGTCACTATTTCTAACTAAGGACCCAAGTCCAGCCCCAGCCCTAGCCCCAGCCCCAGCCCCCGCCCCAGCACTTGGCCCAGCCCCAGCCCCAGCCCTAGCCCTAGTCCCAGCCCCAGCCCCCGCCCCAGCACTAGCCCCCGCCCCAGCCCTCACCCCAGCACTAGCCCCAGACCCAGCCCTAGCCTTAAACTCAGCCCCAGCTCCAGCCCCAGCCCCAGCCCCAGCCCTAGCCCCAGTCCCAGCCCCAGCCCGAGCCCAAGCCCCAGCCCCTTCCCCAGCCCTAGCCCCAGCCCCAGCCCCAGCAGTAGCCCCAGCCCCTGCCCTAGCCCCAGCACGAGCCCAAGCCCCAGCCCCTGCCCCAGGCATAGCCGCAGCCGCAGTCCCAGCCCTAACCCCAGTCCCAGCCCCAGCCCCAGCCACTGCCCCAGCACTAGCCCCAGACCCAGCCCTAGCCCTAGTCCCAGCCCCAGCCCCAGCCCCTGCCCCAGCCCCAGTGCCAGCCCCAGCACTAGCACTAGCCCCAGACCCAGCCCTAGCCTTAGCCTCAGCCCCAGCTCCAGCCCCAGCCAAAGCCCCAGCCCCAGCCCCATCCACAGATCCAGCCCCAGCCCCAGCCTCAGCCCCAGCCCTAGCCCTAGCCCCAGTCCCAGCCCCAGCCCCCGCCCCACCCCGAGCCCCAGCCCCAGCCCCATCCACAGGTCCAGCCCTAGCCCTAGCCCCAGCCCCAGCCCCAGCCCTAGCCCCAGTCCCAGCCCCAGCCCCAGCACCAGCCCCATCCCTAGCCCCAGACCCAGCCCTAGCGTTAGCCTCAGCCTCAGCTCCAGCCCCAGCCAAAGCACCAGCCCCAGCCCCAGCCACAGGTCCAGCCCCAGCCCCAGCCCCAGCCCTAGCCCCAGCCCTAGCCCTAGTCCCAGCCCCAGCCCCAGCCCCCGCCGCAGCACTAGCCCCAGACCCAGCCCTAGCCTTAAACTCAGCCCCAGCTCCAGCCCCAGCCCCAGCTCCAGCCCCAGCCCCAGTCCCAGTCCCAGCCCCAGCCCCAGCAGTAGCCCCAGCCCCAGCCCTAGACCCAGCCCCTGCCCTAGCCCCAGCCCGAGCCCAAGCCCCAGCCCCCGCCCCAGCCCAAGCCCCAGCCCCAGCCCCAGCCCCAGCCCCCGCCCCAGCCCAAGCCCCAGCCCCAGCCCCAGCCACAGGTCCAGCCCTAGCCCTAGCCCTAGCCCCAGCCCCAGCCCGAGCCCAAGTCCCAGCCCCAGCCCCAGCCCCCGTCCCAGCCCCAGCCCCAGCCCCAGCAGTAGCCCCAGTCCCAGCCCCAGCCCACGCCCCAGCACTAGCCCCAGACCCAGCCCTAGCCTTAGCCTCAGCCCCAGCCCTAGCCTTAAACTCAGCCCCAGCCCCAGCCCCAGCTCCAGCCCCAGCCCCAGCTAGAGCCCCAGCCCCAGCCCCAGCCCCAGCCCCAGTCCCAGTCCCAGCCCCAGCCCTAGACCCAGCCCCTGCCCTAGCCCCAGCCCGAGCCCAAGCCCCAGCCCCTGCCCCAGCCCTAGCCGCAGCTGCAGTCCCAGCCCTAGCCCCAGCCCCAGCCCCAGCCCCAGCCTCAGCCCTATCCCTAGCCCCAGCCCCAGCCCTAGCCCCAGTCCCAGCCCCAGCCCCAGCAGTAGCCCCAGCTCCAGCCCTAGCCCCAGCCCCTGCCCCAGCCGCATCCCTAGCCCCTGCCCCAGCCCGAGCCCAAGCCCCAGCCCCAGCCCTAGCCCTAGCCGCAGCCGCAGTCCCAGCCCCAGCCCCAGTCCCAGCCCCAGCCCCAGCCCCAGCCCTAGCCCTAGCCCCAGCCCCAGCACTAGCCCCAGAATCAGCCCTAGCCTTAGCCTCAGCCCCAGCTCCGGCCCCAGCCAAAGCCCCAGCCCCAGCCCCAGCCACAGGTCCAGCCCCAGCCCCAGCCCTAGCCCTAGCCCCAGCCCTAGCCCTAGTCCCAGTCCCAGCCCCAGCCCTAGTCCCAGTCCCAGCCCCAGCCGCAGCCCCAGCAGTAGCCCCAGGCCCAGCCCTAGACCCAGCCCCTGCCCTAGCCCCAGCCCCAGCCCGAGCCCAAGCCCCAGCCCCTGCCCCAGCCCTAGCCGCAGCCGCAGTCCCAGCCCTAGCCCCAGCCCCAGTCCCAGCCACAGCCACAGCCCTAGCCCCAGTCCCAGCCCCAGCTCCAGCCCCAGCCCCAGCACTAGCCCCAGACCCAGCCCTAGCCTTAGCCTCAGCCCCAGCTCCAGCCCCAGCCAAAGCCCCAGCCCCAGCCCCATCCACAGATCCAGCCCCAGCCCCAGGCTCAGCCCCAGCCCTAGCCCTAGCCCCAGTCCCAGCCCCAGCCCCCGCCCCACCCCAAGCCCCAGCCCCAGCCCCAGCCCCATCCACAGGTCCAGCCCTAGCCCTAGCCCCAGCCCCAGCCCTAGCCCCAGTCCCAGCCCCAGCCCCAGCACCAGCCCCATCCCTAGCCCCAGACCCAGCCCTAGCGTTAGCCTCAGCCTCAGCTCCAGCCCCAGCCAAAGCACCAGCCCCAGCCCCAGCCACAGGTCCAGCCCCAGCCCCAGCCCCAGCCCTAGCCCCAGCCCTAGCCCTAGTCCCAGCCCCAGCCCCAGCCCCCGCCGCAGCACTAGCCCCAGACCCAGCCCTAGCCTTAAACTCAGCCCCAGCTCCAGCCCCAGCCCCAGCTCCAGCCCCAGCCCCAGTCCCAGTCCCAGCCCCAGCCCCAGCAGTAGCCCCAGCCCCAGCCCTAGACCCAGCCCCTGCCCTAGCCCCAGCCCGAGCCCAAGCCCCAGCCCCTGCCCCAGCCCTAGCCGCAGCCACAGTCCCAGCCCTAGCCCCAGCCCCAGCCCCAGCCCCAGCCTCAGCCCTATCCCTAGCCCCAGCCCCAGCCCTAGCCCCAGTCCCAGCCCCAGCCCCAGCAGTAGCCCCAGCTCCAGCCCTAGCCCCAGCCCCTGCCCCAGCACTAGCCCCAGACCCAGCCCTAGCCTTAGCCTCAGCCCCAGCTGCAGCCCCAGCCAAAGCCCCAGCCCCAGCCCCAGCCACAGGTCCAGCCCCAGCCCCAGCCCTAGCCCTAGCCCCAGCCCTAGCCCTAGTCCCAGCCCCAGCCCCTGCCCCAGCACTAGCCCCAGACCCAGCCCTCGCCCCAGCACTAGCCCCAGACCCAGCCCTAGCCTTAGCCTCAGCCCCAGCTCCAGCCCCAGCCAAAGCCCCAGCCACAGCCACAGCCACAGATCCAGCCCCAGCCCCAGCCCCAGCCCCAGCCCCAGCCCCAGCCCCAGCCCCAGCCCTAGCCCCAGTCCCAGCCCCAGCCCACACCCCAGCCCGAGCCAAAGCCCCAGCCCTAGCCGCAGCCCCAGTCCCAGCCCCCGCCCCATCACTAGCCCCAGACCCAGCCCTAGCCTCAGCCCCAGCTCCAGCCCCAGCCCCAGCCCCAGCCCTAGCCCCAGTCCCAGCCCCAGCCCCAGCAGTAGCCCCAGCTCCAGCCCTAGCCCCAGCCCCTGCCCCAGCCCCATCCCTAGCCCCAGCCCCATCCCTAGCCCCAGCCCCTGCCCTAGCCCCAGCCCCAGCCCGAGCCCAAGCCCCAGCCCCAGCCCTAGCCGCAGCCGCAGTCCCAGCCCCAGCCCCAGTCCCAGCCCCAGCCCCAGCCCCAGCCGTAGCCCCAGCCCCAGCACTAGCCCCAGACCCAGCCCTAGCCTTAGCCTCAGCCCCAGCTCCAGCCCCAGCTAACTAAAGCCCCAGCCCCAGCCCCAAACAATGCCCCAGCCACAGCCCCAGCCACAGGGCCAGCCCCAGCCCCAGCCCTAGCCCTAGCCCCAGCCCTAGCCCTAGTCCCAGCCCCAGCCCCAGCCCCCGCCCCAGCACTAGGCCCAGCCCCAGCCCCAGCCCTAACCCTAGCCCCAGCCCTAGCCCTAGTCCCAGCCCCAGCCCCCGCCCCAGCACTAGCCCCAGACCCAGCCCTAGCCTTAAACTCAGCCCCAGCTGCAGCCCCAGCCCCAGCCCCAGCCCCAGCCCCAGCCCCAGCCCCAGCCCCAGTCCCAGCCCCAGCCCCAGCCCCAGCCCCAGCCCCAGTCCCAGTCCCAGCCCCAGCCCCAGCCCCCGCCCCAGCCCCAGCCCCAGCCCCAGCCCCAGCCCCCGCCCCAGCCCAAGCCCCAGCCCCAGCCCCAGCCACAGGTCCAGCCCTAGCCCTAGCCCTAGCCCCAGCCCCAGCCCGAGCCCAAGTCCCAGCCCCTGCACCAGCCCTAGCCCTAGCCGCAGCCGCAGTCCCAGCCCTAGCCCCAACCTCCGCCTCAGCCCCAGCCCCAGGCTTAGCCCATTATGCTGATCCTATAGAGGCCCTTGCGATCCTCCTAGGCCTTCCCCTGACAATGTGGTAACTAAGGCCTTGACACTATTTCTAACTAAGGCCCCAAGTCCAGCCCCAGCCGCAGCCCCATCCCCTGATGCTGATCGTATAGAGGCCTTTGTGCTCCTCCTAGGCCTTGCACTGACACTGTCCTTAAGTAAGGCTTCGACCCTACTATTCCTTACTAAGGACGTAGCCCTAAACCTAGCCCCAGCCCCAGCCCCAGCCCCAGCCCCAGCCCCAGCCCCAGCACTAGCCCCGGCCCCAGCCCTGGCCCCAGGCCTGGCCCCAGCCCGAGCCCAAGCCACAGCCCCAGCCCTAGCCGCAGCCGCAGTCCCAGCCCCAGCCCGAGCCCAAGCCCCAGCCCCAGCCCTAGCCGCAGCCGCAGTCCCAGCCCCAGCCCCAGTCCCAGCCCCAGCCCCAGCCCCAGCCCCAGCCCCAGCCCCAGCACTAGCCCCAGACCCAGCCCTAGCCTTAGCCTCAGCCCCAGCTCCAGCCCCAGCTAAAGCCCCAGCCCCAGCCCCAACCAATGCCCCAGCCCCAGCCCCAGCCACAGGTCCAGCCCCAGCCCCAGCCCCAGCCCTAGCCCCAGTCCCAGCCCCAGCCCCAGCCCACGCCCCAGCCCGAGCCAAAGCCCCAGCCCTAGCCGCAGCCCCAGTCCCAGCCCCCGCCCCATCACTAGCCCCAGACCCAGCCCTAGCCTCAGCCCCAGCTCCAGCCCCAGCCCCAGCCCCAGCCCTAGCCCCAGTCCCAGCCCCAGCCCCAGCAGTAGCCCCAGCTCCAGCCCTAGCCCCAGCCCCTGCCCCAGCCCCATCCCTAGCCCCAGCCCCATCCCTAGCCCCAGCCCCTGCCCTAGCCCCAGCCCCAGCCCGAGCCCAAGCCCCAGCCCCAGCCCTAGCCGCAGCCGCAGTCCCAGCCCCAGCCCCAGTCCCAGCCCCAGCCCCAGCCCCAGCCGTAGCCCCAGCCCCAGCACTAGCCCCAGACCCAGCCCTAGCCTTAGCCTCAGCCCCAGCTCCAGCCCCAGCTAACTAAAGCCCCAGCCCCAGCCCCAAACAATGCCCCAGCCACAGCCCCAGCCACAGGGCCAGCCCCAGCCCCAGCCCTAGCCCTAGCCCCAGCCCTAGCCCTAGTCCCAGCCCCAGCCCCAGCCCCCGCCCCAGCACTAGGCCCAGCCCCAGCCCCAGCCCTAACCCTAGCCCCAGCCCTAGCCCTAGTCCCAGCCCCAGCCCCCGCCCCAGCACTAGCCCCAGACCCAGCCCTAGCCTTAAACTCAGCCCCAGCTGCAGCCCCAGCCCCAGCCCCAGCCCCAGCCCCAGTCCCAGCCCCAGCCCCAGCCCCAGCAGTAGCCCCAGTCCCAGCCCCAGCCCACGCCCCAGCACTAGCCCCAGACCCAGCCCTAGCCTTAGCCTCAGCCCCAGCCCTAGCCTTAAACTCAGCCCCAGCCCCAGCCCCAGCTCCAGCCCCAGCCCCAGCTAGAGCCCCAGCCCCAGCCCCAGCCCCAGCCCCAGCCCCAGTCCCAGTCCCAGCCCCAGCCCCAGCAGTAGCCCCAGCCCCAGCCCTAGACCCAGCCCCTGCCCTAGCCCCAGCCCGAGCCCAAGCCCCAGCCCCTGCCCCAGCCCTAGCCGCAGCTGCAGTCCCAGCCCTAGCCCCAGCCCCAGCCCCAGCCCCAGCCTCAGCCCTATCCCTAGCCCCAGCCCCAGCCCTAGCCCCAGTCCCAGCCCCAGCCCCAGCAGTAGCCCCAGCTCCAGCCCTAGCCCCAGCCCCTGCCCCAGCCGCATCCCTAGCCCCTGCCCCAGCCCGAGCCCAAGCCCCAGCCCCAGCCCTAGCCCTAGCCGCAGCCGCAGTCCCAGCCCCAGCCCCAGTCCCAGCCCCAGCCCCAGCCCCAGCCCTAGCCCTAGCCCCAGCCCCAGCACTAGCCCCAGAATCAGCCCTAGCCTTAGCCTCAGCCCCAGCTCCGGCCCCAGCCAAAGCCCCAGCCCCAGCCCCAGCCACAGGTCCAGCCCCAGCCCCAGCCCTAGCCCTAGCCCCAGCCCTAGCCCTAGTCCCAGTCCCAGCCCCAGCCCTAGTCCCAGTCCCAGCCCCAGCCGCAGCCCCAGCAGTAGCCCCAGGCCCAGCCCTAGACCCAGCCCCTGCCCTAGCCCCAGCCCCAGCCCGAGCCCAAGCCCCAGCCCCTGCCCCAGCCCTAGCCGCAGCCGCAGTCCCAGCCCTAGCCCCAGCCCCAGTCCCAGCCACAGCCACAGCCCTAGCCCCAGTCCCAGCCCCAGCTCCAGCCCCAGCCCCAGCACTAGCCCCAGACCCAGCCCTAGCCTTAGCCTCAGCCCCAGCCCCAGCCCCATCCACAGATCCAGCCCCAGCCCCAGGCTCAGCCCCAGCCCTAGCCCTAGCCCCAGTCCCAGCCCCAGCCCCCGCCCCACCCCAAGCCCCAGCCCCAGCCCCAGCCCCATCCACAGGTCCAGCCCTAGCCCTAGCCCCAGCCCCAGCCCTAGCCCCAGTCCCAGCCCCAGCCCCAGCACCAGCCCCATCCCTAGCCCCAGACCCAGCCCTAGCGTTAGCCTCAGCCTCAGCTCCAGCCCCAGCCAAAGCACCAGCCCCAGCCCCAGCCACAGGTCCAGCCCCAGCCCCAGCCCCAGCCCTAGCCCCAGCCCTAGCCCTAGTCCCAGCCCCAGCCCCAGCCCCCGCCGCAGCACTAGCCCCAGACCCAGCCCTAGCCTTAAACTCAGCCCCAGCTCCAGCCCCAGCCCCAGCTCCAGCCCCAGCCCCAGTCCCAGTCCCAGCCCCAGCCCCAGCAGTAGCCCCAGCCCCAGCCCTAGACCCAGCCCCTGCCCTAGCCCCAGCCCGAGCCCAAGCCCCAGCCCCTGCCCCAGCCCTAGCCGCAGCCACAGTCCCAGCCCTAGCCCCAGCCCCAGCCCCAGCCCCAGCCTCAGCCCTATCCCTAGCCCCAGCCCCAGCCCTAGCCCCAGTCCCAGCCCCAGCCCCAGCAGTAGCCCCAGCTCCAGCCCTAGCCCCAGCCCCTGCCCCAGCACTAGCCCCAGACCCAGCCCTAGCCTTAGCCTCAGCCCCAGCTGCAGCCCCAGCCAAAGCCCCAGCCCCAGCCCCAGCCACAGGTCCAGCCCCAGCCCCAGCCCTAGCCCCAGCCCCAGCCCTAGCCCCAGTCCCAGCCCCAGCCCCAGCAGTAGCCCCAGCTCCAGCCCTAGCCCCAGCCCCTGCCCCAGCACTAGCCCCAGACCCAGCCCTCGCCCCAGCACTAGCCCCAGACCCAGCCCTAGCCTTAGCCTCAGCCCCAGCTCCAGCCCCAGCCAAAGCCCCAGCCACAGCCACAGCCACAGATCCAGCCCCAGCCCCAGCCCCAGCCCCAGCCCCAGCCCCAGCCCCAGCCCTAGCCCCAGTCCCAGCCCCAGCCCACACCCCAGCCCGAGCCAAAGCCCCAGCCCTAGCCGCAGCCCCAGTCCCAGCCCCCGCCCCATCACTAGCCCCAGACCCAGCCCTAGCCTCAGCCCCAGCTCCAGCCCCAGCCCCAGCCCCAGCCCTAGCCCCAGTCCCAGCCCCAGCCCCAGCAGTAGCCCCAGCTCCAGCCCTAGCCCCAGCCCCTGCCCCAGCCCCATCCCTAGCCCCAGCCCCATCCCTAGCCCCAGCCCCTGCCCTAGCCCCAGCCCCAGCCCGAGCCCAAGCCCCAGCCCCAGCCCTAGCCGCAGCCGCAGTCCCAGCCCCAGCCCCAGTCCCAGCCCCAGCCCCAGCCCCAGCCGTAGCCCCAGCCCCAGCACTAGCCCCAGACCCAGCCCTAGCCTTAGCCTCAGCCCCAGCTCCAGCCCCAGCTAACTAAAGCCCCAGCCCCAGCCCCAAACAATGCCCCAGCCACAGCCCCAGCCACAGGGCCAGCCCCAGCCCCAGCCCTAGCCCTAGCCCCAGCCCTAGCCCTAGTCCCAGCCCCAGCCCCAGCCCCCGCCCCAGCACTAGGCCCAGCCCCAGCCCCAGCCCTAACCCTAGCCCCAGCCCTAGCCCTAGTCCCAGCCCCAGCCCCCGCCCCAGCACTAGCCCCAGACCCAGCCCTAGCCTTAAACTCAGCCCCAGCTGCAGCCCCAGCCCCAGCCCCAGCCCCAGCCCCAGCCCCAGCCCCAGCCCCAGTCCCAGCCCCAGCCCCAGCCCCAGCCCCAGTCCCAGTCCCAGTCCCAGCCCCAGCCCCAGCCCCCGCCCCAGCCCCAGCCCCAGCCCCAGCCCCAGCCCCAGCCCCAGCCCCCGCCCCAGCCCAAGCCCCAGCCCCAGCCCCAGCCACAGGTCCAGCCCTAGCCCTAGCCCTAGCCCCAGCCCCAGCCCGAGCCCAAGTCCCAGCCCCTGCACCAGCCCTAGCCCTAGCCGCAGCCGCAGTCCCAGCCCTAGCCCCAACCTCCGCCTCAGCCCCAGCCCCAGGCTTAGCCCATTATGCTGATCCTATAGAGGCCCTTGCGATCCTCCTAGGCCTTCCCCTGACAATGTGGTAACTAAGGCCTTGACACTATTTCTAACTAAGGCCCCAAGTCCAGCCCCAGCCGCAGCCCCATCCCCTGATGCTGATCGTATAGAGGCCTTTGTGCTCCTCCTAGGCCTTGCACTGACACTGTCCTTAAGTAAGGCTTCGACCCTACTATTCCTTACTAAGGACGTAGCCCTAAACCTAGCCCCAGCCCCAGCCCCAGCCCCAGCCCCAGCCCCAGCCCCAGCACTAGCCCCGGCCCCAGCCCTGGCCCCAGGCCTGGCCCCAGCCCGAGCCCAAGCCACAGCCCCAGCCCTAGCCGCAGCCGCAGTCCCAGCCCCAGCCCGAGCCCAAGCCCCAGCCCCAGCCCTAGCCGCAGCCGCAGTCCCAGCCCCAGCCCCAGTCCCAGCCCCAGCCCCAGCCCCAGCCCCAGCCCTAGCCCCAGCCCCAGCACTAGCCCCAGACCCAGCCCTAGCCTTAGCCTCAGCCCCAGCTCCAGCCCCAGCTAAAGCCCCAGCCCCAGCCCCAACCAATGCCCCAGCCCCAGCCCCAGCCACAGGTCCAGCCCCAGCCCCAGCCCTAGCCCTAGCCCCAGCCCTAGCCCTAGTCCCAGCCCCAGCCCCAGCCCCCGCCCCAGCACTAGGCCCAGCCCCAGCCCCAGCCCTAACCCTAGCCCCAGCCCTAGCCCTAGTCCCAGCCCCAGCCCCCGCCCCAGCACTAGCCCCAGACCCAGCCCTCGCCCCAGCACTAGCCACAGACCCAGCCCTAGCCTTAAACTCAGCCCCAGCTCCAGCCCCAGCCCTAGGCCCAGTCCAAGCCCCAGCTCCAGCCCCAGCCCCAGCACTAGCCCCAGACACAGCACTAGCCCCAGACCCAGCCCTAGCCTTAGCCTCAGCCCCTGCTACAGCCCCAGCCAAATCCCCAGCCCCAGCCACAGATCCAGCCCCAGCTCAAGCCCCAGCCCCAGCCCCAGCCCCAGTCCCAGCCCCAGCCCCAGCCCCAGCCCTAGCCCCAGTCCCAGCCCCAGCCCCAGCCCCAGCCCCAGCAGTAGCCCCAGCCCCAGCCCTAGACCCAGCCCCTGCCCTAGTCCCAGCCCGAGCCCAAGCCCCAGCCCCAGTCCCAGCCCCAGCCCCAGCCCCAGCCCTGGGCCCAGCCCCAGCCCCAGCCCCAGTCCCAGCCCCAGCACTAGCCCCAGACCGAGCCCTAGCCTTAGCCTCAGCCCCAGCTCCAGCCCCTGCCCTAGCCCCAGCCCCAGCCCTAGGCCCAGTCCAAGCCCCAGCTCCAGCCCCAGCCCCAGCACTAGCCCCAGACACAGCACTAGCCCCAGACCCAGCCCTAGCCCTAGCCCTAGCCCCAGCCCCAGCCCGAGCCCAAGTCCCAGCCCCTGCACCAGCCCTAGCCCTAGCCGCAGCCGCAGTCCCAGCCCTAGCCCCAACCTCCGCCTCAGCCCCAGCCCCAGGCTTAGCCCATTATGCTGATCCTATAGAGGCCCTTGCGATCCTCCTAGGCCTTCCCCTGACAATGTGGTAACTAAGGCCTTGACACTATTTCTAACTAAGGCCCCAAGTCCAGCCCCAGCCGCAGCCCCATCCCCTGATGCTGATCGTATAGAGGCCTTTGTGCTCCTCCTAGGCCTTGCACTGACACTGTCCTTAAGTAAGGCTTCGACCCTACTATTCCTTACTAAGGACCTAACCCTAAACCTAGCCCCAGCCCCAGCCCCAGCCCCAGCACTAGCCCCAGCCCCAGCCCTAGCCCCAGGCCCGGCCCCAGCCCGAGCCCAAGCCACAGCCCCAGCCCTAGCCGCAGCCGCAGTCCCAGCCCCAGCCCGAGCCCAAGCCCCAGCCCCAGCCCTAGCCGCAGCCGCAGTCCCAGCCCCAGCCCCAGTCCCAGCCCCAGCCCCAGCCCCAGCCCTAGCCCCAGCCCCAGCACTAGCCCCAGACCCAGCCCTAGCCTTAGCCTCAGCCCCAGCTCCAGCCCCAGCCAAAGCCCCAGCCCCAGCCCCAACCAATGCCCCAGCCCCAGCCCCAGCCACAGGTCCAGCCCCAGCCCCAGCCCTAGCCCTAGCCCCAGACCTAGCCCTAGTCCCAGCCCCAGCCCCAGCCCCCGCCCCAGCACTAGGCCCAGCCCCAGCCCCAGCCCTAGGCCCAGTCCAAGCCCCAGCTCCAGCCCCAGCCCCAGCACTAGCCCCAGACACAGCACTAGCCCCAGACCCAGCCCTAGCCTTAGCCTCAGCCCCAGCTCCAGCCCCAGCCAAATCCCCAGCCCCAGCCACAGATCCAGCCCCAGCCCCAGCCCCATCCCCAGCCCCAGTCCCAGCCCCAGCCCCAGCCCTAGCCCCAGTCCCAGCCCCAGCCCCAGCCCCAGCAGTAGCCCCAGCCCCAGCCCTAGACCCAGCCCCTGCCCTAGCCCCAGCCCCAGCCCGAGCCCAAGCCCCAGCCCCTGCCCCAGCCCTAGCCGCAGCCGCAGTCCCAGCCCTAGCCCCAGCCCCAGTCCCAGCCCCAGCCGTAGCCCTAGCCCCAGTCCCAGCCCCAGCTCCAGCCCCAGCCCCAGCACTAGCCCCAGCCCCAGCCCTAGCCTTAGCCTCAGTCCCAGCTCCAGCCCCAGCCAAAGCCCCAGCCCCAGCCCCATCCACAGATCCAGCCCCAGGCCCTGCCCCAGCCCTAGCCCTAGCCCCAGGCCTAGCCCCAGTCCCAGCCCCAGCCCCCACCCCAGCGTTAGCCCCAGACCCAGCCCTAGCCTTAGCCTCAGCCCCAGCTCCAGCCCCTGCCCTAGCCCCAGCCCCAGCCCCAGCCCCCGCCCCAGCACTAGGCCCAGCCCCAGCCCCAGCCCTAGGCCCAGTCCAAGCCCCAGCTCCAGCCCCAGCCCCAGCACTAGCCCCAGACACAGCACTAGCCCCAGACCCAGCCCTAGCCTTAGCCTCAGCCCCAGCTCCAGCCCCAGCCAAATCCCCAGCCCCAGCCACAGATCCAGCCCCAGCCCCAGCCCCATCCCCAGCCCCAGTCCCAGCCCCAGCCCCAGCCCTAGCCCCAGTCCCAGCCCCAGCCCCAGCCCCAGCAGTAGCCCCAGCCCCAGCCCTAGACCCAGCCCCTGCCCTAGCCCCAGCCCCAGCCCGAGCCCAAGCCCCAGCCCCTGCCCCAGCCCTAGCCGCAGCCGCAGTCCCAGCCCTAGCCCCAGCCCCAGTCCCAGCCCCAGCCGTAGCCCTAGCCCCAGTCCCAGCCCCAGCTCCAGCCCCAGCCCCAGCACTAGCCCCAGCCCCAGCCCTAGCCTTAGCCTCAGTCCCAGCTCCAGCCCCAGCCAAAGCCCCAGCCCCAGCCCCATCCACAGATCCAGCCCCAGGCCCTGCCCCAGCCCTAGCCCTAGCCCCAGGCCTAGCCCCAGTCCCAGCCCCAGCCCCCACCCCAGCGTTAGCCCCAGACCCAGCCCTAGCCTTAGCCTCAGCCCCAGCCCCAGCCACAGCCACAGCCCCAGCCCCAGCAGTAGCCCGAGACCCAGCCCTAGCCTTAAACTCAGCCCCAGCTCCAGCCCCAGTCCCAGCTCCAGTCCCAGCCCCAGCCCCAGCGCTAGCCCCAGCCCCAGCCCTAGCCTTAGCCTCAACCCCAAATCCAGCCCCAGCCCCATCCCCGGCCCTAGCCCCAGTCCCAGCGCCAGCCCCAGCCCCAGCAGTAGCCGCAGCCCCAGCCCTAGCCCCAGCCCCTGCCCTAGCCCCAGCCCCAGCCCGAGCCCAAGCCCCAGCCCCTGCCCCAGCCCTAGCCCCATCACTAGCCCCAGACCCAGCCCTAGCGTTAGCCTCAGCCCCCGCTCCAGCCCCAGCCAAAGCACCAGCCCCAGCCCCAGCCACAAGTCCAGCCCCTGCCCTAGCCCCGGCCCTAGCCCCAGTCCCAGCCCCAGCCCCCGCCCCAGCACTAGCCCCAGACCCAGCCCTAGCCTTAGCCTCAGCCCCAGCTCCAGCCCCAGCCCCAGACCCAGCCCTAGCCCCTGTCCCAGCCCCAGCCCCAGCCCCAGCAGTAGCCCCAGTCCCAGCCCTAGCCCCATCCCCTGCCCTAGCCCCAGCCCCAGCCCTAGCCCTAGCCCCAGCCCTAGCCCTAGTCCCAGCCCCAGCCCCAGCCCCCACCCCAGCACTAGCCCCAGACCCAGCCCTAGCCTTAAACTCAGTCCCAGATCCAGCCCCAGCCCCATCCCCAGCCCTAGCCCCAGTCCCAGTCCCAGCCCCATCCCCAGCAGTAGCCCCAGCCCCAGCCCTAGACCCAGCCCCTGCCTTAGCCCCAGCCCTAGCCCCAGCCCCAGCCCCAGCCCCAGGTCCAGCCCCAGCCCCAGCCCCAGCCCTAGCCCCAGCCCTAGCCCTAGTCCCAGCCCCAGCCCCAGCCCCAGCCCCCGCCCCAGCACTAGCCCCAGACCCAGCCCTAGCCTTAACCTCAGCCCCAGCTCCAGCCCAAGCCCCAGCCCTAGCCGCAGCCGCAGGTCCAGCCCCAGCCCCAGCACTAGCCCCAGACCCAGCCCTAGCCTAAGCCTCAACCCCAGCTCCAGCCCCAGCCAAAGCCCCAGCCACAGCCACAGGTCCAGCCGCAGCCCCAGCCCCAGCCCCAGCCCTAGCCCCAGCCCTAGCCCCAGTCCCAGCCCCAGCCCCCGCCCCAGCACTAGCCCCAGACCCAGCCCTAGCCTCAGCCCCAGCTCCAGCCCCAGCCGCAGCCCTAGCCCCAGTCCCAGCCCCAGCCCCAGCAGTAGCCCCAGCCCCAGCCCTAGCCCCAGCCCCTGCCCCAGCCCCAGCCCTAGCCCCAGCCCCTGCCCTAGCCCCAGCCCCAGCCCCAGCCCCAGCAGTAGCCCCAGCCCCAGCCCTAGCCCCAGCACCTGCCCCAGCTCCAGCCCTAGCCCCAGCCCCAGCACTAGCCCCAGACCCAGCCACAGGTCCAGCCCTAGCCCCAGCCCTAGCCCTAGCCGCAGCCGCAGTCCCAGCCCCAGCCCCAGCCCCAGCCCCAGCACTAGCCTCAGACCCAGCCCTAGCCTTAGCCTCAGCCCCAGCTCCAGCCCCAGCCATAGCCCCAGCCCCAGCCACAGGTCCAGCCCTAGCCCCAGCCCTAGCCCTAGCCGCAGCCGCAGTCCCAGCCCCAGCCCCAGCCCCAGCCCCAGCACTAGCCTCAGACCCAGCCCTAGCCTTAGCCTCAGCCCCAGCTCCAGCCCCAGCCCCAGCCCAAGCCCCAGCCCCAGTCCCAGCCCCAGCCCCAGGCCTAGCCCAACCCCTAGCCCCAGCTCCAGTCCTAGACCCAACCCCAGCCGTAGGCCCAGCCCTAGTCCCTGATGCTGATCCTATAGAGGCCCTTGCGATCCTCCTAGGCCTTCCCCAGACAATGTTGTAACTAAGGCCTTGACACTAATTCTAACTAAGGCCCCAGGTCCAGCCCCAGCCGCAGCCCCATCCCCTGATGCTGTACCTATAGAGGCCTTTGTCCTCCTCCTAGTCCTTGCCCTGACACTGTCCTTAAGTAAGGCCTTGACCCTATTCCTAACTAAGGGCCTAGCCCTAAACCTAGCCCCAGCCCCAGCCCGAGCCCCAGCCCCAGCCCTAGCCGCAGCCCTAGCCCGAGCCCCAGTCCCAGCCACAGCCACAGCCCCAGCCCCATCCCCAGCTCCAGCCCCAGCCCCAGCACTAGCCCCAGACCCAGCCCTAGCCTTAGCCTCAGCCCCAGCTCCAGCCCCAGCCCCAACCCAGCCCCAGCCCCAGCCCCATCCACAGACCTAGCCCTAGCCCTAGCCCCAGCCACAGTCCCAGGCCCAACCCCAGCCCCTGATGCTGATCCTACAGAGGCCCTTATGCTACTCCTAGGCCTTGCCCTGACAGTGTCCTTAACTCAGGCCTTGACACTACTACTAACTCAGGCCCTGTCATTATACCTAACGAAAGCTCTGATGCTAAACCTAACTAAGGCCCTGACAGTGACACTAACTAAGGCCCCAGCCCTAGCCCGACCCCTAGCCCCAGCTCTAGCCCTAGCCCCAACCCCAGCCCCAGCCCTAGCCCCAGCCCCAGCCCGAGCCCAAGTCCAAGCCCCAGCCGCAGCCCTAGCCCTAGCCGCAGCCGCAGTCCCAGCCCTAGCCCCAACCTCCGCCTCAGCCCCAGCCCCAGGCCTAGCCCATTATGCTGATCCTATAGAGGCCCTTGCGATCCTCCTAGGCCTTCCCCTGACAATGTGGTAACTAAGGCCTTGACACTATTTCTAACTAAGGCCCCAAGTCCAGCCCCAGCCGCAGCCCCATCCCCTGATGCTGATCGTATAGAGGCCTTTGTGCTCCTCCTAGGCCTTGCACTGACACTGTCCTGAAGTAAGGCTTCGACCCTACTATTCCTTACTAAGGACGTAGCCCTAAACCTAGCCCCAGCCCCAGCCCCAGCCCCAGCCCCAGCCCCAGCCCCAGCCCCAGCACTAGCCCCAGCCCCAGCCCTAGCCCCAGGCCCAGCCCCAGCCCGAGCCCAAGCCACAGCCCCAGCCCTAGCCGCAGCCGCAGTCCCAGCCCCAGCCCCAGCCCTAGCCCCAGTCCCAGCCCCAGCACTAGACCCAAACCCAGCCCTAGCCTTAGCCTCAGCCCCAGCTCCAGCCCCAGCCAAAGCACCAGCCCCAGGCGCAGCCACAGGTCCAACCCCAGCCCCAGCCCCAGCCCTAGCCCTAGCCCTAGCCCCAGCCCTAGCCCCAGTCCTATCCCCAGCCCCAGCCCCCGCCCCAGCACTAGCCCCAGACCCAGCCCTAGCCTTATCCTCAGCCCCAAATCCAGCCCCAGCCCCAGCCCAAGCCCCAGCCCCAGTCCCAGCCCCAGCCCCAGCCCTAGCCCGACCCGTAGCCCCAGCTCCAGTCCTAGACCCAACCCCAGCCGTAGCCCCAGCCCTAGTCCCTGATGCTGATCCTATAGAGGCCCTTGCGATCCTCCTAGGCCTTCCCCTGGCAATGTTGTAACTAAGGCCTTGACACTATTTCTAACTAAGGCCCCAGGTCCAGCCCCAGCCGCAGCCCCATCCCCTGATGCTGTACCTATAGAGGCCTTTGTCCTCCTCCTAGTCCTTGCCCTGACACTGTCCTTAAGTAAGGCCTTGACCCTATTCCTAACTAAGGGCCTAGCCCTAAACCTAGCCCCAGCCCCAGCCCGAGCCCCAGCCCCAGCCCTAGCCGCAGCCCTAGCCCGAGCCCCAGTCCCAGCCACAGCCACAGCCCCAGCCCCATCCCCAGCTCCAGCCCCAGCCCCAGCACTAGCCCCAGACCCAGCCCTAGCCTTAGCCTCAGCCCCAGCTCCAGCCCCAGCCCCAACCCAGCCCCAGCCCCAGCCCCATCCACAGACCTAGCCCTAGCCCTAGCCCCAGCCACAGTCCCAGGCCCAACCCCAGCCCCTGATGCTGATCCTACAGAGGCCCTTATGCTACTCCTAGGCCTTGCCCTGACAGTGTCCTTAACTCAGGCCTTGAGACTACTACTAACTCAGGCCCTGTCATTATACCTAACGAAAGCTCTGATGCTAAACCTAACTAAGGCCCTGACAGTGACACTAACTAAGGCCCCAGCCCTAGCCCGACCCCTAGCCCCAGCTCTAGCCCTAGCCCCAACCCCAGCCGTAGCCCCAGCCCCAGCCCTAGCCCCAGCCCCAGCCCGAGCCCAAGTCCAAGCCCCAGCCGCAGCCCTAGCCCTAGCCGCAGCCGCAGTCCCAGCCCTAGCCCCAACCCCCGCCCCAGCCCCAGCCCCAGCCCTAGCCCCTTCTGCTTATCCTATAGAGGCCCTTGCGATCCTCGTAGGACTTCCCCTGACAATGTGGTAAGTAAGGCCTTGACACTATTTCTAACTAAGGCCCCAAGTCCAGCCCCAGCCGCAGCCCCATCCCATGATGCTGATCGTATAGAGGCCTTTGTGCTCCTCCTAGGCCTTGCCCTGACACTGTCCTTTAGTAAGGACTTGACCCTATTCCTAACTAAGGGCCTAGCCCTAAACCTAGCCCCAGCCCCAGCCCCAGCCCCAGCCCTAGCCCCAGCCCAAGCCCTAGCCCCAGCCCCAGCCCTAGCCCCAGCCCCAGCCCGAGCCCAAGCCCCAGCCACAGCCCTAGCCCTAGCCGCAGCCGCAGTCGCAGCCGAAGCCCCAACCTTCGCCCCAGCCCCAGCCCCAACACCAGCCCCAGCCCCAGCCCTAGCCGCAGCCGCAGTCCCAGCCCCAGCCCCAGCCCCAGCCCAAGCCCCAGCCCCAGCCACAGACCTTGCTCTAGCCCCAGTCCCAGCCCCAGCCCCAGCCGCAGCCCCAGCACTAGCCTCAGACCCAGCCCTAGCCTTAGCCTCAGCCCCAGCTCCAGCCCCAGCCCAAGCCCCAGCCCCACTCCCAGCCCCAGGCCCAGGCCTAGCCCTAGCCCCAGCCACAGCACCAGTCCTATCCCCAGCCCCAGGCCGAACCCCATCCCCTGATGCTGATCCTACAGAGGCCCTTATGCTACTCCTAGGCCTTGCCCTGACACTGTCCTTAACTCAGGCCTTGACACTACTACTAACTCAGGCCCTGTCATTATACCTAACGAAAGCTCTGATGCTAACCCTAACTAAGGCCCTGACAGTGACACTAAGGCCTTGAGGCAATTCCTAATTAAGGCCCCAGCCCTAGCGCGACCCCTAGCCCCAGGTCCAGCACTAGCCCTAGCCCTAGCCCCCGTCCCAGCCCCAGCCCCAGCCCTAGCCCCATCCCCAGCACTAGCCCCAGACCCAGCCCTAGCCTTAGCCTCAGCCCCAGCTCCAGCCCCAGCCCCAGCCCCAGCCCCAGCCACAGACCTAGCCCTAGCCCCAGTCCCAGCCCCACCTCCTGCCCCAGCCCCATCCCCAGCTCCAGCACCAGCCCAAGCCCCAGCCCCAATCCCAGCCACAGGCGCAGCCCTAGCCCTAGCCCCAGCCACAGCCCCAGTCCCAGCCCCAGCCCCAGCCCGACCCCTAGCCCCAGCTCCAGCCCTAGACCCAACCCCAGCCCTAGCCCCAGCCGTAGTCCCTGATGCTGATCCTATAGAGGCCCTTGCGATCCTCCTAGGCTTTCCCCTGACAATGTTGTAACTAAGGCCTTGACACTATTTCTAACTAAGGCCCCAAGTCCAGCCCCAGCCGCAGCCCCATCCCCTGATGCTGATCGTATAGAGGCCTTTGTGCTCCTCCTAGGCCTTGCCCTGACACTGTCCTTTAGTAAGGACTTGACCCTATTCCTAACTAAGGGCCTAGCCCTAAACCTAGCCCCAGCCCCAGCCCCAGCCCCAGCCCTAGCCCCAGCCCAAGCCCTAGCCCCAGCCCCAGCCCGAGCCCAAGCCCCAGCCACAGCCCTAGCCCTAGCCGCAGCCGCAGTCGCAGCCGAAGCCCCAACCTTCGCCCCAGCCCCAGCCCCAACACCAGCCCCAGCCCCAGCCCTAGCCGCAGCCGCAGTCCCAGCCCCAGCCCCAGCCCCAGCCCCAGCCCCAGCCCAAGCCCCAGCCCCAGCCACAGACCTTGCTCTAGCCCCAGTCCCAGCCCCAGCCCCAGCCCCAGCCCCAGCACTAGCCTCAGACCCAGCCCTAGCCTTAGCCTCAGCCCCAGCTCCAGCCCCAGCCCAAGCCCCAGCCCCAGTCCCAGCCCCAGGCCCAGCCCTAGCCCTAGCCCCAGCCACAGCAGCAGTCCTAGCCCCAGCCCCAGGCCGAACCCCATCCCCTGATGCTGATCCTACAGAGGCCCTTATGGTACTCCTAGGCCTTGCCCTGACACTGTCCTTAAGTAAGGCCCTGACCCTATAGCTAACTAATGGCCTAGCCCTAAACCTAGCCCCAACCCCAGCCCCAGACCTAGCCCCAGGCCTAGCCCTAGCCACAGTCCTAGCCCCAGCCCCAGGCCCAACCCAAGCCCCTGAAGCTGATCCTACAGAGGCCCTTATGCTCCTCCTAGGCCTTGCCCTGAAACTGTCCTTAACTCAGGCCTTGACACTACTACTAACTCAGGCCCTGTCATTATACCTAACGAAAGCTCTGATGCTAACCCTAACTAAGGCCCTGACAGTGAGCACTAACTAAGGCCTTGACACTATTCCTAACTAAGGCCCCAGCCCTAGCCCGACCCCTAGCCCCTGCTCCAGCCCTAGCCCAAGCCCCAGCCCCAGCCCTAGGCCCAGCCGCAGCCGCAGTCCCAGCCCTAGCTACAGCCCTAGCCCCTGATGCTGATCCTATAGAGGCCCTTGCGATCCTCCTAGGCCTTCCCCTGGCAATGTTGTAACTAAGGCCTTGACACTATTTCTAACTAAGGCCCCAGGTCCAGCCCCAGCCGCAGCCCCATCCCCTGATGCTGTACCTATAGAGGCCTTTGTCCTCCTCCTAGTCCTTGCCCTGACACTGTCCTTAAGTAAGGCCTTGACCCTATTCCTAACTAAGGGCCTAGCCCTAAACCTAGCCCCAGCCCCAGCCCGAGCCCCAGCCCCAGCCCTAGCCGCAGCCCTAGCCCGAGCCCCAGTCCCAGCCACAGCCCCAGCCCCAGCCCCAGCCCCAGCCCCAGCCCCAGCCCCAGCCCCAGCACTAGCCCCAGACCCAGCCCTAGCCTTAGCCTCAGCCCCAGCTCCAGCCCCAGCCCCAACCCAGCCCCAGCCCCAGCCCCATCCACAGACCTAGCCCTAGCCCTAGCCCCAGCCACAGTCCCAGGCCCAACCCCAGCCCCTGATGCTGATCCTACAGAGGCCCTTATGCTACTCCTAGGCCTTGCCCTGACACTGTCCTTAAGTAAGGCCTTGACCGTATTCCTAACTAAGGGCCTAGCCCTAAACCTAGCCCCAGGCCCAGCCCCAGCCCTAGCCCTAGACCCAGTCCCAGCCCCAGCTCCAGGCCCAGCCCCAGCCCCAGCACTAGCCCCAGACTCAGCCCTAGACTTAGCCTCAGCCCCAGCTCAAGACCCAGCCCCAGCCCCAGCCAGAGACCTAGGCCTAGCCCTAGCCCCAGCCACAGCCCCAGGCCCAAACCCAGCCCCTGATGCTGTTCCTTCAGAGGCCCTTATGCTCCTCCTAGGCCTTGCCCTGACACTGTCCTTAACTCAGGCCTTGACACTAGTAATAACTCAGGCTGTGATACTGTCCCTAACTAAGGCCCTGACAGTGTCCCTGTCTAAGGGACTGGATGTCCTCCTAACTCTGGCCCTGCCATTATACAAAAAAAAAGATCTGACGCTCGTCCTAACCGAGGCCCCGATACTGTCCCTCACTAAGGCCCTGACACTACTTCTAAGTCATGCCCTAACATTATACCTAACGTAGGCTCTGACGCTAACCCTAAGTAAGGCCCTGACTGTGACCCTAACTAAGGCCTTCACACTATTCCTAAGTAAGGGCGTACCCCTAGCCCTAGCTGCAGCCCCAGCCCAAGCCCCAGCACCAGCCCCAGCCCCAGCCCCAGCCCCAGCCCCAGCCCCAGCCCTAGCCCTAGCTCCAGCCACAGCCCCAGTCCTAGCCCCAGCCCCAGACCGAACCCCATCCCCTGATGCTGATCCTACAGAGGCCCATATGCTCCTCCTAGGCCTTGCCTTGACACTGTCCTTAACTCAGGCCTTGACACTACTACTAACTCAGGCCCTGTCATTATACCTAATGAAAGCTCTGATGCTAAACCTAACTAAGGCCCTGACAGTGACACTAACTAAGGCCCCAGCCCTAGCCCGACCCTTAGCCCCAGCTCCAGCCCTAGCCCAAGCCCCAGCCCCAGCCCTAGCCCCAGCTGCAGCCCCAGCCCCAGCCCCAGCTCCAGCCCCAGCCCAAGCCCCAGCCCCAATCCCAGCCACAGGCGCAGCCCTAGCCCTAGCCCCAGCCACAGCCCCAGTCCCAGCCCCAGCCCTAGGCCGAACCCCATGCCCTGATCCTGATCCTACAGAGGCCCTTATGCTCCTCTTAGGCCTTGCCCTGACACAGTCCTTAAGTAAGGCCTTGACCCTATTCCTAACTAAGGCCCTAGCCCTAAACCTAGCCCCAGCCCCAGCCCCAGCCCCAGCCCCAGCCCTAACCGCAGCCCTAGCCCTAGCCCCAGTCCCAGTCCCAGGCCCAGACCCAGCCCCAGCCCCAGCCCCAGCACCAGGTACAACACTATCCCCAGCCCCAGGCCTAGCCCCAGCCCCATCCCTAGCCCCAGCCCCAGCCCCAGCCCCAGCCCTAGCCCGACCCCTAGCCCCAGCTCCAGCCCTAGACCCAACCCCAGCCCTAGCCCCAGCCGTAGTCCCTGATGCTGATCCTATAGAGGCCCTTGCGATCCTCCTAGGCTTTCCCCTGACAATGTTGTAACTAAGGCCTTGACACTATTTCTAACTAAGGCCCCAAGTCCAGCCCCAGCCCCAGCCCCAGCCCCTGATGCTGTTCCTATAGAGGCCCTTATGCTACTCCTAGGCCTTGCCCTGACATTGTCCTTAAGTAAGGCCTTGACCCTATTCCTAACTAAGGGCCTAGCCCTAAACCTAGCCCCAGGCCCAGCCCCAGCCCTAGCCCTAGACCCAGTCCCAGCCCCAGCTCCAGGCCCAGCCCCAGCCCCAGCACTAGCCCCAGACTCAGCCCTAGGCTTAGCCTCAGCCCCAGCTCAAGGCCCAGCCCCAGCCCCAGCCAGAGACCTAGGCCTAGCCCTAGCCCCAGCCACAGCCCCAGGCCCAAACCCAGCCCCTGATGCTGTTCCTTCAGAGGCCCTTATGCTCCTCCTAGGCCTTGCCCTGACACTGTCCTTAACTCAGGCCTTGACACTAGTAATAACTCAGGCTGTGATACTGTCCCTAACTAAGGCCCTGACAGTGTCCCTGTCTAAGGGACTGGATGTCCTCCTAACTCTGGCCCTGCCATTATACATAAAAAAAGATCTGACGCTCGTCCTAACCGAGGCCCCGATACTGTCCCTCACTAAGGCCCTGACACTACTTCTAAGTCATGCCCTAACATTATACCTAACGTAGGCTCTGACGCTAACCCTAAGTAAGGCCCTGACTGTGACCCTAACTAAGGCCTTCACACTATTCCTAAGTAAGGGCGTACCCCTAGCCCTAGCTGCAGCCCCAGCCCAAGCCCCAGCCCCAGCCCCAGCCCCAGCCCCAGCCCCAGCCCCAGCCCCAGCCCTAGCCCTAGCTCCAGCCACAGCCCCAGTCCTAGCCCCAGCCCCAGGCCGAACCCCATCCCCTGATGCTGATCCTACAGAGGCCCTTATGCTCCTCCTAGGCCTTGCCTTGACACTGTCCTTAACTCAGGCCTTGACACTACTACTAACTCAGGCCCTGTCATTATACCTAATGAAAGCTCTGATGCTAAACCTAACTAAGGCCCTGACAGTGACACTAACTAAGGCCCCAGCCCTAGCCCGACCCTTAGCCCCAGCTCCAGCCCTAGCCCAAGCCCCAGCCCCAGCCCTAGCCCCAGCTGCAGCCGCAGTCCCAGCCCTAGCTACAGCCCTAGCCCCTGATGCTGATCCTATGGAGGCCCTTTCGATCCTCGTAGGCCTTCCCCTGAGAATGTGGTAACTAAGGCCTTGACACTATTTCTAACTAAGGCCCCAAGTCCAGCCCCAGCCGCAGCCCCAGCCCCTGATGCTGATCCTATAGAGGCCTTTATGCTCCTCCTAGGCCTTTTCCTGACACTGTCCTTAAGTAAGGCCTTGACCCTATTCCTAACTAAGGTCCTAGCCATAAACCTAGCCCCAGCGCTACCCCCAGCCGTAGCCCTAGCCCTAGCCCCAGTCCCAGCCCCAGCCCCAGCCCCAGCACTAGCCCTAGACCTAGCCGTAGCCTTAGACTCAGCCCCAGCTCCAGCCCTAGCTCCAGCCCCAGCCCCAGCCCCAGCCGCAGCCACAGACCTATCCCTAGCCCCAGCCCCAGCCACAGCCCCAGGCCCAACCCTAGCCCCTGATGCTGATCCTACAGAGTCCCTTATGCTCCTCCTAGGCCTTGCCCTGACACTGTCCTTAACTCAAGCCTTGACACTAATAATAACTCAGGCTGTGATACTGTCCCTAACTAAGGCCCTGACAGTGTCCCTGTCTAAGGGACTGGATGTCCTCCTAACTCTGGCCCTGCCAGTATACATAAAAAAAGCTCTGACGCTCATCCAAACCGAGGCCCCGATACTGTCCCTCACTAAGGCCCTGACACTACTTCTAACTCATGCCCTGACATTATACCTAACGTAGGCTCTGACGCTAACCCTAAATAAGGCCCTGACTGTGACCCTAAATAAGGTCTTCACACTATTCCTAACTAAGGGTATAGCCCTAACCCTAGCCGCAGCCCCAGCCCAAGCCACAGCCCCAGCCCAAGGCCCAGCCCTAGCCCTAGCCCCAGCCACAGCCCCAGTCCTAGCCCCAGCCCCAGGCCGAAACCCATCCCCTGATGCTGATGCTACAGGGGCCCTTATGCTCTTCCTAGGCCGTGTCCTGACACTGTCCTTAACTCAGGCCTTGACACTACTACTAACTCAGGCCCTGTCATTATACCTAATGAAAGCTCTGATGCTAAACCTAACTAAGGCCCTGACAGTGACACTAACTAAGGCCCCAGCCCTAGCCCGACCCCTAGCCCCAGCTCCAACCCTAACCCCAACCCCAGCACTAGCCCCAGCCCCAGCCCTAGCCCCTGATGCTGATCCTATAGAGGCCTTTATGATCCTCCTAGGCCTTCCCCTGACAATGTGGTAACTAAGGCCTTGACACTATTTCTCACTAAGGCCCCAGGTCGAGCCCCAGCCGCAGCCCCAGCCCCTGATGCTGATCGTATAGAGGCCTTTATGCTACTCTTAGGCCTTGCCCTGACACAGTCCTTAAGTAAGGCCTTGACCCTATTCCTAACTAAGACCCTAGACCCAACCCCAGCCACATCCCCAGCCCTAGCCGCAGCCTTAGCCTTAGCCCCAGCCCCAGACCCAGACCCAGCCCCAGTCCTAGCCCCAGCCCCAAGCCGAACCGCATCCCCTGATACTGATCCTACAGAGGCCCTTATGCTCCTCCTAGGCCTTGCCCTGACACTGTCCTTAACTCAGGCCCTGTCATTATACCTAATGAAAGCTCTGATGCTAAACCGAAGGCCGTGACAGTGACACTAACTAAGGCCCCAGCCCTAGCCCGACCCCTAGCTCTAAGGCCAAACTAAGGTTTGGGTTCAGGGCTAGGGTTATGGTTAGGGAAGGGCAAGGCTTAGACCACAGGTGAGGGTACGGAAACGGAGGGTCAGGCTACGTGCTGACGCACGGGCCAGTGCCAGCGTACGGGCCAGGAGTAGGGTACGGCGTAAGGTAAGGTGTACGGCTGATGGTGGGTTTGCGTTCCGGGCTAGGGTTAGGGTTAGGGAACGGCAAGGCTTAGGGCACAGGTGAGGGTACGGAAACGTGGGAGGGTCAGGCTACGTGCTGACGCACGGGTCAGTGCCAGCGTACGGGCCAGGAGTAGGGTACGGTGTAAGGTAAGGTGTATGGCTTCTGGTGGGTTTCTGTTCCGGGCTAGGGTTAGGGTTAGGGAACGGCAAGGCTTAGGACACAGGTGATGGTACGGAAACGTGGGAGGGTCAGGCTACGTGCTGACGCACGGGTCAGTGCCAGCGTACGGGCCAGGAGTAGGCAATGGCATAGGGTAAGGTGTAGGGCTGGTGGTGGGTTTCCATTCTGGGCTAGGGTTAGGGTTAGGGAACGGCAAGGCTTAGGGCACAGGTGAGGGTACGGAAACGTGGGAGGGTCAGGCTACGTGCTGAAGCACGGGTCAGTGCCAGCGTACGGGCCAGGAGTAGGCAACGGCGTAGGGTAAGGTGTAGGGCTGGTGGTGGGTTTCCGTTCTGGGCTAGGGTTAGGGTTAGGGAACGGCAAGGCTTAGGGCACAGGTGAGGCTACGGAAACGTGGGAGGGCCAGGCTACGTTCTGACGCACGGGTCAGTGCCTGCGTACGGGCCAGGAGTAGGGTACGGTGTACGGTAAGGTGTACGGCTTCTGGTGGGTTTCTGTTCTGGGCTAGGGTTAGGGTTAGGGAACGGCAAGGCTTAGGACACAGGTGAGGGTACGGAAACGTGGGAGGGTCAGGTTACGTGCTGACGCACGGGTCAGTGCCAGCGTACGGGCCAGGAGTAGGGTACGGTGTAAGGTAAGGTGTAGGGCTGGTGGTTGGTTTCCGTTCCAGGCTAGGGTTAGGGTCAGGGAACGGCAAGGCTTAGGGCACAGGTGAGGGTACGGAAACGTGGGAGGGTCAGGCTACGTGCTGACGCATGGGTAAGTGCCAGCGTACGGTCCAGGAGTAGGCAACGGCGTAGGATAATGTGTTGGGCTGGTGGTGGATTTGCGTTCCGGGCTAGGGTTAGGGTTAGGGAACGGCAAGGCTTAGGGCACAGGTGAGGGTACAGCAACGCGGGAGGGTAAGGCTAAGTGCTGACGCACTTGTCAGTGCCAGCGTACGGGCCAGGAGTTGGCAACGGTGTAGGGTAGGGTGTAGGGCTGGACGTGGGTTTCCTTTCGGGGCTAGGGTTAGCGATAGTGAACGGCAAGGCTTAGGGCACAGGTGAGGGTACGGAAACGTGGGAGGGCCAGGCTACGTGCTGACGCACGGGTCATTGCCAGCGTACGGGCCAGGAGTAGGGTACGGCGTAAGGGTAATGTGTAGGGCTGGTGGTGGGTTTCCATTCCGGGTTATGGTTAGGGTTAGGGAACGGCAAGGCTTAGGGCACAGGTGAGGGTACGGAAACGTGGGAGGGTCAGGCTACGTGCTGACGCACGGGTCAGTGTCAGCGTACGGGCCAGGAGTAGGCAACGGCGTAGGATAATGTGTAGGGCTGGTGGTGGATTTGCGTTCCGGGCTAGGGTTAGGGTTAGGGAACGGCAAGGCTTAGGGTACAGGTGAGGGTAAGGAAACGCGGCAGGGTAAGGCTACGTGCTGATGCACGGGTCAGTGCCAGCGTACGGGACAGGAGTACGCAACGGCGTAGGGTAAGGTGTAGGGCTGGTGGTGGGTTTGCGTTCCGGGCTATGGTTAGGGTTAGGGAACGGCAAGTCTTAGGGCAGAGGTGAGGGTTCGGAAACGTGGGAGGGTCAGGCTACGTGCTGACGCATGGGACAGTGCCAGCGTACGGGCCAGGAGTAGGGTACGGCGTAGGGTTAGGTGTAGGGCTAGTAGTGGTTTTGGGTTCCAGGCTAGGGTAAGGGTTAGGGAACGGCAAGGCTTAGGGCTCCGGTGAGGGTACGGAAACGTGGGAGGCTCAGGCTACGTGCTGACGCATGGGTCAGTGCCAGCGTACGGGCCAGGAGTAGGGTACGGCGTAAGGTAAGGTGTACGGCTGGTGGTGGGTTTGCGTTCTGGGCTAGGGTTAGGGTTAGGGAACAGCAAGGCTTAGGGCACAGGTGAGGGTACGGAAACGTGGGAGGCTCAGGCTACGTGCTGACGCATGGGTCAGTGCCAGCGTACGGGCCAGGAGTAGGGTACGGCGTAAGGTAAGGTGTACGGCTGGTGGTGGGTTTGCGTTCTGGGCTAGGGTTAGGGTTAGGGAATGGCAAGGCTTAGGGCACAGGTGAGGGTACGGAAACGTGGGAGGGTCAGGCTACGTGCTGACGCACGGGTCAGTGCCAGCGTATGGGCCAGGAGTAGGGTAAGGCGTAGGGTTAGGTGTAGGCCTAGTGGTGGGTTTGCGTTCCGGGCTAGGGTTAGGGTTAGGGAACGGCAAGGCTTAGGGCACAGGTGAGGGCACGGATACGCGGGAGGGTAAGGCTACGTGCTGACGCATGGGTCTGTGCCAGCGTATGGGCCAGGAGTAGGCAACGGCGTAGGGTAAGGTGTAGGGCTGGTGGTGGGTTTCCGTACTGGGTTAGGGTTAGGGTTAGGGAACGGCAAGGCTTAGGGCACAGGTGAGGGTACGGAAACGTGGGAGGGCCAGGCTATGTGCTGACGCACGGGTCAGTGCCAGCGTACGGGCCAGGAGTAGGGTACGGTGTAAGGTAAGGTGTAGGGCTGGTGGTGGGTTTGCGTTCCGGGCTAGGGTTAGAGTTAGGGAACGGAAAGGCTTAGGGCACAGGTGAGGGTACGGAAACGCGGGAGGGTATGGCTATGTGCTGACGCACGGGTCAGTGCCATCGTACGGGCCAGGAGTAGGCAACGGCGTAGGATAAAGTGTAGGGCTGGTGGTGGATTTGCGTTCCGGGCTAGGGTTAGGGTTAGGGAACGGCAAGGCTTAGGGCTCAGGTGAGGGTACAGAAACGCGGGAGGGTAAGGCTACGTGCTGATGCACGGGTCAGTGCCAGCGTACAGACCAGGAGTAGGCAACGGCGTAGGGTAAGGTGTAGGGCTGGTGGTGGGTTTCCGTTCCGGGCTAGGGTTAGGGTTAGGGAACGGCAAGGCTTATGGCACAGGTGAGGGTACGGAAACGCGGGAGGGTAAGGCTACGTGGTAACGCACAGGTCAGTGCTAGCGTACGGGCCAGGAGTAGCCAACGGCATAGGGTAAGGTGTAGGGCTGGGGGTGGGTTTCCGTACGGGGCTAGTGTTAGGGTTAGGGAACGGCAAGGCTTAGGGCTCAGGTGAGGGTACTGAAACGTGGGAGGGTCAGGCTACGTGGTGACGCACAGGTCAGTGCCAGCGTACGGGCCAGGAGTAGGGTACGGCGTAAGGTAAGGTGTACGGCTGGTGGTGGGATTGCGTTCCGGGCTAGGGTTAGGTTTAGGGAACGGCAAGGCTTAGGACACAGGTGAGGGTACGGAAACGTGGGAGGGTCAGGCTACGTGCTGACGCACGGGTCAGTGCCAGCGTACGGGCAAGGATTAGGGTACGGCGTAGGGTTAGGTGTAGGGCTGGTGGTGGGTTTGCGTTCCGGGCTAGGGTTAGGGTTAGGGAACGGCAAGGCGTAGGGCACAGGTGAGGGTACGGAAACGAGGGAGGGTAAGGCTACGTGCTGACGCACGGGTCACTGCTAGCGTACGGGCCAGGAGTAGGCAACGGCGTAGGGTAAGGTGTAGGGCTGGTGGTGGGTTTGCGTTCCGGGCTAGGGTTAGGGTAAGGGAATGGCAAGGCTTAGGGCACAGGTGAGGGTACCGAAACTTGGGAGGGTCAGGCCACGTGATGACGCACGGGTCAGTGCCAGCATACGGGCCAGGAGTAGCGTATGGCGTAAGGTAATGTGTAGGGCTCGTGGTGGGTTTCCTTTCCGGGCTAGGGTTAGGGTTAGGGAACGGCAAGGCTTAGGGCAGAGGTGAGGGTATGGAAACGTGGGAGGGTTAGGCTACGTGCTGAAGCACGGGTCAGTGCCAGCGTACGGGCCAGGAGTAGGCAACGGCGTAGGGTAAGGTGTAGGGCGGCTGGTGGGTTTCCATTCCGGGCTAGGGATAGGGTTAGGGAACGGCAGGGCTTAGGGCACAGGTGAGGGTACGGAAACGTGGGAGGGTCAGGCTACATGCTGACGCATGGGTCAGGGCCAGCGTACGGGCCTGAAGTAGGGTACGGTGTAAGGTAAGGTGTACGGCTGGTGGTGGGTTTGCGTTCCGGGCAAGGGTTAGGGTTAGGGAACGGCAAGGCTTAGGGCACAGGTGAGGGTACAGAAACGTGGGAGCCTCAGGCTACGTGCTGACGCACGGGTCAGTGCCAGCGTACGGGCCAGGAGTAGGCAACGGCGTAGGATAAAGTGTAGGGCTGGTGGTGGATTTGAGTTCCGGGCTAGGGTTAGGGTTAGGGAACGGCAAGGCTTAGGGCACAGGTGAGGGTACGGAAACGCGGGAGGGTAAGGCTACGTGCTGATGCACGGGTCAGTGCCAGCGTACAGGGCAGGAGTAGGCAACGGCGTAGGGTAAGGTGTAGGGCTGGTGGTGGGTTTCCCTTCCGGGCTAGGGTTAGGGTTAGGGAACGGCAAGGCTTAGGGCACAGGTGAGGGTACGGAAACGCGGGAGGGTAAGGCTACGTGCTGACGCACATGTTAGTGCTAGCGTACGGGCCAGGAGTAGGCAATGGCGTAGGGTAAGGTGTAGGGCTGGTGGTGGATTTGCATTCTGGGCTAGAGTTAGGGTTAGGGAAAGGCAAGGCTTAGGGCACAGGTGAGGGTAGGGAAACGTGTGAGGGTCAGGCTACGTGCTGACGCACGGGTCAGTGCCAGCGTATGGGCTAAGAGTAGGGTACGGCGTAAGGTAAGGTGTAGGGCTGGTGGTGGGTTTCTGTTCCGGGCTAGGGTTAGGGTTAGAGAACGGCAAGTCTTAGGGCACAGGTGAGGGTACGGAAACGTGGGAGGGTCAGGCTACGTGGTGACGCACAGGTCAGTGCCAGCGTACGGGCCAGGAGTAGGGTACGGCGTAAGGTAAGGTGTAGGGCTGGTGGTGGGTTTGCGTTCGGGGCTAGGGTTAGGGTTAGGGAACGGCAAGGCTTAGGGCACAGGTGAGGGTACCGAAACTTGGGAGGGTCAGGCTACGTGCTGACGCATGGGTCAGTGCCAGCGTACGGGCCAGGAGTAGGGTATGGCGTAAGGTAAGGTGTACGGCTGGTGGTGGATTTGCGTTCTGGGCTAGGGTTAGGGTTAGGGAATGGCAAGGCTTAGGGCACAGGTGAGGGTACGGAAACGCGGGAGGGTAAGGCTACGTGCTGACACACGGGTCAGTGCCAGCGTACGGGCCAGGAGTAGGCAACGGCGTAGCGTAAGGTGTAGGGCTGGTGGTGTGTTTGCCTTCCGGGCTAGGGTTAGGGTTAGGGAATGGCAAGGCTTAGGGCACAGGTGAGGGTACGGAAACGTGGGAGGGTCAGGCTACGTGCTGACGCACGGGTCAGTGCCAGCGTACGGGCCAGGAGTAGGGTAAGGCGTAGGGTTAGGTGTAGGCCTAGTGGTGGGTTTGCGTTCCGGGCTAGGGTTAGGGTTAGGGAACGGCAAGGCTTAGGGCACAGGTGAGGGCACGGATACGCGGGAGGGTAAGGCTACGTGCTGACGCATGGGTCTGTGCCAGCGTATGGGCCAGGAGTAGGCAACAGCGTAGGGTAAGGTGTAGGGCTGGTGGTGGGTTTCCGTACTGGGTTAGGGTTAGGGTTAAGGAACGGCAAGGCTTAGGGCACAAGTGAGGGTACGGAAACGTGGGAGGGCCAGGCTATGTGCTGACGCACGGGTCAGTGCCCGCGTACGGGCCAGGAGTAGGGTACGGTGTAAGGTAAGGTGTAGGGCTTGTGGTCGGTTTGCGTTCCGGGCTAGGGTTAGGGTTAAGGAACGGCAAGGCTTAGGGCACAGTGACGGAACGGAAACGTGGGAGGGTCAGGCTACGTGCTGATGCACGGGTCATTGCCAGCGTACGGGCCAGGAGTAGGCAACGGCGTAGGGTATGGTGTAGGGCTGGTGGTGGATTTGCGTTCCGGGCTAGGGTTAGGGTTAGGGAACGGCAAGGCTTAGGGCACAGGTGAGGGTACGGAAACTTGGGAGGGTCAGGCTACGTCCTGACGCACTGCTCATTGCCAGCATACGGGCCAAGAGTAGGCAACGGCGTAGGGTATGGTGTAGGGCTGGTGGTGGGTTTGCGTTCCGGGCTAGGTTTAGGGTTAGGGAACGGCAAGGCTTAGGGAACAGGTGAGGGTACGGAAACGTGGGAGGGTCAGGTTACGTGCTGACGCACGGGTCAGTGCCAGCGTACGGGCCACGAGTAGGGTACGGCGTAAGGTAAGGTGTAGGGCTGGTGGTTGGTTTCCGTTTCAGGCTAGGGTTAGGGTTAGGGAACGGCAAGGCTTAGGGCACAGGTGAGGGTACGGAAACGTGGGAGGGTCAGGCTACGTGCTGACGCACGGGTAAGTGCCAGCGTACGGTCCAGTAGTAGGCAACGGCGTAGGATAATGTGTAGAGCTGGTGGTGGATTTGCGTTCCGGGCTAGGGTTAGGGTTAGGGAACGGCAAGGCTTAGGGCACAGGTGAGGGTACGGAAACGCGGGAGGGTAAGGCTACGTGCTGACGCACGGGTCAGTGCCAGCGTACGGGCCAGGAGTTGGCAACGGCGTAGGGTAAGGTGTAGGGCTGGTGGTGGGTTTCCATTCCGGGTTAGGGTTAGGGTTAGGGAACGACAAGGCTTAGGGCACAGGTGAGGGTACGGAAACGTGGGAGGGTCAGGCTACGTGCTGACGCACGGGTCAGTGTCAGCGTATGGGACAGGAGTAGGCAACGGCTTAGGATAATGTGTAGGGCTGGTGGTGGATTTGCGTTCCGGGCTAGGGTTAGGCTTAGGGATCGGCAAGGCTTAGGGCACAGGTGAGGGTATGGAAACATGGGAGGGTCAGGCTACGTGCTGAAGCACGGGTCAGTGCCAGCGTACGGGCCAGGAGTAGGCAACGGCGTAGGGCAAGGTGTAGGGCTGGTGGTGGGTTTCCGTTCCGGGCTAGGGTTAGGGTTAGGGAACGGCAAGGCTTAGGGCACAGGTGAGGGTATGGAAACGTGGGAGGGCCAGGCTACGTTCTGACGCACGTGTCAGTGCCAGCGTACGGGCCAGGAGTAGGGTACGGTGTAAGGTAAGGTGTACGGTTTCTGGTGGGTTTCTGTTCCGGGCTAGTGTTAGGGTTAGGGAATGGCAAGGCTTAGGGCACAGGTGAGGGTACGGAAACGTGGGAGGGTCAGGCTACGTGCTGACGCACGGGTCAGTGCCAGCGTACGGTCCAGGAGTAGGCAACGGCGTAGGATAATGTGTAGGGTTGGTGGTGGATTTGCGTTTTGGGCTAGGGTTAGGGTTAGGGAACGGCAAGGCTTAGGGCACAGGTGAGGGTACGGAAACGCGGGAGGGTAAGGGTACGTGCTGACGCACGGGTCAGTGCCAGCGTACGGGCCAGGAGTTGGCAACGGCGTAGGGTAAGGTGTAGGGCTGGTGGTGGGTTTCCGTTCGGGGCTAGAGTTAGGGATAGGGAACGGCAAGGCTTAGGGCACAGGTGAGGGTACGGAAACTTGGGAGGGCCAGGCTACGTGCTGACGCACGGGTCAGTGCCAGCGTACGTGCCAGGAGTAGGGTACGGCGTAAGGTAATGTGTAGGGCTGGTGGTGGGTTTCCATTCCGGGTTAGGGTTAGGGTTAGCGAACGGCAAGGCTTCGGGTACAGGTGAGGGTACGGAAACGCGGCAGGGTAAGGCTACGTGCTGATGCATGGGACAGTGCCAGCATACGGGCCAGGAGTAGGGTACGGCGTAGGGTTAGGTTTAGGGCTAGTAGTGGGTTTGGGTTCCGGGCTAGGGTAAGGGTTAGGGAACGGCAAGGCTTAGGGCTCAGGTGAGGGTACGGAAACGTGGGAGGCTCAGGCTACGTGCTGACGCATGGGTCAGTGCCAGCGTACGGGCCAGGAGTAGGGTACGGCGTAAGGTAAGGTGTACAGCTGGTGGTGGGTTTGCGTTCTGGGCTAGGGTTAGGGTTAGGGAACAGCAAGGCTTAGGGCACAGGTGAGGGTACGGAAACGTGGGAGGCTGACTCTACGTGCTGACGCACGGGTCAGTGCCAGCGTACGGGCAAGGAGTAGGGTATGGCGTAAGGTAATGTATAGGGCTGGTGATGGGTTTCCGTTCCGGGCTAGGGTTAGGGTTAGGGTTAGGGAACGGCAAGGCATAGTGCACAGGTGAGGGTACGGAAACGTGGGAGGGTCAGGCTACGTGCTGACCCACGGGTCAGTGCCAGCGTACGGGCCAGGAGTAGGCAACGGCATAGGGTAAGGTGTAGGGCTTGTGGTGGGTTTGCGTTCCGGGCTAGGGTTAGGGTTAGGGAACGGCAAGGCTTAGGGAACAGGTGAGGGTACGGAAACGTGGGAGGGTCAGGCTACGTGCTGACGCACGGGTCATTGCCAGCGTACGGGCCAGGAGTAGGCAACGGCTTAGGTTATGGTGTAGGGCTGGTGGTGGGTTTGCGTTCCGGGCTAGGGTTAGGGTTAGGGAATGGCAAGGCTTAGGGCACAGGTGAGGGTACGGAAATGTGGGAGGGTCAGGCTACGTGCTGAAGCACGGGTCAGTGCCAGCGTACGGGCCAGGAGTAGGCAACGGCGTAGGGTAAGGTGTAGGGCTGGTGGTGGGTTTCCGTTCCGGGCTAGGGTTAGGGTTAGGGAACGGCAAGGCTTAGGGCACAGGTGAGGGTACGGAAACGTGGGAGGGTCAGGCTACGTGCTGACGCACGGGTCAGTGCCAGCGTACGGGCCAGGAGTAGGGTACGGTGTAAGGTAAGGTGTATGGCTTCTGGTGTGTTTCTGTTCCGGGCTAGGGTTAGGGTTAGGGAACGGCAAGGCTTAGGACACAGGTGATGGTACGGAAACGTGGGAGGGTCAGGCTACGTGCTGACGCACGGGTCAGTGCCAGCGTACGGGCCAGGAGTAGGCAATGGCATAGGGTAAGGTGTAGGGCTGGTGGTGGGTTTCCATTCTGGGCTAGGGTTAGGGTTAGGGAACGGCAAGGCTTAGGGCACAGGTGAGGGTACGGAAACGTGGGAGGGTCAGGCTACGTGCTGAAGCACGGGTCAGTGCCAGCGTACGGGCCAGGAGTAGGCAACGGCGTAGGGTAAGGTGTAGGGCTGGTGGTGGGTTTCCGTTCTGGGCTAGGGTTAGGGTTAGGGAACGGCAAGGCTTAGGGCACAGGTGAGGCTACGGAAACGTGGGAGGGCCAGGCTACGTTCTGACGCACGGGTCAGTGCCTGCGTACGGGCCAGGAGTAGGGTACGGTGTACGGTAAGGTGTACGGCTTCTGGTGGGTTTCTGTTCTGGGCTAGGGTTAGGGTTAGGGAACGGCAAGGCTTAGGACACAGGTGAGGGTACGGAAACGTGGGAGGGTCAGGTTACGTGCTGACGCACGGGTCAGTGCCAGCGTACGGGCCAGGAGTAGGGTACGGTGTAAGGTAAGGTGTAGGGCTGGTGGTTGGTTTCCGTTCCAGGCTAGGGTTAGGGTCAGGGAACGGCAAGGCTTAGGGCACAGGTGAGGGTACGGAAACGTGGGAGGGTCAGGCTACGTGCTGACGCACGGGTAAGTGCCAGCGTACGGTCCAGGAGTAGGCAACGGCGTAGGATAATGTGTTGGGCTGGTGGTGGATTTGCGTTCCGGGCTAGGGTTAGGGTTAGGGAACGGCAAGGCTTAGGGCACAGGTGAGGGTACAGCAACGCGGGAGGGTAAGGCTAAGTGCTGTCGCACTTGTCAGTGCCAGCGTACGGGCCAGGAGTTGGCAACGGTGTAGGGTAGGGTGTAGGGCTGGACGTGGGTTTCCTTTCGGGGCTAGGGTTAGGGATAGTGAACGGCAAGGCTTAGGGCACAGGTGAGGGTACGGAAACGTGGGAGGGCCAGGCTACGTGCTGACGCACGGGTCATTGCCAGCGTACGGGCCAGGAGTAGGGTACGGCGTAAGGGTAATGTGTAGGGCTGGTGGTGGGTTTCCATTCCGGGTTATGGTTAGGGTTAGGGAACGGCAAGGCTTAGGGCACAGGTGAGGGTACGGAAACGTGGGAGGGTCAGGCTACGTGCTGACGCACGGGTCAGTGTCAGCGTACGGGCCAGGAGTAGGCAACGGCGTAGGATAATGTGTAGGGCTGGTGGTGGATTTGCGTTCCGGGCTAGGGTTAGGGTTAGGGAACGGCAAGGCTTAGGGTACAGGTGAGGGTAAGGAAACGCGGCAGGGTAAGGCTACGTGGTGATGCACGGGTCAGTGCCAGCGTACGGGACAGGAGTACGCAACGGCATAGGGTAAGGTGTAGGGCTGGTGGTGGGTTTGCGTTCCGGGCTATGGTTAGGGTTAGGGAACGGCAAGTCTTAGGGCAGAGGTGAGGGTTCGGAAACGTGGGAGGGTCAGGCTACGTGCTGACGCATGGGACAGTGCCAGCGTACGGGCCAGGAGTAGGGTACGGCGTAGGGTTAGGTGTAGGGCTAGTAGTGGGTTTGGGTTCCAGGCTAGGGTAAGGGTTAGGGAACGGCAAGGCTTAGGGCTCCGGTGAGGGTACGGAAACGTGGGAGGCTCAGGCTACGTGCTGACGCATGGGTCAGTGCCAGCGTACGGGCCAGGAGTAGGGTACGGCGTAAGGTAAGGTGTACGGCTGGTGGTTGGTTTGCGTTCTGGGCTAGGGTTAGGGTTAGGGAACAGCAAGGCTTAGGGCACAGGTGAGGGTACGGAAACGTGGGAGGCTCAGGCTACGTGCTGACGCATGGGTCAGTGCCAGCGTACGGGCCAGGAGTAGGGTACGGCGTAAGGTAAGGTGTACGGCTGGTGGTGGGTTTGCGTTCTGGGCTAGGGTTAGGGTTAGGGAATGGCAAGGCTTAGGGCACAGGTGAGGGTACGGAAACGTGGGAGGGTCAGGCTACGTGCTGACGCACGGGTCAGTGCCAGCGTATGGGCCAGGAGTAGGGTAAGGCGTAGGGTTAGGTGTAGGCCTAGTGGTGGGTTTGCGTTCCGGGCTAGGGTTAGGGTTAGGGAACGGCAAGGCTTAGGGCACAGGTGAGGGCACGGATACGCGGGAGGGTAAGGCTACGTGCTGACGCATGGGTCTGTGCCAGCGTATGGGCCAGGAGTAGGCAACGGCGTAGGGTAAGGTGTAGGGCTGGTGGTGGGTTTCTGTTCCGGGCTAGGGTTAGGGTTAGAGAACGGCAAGTCTTAGGGCACAGGTGAGGGTACGGAAACGTGGGAGGGTCAGGCTACGTGGTGACGCACAGGTCAGTGCCAGCGTACGGGCCAGGAGTAGGGTACGGCGTAAGGTAAGGTGTAGGGCTGGTGGTGGGTTTGCGTTCGGGGCTAGGGTTAGGGTTAGGGAACGGCAAGGCTTAGGGCACAGGTGAGGGTACCGAAACTTGGGAGGGTCAGGCTACGTGCTGACGCATGGGTCAGTGCCAGCGTACGGGCCAGGAGTAGGGTATGGCGTAAGGTAAGGTGTACGGCTGGTGGTGGATTTGCGTTCTGGGCTAGGGTTAGGGTTAGGGAATGGCAAGGCTTAGGGCACAGGTGAGGGTACGGAAACGCGGGAGGGTAAGGCTACGTGCTGACACACGGGTCAGTGCCAGCGTACGGGCCAGGAGTAGGCAACGGCGTAGGGTAAGGTGTAGGGCTGGTGGTGTGTTTGCCTTCCGGGCTAGGGTTAGGGTTAGGGAATGGCAAGGCTTAGGGCACAGGTGAGGGTATGGAAACGTGGGAGGGTCAGGCTACGTGCTGACGCACGGGTCAGTGCCAGCGTACGGGCCAGGAGTAGGGTAAGGCGTAGGGTTAGGTGTAGGCCTAGTGGTGGGTTTGCGTTCCGGGCTAGGGTTAGGGTTAGGGAACGGCAAGGCTTAGGGCACAGGTGAGGGCACGGATACGCGGGAGGGTAAGGCTACGTGCTGACGCATGTGTCTGTGCCAGCGTATGGGCCAGGAGTAGGCAACGGCGTAGGGTAAGGTGTAGGGCTGGTGGTGGGTTTCCGTACTGGGTTAGGGTTAGGGTTAAGGAACGGCAAGGCTTAGGGCACAAGTGAGGGTACGGAAACGTGGGAGGGCCAGGCTATGTGCTGACGCACGGGTCAGTGCCAGCGTACGGGCCAAGAGTAGGGTACGGTGTAAGGTAAGGTGTAGGGCTTGTGGTCGGTTTGCGTTCCGGGCTAGGGTTAGGGTTAAGGAACGGCAAGGCTTAGGGCACAGTGACGGAACGGAAACGTGGGAGGGTCAGGCTACGTGCTGATGCACGGGTCATTGCCAGCGTACGGGCCAGGAGTAGGCAACGGCGTAGGGTATGGTGTAGGGCTGGTGGTGGATTTGCGTTCCGGGCTAGGGTTAGGGTTAGGGAACGGCAAGGCTTAGGGCACAGGTGAGGGTACGGAAACGTGGGAGGGTCAGGCTACGTCCTGACGCACTGCTCATTGCCAGCATACGGGCCAAGAGTAGGCAACGGCGTAGGGTATGGTGTAGGGCTGGTGGTGGGTTTGCGTTCCGGGCTAGGTTTAGGGTTATGGAACGGCAAGGCTTAGGGAACAGGTGAGGGTACGGAAACGTGGGAGGGTCAGGTTACGTGCTGACGCACGGGTCAGTGCCAGCGTACGGGCCACGAGTAGGGTACGGCGTAAGGTAAGGTGTAGGGCTGGTGGTTGGTTTCCGTTTCAGGCTAGGGTTAGGGTTAGGGAACGGCAAGGCTTAGGGCACAGGTGAGGGTACGGAAACGTGGGAGGGTCAGGCTACGTGCTGACGCACGGGTAAGTGCCAGCGTACGGTCCAGTAGTAGGCAACGGCGTAGGATAATGTGTAGAGCTGGTGGTGGATTTGCGTTCCGGGCTAGGGTTAGGGTTAGGGAACGGCAAGGCTTAGGGCACAGGTGAGGGTACGGAAACGCGGGAGGGTAAGGCTACGTGCTGACGCACGGGTCAGTGCCAGCGTACGGGCCAGGAGTTGGCAACGGCGTAGGGTAAGGTGTAGGGCTGGTGGTGGGTTTCCATTCCGGGTTAGGGTTAGGGTTAGGGAACGACAAGGCTTAGGGCACAGGTGAGGGTACGGAAACGTGGGAGGGTCAGGCTACGTGCTGACGCACGGGTCAGTGTCAGCGTATGGGACAGGAGTAGGCAACGGCTTAGGATAATGTGTAGGGCTGGTGGTGGATTTGCGTTCCGGGCTAGGGTTAGGCTTAGGGATCGGCAAGGCTTAGGGCACAGGTGAGGGTATGGAAACATGGGAGGGTCAGGCTACGTGCTGAAGCATGGGTCAGTGCCAGCGTACGGGCCAGGAGTAGGCAACGACGTAGGGCAAGGTGTAGGGCTGGTGGTGGGTTTCCGTTCCGGGCTAGGGTTAGGGTTAGGGAACGGCAAGGCTTAGGGCACAGGTGAGGGTATGGAAACGTGGGAGGGCCAGGCTACGTTCTGACGCACGTGTCAGTGCCAGCGTACGGGCCAGGAGTAGGGTACGGTGTAAGGTAAGGTGTACGGTTTCTGGTGGGTTTCTGTTCCGGGCTAGGGTTAGGGTTAGGAAATGGCAAGGCTTAGGGCACAGGTGAGGGTACGGAAACGTGGGAGGGTCAGGCTACGTGCTGACGCACGGGTCAGTGCCAGCGTACGGTCCAGGAGTAGGCAACGGCGTAGGATAATGTGTAGGGTTGGTGGTGGATTTGCGTTTTGGGCTAGGGTTAGGGTTAGGGAACGGCAAGGCTTAGGGCACAGGTGAGGGTACGGAAACGCGGGAGGGTAAGGGTACGTGCTGACGCACGGGTCAGTGCCAGCGTACGGGCCAGGAGTTGGCAACGGCGTAGGGTAAGGTGTAGGGCTGGTGGTGGGTTTCCGTTCGGGGCTAGAGTTAGGGATAGGGAACGGCAAGGCTTAGGGCACAGGTGAGGGTACGGAAACTTGGGAGGGCCAGGCTACGTGCTGACGCACGGGTCAGTGCCAGCGTACGTGCCAGGAGTAGGGTACGGCGTAAGGTAATGTGTAGGGCTGGTGGTGGGTTTCCATTCCGGGTTAGGGTTAGGGTTAGCGAACGGCAAGGCTTCGGGTACAGGTGAGGGTACGGAAACGCGGCAGGGTAAGGCTACGTGCTGATGCATGGGACAGTGCCAGCATACGGGCCAGGAGTAGGGTACGGCGTAGGGTTAGGTTTAGGGCTAGTAGTGGGTTTGGGTTCCGGGCTAGGGTAAGGGTTAGGGAACGGCAAGGCTTAGGGCTCAGGTGAGGGTACGGAAACGTGGGAGGCTCAGGCTACGTGCTGACGCATGGGTCAGTGCCAGCGTACGGGCCAGGAGTAGGGTACGGCGTAAGGTAAGGTGTACAGCTGGTGGTGGGTTTGCCTTCTGGGCTAGGGTTAGGGTTAGGGAACAGCAAGGCTTAGGGCACAGGTGAGGGTACGGAAACGTGGGAGGCTGACTCTACGTGCTGACGCACGGGTCAGTGCCAGCGTACGGGCAAGGAGTAGGGTATGGCGTAAGGTAATGTATAGGGCTGGTGATGGGTTTCCGTTCCGGGCTAGGGTTAGGGTTAGGGAACGGCAAGGCATAGTGCACAGGTGAGGGTACGGAAACGTGGGAGGGTCAGGCTACGTGCTGACCCACGGGTCAGTGCCAGCGTACGGGCCAGGAGTAGGCAACGGCATAGGGTAAGGTGTAGGGCTTGTGGTGGGTTTGCGTTCCGGGCTAGGGTTAGGGTTAGGGAACGGCAAGGCTTAGGGAACAGGTGAGGGTACGGAAACGTGGGAGGGTCAGGCTACGTGCTGACGCACGGGTCATTGCCAGCGTACGGGCCAGGAGTAGGCAACGGCTTAGGTTATGGTGTAGGGCTGGTGGTGGGTTTGCGTTCCGGGCTAGGGTTAGGGTTAGGGAATGGCAAGGCTTAGGGCACAGGTGAGGGTACGGAAATGTGGGAGGGTCAGGCTACGTGCTGAAGCACGGGTCAGTGCCAGCGTACGGGCCAGGAGTAGGCAACGGCGTAGGGTAAGGTGTAGGGCTGGTGGTGGGTTTCCGTTCCGGGCTAGGGTTAGGGTTAGGGAACGGCAAGGCTTAGGGCACAGGTGAGGGTACGGAAACGTGGGAGGGTCAGGCTACGTGCTGACGCACGGGTCAGTGCCAGCGTACGGGCCAGGAGTAGGGTACGGTGTAAGGTAAGGTGTATGGCTTCTGGTGGGTTTCTGTTCCGGGCTAGGGTTAGGGTTAGGGAACGGCAAGGCTTAGGACACAGGTGATGGTACGGAAACGTGGGAGGGTCAGGCTACGTGCTGACGCACGGGTCAGTGCCAGCGTACGGGCCAGGAGTAGGCAATGGCATAGGGTAAGGTGTAGGGCTGGTGGTGGGTTTCCATTCTGGGCTAGGGTTAGGGTTAGGGAACGGCAAGGCTTAGGGCACAGGTGAGGGTACGGAAACGTGGGAGGGTCAGGCTACGTGCTGAAGCACGGGTCAGTGCTAGCGTACGGGCCAGGAGTAGGCAACGGCGTAGGGTAAGGTGTAGGGCTGGTGGTGGGTTTCCGTTCTGGGCTAGGGTTAGGGTTAGGGAACGGCAAGGCTTAGGGCACAGGTGAGGCTACGGAAACGTGGGAGGGCCAGGCTACGTTCTGACGCACGGGTCAGTGCCTGCGTACGGGCCAGGAGTAGGGTACGGTGTACGGTAAGGTGTACGGCTTCTGGTGGGTTTCTGTTCTGGGCTAGGGTTAGGGTTAGGGAACGGCAAGGCTTAGGACACAGGTGAGGGTACGGAAACGTGGGAGGGTCAGGTTACGTGCTGACGCACGGGTCAGTGCCAGCGTACGGGCCAGGAGTAGGGTACGGTGTAAGGTAAGGTGTAGGGCTGGTGGTTGGTTTCCGTTCCAGGCTAGGGTTAGGGTCAGGGAACGGCAAGGCTTAGGGCACAGGTGAGGGTACGGAAACGTGGGAGGGTCAGGCTACGTGCTGACGCATGGGTAAGTGCCAGCGTACGGTCCAGGAGTAGGCAACGGCGTAGGATAATGTGTTGGGCTGGTGGTGGATTTGCGTTCCGGGCTAGGGTTAGGGTTAGGGAACGGCAAGGCTTAGGGCACAGGTGAGGGTACAGCACCGCGGGAGGGTAAGGCTAAGTGCTGACGCACTTGTCAGTGCCAGCGTACGGGCCAGGAGTTGGCAACGGTGTAGGGTAGGGTGTAGGGCTGGACGTGGGTTTCCTTTCGGGGCTAGGGTTAGCGATAGTGAACGGCAAGGCTTAGGGCACAGGTGAGGGTACGGAAACGTGGGAGGGCCAGGCTACGTGCTGACGCACGGGTCATTGCCAGCGTACGGGCCAGGATTAGGGTACGGCGTAAGGGTAATGTGTAGGGCTGGTGGTGGGTTTCCATTCCGGGTTATGGTTAGGGTTAGGGAACGGCAAGGCTTAGGGCACAGGTGAGGGTACGGAAACGTGGGAGGGTCAGGCTACGTGCTGACGCACGGGTCAGTGTCAGCGTACGGGCCAGGAGTAGGCAACGGCGTAGGATAATGTGTAGGGCTGGTGGTGGATTTGCGTTCCGGGCTAGGGTTAGGGTTAGGGAACGGCAAGGCTTAGGGTACAGGTGAGGGTAAGGAAACGCGGCAGGGTAAGGCTACGTGCTGATGCACGGGTCAGTGCCAGCGTACGGGACAGGAGTACGCAACGGCGTAGGGTAAGGTGTAGGGCTGGTGGTGGGTTTGCGTTCCGGGCTATGGTTAGGGTTAGGGAACGGCAAGTCTTAGGGCAGAGGTGAGGGTTCGGAAACGTGGGAGGGTCAGGCTACGTGCTGACGCATGGGACAGTGCCAGCGTACGGGCCAGGAGTAGGGTACGGCGTAGGGTTAGGTGTAGGGCTAGTAGTGGTTTTGGGTTCCAGGCTAGGGTAAGGGTTAGGGAACGGCAAGGCTTAGGGCTCCGGTGAGGGTACGGAAACGTGGGAGGCTCAGGCTACGTGCTGACGCATGGGTCAGTGCCAGCGTACGGGCCAGGAGTAGGGTACGGCGTAAGGTAAGGTGTACGGCTGGTGGTGGGTTTGCGTTCTGGGCTAGGGTTAGGGTTAGGGAATGGCAAGGCTTAGGGCACAGGTGAGGGTACGGAAACGCGGGAGGGTAAGGCTACGTGCTGACACACGGGTCAGTGCCAGCGTACGGGCCAGGAGTAGGCAACGGCGTAGCGTAAGGTGTAGGGCTGGTGGTGTGTTTGCCTTCCGGGCTAGGGTTAGGGTTAGGGAATGGCAAGGCTTAGGGCACAGGTGAGGGTACGGAAACGTGGGAGGGTCAGGCTACGTGCTGACGCACGGGTCAGTGCCAGCGTACGGGCCAGGAGTAGGGTAAGGCGTAGGGTTAGGTGTAGGCCTAGTGGTGGGTTTGCGTTCCGGGCTAGGGTTAGGGTTAGGGAACGGCAAGGCTTAGGGCACAGGTGAGGGCACGGATACGCGGGAGGGTAAGGCTACGTGCTGACGCATGGGTCTGTGCCAGCGTATGGGCCAGGAGTAGGCAACAGCGTAGGGTAAGGTGTAGGGCTGGTGGTGGGTTTCCGTACTGGGTTAGGGTTAGGGTTAAGGAACGGCAAGGCTTAGGGCACAAGTGAGGGTACGGAAACGTGGGAGGGCCAGGCTATGTGCTGACGCACGGGTCAGTGCCCGCGTACGGGCCAGGAGTAGGGTACGGTGTAAGGTAAGGTGTAGGGCTTGTGGTCGGTTTGCGTTCCGGGCTAGGGTTAGGGTTAAGGAACGGCAAGGCTTAGGGCACAGTGACGGAACGGAAACGTGGGAGGGTCAGGCTACGTGCTGATGCACGGGTCATTGCCAGCGTACGGGCCAGGAGTAGGCAACGGCGTAGGGTATGGTGTAGGGCTGGTGGTGGATTTGCGTTCCGGGCTAGGGTTAGGGTTAGGGAACGGCAAGGCTTAGGGCACAGGTGAGGGTACGGAAACTTGGGAGGGTCAGGCTACGTCCTGACGCACTGCTCATTGCCAGCATACGGGCCAAGAGTAGGCAACGGCGTAGGGTATGGTGTAGGGCTGGTGGTGGGTTTGCGTTCCGGGCTAGGTTTAGGGTTAGGGAACGGCAAGGCTTAGGGAACAGGTGAGGGTACGGAAACGTGGGAGGGTCAGGTTACGTGCTGACGCACGGGTCAGTGCCAGCGTACGGGCCACGAGTAGGGTACGGCGTAAGGTAAGGTGTAGGGCTGGTGGTTGGTTTCCGTTTCAGGCTAGGGTTAGGGTTAGGGAACGGCAAGGCTTAGGGCACAGGTGAGGGTACGGAAACGTGGGAGGGTCAGGCTACGTGCTGACGCACGGGTAAGTGCCAGCGTACGGTCCAGTAGTAGGCAACGGCGTAGGATAATGTGTAGAGCTGGTGGTGGATTTGCGTTCCGGGCTAGGGTTAGGGTTAGGGAACGGCAAGGCTTAGGGCACAGGTGAGGGTACGGAAACGCGGGAGGGTAAGGCTACGTGCTGACGCACGGGTCAGTGCCAGCGTACGGGCCAGGAGTTGGCAACGGCGTAGGGTAAGGTGTAGGGCTGGTGGTGGGTTTCCATTCCGGGTTAGGGTTAGGGTTAGGGAACGACAAGGCTTAGGGCACAGGTGAGGGTACGGAAACGTGGGAGGGTCAGGCTACGTGCTGACGCACGGGTCAGTGTCAGCGTATGGGACAGGAGTAGGCAACGGCTTAGGATAATGTGTAGGGCTGGTGGTGGATTTGCGTTCCGGGCTAGGGTTAGGCTTAGGGATCGGCAAGGCTTAGGGCACAGGTGAGGGTATGGAAACATGGGAGGGTCAGGCTACGTGCTGAAGCACGGGTCAGTGCCAGCGTACGGGCCAGGAGTAGGCAACGGCGTAGGGCAAGGTGTAGGGCTGGTGGTGGGTTTCCGTTCCGGGCTAGGGTTAGGGTTAGGGAACGGCAAGGCTTAGGGCACAGGTGAGGGTATGGAAACGTGGGAGGGCCAGGCTACGTTCTGACGCACGTGTCAGTGCCAGCGTACGGGCCAGGAGTAGGGTACGGTGTAAGGTAAGGTGTACGGTTTCTGGTGGGTTTCTGTTCCGGGCTAGTGTTAGGGTTAGGGAATGGCAAGGCTTAGGGCACAGGTGAGGGTACGGAAACGTGGGAGGGTCAGGCTACGTGCTGACGCACGGGTCAGTGCCAGCGTACGGTCCAGGAGTAGGCAACGGCGTAGGATAATGTGTAGGGTTGGTGGTGGATTTGCGTTTTGGGCTAGGGTTAGGGTTAGGGAACGGCAAGGCTTAGGGCACAGGTGAGGGTACGGAAACGCGGGAGGGTAAGGGTACGTGCTGACGCACGGGTCAGTGCCAGCGTACGGGCCAGGAGTTGGCAACGGCGTAGGGTAAGGTGTAGGGCTGGTGGTGGGTTTCCGTTCGGGGCTAGAGTTAGGGATAGGGAACGGCAAGGCTTAGGGCACAGGTGAGGGTACGGAAACTTGGGAGGGCCAGGCTACGTGCTGACGCACGGGTCAGTGCCAGCGTACGTGCCAGGAGTAGGGTACGGCGTAAGGTAATGTGTAGGGCTGGTGGTGGGTTTCCATTCCGGGTTAGGGTTAGGGTTAGCGAACGGCAAGGCTTCGGGTACAGGTGAGGGTACGGAAACGCGGCAGGGTAAGGCTACGTGCTGATGCATGGGACAGTGCCAGCATACGGGCCAGGAGTAGGGTACGGCGTAGGGTTAGGTTTAGGGCTAGTAGTGGGTTTGGGTTCCGGGCTAGGGTAAGGGTTAGGGAACGGCAAGGCTTAGGGCTCAGGTGAGGGTACGGAAACGTGGGAGGCTCAGGCTACGTGCTGACGCATGGGTCAGTGCCAGCGTACGGGCCAGGAGTAGGGTACGGCGTAAGGTAAGGTGTACAGCTGGTGGTGGGTTTGCCTTCTGGGCTAGGGTTAGGGTTAGGGAACAGCAAGGCTTAGGGCACAGGTGAGGGTACGGAAACGTGGGAGGCTGACTCTACGTGCTGACGCACGGGTCAGTGCCAGCGTACGGGCAAGGAGTAGGGTATGGCGTAAGGTAATGTATAGGGCTGGTGATGGGTTTCCGTTCCGGGCTAGGGTTAGGGTTAGGGAACGGCAAGGCATAGTGCACAGGTGAGGGTACGGAAACGTGGGAGGGTCAGGCTACGTGCTGACCCACGGGTCAGTGCCAGCGTACGGGCCAGGAGTAGGCAACGGCATAGGGTAAGGTGTAGGGCTTGTGGTGGGTTTGCGTTCCGGGCTAGGGTTAGGGTTAGGGAACGGCAAGGCTTAGGGAACAGGTGAGGGTACGGAAACGTGGGAGGGTCAGGCTACGTGCTGACGCACGGGTCATTGCCAGCGTACGGGCCAGGAGTAGGCAACGGCTTAGGTTATGGTGTAGGGCTGGTGGTGGGTTTGCGTTCCGGGCTAGGGTTAGGGTTAGGGAATGGCAAGGCTTAGGGCACAGGTGAGGGTACGGAAATGTGGGAGGGTCAGGCTACGTGCTGAAGCACGGGTCAGTGCCAGCGTACGGGCCAGGAGTAGGCAACGGCGTAGGGTAAGGTGTAGGGCTGGTGGTGGGTTTCCGTTCCGGGCTAGGGTTAGGGTTAGGGAACGGCAAGGCTTAGGGCACAGGTGAGGGTACGGAAACGTGGGAGGGTCAGGCTACGTGCTGACGCACGGGTCAGTGCCAGCGTACGGGCCAGGAGTAGGGTACGGTGTAAGGTAAGGTGTATGGCTTCTGGTGTGTTTCTGTTCCGGGCTAGGGTTAGGGTTAGGGAACGGCAAGGCTTAGGACACAGGTGATGGTACGGAAACGTGGGAGGGTCAGGCTACGTGCTGACGCACGGGTCAGTGCCAGCGTACGGGCCAGGAGTAGGCAATGGCATAGGGTAAGGTGTAGGGCTGGTGGTGGGTTTCCATTCTGGGCTAGGGTTAGGGTTAGGGAACGGCAAGGCTTAGGGCACAGGTGAGGGTACGGAAACGTGGGAGGGTCAGGCTACGTGCTGAAGCACGGGTCAGTGCCAGCGTACGGGCCAGGAGTAGGCAACGGCGTAGGGTAAGGTGTAGGGCTGGTGGTGGGTTTCCGTTCTGGGCTAGGGTTAGGGTTAGGGAACGGCAAGGCTTAGGGCACAGGTGAGGCTACGGAAACGTGGGAGGGCCAGGCTACGTTCTGACGCACGGGTCAGTGCCTGCGTACGGGCCAGGAGTAGGGTACGGTGTACGGTAAGGTGTACGGCTTCTGGTGGGTTTCTGTTCTGGGCTAGGGTTAGGGTTAGGGAACGGCAAGGCTTAGGACACAGGTGAGGGTACGGAAACGTGGGAGGGTCAGGTTACGTGCTGACGCACGGGTCAGTGCCAGCGTACGGGCCAGGAGTAGGGTACGGTGTAAGGTAAGGTGTAGGGCTGGTGGTTGGTTTCCGTTCCAGGCTAGGGTTAGGGTCAGGGAACGGCAAGGCTTAGGGCCCAGGTGAGGGTACGGAAACGTGGGAGGGTCAGGCTACGTGCTGACGCACGGGTAAGTGCCAGCGTACGGTCCAGGAGTAGGCAACGGCGTAGGATAATGTGTTGGGCTGGTGGTGGATTTGCGTTCCGGGCTAGGGTTAGGGTTAGGGAACGGCAAGGCTTAGGGCACAGGTGAGGGTACAGCAACGCGGGAGGGTAAGGCTAAGTGCTGTCGCACTTGTCAGTGCCAGCGTACGGGCCAGGAGTTGGCAACGGTGTAGGGTAGGGTGTAGGGCTGGACGTGGGTTTCCTTTCGGGGCTAGGGTTAGGGATAGTGAACGGCAAGGCTTAGGGCACAGGTGAGGGTACGGAAACGTGGGAGGGCCAGGCTACGTGCTGACGCACGGGTCATTGCCAGCGTACGGGCCAGGAGTAGGGTACGGCGTAAGGGTAATGTGTAGGGCTGGTGGTGGGTTTCCATTCCGGGTTATGGTTAGGGTTAGGGAACGGCAAGGCTTAGGGCACAGGTGAGGGTACGGAAACGTGGGAGGGTCAGGCTACGTGCTGACGCACGGGTCAGTGTCAGCGTACGGGCCAGGAGTAGGCAACGGCGTAGGATAATGTGTAGGGCTGGTGGTGGATTTGCGTTCCGGGCTAGGGTTAGGGTTAGGGAACGGCAAGGCTTAGGGTACAGGTGAGGGTAAGGAAACGCGGCAGGGTAAGGCTACGTGGTGATGCACGGGTCAGTGCCAGCGTACGGGACAGGAGTACGCAACGGCATAGGGTAAGGTGTAGGGCTGGTGGTGGGTTTGCGTTCCGGGCTATGGTTAGGGTTAGGGAACGGCAAGTCTTAGGGCAGAGGTGAGGGTTCGGAAACGTGGGAGGGTCAGGCTACGTGCTGACGCATGGGACAGTGCCAGCGTACGGGCCAGGAGTAGGGTACGGCGTAGGGTTAGGTGTAGGGCTAGTAGTGGGTTTGGGTTCCAGGCTAGGGTAAGGGTTAGGGAACGGCAAGGCTTAGGGCTCCGGTGAGGGTACGGAAACGTGGGAGGCTCAGGCTACGTGCTGACGCATGGGTCAGTGCCAGCGTACGGGCCAGGAGTAGGGTACGGCGTAAGGTAAGGTGTACGGCTGGTGGTGGGTTTGCGTTCTGGGCTAGGGTTAGGGTTAGGGAACAGCAAGGCTTAGGGCACAGGTGAGGGTACGGAAACGTGGGAGGCTCAGGCTACGTGCTGACGCATGGGTCAGTGCCAGCGTACGGGCCAGGAGTAGGGTACGGCGTAAGGTAAGGTGTACGGCTGGTGGTGGGTTTGCGTTCTGGGCTAGGGTTAGGGTTAGGGAATGGCAAGGCTTAGGGCACAGGTGAGGGTACGGAAACGTGGGAGGGTCAGGCTACGTGCTGACGCACGGGTCAGTGCCAGCGTATGGGCCAGGAGTAGGGTAAGGCGTAGGGTTAGGTGTAGGCCTAGTGGTGGGTTTGCGTTCCGGGCTAGGGTTAGGGTTAGGGAACGGCAAGGCTTAGGGCACAGGTGAGGGCACGGATACGCGGGAGGGTAAGGCTACGTGCTGACGCATGGGTCTGTGCCAGCGTATGGGCCAGGAGTAGGCAACGGCGTAGGGTAAGGTGTAGGGCTGGTGGTGGGTTTCTGTTCCGGGCTAGGGTTAGGGTTAGAGAACGGCAAGTCTTAGGGCACAGGTGAGGGTACGGAAACGTGGGAGGGTCAGGCTACGTGGTGACGCACAGGTCAGTGCCAGCGTACGGGCCAGGAGTAGGGTACGGCGTAAGGTAAGGTGTAGGGCTGGTGGTGGGTTTGCGTTCGGGGCTAGGGTTAGGGTTAGGGAACGGCAAGGCTTAGGGCACAGGTGAGGGTACCGAAACTTGGGAGGGTCAGGCTACGTGCTGACGCATGGGTCAGTGCCAGTGTACGGGCCAGGAGTAGGGTATGGCGTAAGGTAAGGTGTACGGCTGGTGGTGGATTTGCGTTCTGGGCTAGGGTTAGGGTTAGGGAATGGCAAGGCTTAGGGCACAGGTGAGGGTACGGAAACGCGGGAGGGTAAGGCTACGTGCTGACACACGGGTCAGTGCCAGCGTACGGGCCAGGAGTAGGCAACGGCGTAGGGTAAGGTGTAGGGCTGGTGGTGTGTTTGCCTTCCGGGCTAGGGTTAGGGTTAGGGAATGGCAAGGCTTAGGGCACAGGTGAGGGTATGGAAACGTGGGAGGGTCAGGCTACGTGCTGACGCACGGGTCAGTGCCAGCGTACGGGCCAGGAGTAGGGTAAGGCGTAGGGTTAGGTGTAGGCCTAGTGGTGGGTTTGCGTTCCGGGCTAGGGTTAGGGTTAGGGAACGGCAAGGCTTAGGGCACAGGTGAGGGCACGGATACGCGGGAGGGTAAGGCTACGTGCTGACGCATGTGTCTGTGCCAGCGTATGGGCCAGGAGTAGGCAACGGCGTAGGGTAAGGTGTAGGGCTGGTGGTGGGTTTCCGTACTGGGTTAGGGTTAGGGTTAAGGAACGGCAAGGCTTAGGGCACAAGTGAGGGTACGGAAACGTGGGAGGGCCAGGCTATGTGCTGACGCACGGGTCAGTGCCAGCGTACGGGCCAAGAGTAGGGTACGGTGTAAGGTAAGGTGTAGGGCTTGTGGTCGGTTTGCGTTCCGGGCTAGGGTTAGGGTTAAGGAACGGCAAGGCTTAGGGCACAGTGACGGAACGGAAACGTGGGAGGGTCAGGCTACGTGCTGATGCACGGGTCATTGCCAGCGTACGGGCCAGGAGTAGGCAACGGCGTAGGGTATGGTGTAGGGCTGGTGGTGGATTTGCGTTCCGGGCTAGGGTTAGGGTTAGGGAACGGCAAGGCTTAGGGCACAGGTGAGGGTACGGAAACGTGGGAGGGTCAGGCTACGTCCTGACGCACTGCTCATTGCCAGCATACGGGCCAAGAGTAGGCAACGGCGTAGGGTATGGTGTAGGGCTGGTGGTGGGTTTGCGTTCCGGGCTAGGTTTAGGGTTATGGAACGGCAAGGCTTAGGGAACAGGTGAGGGTACGGAAACGTGGGAGGGTCAGGTTACGTGCTGACGCACGGGTCAGTGCCAGCGTACGGGCCACGAGTAGGGTACGGCGTAAGGTAAGGTGTAGGGCTGGTGGTTGGTTTCCGTTTCAGGCTAGGGTTAGGGTTAGGGAACGGCAAGGCTTAGGGCACAGGTGAGGGTACGGAAACGTGGGAGGGTCAGGCTACGTGCTGACGCACGGGTAAGTGCCAGCGTACGGTCCAGTAGTAGGCAACGGCGTAGGATAATGTGTAGAGCTGGTGGTGGATTTGCGTTCCGGGCTAGGGTTAGGGTTAGGGAACGGCAAGGCTTAGGGCACAGGTGAGGGTACGGAAACGCGGGAGGGTAAGGCTACGTGCTGACGCACGGGTCAGTGCCAGCGTACGGGCCAGGAGTTGGCAACGGCGTAGGGTAAGGTGTAGGGCTGGTGGTGGGTTTCCATTCCGGGTTAGGGTTAGGGTTAGGGAACGACAAGGCTTAGGGCACAGGTGAGGGTACGGAAACGTGGGAGGGTCAGGCTACGTGCTGACGCACGGGTCAGTGTCAGCGTATGGGACAGGAGTAGGCAACGGCTTAGGATAATGTGTAGGGCTGGTGGTGGATTTGCGTTCCGGGCTAGGGTTAGGCTTAGGGATCGGCAAGGCTTAGGGCACAGGTGAGGGTATGGAAACATGGGAGGGTCAGGCTACGTGCTGAAGCATGGGTCAGTGCCAGCGTACGGGCCAGGAGTAGGCAACGACGTAGGGCAAGGTGTAGGGCTGGTGGTGGGTTTCCGTTCCGGGCTAGGGTTAGGGTTAGGGAACGGCAAGGCTTAGGGCACAGGTGAGGGTATGGAAACGTGGGAGGGCCAGGCTACGTTCTGACGCACGTGTCAGTGCCAGCGTACGGGCCAGGAGTAGGGTACGGTGTAAGGTAAGGTGTACGGTTTCTGGTGGGTTTCTGTTCCGGGCTAGGGTTAGGGTTAGGAAATGGCAAGGCTTAGGGCACAGGTGAGGGTACGGAAACGTGGGAGGGTCAGGCTACGTGCTGACGCACGGGTCAGTGCCAGCGTACGGTCCAGGAGTAGGCAACGGCGTAGGATAATGTGTAGGGTTGGTGGTGGATTTGCGTTTTGGGCTAGGGTTAGGGTTAGGGAACGGCAAGGCTTAGGGCACAGGTGAGGGTACGGAAACGCGGGAGGGTAAGGGTACGTGCTGACGCACGGGTCAGTGCCAGCGTACGGGCCAGGAGTTGGCAACGGCGTAGGGTAAGGTGTAGGGCTGGTGGTGGGTTTCCGTTCGGGGCTAGAGTTAGGGATAGGGAACGGCAAGGCTTAGGGCACAGGTGAGGGTACGGAAACTTGGGAGGGCCAGGCTACGTGCTGACGCACGGGTCAGTGCCAGCGTACGTGCCAGGAGTAGGGTACGGCGTAAGGTAATGTGTAGGGCTGGTGGTGGGTTTCCATTCCGGGTTAGGGTTAGGGTTAGCGAACGGCAAGGCTTCGGGTACAGGTGAGGGTACGGAAACGCGGCAGGGTAAGGCTACGTGCTGATGCATGGGACAGTGCCAGCATACGGGCCAGGAGTAGGGTACGGCGTAGGGTTAGGTTTAGGGCTAGTAGTGGGTTTGGGTTCCGGGCTAGGGTAAGGGTTAGGGAACGGCAAGGCTTAGGGCTCAGGTGAGGGTACGGAAACGTGGGAGGCTCAGGCTACGTGCTGACGCATGGGTCAGTGCCAGCGTACGGGCCAGGAGTAGGGTACGGCGTAAGGTAAGGTGTACAGCTGGTGGTGGGTTTGCCTTCTGGGCTAGGGTTAGGGTTAGGGAACAGCAAGGCTTAGGGCACAGGTGAGGGTACGGAAACGTGGGAGGCTGACTCTACGTGCTGACGCACGGGTCAGTGCCAGCGTACGGGCAAGGAGTAGGGTATGGCGTAAGGTAATGTATAGGGCTGGTGATGGGTTTCCGTTCCGGGCTAGGGTTAGGGTTAGGGAACGGCAAGGCATAGTGCACAGGTGAGGGTACGGAAACGTGGGAGGGTCAGGCTACGTGCTGACCCACGGGTCAGTGCCAGCGTACGGGCCAGGAGTAGGCAACGGCATAGGGTAAGGTGTAGGGCTTGTGGTGGGTTTGCGTTCCGGGCTAGGGTTAGGGTTAGGGAACGGCAAGGCTTAGGGAACAGGTGAGGGTACGGAAACGTGGGAGGGTCAGGCTACGTGCTGACGCACGGGTCATTGCCAGCGTACGGGCCAGGAGTAGGCAACGGCTTAGGTTATGGTGTAGGGCTGGTGGTGGGTTTGCGTTCCGGGCTAGGGTTAGGGTTAGGGAATGGCAAGGCTTAGGGCACAGGTGAGGGTACGGAAATGTGGGAGGGTCAGGCTACGTGCTGAAGCACGGGTCAGTGCCAGCGTACGGGCCAGGAGTAGGCAACGGCGTAGGGTAAGGTGTAGGGCTGGTGGTGGGTTTCCGTTCCGGGCTAGGGTTAGGGTTAGGGAACGGCAAGGCTTAGGGCACAGGTGAGGGTACGGAAACGTGGGAGGGTCAGGCTACGTGCTGACGCACGGGTCAGTGCCAGCGTACGGGCCAGGAGTAGGGTACGGTGTAAGGTAAGGTGTATGGCTTCTGGTGGGTTTCTGTTCCGGGCTAGGGTTAGGGTTAGGGAACGGCAAGGCTTAGGACACAGGTGATGGTACGGAAACGTGGGAGGGTCAGGCTACGTGCTGACGCACGGGTCAGTGCCAGCGTACGGGCCAGGAGTAGGCAATGGCATAGGGTAAGGTGTAGGGCTGGTGGTGGGTTTCCATTCTGGGCTAGGGTTAGGGTTAGGGAACGGCAAGGCTTAGGGCACAGGTGAGGGTACGGAAACGTGGGAGGGTCAGGCTACGTGCTGAAGCACGGGTCAGTGCTAGCGTACGGGCCAGGAGTAGGCAACGGCGTAGGGTAAGGTGTAGGGCTGGTGGTGGGTTTCCGTTCTGGGCTAGGGTTAGGGTTAGGGAACGGCAAGGCTTAGGGCACAGGTGAGGCTACGGAAACGTGGGAGGGCCAGGCTACGTTCTGACGCACGGGTCAGTGCCTGCGTACGGGCCAGGAGTAGGGTACGGTGTACGGTAAGGTGTACGGCTTCTGGTGGGTTTCTGTTCTGGGCTAGGGTTAGGGTTAGGGAACGGCAAGGCTTAGGACACAGGTGAGGGTACGGAAACGTGGGAGGGTCAGGTTACGTGCTGACGCACGGGTCAGTGCCAGCGTACGGGCCAGGAGTAGGGTACGGTGTAAGGTAAGGTGTAGGGCTGGTGGTTGGTTTCCGTTCCAGGCTAGGGTTAGGGTCAGGGAACGGCAAGGCTTAGGGCACAGGTGAGGGTACGGAAACGTGGGAGGGTCAGGCTACGTGCTGACGCATGGGTAAGTGCCAGCGTACGGTCCAGGAGTAGGCAACGGCGTAGGATAATGTGTTGGGCTGGTGGTGGATTTGCGTTCCGGGCTAGGGTTAGGGTTAGGGAACGGCAAGGCTTAGGGCACAGGTGAGGGTACAGCAACGCGGGAGGGTAAGGCTAAGTGCTGACGCACTTGTCAGTGCCAGCGTACGGGCCAGGAGTTGGCAACGGTGTAGGGTAGGGTGTAGGGCTAGACGTGGGTTTCCTTTCGGGGCTAGGGTTAGCGATAGTGAACGGCAAGGCTTAGGGCACAGGTGAGGGTACGGAAACGTGGGAGGGCCAGGCTACGTGCTGACGCACGGGTCATTGCCAGCGTACGGGCCAGGATTAGGGTACGGCGTAAGGGTAATGTGTAGGGCTGGTGGTGGGTTTCCATTCCGGGTTATGGTTAGGGTTAGGGAACGGCAAGGCTTAGGGCACAGGTGAGGGTACGGAAACGTGGGAGGGTCAGGCTACGTGCTGACGCACGGGTCAGTGTCAGCGTACGGGCCAGGAGTAGGCAACGGCGTAGGATAATGTGTAGGGCTGGTGGTGGATTTGCGTTCCGGGCTAGGGTTAGGGTTAGGGAACGGCAAGGCTTAGGGTACAGGTGAGGGTAAGGAAACGCGGCAGGGTAAGGCTACGTGCTGATGCACGGGTCAGTGCCAGCGTACGGGACAGGAGTACGCAACGGCGTAGGGTAAGGTGTAGGGCTGGTGGTGGGTTTGCGTTCCGGGCTATGGTTAGGGTTAGGGAACGGCAAGTCTTAGGGCAGAGGTGAGGGTTCGGAAACGTGGGAGGGTCAGGCTACGTGCTGACGCATGGGACAGTGCCAGCGTACGGGCCAGGAGTAGGGTACGGCGTAGGGTTAGGTGTAGGGCTAGTAGTGGTTTTGGGTTCCAGGCTAGGGTAAGGGTTAGGGAACGGCAAGGCTTAGGGCTCCGGTGAGGGTACGGAAACGTGGGAGGCTCAGGCTACGTGCTGACGCATGGGTCAGTGCCAGCGTACGGGCCAGGAGTAGGGTACGGCGTAAGGTAAGGTGTACGGCTGGTGGTGGGTTTGCGTTCTGGGCTAGGGTTAGGGTTAGGGAACAGCAAGGCTTAGGGCACAGGTGAGGGTACGGAAACGTGGGAGGCTCAGGCTACGTGCTGACGCATGGGTCAGTGCCAGCGTACGGGCCAGGAGTAGGGTACGGCGTAAGGTAAGGTGTACGGCTGGTGGTGGGTTTGCGTTCTGGGCTAGGGTTAGGGTTAGGGAATGGCAAGGCTTAGGGCACAGGTGAGGGTACGGAAACGTGGGAGGGTCAGGCTACGTGCTGACGCACGGGTCAGTGCCAGCGTATGGGCCAGGAGTAGGGTAAGGCGTAGGGTTAGGTGTAGGCCTAGTGGTGGGTTTGCGTTCCGGGCTAGGGTTAGGGTTAGGGAACGGCAAGGCTTAGGGCACAGGTGAGGGCACGGATACGCGGGAGGGTAAGGCTACGTGCTGACGCATGGGTCTGTGCCAGCGTATGGGCCAGGAGTAGGCAACGGCGTAGGGTAAGGTGTAGGGCTGGTGGTGGGTTTCCGTACTGGGTTAGGGTTAGGGTTAGGGAACGGCAAGGCTTAGGGCACAGGTGAGGGTACGGAAACGTGGGAGGGCCAGGCTATGTGCTGACGCACGGGTCAGTGCCAGCGTACGGGCCAGGAGTAGGGTACGGTGTAAGGTAAGGTGTAGGGCTGGTGGTGGGTTTGCGTTCCGGGCTAGGGTTAGAGTTAGGGAACGGAAAGGCTTAGGGCACAGGTGAGGGTACGGAAACGCGGGAGGGTAAGGCTACGTGGTAACGCACAGGTCAGTGCTAGCGTACGGGCCAGGAGTAGCCAACGGCATAGGGTAAGGTGTAGGGCTGGGGGTGGGTTTCCGTACGGGGCTAGTGTTAGGGTTAGGGAACGGCAAGGCTTAGGGCTCAGGTGAGGGTACTGAAACGTGGGAGGGTCAGGCTACGTGGTGACGCACAGGTCAGTGCCAGCGTACGGGCCAGGAGTAGGGTACGGCGTAAGGTAAGGTGTACGGCTGGTGGTGGGATTGCGTTCCGGGCTAGGGTTACGTTTAGGGAACGGCAAGGCTTAGGGCCCAGGTGAGGGTACGGAAACGTGGGAGGGTCAGGCTACGTGCTGACGCACGGGTCAGTGCCAGCGTACGGGCAAGGATTAGGGTACGGCGTAGGGTTAGGTGTAGGGCTGGTGGTGGGTTTGCGTTCCGGGCTAGGGTTAGGGTTAGGGAACGGCAAGGCGTAGGGCACAGGTGAGGGTACGGAAACGCGGGAGGGTAAGGCTACGTGCTGACGCACGGGTCACTGCTAGCGTACGGGCCAGGAGTAGGCAACGGCGTAGGGTAAGGTGTAGGGCTGGTGGTGGGTTTGCGTTCCGGGCTAGGGTTAGGGTAAGGGAATGGCAAGGCTTAGGGCACAGGTGAGGGTACCGAAACTTGGGAGGGTCAGGCCACGTGATGACGCACGGGTCAGTGCCAGCATACGGGCCAGGAGTAGCGTATGGCGTAAGGTAATGTGTAGGGCTCGTGGTGGGTTTCCTTTCCGGGCTAGGGTTAGGGTTAGGGAACGGCAAGGCTTAGGGCAGAGGTGAGGGTATGGAAACGTGGGAGGGTTAGGCTACGTGCTGAAGCACGGGTCAGTGCCAGCGTACGGGCCAGGAGTAGGCAACGGCGTAGGGTAAGGTGTAGGGCGGCTGGTGGGTTTCCATTCCGGGCTAGGGATAGGGTTAGGGAACGGCAGGGCTTAGGGCACAGGTGAGGGTACGGAAACGTGGGAGGGTCAGGCTACATGCTGACGCATGGGTCAGGGCCAGCGTACGGGCCTGAAGTAGGGTACGGTGTAAGGTAAGGTGTACGGCTGGTGGTGGGTTTGCGTTCCGGGCAAGGGTTAGGGTTAGGGAACGGCAAGGCTTAGGGCACAGGTGAGGGTACAGAAACGTGGGAGCCTCAGGCTACGTGCTGACGCACGGGTCAGTTCCAGCGTACGGGCCAGGAGTAGGCAACGGCGTAGGATAAAGTGTAGGGCTGGTGGTGGATTTGAGTTCCGGGCTAGGGTTAGGGTTAGGGAACGGCAAGGCTTAGGGCACAGGTGAGGGTACGGAAACGCGGGAGGGTAAGGCTACGTGCTGATGCACGGGTCAGTGCCAGCGTACAGGGCAGGAGTAGGCAACGGCGTAGGGTAAGGTGTAGGGCTGGTGGTGGGTTTCCGTTTCAGGCTAGGGTTAGGGTTAGGGAACGGCAAGGCTTAGGGCACAGGTGAGGGTACCGAAACTTGGGAGGGTCAGGCTACGTGCTGACGCATGGGTCAGTGCCAGCGTACGGGCCAGGAGTAGGGTATGGCGTAAGGTAAGGTGTACGGCTGGTGGTGGATTTGCGTTCTGGGCTAGGGTTAGGGTTAGGGAATGGCAAGGCTTAGGGCACAGGTGAGGGTACGGAAACGCGGGAGGGTAAGGCTACGTGCTGACACACGGGTCAGTGCCAGCGTACGGGCCAGGAGTAGGCAACGGCGTAGCGTAAGGTGTAGGGCTGGTGGTGTGTTTGCCTTCCGGGCTAGGGTTAGGGTTAGGGAATGGCAAGGCTTAGGGCACAGGTGAGGGTACGGAAACGTGGGAGGGTCAGGCTACGTGCTGACGCACGGGTCAGTGCCAGCGTACGGGCCAGGAGTAGGGTAAGGCGTAGGGTTAGGTGTAGGCCTAGTGGTGGGTTTGCGTTCCGGGCTAGGGTTAGGGTTAGGGAACGGCAAGGCTTAGGGCACAGGTGAGGGCACGGATACGCGGGAGGGTAAGGCTACGTGCTGACGCATGGGTCTGTGCCAGCGTATGGGCCAGGAGTAGGCAACAGCGTAGGGTAAGGTGTAGGGCTGGTGGTGGGTTTCCGTACTGGGTTAGGGTTAGGGTTAAGGAACGGCAAGGCTTAGGGCACAAGTGAGGGTACGGAAACGTGGGAGGGCCAGGCTATGTGCTGACGCACGGGTCAGTGCCCGCGTACGGGCCAGGAGTAGGGTACGGTGTAAGGTAAGGTGTAGGGCTTGTGGTCGGTTTGCGTTCCGGGCTAGGGTTAGGGTTAAGGAACGGCAAGGCTTAGGGCACAGTGACGGAACGGAAACGTGGGAGGGTCAGGCTACGTGCTGATGCACGGGTCATTGCCAGCGTACGGGCCAGGAGTAGGCAACGGCGTAGGGTATGGTGTAGGGCTGGTGGTGGATTTGCGTTCCGGGCTAGGGTTAGGGTTAGGGAACGGCAAGGCTTAGGGCACAGGTGAGGGTACGGAAACGTGGGAGGGTCAGGCTACGTCCTGACGCACTGCTCATTGCCAGCATACGGGCCAAGAGTAGGCAACGGCGTAGGGTATGGTGTAGGGTTGGTGGTGGGTTTGCGTTCCAGGCTAGGTTTAGGGTTAGGGAACGGCAAGGCTTAGGGAACAGGTGAGGGTACGGAAACGTGGGAGGGTCAGGTTACGTCCTGACGCACGGGTCAGTGCCAGCGTACGGGCCACGAGTAGGGTACGGCGTAAGGTAAGGTGTAGGGCTGGTGGTTGGTTTCCGTTTCAGGCTAGGGTTAGGGTTAGGGAACGGCAAGGCTTAGGGCACAGGTGAGGGTACGGAAACGTGGGAGGGTCAGGCTACGTGCTGACGCACGGGTCAGTGCCAGCGTACGGTCCAGTAGTAGGCAACGGCGTAGGATAATGTGTAGGGCTGGTGGTGGATTTGCGTTCCGGGCTAGGGTTAGGGTTAGGGAACGGCAAGGCTTAGGGCACAGGTGAGGGTACGGAAACGCGGGAGGGTAAGGCTACGTGCTGACGCACGGGTCAGTGCCAGCGTACGGGCCAGGAGTTGGCAACGGCGTAGGGTAAGGTGTAGGGCTGGTGGTGGGTTTCCATTCCGGGTTAGGGTTAGGGTTAGGGAACGACAAGGCTTAGGGCACAGGTGAGGGTACGGAAACGTGGGAGGGTCAGGCTACGTGCTGACGCAAGGGTCAGTGTCAGCGTATGGGACAGGAGTAGGCAACGGCTTAGGATAATGTGTAGGGCTGGTGGTGGATTTGCGTTCCGGGCTAGGGTTAGGCTTAGGGATCGGCAAGGCTTAGGGCACAGGTGAGGGTACGGAAACATGGGAGGGTCAGGCTACGTGCTGAAGCACGGGTCAGTGCCAGCGTACGGGCAAGGAGTAGGGTATGGCGTAAGGTAATGTATAGGGCTGGTGATGGGTTTCCGTTCCGGGCTAGGGTTAGGGTTAGGGAACGGCAAGGCTTAGGGCTCAGGTGAGGGTACAGAAACGCGGGAGGGTAAGGCTACGTGCTGATGCACGGGTCAGTGCCAGCGTACAGACCAGGAGTAGGCAACGGCTTAGGGTAAGGTGTAGGGCTGGTGGTGGGTTTCCGTTCCGGGCTAGGGTTAGGGTTAGGGAACGGCAAGGCTTATGGCACAGGTGAGGGTACGGAAACGCGGGAGGGTAAGGCTACGTGCTAACGCACAGGTCAGTGCTAGCGTACGGGCCAGGAGTAGCCAACGGCCTAGGGTAAGGTGTAGGGCTGGGGGTGGGTTTCCGTACGGGGCTAGTGTTAGGGTTAGGGAACGGCAAGGCTTAGGGCTCAGGTGAGGGTACTGAAACGTGGGAGGGTCAGGCTACGTGGTGACGCACAGGTCAGTGCCAGCGTACGGGCCAGGTGTAGGGTACGGCGTAAGGTAAGGTGTACGGCTGGTGGTGGGATTGCGTTCCGGGCTAGGGTTACGTTTAGGGAACGGCAAGGCTTAGGGCCCAGGTGAGGGTACGGAAACGTGGGAGGGTCAGGCTACGTGCTGACGCACGGGTCAGTGCCAGCGTACGGGCAAGGATTAGGGTACGGCGTAGGGTTAGGTGTAGGGCTGGTGGTGGGTTTGCGTTCCGGGCTAGGGTTAGGGTTAGGGAACGGCAAGGCGTAGGGCACAGGTGAGGGTACGGAAACGCGGGAGGGTAAGGCTACGTGCTGACGCACGGGTCACTGCTAGCGTACGGGCCAGGAGTAGGCAACGGCGTAGGGTAAGGTGTAGGGCTGGTGGTGGGTTTGCGTTCCGGGCTAGGGTTAGGGTAAGGGAATGGCAAGGCTTAGGGCACAGGTGAGGGTACCGAAACTTGGGAGGGTCAGGCCACGTGATGACGCACGGGTCAGTGCCAGCATACGGGCCAGGAGTAGCGTATGGCGTAAGGTAATGTGTAGGGCTCGTGGTGGGTTTCCTTTCCGGGCTAGGGTTAGGGTTAGGGAACGGCAAGGCTTAGGGCAGAGGTGAGGGTATGGAAACGTGGGAGGGTTAGGCTACGTGCTGAAGCACGGGTCAGTGCCAGCGTACGGGCCAGGAGTAGGCAACGGCGTAGGGTAAGGTGTAGGGCGGCTGGTGGGTTTCCATTCCGGGCTAGGGATAGGGTTAGGGAACGGCAGGGCTTAGGGCACAGGTGAGGGTACGGAAACGTGGGAGGGTCAGGCTACATGCTGACGCATGGGTCAGGGCCAGCGTACGGGCCTGAAGTAGGGTACGGTGTAAGGTAAGGTGTACGGCTGGTGGTGGGTTTGCGTTCCGGGCAAGGGTTAGGGTTAGGGAACGGCAAGGCTTAGGGCACAGGTGAGGGTACAGAAACGTGGGAGCCTCAGGCTACGTGCTGACGCACGGGTCAGTTCCAGCGTACGGGCCAGGAGTAGGCAACGGCGTAGGATAAAGTGTAGGGCTGGTGGTGGATTTGAGTTCCGGGCTAGGCTTAGGGTTAGGGAACGGCAAGGCTTAGGGCACAGGTGAGGGTACGGAAACGCGGGAGGGTAAGGCTACGTGCTGATGCACGGGTCAGTGCCAGCGTACAGGGCAGGAGTAGGCAACGGCGTAGGGTAAGGTGTAGGGCTGGTGGTGGGTTTCCCTTCCGGGCTAGGGTTAGGGTTAGGGAACGGCAAGGCTTAGGGCACAGGTGAGGGTACGGAAACGCGGGAGGGTAAGGCTACGTGCTGACGCACATGTTAGTGCTAGCGTACGGGCCAGGAGTAGGCAATGGCGTAGGGTAAGGTGTAGGGCTGGTGGTGGATTTGCATTCTGGGCTAGAGTTAGGGTTAGGGAAAGGCAAGGCTTAGGGCACAGGTGAGGGTAGGGAAACGTGTGAGGGTCAGGCTACGTGCTGACGCACGGGTCAGTGCCAGCGTATGGGCTAAGAGTAGGGTACGGCGTAAGGTAAGGTGTAGGGCTGGTGGTGGGTTTCTGTTCCGGGCTAGGGTTAGGGTTAGAGAACGGCAAGTCTTAGGGCACAGGTGAGGGTACGGAAACGTGGGAGGGTCAGGCTACGTGGTGACGCACAGGTCAGTGCCAGCGTACGGGCCAGGAGTAGGGTACGGCGTAAGGTAAGGTGTAGGGCTGGTGGTGGGTTTGCGTTCGGGGCTAGGGTTAGGGTTAGGGAACGGCAAGGCTTAGGGCACAGGTGAGGGTACCGAAACTTGGGAGGGTCAGGCTACGTGCTGACGCATGGGTCAGTGCCAGCGTACGGGCCAGGAGTAGGGTATGGCGTAAGGTAAGGTGTACGGCTGGTGGTGGATTTGCGTTCTGGGCTAGGGTTAGGGTTAGGGAATGGCAAGGCTTAGGGCACAGGTGAGGGTACGGAAACGCGGGAGGGTAAGGCTACGTGCTGACACACGGGTCAGTGCCAGCGTACGGGCCAGGAGTAGGCAACGGCGTAGCGTAAGGTGTAGGGCTGGTGGTGTGTTTGCCTTCCGGGCTAGGGTTAGGGTTAGGGAATGGCAAGGCTTAGGGCACAGGTGAGGGTACGGAAACGTGGGAGGGTCAGGCTACGTGCTGACGCACGGGTCAGTGCCAGCGTACGGGCCAGGAGTAGGGTAAGGCGTAGGGTTAGGTGTAGGCCTAGTGGTGGGTTTGCGTTCCGGGCTAGGGTTAGGGTTAGGGAACGGCAAGGCTTAGGGCACAGGTGAGGGCACGGATACGCGGGAGGGTAAGGCTACGTGCTGACGCATGGGTCTGTGCCAGCGTATGGGCCAGGAGTAGGCAACAGCGTAGGGTAAGGTGTAGGGCTGGTGGTGGGTTTCCGTACTGGGTTAGGGTTAGGGTTAAGGAACGGCAAGGCTTAGGGCACAAGTGAGGGTACGGAAACGTGGGAGGGCCAGGCTATGTGCTGACGCACGGGTCAGTGCCCGCGTACGGGCCAGGAGTAGGGTACGGTGTAAGGTAAGGTGTAGGGCTTGTGGTCGGTTTGCGTTCCGGGCTAGGGTTAGGGTTAAGGAACGGCAAGGCTTAGGGCACAGTGACGGAACGGAAACGTGGGAGGGTCAGGCTACGTGCTGATGCACGGGTCATTGCCAGCGTACGGGCCAGGAGTAGGCAACGGCGTAGGGTATGGTGTAGGGCTGGTGGTGGATTTGCGTTCCGGGCTAGGGTTAGGGTTAGGGAACGGCAAGGCTTAGGGCACAGGTGAGGGTACGGAAACGTGGGAGGGTCAGGCTACGTCCTGACGCACTGCTCATTGCCAGCATACGGGCCAAGAGTAGGCAACGGCGTAGGGTATGGTGTAGGGTTGGTGGTGGGTTTGCGTTCCAGGCTAGGTTTAGGGTTAGGGAACGGCAAGGCTTAGGGAACAGGTGAGGGTACGGAAACGTGGGAGGGTCAGGTTACGTGCTGACGCACGGGTCAGTGCCAGCGTACGGGCCACGAGTAGGGTACGGCGTAAGGTAAGGTGTAGGGCTGGTGGTTGGTTTCCGTTTCAGGCTAGGGTTAGGGTTAGGGAACGGCAAGGCTTAGGGCACAGGTGAGGGTACGGAAACGTGGGAGGGTCAGGCTACGTGCTGACGCACGGGTCAGTGCCAGCGTACGGTCCAGTAGTAGGCAACGGCGTAGGATAATGTGTAGGGCTGGTGGTGGATTTGCGTTCCGGGCTAGGGTTAGGGTTAGGGAACGGCAAGGCTTAGGGCACAGGTGAGGGTACGGAAACGCGGGAGGGTAAGGCTACGTGCTGACGCACGGGTCAGTGCCAGCGTACGGGCCAGGAGTTGGCAACGGCGTAGGGTAAGGTGTAGGGCTGGTGGTGGGTTTCCATTCCGGGTTAGGGTTAGGGTTAGGGAACGACAAGGCTTAGGGCACAGGTGAGGGTACGGAAACGTGGGAGGGTCAGGCTACGTGCTGACGCACGGGTCAGTGTCAGCGTATGGGACAGGAGTAGGCAACGGCTTAGGATAATGTGTAGGGCTGGTGGTGGATTTGCGTTCCGGGCTAGGGTTAGGCTTAGGGATCGGCAAGGCTTAGGGCACAGGTGAGGGTACGGAAACATGGGAGGGTCAGGCTACGTGCTGAAGCACGGGTCAGTGCCAGCGTACGGGCAAGGAGTAGGGTATGGCGTAAGGTAATGTATAGGGCTGGTGATGGGTTTCCGTTCCGGGCTAGGGTTAGGGTTAGGGAACGGCAAGGCTTAGGGCTCAGGTGAGGGTACAGAAACGCGGGAGGGTAAGGCTACGTGCTGATGCACGGGTCAGTGCCAGCGTACAGACCAGGAGTAGGCAACGGCTTAGGGTAAGGTGTAGGGCTGGTGGTGGGTTTCCGTTCCGGGCTAGGGTTAGGGTTAGGGAACGGCAAGGCTTATGGCACAGGTGAGGGTACGGAAACGCGGGAGGGTAAGGCTACGTGCTAACGCACAGGTCAGTGCTAGCGTACGGGCCAGGAGTAGCCAACGGCCTAGGGTAAGGTGTAGGGCTGGGGGTGGGTTTCCGTACGGGGCTAGTGTTAGGGTTAGGGAACGGCAAGGCTTAGGGCTCAGGTGAGGGTACTGAAACGTGGGAGGGTCAGGCTACGTGGTGACGCACAGGTCAGTGCCAGCGTACGGGCCAGGTGTAGGGTACGGCGTAAGGTAAGGTGTACGGCTGGTGGTGGGATTGCGTTCCGGGCTAGGGTTACGTTTAGGGAACGGCAAGGCTTAGGGCCCAGGTGAGGGTACGGAAACGTGGGAGGGTCAGGCTACGTGCTGACGCACGGGTCAGTGCCAGCGTACGGGCAAGGATTAGGGTACGGCGTAGGGTTAGGTGTAGGGCTGGTGGTGGGTTTGCGTTCCGGGCTAGGGTTAGGGTTAGGGAACGGCAAGGCGTAGGGCACAGGTGAGGGTACCGAAACTTGGGAGGGTCAGGCTACGTGCTGACGCATGGGTCAGTGCAAGCATACGGGCCAGGAGTAGGGTACGGCGTAAGGTAAGGTGTACGGCTGGTGGTGGATTTGCGTTCCGGGCTAGGGTTAGGGTTAGGGAATGGCAAGGCTTAGGGCACAGGTGAGGGTACGGAAACGCGGGAGGGTAAGGCTACGTGCTGACGCACGGGTCACTGCTACCGTACGGGCCAGGAGTAGGCAACGGCGTAGGGTAAAGTGTAGGGCTGGTGGTGGGTTTGCGTTCCGGGCTAGGGTTAGGGTAAGGGAATGGCAAGGCTTAGGGCACAGGTGAGGGTACCGAAACTTGGGAGGGTCAGGCCACGTGATGACGCACGGGTCAGTGCCAGCATACGGGCCTGGAGTAGCGTATGGCGTAAGGTAATGTGTAGGGCTCGTGGTGGGTTTCCTTTCCGGGCTAGGGTTAGGGTTAGGGAATGGCAAGGCTTAGGGCAGAGGTGAGGGTATGGAAACGTGGGAGGGTCAGGCTACGTGCTGAAGCACGGGTCAGTGCCAGCGTACGGGCCAGGAGTAGGCAACGGCGTAGGGTAAGGTGTAGGGCGGCTGGTGGGTTTCCATTCCGGGCTAGGGATAGGGTTAGGGAACGGCAGGGCTTAGGGCACAGGTGAGGGTACGGAAACGTGGGAGGGTCAGGCTACGTGCTGACGCATGGGTCAGGGCCAGCGTACGGGCCTGAAGTAGGGTACGGTGTAAGGTAAGGTGTACGGCTGGTGGTGGGTTTGCGTTCCGGGCAAGGGTTAGGGTTAGGGAACGGCAAGGCTTAGGGCACAGGTGAGGGTACAGAAACGTGGGAGCCTCAGGCTACGTGCTGACGCACGGGTCAGTGCCAGCGTACGGGCAAGGAGTAGGCAACGGCGTAGGATAAAGTGTAGGGCTGGTGGTGGATTTGAGTTCCGGGCTAGGGTTAGGGTTAGGGAACGGCAAGGCTTAGGGCACAGGTGAGGGTACGGAAACGCGGGAGGGTAAGGCTACGTGCTGATGCACGGGTCAGTGCCAGCGTACAGGGCAGGAGTAGGCAACGGCGTAGGGTAAGGTGTAGGGCTGGTGGTGGGTTTCCCTTCCGGGCTAGGGTTAGGGTTAGGGAACTGCAAGGCTTAGGGCACAGGTGAGGGTACGGAAACGCGGGAGGGTAAGGCTACGTGCTGACGCACATGTTAGTGCTAGCGTACGGGCCAGGAGTAGGCAATGGCGTAGGGTAAGGTGTAGGGCTGGTGGTGGATTTGCATTCTGGGCTAGAGTTAGGGTTAGGGAAAGGCAAGGCTTAGGGCACAGGTGAGGGTAGGGAAACGTGTGAGGGTCAGGCTACGTGCTGACGCACGGGTCAGTGCCAGCGTATGGGCTAAGAGTAGGGTACGGCGTAAGGTAAGGTGTAGGGCTGGTGGTGGGTTTCTGTTCCGGGCTAGGGTTAGGGTTAGAGAACGGCAAGTCTTAGGGCACAGGTGAGGGTACGGAAACGTGGGAGGGTCAGGCTACGTGGTGACGCACAGGTCAGTGCCAGCGTACGGGCCAGGAGTAGGGTACGGCGTAAGGTAAGGTGTAGGGCTGGTGGTGGGTTTGCGTTCGGGGCTAGGGTTAGGGTTAGGGAACGGCAAGGCTTAGGGCACAGGTGAGGGTACCGAAACTTGGGAGGGTCAGGCTACGTGCTGACGCATGGGTCAGTGCCAGCGTACGGGCCAGGAGTAGGGTATGGCGTAAGGTAAGGTGTACGGCTGGTGGTGGATTTGCGTTCTGGGCTAGGGTTAGGGTTAGGGAATGGCAAGGCTTAGGGCACAGGTGAGGGTACGGAAACGCGGGAGGGTAAGGCTACGTGCTGACACACGGGTCAGTGCCAGCGTACGGGCCAGGAGTAGGCAACGGCGTAGGGTAAGGTGTAGGGCTGGTGGTGTGTTTGCCTTCCGGGCTAGGGTTAGGGTTAGGGAATGGCAAGGCTTAGGGCACAGGTGAGGGTACAGAAACGTGGGAGGGTCAGGCTACGTGCTGACGCACGGGTCAGTGCCAGCGTACGGGCCAGGAGTAGGGTAAGGCGTAGGGTTAGGTGTAGGCCTAGTGGTGGGTTTGCGTTCCGGGCTAGGGTTAGGGTTAGGGAACGGCAAGGCTTAGGGCACAGGTGAGGGCACGGATACGCGGGAGGGTAAGGCTACGTGCTGACGCATGGGTCTGTGCCAGCGTATGGGCCAGGAGTAGGCAACGGCGTAGGGTAAGGTGTAGGGCTGGTGGTGGGTTTCCGTACTGGGTTAGGGTTAGGGTTAAGGAACGGCAAGGCTTAGGGCACAAGTGAGGGTACGGAAACGTGGGAGGGCCAGGCTATGTGCTGACGCACGGGTCAGTGCCCGCGTACGGGCCAGGAGTAGGGTACGGTGTAAGGTAAGGTGTAGGGCTTGTGGTCGGTTTGCGTTCCGGGCTAGGGTTAGGGTTAAGGAACGGCAAGGCTTAGGGCTCAGTGACGGAACGGAAACGTGGGAGGGTCAGGCTACGTGCTGATGCACGGGTCATTGCCAGCGTACGGGCCAGGAGTAGGCAACGGCGTAGGGTATGGTGTAGGGCTGGTGGTGGATTTGCGTTCCGGGCTAGGGTTAGGGTTAGGGAACGGCAAGGCTTAGGGCACAGGTGAGGGTACGGAAACGTGGGAGGGTCAGGCTACGTCCTGACGCACTGCTCATTGCCAGCATACGGGCCAAGAGTAGGCAACGGCATAGGGTATGGTGTAGGGCTGGTGGTGGGTTTGCGTTCCGGGCTAGGTTTAGGGTTAGGGAACGGCAAGGCTTAGGGAACAGGTGAGGGTACGGAAACGTGGGAGGGTCAGGTTACGTGCTGACGCACGGGTCAGTGCCAGCCTACGGGCCACGAGTAGGGTACGGCGTAAGGTAAGGTGTAGGGCTGGTGGTTGGTTTCCGTTTCAGGCTAGGGTTAGGGTTAGGGAACGGCAAGGCTTAGGGCACAGGTGAGGGTACGGAAACGTGGGAGGGTCAGGCTACGTGCTGACGCACGGGTCAGTGCCAGCGTACGGTCCAGTAGTAGGCAACGGCGTAGGATAATGTGTAGAGCTGGTGGTGGATTTGCGTTCCGGGCTAGGGTTAGGGTTAGGGAACGGCAAGGCTTAGGGCACAGGTGAGGGTACGGAAACGCGGGAGGGTAAGGCTACGTGCTGACGCACGGGTCAGTGCCAGCGTACGGGCCAGGAGTTGGCAACGGCGTAGGGTAAGGTGTAGGGCTGGTGGTGGGTTTCCATTCCGGGTTAGGGTTAGGGTTAGGGAACGACAAGGCTTAGGGCACAGGTGAGGGTACGGAAACGTGGGAGGGTCAGGCTACGTGCTGACGCACGGGTCAGTGTCAGCGTATGGGACAGGAGTAGGCAACGGCTTAGGATAATGTGTAGGGCTGGTGGTGGATTTGCGTTCCGGGCTAGGGTTAGGCTTAGGGATCGGCAAGGCTTAGGGCACAGGTGAGGGTATGGAAACATGGGAGGGTCAGGCTACGTGCTGAAGCACGGGTCAGTGCCAGCGTACGGGCCAGGAGTAGGCAACGGCGTAGGGCAAGGTGTAGGGCTGGTGGTGGGTTTCCGTTCCGGGCTAGGGTTAGGGTTAGGGAACGGCAAGGCTTAGGGCACAGGTGAGGGTATGGAAACGTGGGAGTGCCAGGCTACGTTCTGACGCACGTGTCAGTGCCAGCGTACGGGCCAGGAGTAGGGTACGGTGTAAGGTAAGGTGTACGGTTTCTGGTGGGTTTCTGTTCCGGGCTAGGGTTAGGGTTAGGGAATGGCAAGGCTTAGGGCACAGGTGAGGGTACGGAAACGTGGGAGGGTCAGGCTACGTGCTGACGCACGGGTCAGTGCCAGCGTACGGTCCAGGAGTAGGCAACGGCGTAGGATAATGTGTAGGGTTGGTGGTGGATTTGCGTTCTGGGCTAGGGTTAGGGTTAGGGAACGGCAAGGCTTAGGGCACAGGTGAGGGTACGGAAACGCGGGAGGGTAAGGGTACGTGCTGACGCACGGGTCAGTGCCAGCGTACGGGCCAGGAGTTGGCAACGGCGTAGGGTAAGGTGTAGGGCTGGTGGTGGGTTTCCGTTCGGGGCTAGAGTTAGGGATAGGGAACGGCAAGGCTTAGGGCACAGGTGAGGGTACGGAAACTTGGGAGGGCCAGGCTACGTGCTGACGCACGGGTCAGTGCCAGCGTACGTGCCAGGAGTAGGGTACGGCGTAAGGTAATGTGTAGGGCTGGTGGTGGGTTTCCATTCCGGGTTAGGGTTAGGGTTAGCGAACGGCAAGGCTTCGGGTACAGGTGAGGGTACGGAAACGCGGCAGGGTAAGGCTACGTGCTGATGCATGGGACAGTGCCAGCATACGGGCCAGGAGTAGGGTACGGCGTAGGGTTAGGTTTAGGGCTAGTAGTGGGTTTGGGTTCCGGGCTAGGGTAAGGGTTAGGGAACGGCAAGGCTTAGGGCTCAGGTGAGGGTACGGAAACGTGGGAGGCTCAGGCTACGTGCTGACGCATGGGTCAGTGCCAGCGTACGGGCCAGGAGTAGGGTACGGCGTAAGGTAAGGTGTACAGCTGGTGGTGGGTTTGCCTTCTGGGCTAGGGTTAGGGTTAGGGAACAGCAAGGCTTAGGGCACAGGTGAGGGTACGGAAACGTGGGAGGCTCACTCTACGTGCTGACGCATGGGTCAGTGCCAGCGTACGGGCAAGGAGTAGGGTATGGCGTAAGGTAATGTATAGGGCTGGTGATGGGTTTCCGTTCCGGGCTAGGGTTAGGGTTAGGGAACGGCAAGGCATAGTGCACAGGTGAGGGTACGGAAACGTGGGAGGGTCAGGCTACGTGCTGACCCACGGGTCAGTGCCAGCGTACGGGCCAGGAGTAGGCAACGGCATAGGGTAAGGTGTAGGGCTTGTGGTGGGTTTGCGTTCCGGGCTAGGGTTAGGGTTAGGGAACGGCAAGACTTAGGGAACAGGTGAGGGTACGGAAACGTGGGAGGGTCAGGCTACGTGCTGACGCACGGGTCATTGCCAGCGTACGGGCCAGGAGTAGGCAACGGCTTAGGTTATGGTGTAGGGCTGGTGGTGGGTTTGCGTTCCGGGCTAGGGTTAGGGTTAGGGAATGGCAAGGCTTAGGGCACAGGTGAGGGTACGGAAATGTGGGAGGGTCAGGCTACGTGCTGAAGCACGGGTCAGTGCCAGCGTACGGGCCAGGAGTAGGCAACGGCGTAGGGTAAGGTGTAGGGCTGGTGGTGGGTTTCCGTTCCGGGCTAGGGTTAGGGTTAGGGAACGGCAAGGCTTAGGGCACAGGTGAGGGTACGGAAACGTGGGAGGGTCAGGCTACGTGCTGACGCACGGGTCAGTGCCAGCGTACGGGCCAGGAGTAGGGTACGGTGTAAGGTAAGGTGTATGGCTTCTGGTGGGTTTCTGTTCCGGGCTAGGGTTAGGGTTAGGGAACGGCAAGGCTTAGGACACAGGTGATGGTACGGAAACGTGGGAGGGTCAGGCTACGTGCTGACGCACGGGTCAGTGCCAGCGTACGGGCCAGGAGTAGGCAACGGCATAGATTAAGGTGTAGGGCTGGTGGTGGGTTTCCATTCTGGGCTAGGGTTAGGGTTAGGGAACGGCAAGGCTTAGGGCACAGGTGAGGGTACGGAAACGTGGGAGGGCCAGGCTACGTTCTGACGCACGGGTCAGTGCCTGCGTACGGGCCAGGAGTAGGGTACGGTGTACGGTAAGGTGTACGGCTTCTGGTGGGTTTCTGTTCTGGGCTAGGGTTAGGGTTAGGGAACGGCAAGGCTTAGGACACAGGTGAGGGTACGGAAACGTGGGAGGGTCAGGTTACGTGCTGACGCACGGGTCAGTGCCAGCGTACGGGCCAGGAGTAGGGTACGGTGTAAGGTAAGGTGTAGGGCTGGTGGTTGGTTTCCGTTCCAGGCAAGGGTTAGGGTCAGGGAACGGCAAGGCTTAGGGCACAGGTGAGGGTACGGAAACGTGGGAGGGTCAGGCTACGTGCTGACGCACGGGTAAGTGCCAGCGTACGGTCCAGGAGTAGGCAACGGCGTAGGATAATGTGTTGGGCTGGTGGTGGATTTGCGTTCCGGGCTAGGGTTAGGGTTAGGGAACGGCAAGGCTTAGGGCACAGGTGAGGGTACAGCAACGCGGGAGGGTAAGGCTAAGTGCTGACGCACTTGTCAGTGCCAGCGTACGGGCCAGGAGTTGGCAACGGTGTAGGGTAGGGTGTAGGGCTGGACGTGGGTTTCCTTTCGGGGCTAGGGTTAGGGATAGTGAACGGCAAGGCTTAGGCCACAGGTGAGGGTACGGAAACGTGGGAGGGCCAGGCTACGTGCTGACGCACGGGTCATTGCCAGCGTACGGGCCAGGAGTAGGGTACGGCGTAAGGGTAATGTGTAGGGCTGGTGGTGGGTTTCCATTCCGGGTTATGGTTAGGGTTACGGAACGGCAAGGCTTAGGGCACAGGTGAGGGTACGGAAACGTGGGAGGGTCAGGCTACGTGCTGACGCACGGGTCAGTGTCAGCGTACGGGCCAGGAGTAGGCAACGGCGTAGGATAATGTGTAGGGCTGGTGGTGGATTTGCGTTCCGGGCTAGGGTTAGGGTTAGGGAACGGCAAGGCTTAGGGTACAGGTGAGGGTAAGGAAACGCGGCAGGGTAAGGCTACGTGCTGATGCACGGGTCAGTGCCAGCGTACGGGACAGGAGTACGCAACGGCGTAGGGTAAGGTGTAGGGCTGGTGGTGGGTTTGCGTTCCGGGCTATGGTTAGGGTTAGGGAACGGCAAGTCTTAGGGCAGAGGTGAGGGTTCGGAAATGTGGGAGGGTCAGGCTACGTGCTGACGCACGGGACAGTGCCAGCGTACGGGCCAGGAGTAGGGTACGGCGTAGGGTTAGGTGTAGGGCTAGTAGTGGGTTTGGGTTCCAGGCTAGGGTAAGGGTTAGGGAACGGCAAGGCTTAGGGCTCCGGTGAGGGTACGGAAACGTGGGAGGCTCAGGCTACGTGCTGACGCATGGGTCAGTGCCAGCGTACGGGCCAGGAGTAGGGTACGGCGTAAGGTAAGGTGTACGGCTGGTGGTGGGTTTGCGTTCTGGGCTAGGGTTAGGGTTAGGGAACAGCAAGGCTTAGGGCACAGGTGAGGGTACGGAAACGTGGGAGGCTCAGGCTACGTGCTGACGCATGGGTCAGTGACAGCGTACGGGCCAGGAGTAGGGTACGGCGTAAGGTAAGGTGTACGGCTGGTGGTGGGTTTGCGTTCTGGGCTAGGGTTAGGGTTAGGGAATGGCAAGGCTTAGGGCACAGGTGAGGGTACGGAAACGTGGGAGGGTCAGGCTACGTGCTGACGCACGGGTCAGTGCCAGCGTATGGGCCAGGAGTAGGGTAAGGCGTAGGGTTAGGTGTAGGCCTAGTGGTGGGTTTGCGTTCCGGGCTAGGGTTAGGGTTAGGGAACGGCAAGGCTTAGGGCACAGGTGAGGGCACGGATACGCGGGAGGGTAAGGCTACGTGCTGACGCATGGGTCTGTGCCAGCGTATGGGCCAGGAGTAGGCAACGGCGTAGGGTAAGGTGTAGGGCTGGTGGTGGGTTTCCGTACTGGGTTAGGGTTAGGGTTAGGGAACGGCAAGGCTTAGGGCACAGGTGAGGGTACGGAAACGTGGGAGGGCCAGGCTATGTGCTGACGCACGGGTCAGTGCCAGCGTACGGGCCAGGAGTAGGGTACGGTGTAAGGTAAGGTGTAGGGCTGGTGGTGGGTTTGCGTTCCGTGCTAGGGTTAGAGTTAGGGAACGGAAAGGCTTAGGGCACAGGTGAGGGTACGGAAACGCGGGAGGGTATGGCTATGTGCTGACGCACGGGTCAGTGCCATCGTACGGGCCAGGAGTAGGCAACGGCGTAGGATAAAGTGTAGGGCTGGTGGTGGATTTGCGTTCCGGGCTAGGGTTAGGGTTAGGGAACGGCAAGGCTTAGGGCTCAGGTGAGGGTACAGAAACGCGGGAGGGTAAGGCTACGTGCTGATGCACGGGTCAGTGCCAGCGTACAGACCAGGAGTAGGCAACGGCGTAGGGTAAGGTGTAGGGCTGGTGGTGGGTTTCCGTTCCGGGCTAGGGTTAGGGTTAGGGAACGGCAAGGCTTATGGCACAGGTGAGGGTACGGAAACGCGGGAGGGTAAGGCTACGTGGTAACGCACAGGTCAGTGCTAGCGTACGGGCCAGGAGTAGCCAACGGCATAGGGTAAGGTGTAGGGCTGGGGGTGGGTTTCCGTACGGGGCTAGTGTTAGGGTTAGGGAACGGCAAGGCTTAGGGCTCAGGTGAGGGTACTGAAACGTGGGAGGGTCAGGCTACGTGGTGACGCACAGGTCAGTGCCAGCGTACGGGCCAGGAGTAGGGTACGGCGTAAGGTAAGGTGTACGGCTGGTGGTGGGATTGCGTTCCGGGCTAGGGTTAGGTTTAGGGAACGGCAAGGCTTAGGGCCCAGGTGAGGGTACGGAAACGTGGGAGGGTCAGGCTACGTGCTGACGCACGGGTCAGTGCCAGCGTACGGGCAAGGATTAGGGTACGGCGTAGGGTTAGGTGTAGGGCTGGTGGTGGGTTTGCGTTCCGGGCTAGGGTTAGGGTTAGGGAACGGCAAGGCGTAGGGCACAGGTGAGGGTACCGAAACTTGGGAGGGTCAGGCTACGTGCTGTCGCATGGGTCAGTGCAAGCATACGGGCCAGGAGTAGGGTACGGCGTAAGGTAAGGTGTACGGCTGGTGGTGGATTTGCGTTCCGGGCTAGGGTTAGGGTTAGGGAATGGCAAGGCTTAGGGCACAGGTGAGGGTACGGAAACGCGGGAGGGTAAGGCTACGTGCTGACGCACGGGTCACTGCTACCGTACGGGCCAGGAGTAGGCAACGGCGTAGGGTAAGGTGTAGGGCTGGTGGTGGGTTTGCGTTCCGGGCTAGGGTTAGGGTAAGGGAATGGCAAGGCTTAGGGCACAGGTGAGGGTACCGAAACTTGGGAGGGTCAGGCCACGTGATGACGCACGGGTCAGTGCCAGCATACGGGCCAGGAGTAGCGTATGGCGTAAGGTAATGTGTAGGGCTCGTGGTGGGTTTCCTTTCCGGGCTAGGGTTAGGGTTAGGGAACGGCAAGGCTTAGGGCAGAGGTGAGGGTATGGAAACGTGGGAGGGTTAGGCTACGTGCTGAAGCACGGGTCAGTGCCAGCGTACGGGCCAGGGGTAGGCAACGGCGTAGGGTAAGGTGTAGGGCGGCTGGTGGGTTTCCATTCCGGGCTAGGGATAGGGTTAGGGAACGGCAGGGCTTAGGGCACAGGTGAGGGTACGGAAACGTGGGAGGGTCAGGCTACGTGCTGACGCATGGGTCAGGGCCAGCGTACGGGCCTGAAGTAGGGTACGGTGTAAGGTAAGGTGTACGGCTGGTGGTGGGTTTGCGTTCCGGGCAAGGGTTAGGGTTAGGGAACGGCAAGGCTTAGGGCACAGGTGAGGGTACGGAAACGCGGGAGGGTAAGGCTACGTGCTGACGCACATGTTAGTGCTAGCGTACGGGCCAGGAGTAGGCAATGGCGTAGGGTAAGGTGTAGGGCTGGTGGTGGATTTGCATTCTGGGCTAGAGTTAGGGTTAGGGAAAGGCAAGGCTTAGGGCACAGGTGAGGGTAGGGAAACGTGTGAGGGTCAGGCTATGTGCTGACGCACGGGTCAGTGCCAGCGTATGGGCTAAGAGTAGGGTACGGCGTAAGGTAAGGTGTAGGGCTGGTGGTGGGTTTCTGTTCCGGGCTAGGGTTAGGGTTAGAGAACGGCAAGTCTTAGGGCACAGGTGAGGGTACGGAAACGTGGGAGGGTCAGGCTACGTGGTGACGCACCGGTCAGTGCCAGCGTACGGGCCAGGAGTAGGGTACGGCGTAAGGTAAGGTGTAGGGCTGGTGGTGGGTTTGCGTTCGGGGCTAGGGTTAGGGTTAGGGAACGGCAAGGCTTAGGGCACAGGTGAGGGTACCGAAACTTGGGAGGGTCAGGCTACGTGCTGACGCATGGGTCAGTGCCAGCGTACGGGCCAGGAGTAGGGTATGGCGTAAGGTAAGGTGTACGGCTGGTGGTGGATTTGCGTTCTGGGCTAGGGTTAGGGTTAGGGAATGGCAAGGCTTAGGGCACAGGTGAGGGTACGGAAACGCGGGAGGGTAAGGCTACGTGCTGACACACGGGTCAGTGCCAGCGTACGGGCCAGGAGTAGGCAACGGCGTAGCGTAAGGTGTAGGGCTGGTGGTGTGTTTGCCTTCCGGGCTAGGGTTAGGGTTAGGGAATGGCAAGGCTTAGGGCACAGGTGAGGGTACGGAAACGTGGGAGGGTCAGGCTACGTGCTGACGCACGGGTCAGTGCCAGCGTACGGGCCAGGAGTAGGGTAAGGCGTAGGGTTAGGTGTAGGCCTAGTGGTGGGTTTGCGTTCCGGGCTAGGGTTAGGGTTAGGGAACGGCAAGGCTTAGGGCACAGGTGAGGGCACGGATACGCGGGAGGGTAAGGCTACGTGCTGACGCATGGGTCTGTGCCAGCGTATGGGCCAGGAGTAGGCAATAGCGTAGGGTAAGGTGTAGGGCTGGTGGTGGGTTTCCGTACTGGGTTAGGGTTAGGGTTAAGGAACGGCAAGGCTTAGGGCACAAGTGAGGGTACGGAAACTTGGGAGGGCCAGGCTATGTGCTGACGCACGGGTCAGTGCCCGCGTACGGGCCAGGAGTAGGGTACGGTGTAAGGTAAGGTGTAGGGCTTGTGGTCGGTTTGCGTTCCGGGCTAGGGTTAGGGTTAAGGAACGGCAAGGCTTAGGGCACAGTGACGGAACGGAAACGTGGGAGGGTCAGGCTACGTGCTGATGCACGGGTCATTGCCAGCGTACGGGCCAGGAGTAGGCAACGGCGTAGGGTATGGTGTAGGGCTGGTGGTGGATTTGCGTTCCGGGCTAGGGTTAGGGTTAGGGAACGGCAAGGCTTAGGGCACAGGTGAGGGTACGGAAACGTGGGAGGGTCAGGCTACGTCCTGACGCACTGCTCATTGCCAGCATACGGGCCAAGAGTAGGCAACGGCGTAGGGTATGGTGTAGGGCTGGTGGTGGGTTTGCGTTCCGGGCTAGGTTTAGGGTTAGGGAACGGCAAGGCTTAGGGAACAGGTGAGGGTACGGAAACGTGGGAGGGTCAGGTTACGTGCTGACGCACGGGTCAGTGCCAGCGTACGGGCCACGAGTAGGGTACGGCGTAAGGTAAGGTGTAGGGCTGGTGGTTGGTTTCCGTTTCAGGCTAGGGTTAGGGTTAGGGAACTGCAAGGCTTAGGGCACAGGTGAGGGTACGGAAACGTGGGAGGGTCAGGCTACGTGCTGACGCACGGGTCAGTGCCAGCGTACGGTCCAGTAGTAGGCAACGGCGTAGGATAATGTGTAGGGCTGGTGGTGGATTTGCGTTCCGGGCTAGGGTTAGGGTTAGGGAACGGCAAGGCTTAGGGCACAGGTGAGGGTACGGAAACGCGGGAGGGTAAGGCTACGTGCTGACGCACGGGTCAGTGCCAGCGTACGGGCCAGGAGTTGGCAACGGCGTAGGGTAAGGTGTAGGGTTGGTGGTGGGTTTCCATTCCGGGTTAGGGTTAGGGTTAGGGAACGACAAGGCTTAGGGCACAGGTGAGGGTACGGAAACGTGGGAGGGTCAGGCTACGTGCTGACGCACGGGTCAGTGTCAGCGTATGGGACAGGAGTAGGCAACGGCTTAGGATAATGTGTAGGGCTGGTGGTGGATTTGCGTTCCGGGCTAGGGTTAGGCTTAGGGATCGGCAAGGCTTAGGGCACAGGTGAGGGTACGGAAACATGGGAGGGTCAGGCTACGTGCTGAAGCACGGGTCAGTGCCAGCGTACGGGCCAGGAGTAGGCAACGGCGTAGGGCAAGGTGTAGGGCTGGTGGTGGGTTTCCGTTCCGGGCTAGGGTTAGGGTTAGGGAACGGCAAGGCTTAGGGCACAGGTGAGGGTATGGAAACGTGGGAGGGCCAGGCTACGTTCTGACGCACGTGTCAGTGCCAGCGTACGGGCCAGGAGTAGGGTACGGTGTAAGGTAAGGTGTACGGTTTCTGGTGGGTTTCTGTTCCGGGCTAGGGTTAGGGTTAGGGAATGGCAAGGCTTAGGGCACAGGTGAGGGTACGGAAACGTGGGAGGGTCAGGCTACGTGCTGACGCACGGGTCAGTGCCAGCGTACGGTCCAGGAGTAGGCAACGGCGTAGGATAATGTGTAGGGTTGGTGGTGTATTTGCGTTCTGGGCTAGGGTTAGGGTTAGGGAACGGCAAGGCTTAGGGCACAGGTGAGGGTACGGAAACGCGGGAGGGTAAGGGTACGTGCTGACGCACGGGTCAGTGCCAGCGTACGGGCCAGGAATTGGCAACGGCGTAGGGTAAGGTGTAGGGCTGGTGGTGGGTTTCCGTTCGGGGCTAGAGTTAGGGATAGGGAACGGCAAGGCTTAGGGCACAGGTGAGGGTACGGAAACTTGGGAGGGCCAGGCTACGTGCTGACGCACGGGTCAGTGCCAGCGTACGTGCCAGGAGTAGGGTACGGCATAAGGTATTGTGTAGGGCTGGTGGTGGGTTTCCATTCCGGGTTAGGGTTAGGGTTAGCGAACGGCAAGGCTTCGGGTACAGGTGAGGGTACGGAAACGCGGCAGGGTAAGGCTACGTGCTGATGCATGGGACAGTGCCAGCATACGGGCCAGGAGTAGGGTACGGCGTAGGGTTAGGTTTAGGGCTAGTAGTGGGTTTGGGTTCCGGGCTAGGGTAAGGGTTAGGGAACGGCAAGGCTTAGGGCTCAGGTGAGGGTACGGAAACGTGGGAGGCTCAGGCTACGTGCTGACGCATGGGTCAGTGCCAGCGTACGGGCCAGGAGTAGGGTACGGCGTAAGGTAAGGTGTACAGCTGGTGGTGGGTTTGCCTTCTGGGCTAGGGTTAGGGTTAGGGAACAGCAAGGCTTAGGGCACAGGTGAGGGTACGGAAACGTGGGAGGCTCACTCTACGTGCTGACGCACGGGTCAGTGCCAGCGTACGGGCAAGGAGTAGGGTATGGCGTAAGGTAATGTATAGGGCTGGTGATGGGTTTCCGTTCCGGGCTAGGGTTAGGGTTAGGGAACGGCAAGGCTTAGGGCTCAGGTGAGGGTACAGAAACGCGGGAGGGTAAGGCTACGTGCTGATGCACGGGTCAGTGCCAGCGTACAGACCAGGAGTAGGCAACGGCGTAGGGTAAGGTGTAGGGCTGGTGGTGGGTTTGCGTTCCGGGCTAGGGTTAGGGTTAGGGAACGGCAAGGCTTATGGCACAGGTGAGGGTACGGAAACGTGGGAGGGTAAGGCTACGTGCTAACGCACAGGTCAGTGCTAGCGTACGGGCCAGGAGTAGCCAACGGCATAGGGTAAGGTGTAGGGCTGGGGGTGGGTTTCCGTACGGGGCTAGTGTTAGCGTTAGGGAACGGCAAGGCTTAGGGCTCAGGTGAGGGTACTGAAACGTGGGAGGGTCAGGCTACGTGGTGACGCACAGGTCAGTGCCAGCGTACGGGACAGGAGTAGGGTACGGCGTAAGGTAAGGTGTACGGCTGGTGGTGGGATTGCGTTCCGGGCTAGGGTTAGGTTTAGGGAACGGCAAGGCTTAGGGCCCAGGTGAGGGTACGGAAACGTGGGAGGGTCAGGCTACGTGCTGACGCACGGGTCATTGCCAGCGTACGGGCAAGGATTAGGGTACGGCGTAGGGTTAGGTGTAGGGCTGGTGGTGGGTTTGCGTTCCGGGCTAGGGTTAGGGTTAGGGAACGGCAAGGCGTAGGGCACAGGTGAGGGTACCGAAACTTGGGAGGGTCAGGCTACGTGCTGACGCATGGGTCAGTGCAAGCATACGGGCCAGGAGTAGGGTACGGCGTAAGGTAAGGTGTACGGCTGGTGGTGGATTTGCGTTCCGGGCTAGGGTTAGGGTTAGGGAATGGCAAGGCTTAGGGCACAGGTGAGGGTACGGAAACGCGGGAGGGTAAGGCTACGTGCTGACGCACGGGTCACTGCTAGCGTACGGGCCAGGAGTAGGCAACGGCGTAGGGTAAGGTGTAGGGCTGGTGGTGGGTTTGCGTTCCGGGCTAGGGTTAGGGTAAGGTAATGGCAAGGCTTAGGGCACAGGTGAGGGTACCGAAACTTGGGAGGGTCAGGCCACGTGATGACGCACGGGTCAGTGCCAGCATACGGGCCAGGAGTAGCGTATGGCGTAAGGTAATGTGTAGGGCTCGTGGTGGGTTTCCTTTCCGGGCTAGGGTTAGGGTTAGGGAACGGCAAGGCTTAGGGCAGAGGTGAGGGTATGGAAACGTGGGAGGGTTAGGCTACGTGCTGAAGCACGGGTCAGTGCCAGCGTACGGGCCAGGAGTAGGCAACGGCGTAGGGTAAGGTGTAGGGCGGCTGGTGGGTTTCCATTCCGGGCTAGGGATAGGGTTAGGGAACGGCAGGGCTTAGGGCACAGGTGAGGGTACGGAAACGTGGGAGGGTCAGGCTACGTGCTGACGCATGGGTCAGGGCCAGCGTACGGGCCTGAAGTAGGGTACGGTGTAAGGTAAGGTGTATGGCTGGTGGTGGGTTTGCGTTCCGGGCAAGGGTTAGGGTTAGGGAACGGCAAGGCTTAGGGCACAGGTGAGGGTACGGAAACGCGGGAGGGTAAGGCTACGTGCTGACGCACATGTTAGTGCTAGCGTACGGGCCAGGAGTAGGCAATGGCGTAGGGTAAGGTGTAGGGCTGGTGGTGGATTTGCATTCTGGGCTAGAGTTAGGGTTAGGGAAAGGCAAGGCTTAGGGCACAGGTGAGGGTAGGGAAACGTGTGAGGGTCAGGCTATGTGCTGACGCACGGGTCAGTGCCAGCGTATGGGCTAAGAGTAGGGTACGGCGTAAGGTAAGGTGTAGGGCTGGTGGTGGGTTTCTGTTCCGGGCTAGGGTTAGGGTTAGAGAACGGCAAGTCTTAGGGCACAGGTGAGGGTACGGAAACGTGGGAGGGTCAGGCTACGTGGTGACGCACCGGTCAGTGCCAGCGTACGGGCCAGGAGTAGGGTACGGCGTAAGGTAAGGTGTAGGGCTGGTGGTGGGTTTGCGTTCGGGGCTAGGGTTAGGGTTAGGGAACGGCAAGGCTTAGGGCACAGGTGAGGGTACCGAAACTTGGGAGGGTCAGGCTACGTGCTGACGCATGGGTCAGTGCCAGCGTACGGGCCAGGAGTAGGGTATGGCGTAAGGTAAGGTGTACGGCTGGTGGTGGATTTGCGTTCTGGGCTAGGGTTAGGGTTAGGGAATGGCAAGGCTTAGGGCACAGGTGAGGGTACGGAAACGCGGGAGGGTAAGGCTACGTGCTGACACACGGGTCAGTGCCAGCGTACGGGCCAGGAGTAGGCAACGGCGTAGCGTAAGGTGTAGGGCTGGTGGTGTGTTTGCCTTCCGGGCTAGGGTTAGGGTTAGGGAATGGCAAGGCTTAGGGCACAGGTGAGGGTACGGAAACGTGGGAGGGTCAGGCTACGTGCTGACGCACGGGTCAGTGCCAGCGTACGGGCCAGGAGTAGGGTAAGGCGTAGGGTTAGGTGTAGGCCTAGTGGTGGGTTTGCGTTCCGGGCTAGGGTTAGGGTTAGGGAACGGCAAGGCTTAGGGCACAGGTGAGGGCACGGATACGCGGGAGGGTAAGGCTACGTGCTGACGCATGGGTCTGTGCCAGCGTATGGGCCAGGAGTAGGCAATAGCGTAGGGTAAGGTGTAGGGCTGGTGGTGGGTTTCCGTACTGGGTTAGGGTTAGGGTTAAGGAACGGCAAGGCTTAGGGCACAAGTGAGGGTACGGAAACGTGGGAGGGCCAGGCTATGTGCTGACGCACGGGTCAGTGCCCGCGTACGGGCCAGGAGTAGGGTACGGTGTAAGGTAAGGTGTAGGGCTTGTGGTCGGTTTGCGTTCCGGGCTAGGGTTAGGGTTAAGGAACGGCAAGGCTTAGGGCACAGTGACGGAACGGAAACGTGGGAGGGTCAGGCTACGTGCTGATGCACGGGTCATTGCCAGCGTACGGGCCAGGAGTAGGCAACGGCGTAGGGTATGGTGTAGGGCTGGTGGTGGATTTGCGTTCCGGGCTAGGGTTAGGGTTAGGGAACGGCAAGGCTTAGGGCACAGGTGAGGGTACGGAAACGTGGGAGGGTCAGGCTACGTCCTGACGCACTGCTCATTGCCAGCATACGGGCCAAGAGTAGGCAACGGCGTAGGGTATGGTGTAGGGCTGGTGGTGGGTTTGCGTTCCGGGCTAGGTTTAGGGTTAGGGAACGGCAAGGCTTAGGGAACAGGTGAGGGTACGGAAACGTGGGAGGGTCAGGTTACGTGCTGACGCACGGGTCAGTGCCAGCGTACGGGCCACGAGTAGGGTACGGCGTAAGGTAAGGTGTAGGGCTGGTGGTTGGTTTCCGTTTCAGGCTAGGGTTAGGGTTAGGGAACTGCAAGGCTTAGGGCACAGGTGAGGGTACGGAAACGTGGGAGGGTCAGGCTACGTGCTGACGCACGGGTCAGTGCCAGCGTACGGTCCAGTAGTAGGCAACGGCGTAGGATAATGTGTAGGGCTGGTGGTGGATTTGCGTTCCGGGCTAGGGTTAGGGTTAGGGAACGGCAAGGCTTAGGGCACAGGTGAGGGTACGGAAACGCGGGAGGGTAAGGCTACGTGCTGACGCACGGGTCAGTGCCAGCGTACGGGCCAGGAGATGGCAACGGCGTAGGGTAAGGTGTAGGGTTGGTGGTGGGTTTCCATTCCGGGTTAGGGTTAGGGTTAGGGAACGACAAGGCTTAGGGCACAGGTGAGGGTACGGAAACGTGGGAGGGTCAGGCTACGTGCTGACGCACGGGTCAGTGTCAGCGTATGGGACAGGAGTAGGCAACGGCTTAGGATAATGTGTAGGGCTGGTGGTGGATTTGCGTTCCGGGCTAGGGTTAGGCTTAGGGATCGGCAAGGCTTAGGGCACAGGTGAGGGTACGGAAACATGGGAGGGTCAGGCTACGTGCTGAAGCACGGGTCAGTGCCAGCGTACGGGCCAGGAGTAGGCAACGGCGTAGGGCAAGGTGTAGGGCTGGTGGTGGGTTTCCGTTCCGGGCTAGGGTTAGGGTTAGGGAATGGCAAGGCTTAGGGCACAGGTGAGGGTATGGAAACGTGGGAGGGCCAGGCTACGTTCTGACGCACGTGTCAGTGCCAGCGTACGGGCCAGGAGTAGGGTACGGTGTAAGGTAAGGTGTACGGTTTCTGGTGGGTTTCTGTTCCGGGCTAGGGTTAGGGTTAGGGAATGGCAAGGCTTAGGGCACAGGTGAGGGTACGGAAACGTGGGAGGGTCAGGCTACGTGCTGACGCACGGGTCAGTGCCAGCGTACGGTCCAGGAGTAGGCAACGGCGTAGGATAATGTGTAGGGTTGGTGGTGTATTTGCGTTCTGGGCTAGGGTTAGGGTTAGGGAACGGCAAGGCTTAGGGCACAGGTGAGGGTACGGAAACGCGGGAGGGTAAGGGTACGTGCTGACGCACGGGTCAGTGCCAGCGTACGGGCCAGGAATTGGCAACGGCGTAGGGTAAGGTGTAGGGCTGGTGGTGGGTTTCCGTTCGGGGCTAGAGTTAGGGATAGGGAACGGCAAGGCTTAGGGCACAGGTGAGGGTACGGAAACTTGGGAGGGCCAGGCTACGTGCTGACGCACGGGTCAGTGCCAGCGTACGTGCCAGGAGTAGGGTACGGCATAAGGTATTGTGTAGGGCTGGTGGTGGGTTTCCATTCCGGGTTAGGGTTAGGGTTAGCGAACGGCAAGGCTTCGGGTACAGGTGAGGGTACGGAAACGCGGCAGGGTAAGGCTACGTGCTGATGCATGGGACAGTGCCAGCATACGGGCCAGGAGTAGGGTACGGCGTAGGGTTAGGTTTAGGGCTAGTAGTGGGTTTGGGTTCCGGGCTAGGGTAAGGGTTAGGGAACGGCAAGGCTTAGGGCTCAGGTGAGGGTACGGAAACGTGGGAGGCTCAGGCTACGTGCTGACGCATGGGTCAGTGCCAGCGTACGGGCCAGGAGTAGGGTACGGCGTAAGGTAAGGTGTACAGCTGGTGGTGGGTTTGCCTTCTGGGCTAGGGTTAGGGTTAGGGAACAGCAAGGCTTAGGGCACAGGTGAGGGTACGGAAACGTGGGAGGCTCACTCTACGTGCTGACGCACGGGTCAGTGCCAGCGTACGGGCAAGGAGTAGGGTATGGCGTAAGGTAATGTATAGGGCTGGTGATGGGTTTCCGTTCCGGGCTAGGGTTAGGGTTAGGGAACGGCAAGGCTTAGGGCTCAGGTGAGGGTACAGAAACGCGGGAGGGTAAGGCTACGTGCTGATGCACGGGTCAGTGCCAGCGTACAGACCAGGAGTAGGCAACGGCGTAGGGTAAGGTGTAGGGCTGGTGGTGGGTTTGCGTTCCGGGCTAGGGTTAGGGTTAGGGAACGGCAAGGCTTATGGCACAGGTGAGGGTACGGAAACGTGGGAGGGTAAGGCTACGTGCTAACGCACAGGTCAGTGCTAGCGTACGGGCCAGGAGTAGCCAACGGCATAGGGTAAGGTGTAGGGCTGGGGGTGGGTTTCCGTACGGGGCTAGTGTTAGGGTTAGGGAACGGCAAGGCTTAGGGCTCAGGTGAGGGTACTGAAACGTGGGAGGGTCAGGCTACGTGGTGACGCACAGGTCAGTGCCAGCGTACGGGACAGGAGTAGGGTACGGCGTAAGGTAAGGTGTACGGCTGGTGGTGGGATTGCGTTCCGGGCTAGGGTTAGGTTTAGGGAACGGCAAGGCTTAGGGCCCAGGTGAGGGTACGGAAACGTGGGAGGGTCAGGCTACGTGCTGACGCACGGGTCATTGCCAGCGTACGGGCAAGGATTAGGGTACGGCGTAGGGTTAGGTGTAGGGCTGGTGGTGGGTTTGCGTTCCGGGCTAGGGTTAGGGTTAGGGAACGGCAAGGCGTAGGGCACAGGTGAGGGTACCGAAACTTGGGAGGGTCAGGCTACGTGCTGACGCATGGGTCAGTGCAAGCATACGGGCCAGGAGTAGGGTACGGCGTAAGGTAAGGTGTACGGCTGGTGGTGGATTTGCGTTCCGGGCTAGGGTTAGGGTTAGGGAATGGCAAGGCTTAGGGCACAGGTGAGGGTACGGAAACGCGGGAGGGTAAGGCTACGTGCTGACGCACGGGTCACTGCTAGCGTACGGGCCAGGAGTAGGCAACGGCGTAGGGTAAGGTGTAGGGCTGGTGGTGGGTTTGCGTTCCGGGCTAGGGTTAGGGTAAGGTAATGGCAAGGCTTAGGGCACAGGTGAGGGTACCGAAACTTGGGAGGGTCAGGCCACGTGATGACGCACGGGTCAGTGCCAGCATACGGGCCAGGAGTAGCGTATGGCGTAAGGTAATGTGTAGGGCTCGTGGTGGGTTTCCTTTCCGGGCTAGGGTTAGGGTTAGGGAACGGCAAGGCTTAGGGCAGAGGTGAGGGTATGGAAACGTGGGAGGGTTAGGCTACGTGCTGAAGCACGGGTCAGTGCCAGCGTACGGGCCAGGAGTAGGCAACGGCGTAGGGTAAGGTTTAGGGCGGCTGGTGGGTTTCCATTCCGGGCTAGGGATAGGGTTAGGGAACGGCAGGGCTTAGGGCACAGGTGAGGGTACGGAAACGTGGGAGGGTCAGGCTACGTGCTGACGCATGGGTCAGGGCCAGCGTACGGGCCTGAAGTAGGGTACGGTGTAAGGTAAGGTGTATGGCTGGTGGTGGGTTTGCGTTCCGGGCAAGGGTTAGGGTTAGGGAACGGCAAGGCTTAGGGCACAGGTGAGGGTACGGAAACGCGGGAGGGTAAGGCTACGTGCTGACGCACATGTTAGTGCTAGCGTACGGGCCAGGAGTAGGCAATGGCGTAGGGTAAGGTGTAGGGCTGGTGGTGGATTTGCATTCTGGGCTAGAGTTAGGGTTAGGGAAAGGCAAGGCTTAGGGCACAGGTGAGGGTAGGGAAACGTGTGAGGGTCAGGCTACGTGCTGACGCACGGGTCAGTGCCAGCGTATGGGCTAAGAGTAGGGTACGGCGTAAGGTAAGGTGTAGGGCTGGTGGTGGGTTTCTGTTCCGGGCTAGGGTTAGGGTTAGAGAACGGCAAGTCTTAGGGCACAGGTGAGGGTACGGAAACGTGGGAGGGTCAGGCTACGTGGTGACGCACCGGTCAGTGCCAGCGTACGGGCCAGGAGTAGGGTACGGCGTAAGGTAAGGTGTAGGGCTGGTGGTGGGTTTGCGTTCGGGGCTAGGGTTAGGGTTAGGGAACGGCAAGGCTTAGGGCACAGGTGAGGGTACCGAAACTTGGGAGGGTCAGGCTACGTGCTGACGCATGGGTCAGTGCCAGCGTACGGGCCAGGAGTAGGGTATGGCGTAAGGTAAGGTGTACGGCTGGTGGTGGATTTGCGTTCTGGGCTAGGGTTAGGGTTAGGGAATGGCAAGGCTTAGGGCACAGGTGAGGGTACGGAAACGCGGGAGGGTAAGGCTACGTGCTGACACACGGGTCAGTGCCAGCGTACGGGCCAGGAGTAGGCAACGGCGTAGCGTAAGGTGTAGGGCTGGTGGTGTGTTTGCCTTCCGGGCTAGGGTTAGGGTTAGGGAATGGCAAGGCTTAGGGCACAGGTGAGGGTACGGAAACGTGGGAGGGTCAGGCTACGTGCTGACGCACGGGTCAGTGCCAGCGTACGGGCCAGGAGTAGGGTAAGGCGTAGGGTTAGGTGTAGGCCTAGTGGTGGGTTTGCGTTCCGGGCTAGGGTTAGGGTTAGGGAACGGCAAGGCTTAGGGCACAGGTGAGGGCACGGATACGCGGGAGGGTAAGGCTACGTGCTGACGCATGGGTCTGTGCCAGCGTATGGGCCAGGAGTAGGCAATAGCGTAGGGTAAGGTGTAGGGCTGGTGGTGGGTTTCCGTACTGGGTTAGGGTTAGGGTTAAGGAACGGCAAGGCTTAGGGCACAAGTGAGGGTACGGAAACGTGGGAGGGCCAGGCTATGTGCTGACGCACGGGTCAGTGCCCGCGTACGGGCCAGGAGTAGGGTACGGTGTAAGGTAAGGTGTAGGGCTTGTGGTCGGTTTGCGTTCCGGGCTAGGGTTAGGGTTAAGGAACGGCAAGGCTTAGGGCACAGTGACGGAACGGAAACGTGGGAGGGTCAGGCTACGTGCTGATGCACGGGTCATTGCCAGCGTACGGGCCAGGAGTAGGCAACGGCGTAGGGTATGGTGTAGGGCTGGTGGTGGATTTGCGTTCCGGGCTAGGGTTAGGGTTAGGGAACGGCAAGGCTTAGGGCACAGGTGAGGGTACGGAAACGTGGGAGGGTCAGGCTACGTCCTGACGCACTGCTCATTGCCAGCATACGGGCCAAGAGTAGGCAACGGCGTAGGGTATGGTGTAGGGCTAGTGGTGGGTTTGCGTTCCGGGGTAGGTTTAGGGTTAGGGAACGGCAAGGCTTAGGGAACAGGTGAGGGTACGGAAACGTGGGAGGGTCAGGTTACGTGCTGACGCACGGGTCAGTGCCAGCGTACGGGCCACGAGTAGGGTACGGCGTAAGGTAAGGTGTAGGGCTGGTGGTTGGTTTCCGTTTCAGGCTAGGGTTAGGGTTAGGGAACTGCAATGCTTAGGGCACAGGTGAGGGTACGGAAACGTGGGAGGGTCAGGCTACGTGCTGACGCACGGGTCAGTGCCAGCGTACGGTCCAGTAGTAGGCAACGGCGTAGGATAATGTGTAGGGCTGGTGGTGGATTTGCGTTCCGGGCTAGGGTTAGGGTTAGGGAACGGCAAGGCTTAGGGCACAGGTGAGGGTACGGAAACGCGGGAGGGTAAGGCTACGTGCTGACACACGGGTCAGTGCCAGCGTACGGGCCAGGAGTTGGCAACGGCGTAGGGTAAGGTGTAGGGTTGGTGGTGGGTTTCCATTCCGGGTTAGGGTTAGGGTTAGGGAACGACAAGGCTTAGGGCACAGGTGAGGGTACGGAAACGTGGGAGGGTCAGGCTACGTGCTGACGCACGGGTCAGTGTCAGCGTATGGGACAGGAGTAGGCAACGGCTTAGGATAATGTGTAGGGCTGGTGGTGGATTTGCGTTCCGGGCTAGGGTTAGGCTTAGGGATCGGCAAGGCTTAGGGCACAGGTGAGGGTACGGAAACATGGGAGGGTCAGGCTACGTGCTGAAGCACGGGTCAGTGCCAGCGTACGGGCCAGGAGTAGGCAACGGCGTAGGGCAAGGTGTAGGGCTGGTGGTGGGTTTCCGTTCCGGGCTAGGGTTAGGGTTAGGGAACGGCAAGGCTTAGGGCACAGGTGAGGGTATGGAAACGTGGGAGGGCCAGGCTACGTTCTGACGCACGTGTCAGTGCCAGCGTACGGGCCAGGAGTAGGGTACGGTGTAAGGTAAGGTGTACGGTTTCTGGTGGGTTTCTGTTCCGGGCTAGGGTTAGGGTTAGGGAATGGCAAGGCTTAGGGCACAGGTGAGGGTACGGAAACGTGGGAGGGTCAGGCTACGTGCTGACGCACGGGTCAGTGCCAGCGTACGGTCCAGGAGTAGGCAACGGCGTAGGATAATGTGTAGGGTTGGTGGTGTATTTGCGTTCTGGGCTAGGGTTAGGGTTAGGGAACGGCAAGGCTTAGGGCACAGGTGAGGGTACGGAAACGCGGGAGGGTAAGGGTACGTGCTGACGCACGGGTCAGTGCCAGCGTACGGGCCAGGAATTGGCAACGGCGTAGGGTAAGGTGTAGGGCTGGTGGTGGGTTTCCGTTCGGGGCTAGAGTTAGGGATAGGGAACGGCAAGGCTTAGGGCACAGGTGAGGGTACGGAAACTTGGGAGGGCCAGGCTACGTGCTGACGCACGGGTCAGTGCCAGCGTACGTGCCAGGAGTAGGGTACGGCATAAGGTATTGTGTAGGGCTGGTGGTGGGTTTCCATTCCGGGTTAGGGTTAGGGTTAGCGAACGGCAAGGCTTCGGGTACAGGTGAGGGTACGGAAACGCGGCAGGGTAAGGCTACGTGCTGATGCATGGGACAGTGCCAGCATACGGGCCAGGAGTAGGGTACGGCGTAGGGTTAGGTTTAGGGCTAGTAGTGGGTTTGGGTTCCGGGCTAGGGTAAGGGTTAGGGAACGGCAAGGCTTAGGGCTCAGGTGAGGGTACGGAAACGTGGGAGGCTCAGGCTACGTGCTGACGCATGGGTCAGTGCCAGTGTACGGGCCAGGAGTAGGGTACGGCGTAAGGTAAGGTGTACAGCTGGTGGTGGGTTTGCCTTCTGGGCTAGGGTTAGGGTTAGGGAACAGCAAGGCTTAGGGCACAGGTGAGGGTACGGAAACGTGGGAGGCTCACTCTACGTGCTGACGCACGGGTCAGTGCCAGCGTACGGGCAAGGAGTAGGGTATGGCGTAAGGTAATGTATAGGGCTGGTGATGGGTTTCCGTTCCGGGCTAGGGTTAGGGTTAGGGAACGGCAAGGCTTAGGGCTCAGGTGAGGGTACAGAAACGCGGGAGGGTAAGGCTACGTGCTGATGCACGGGTCAGTGCCAGCGTACAGACCAGGAGTAGGCAACGGCGTAGGGTAAGGTGTAGGGCTGGTGGTGGGTTTGCGTTCCGGGCTAGGGTTAGGGTTAGGGAACGGCAAGGCTTATGGCACAGGTGAGGGTACGGAAACGTGGGAGGGTAAGGCTACGTGCTAACGCACAGGTCAGTGCTAGCGTACGGGCCAGGAGTAGCCAACGGCATAGGGTAAGGTGTAGGGCTGGGGGTGGGTTTCCGTACGGGGCTAGTGTTAGGGTTAGGGAACGGCAAGGCTTAGGGCTCAGGTGAGGGTACTGAAACGTGGGAGGGTCAGGCTACGTGGTGACGCACAGGTCAGTGCCAGCGTACGGGACAGGAGTAGGGTACGGCGTAAGGTAAGGTGTACGGCTGGTGGTGGGATTGCGTTCCGGGCTAGGGTTAGGTTTAGGGAACGGCAAGGCTTAGGGCCCAGGTGAGGGTACGGAAACGTGGGAGGGTCAGGCTATGTGCTGACGCACGGGTCATTGCCAGCGTACGGGCAAGGATTAGGGTACGGCGTAGGGTTAGGTGTAGGGCTGGTGGTGGGTTTGCGTTCCGGGCTAGGGTTAGGGTTAGGGAACGGCAAGGCGTAGGGCACAGGTGAGGGTACCGAAACTTGGGAGGGTCAGGCTACGTGCTGACGCATGGGTCAGTGCAAGCATACGGGCCAGGAGTAGGGTACGGCGTAAGGTAAGGTGTACGGCTGGTGGTGGATTTGCGTTCCGGGCTAGGGTTAGGGTTAGGGAATGGCAAGGCTTAGGGCACAGGTGAGGGTACGGAAACGCGGGAGGGTAAGGCTACGTGCTGATGCACGGGTCACTGCTAGCGTACGGGCCAGGAGTAGGCAACGGCGTAGGGTAAGGTGTAGGGCTGGTGGTGGGTTTGCGTTCCGGGCTAGGGTTAGGGTAAGGTAATGGCAAGGCTTAGGGCACAGGTGAGGGTACCGAAACTTGGGAGGGTCAGGCCACGTGATGACGCACGGGTCAGTGCCAGCATACGGGCCAGGAGTAGCGTATGGCGTAAGGTAATGTGTAGGGCTGGTGGTGGGTTTCCATTCCGGGCTAGGGTTAGGGTTAGGGAACGGCAAGGCTTAGGGCAGAGGTGAGGGTATGGAAACGTGGGAGGGTTAGGCTACGTGCTGAAGCACCGGTCAGTGCCAGCGTACGGGCCAGGAGTAGGCAACGGCGTAGGGTAAGGTGTAGGGCGGCTGGTGGGTTTCCATTCCGGGCTAGGGATAGGGTTAGGGAACGGCAGGGCTTAGGGCACAGGTGAGGGTACGGAAACGTGGGAGGGTCAGGCTACGTGCTGACGCATGGGTCAGGGCCAGCGTACGGGCCTGAAGTAGGGTACGGTGTAAGGTAAGGTGTACGGCTGGTGGTGGGTTTGCGTTCCGGGCAAGGGTTAGGGTTAGGGAAGGGCAAGGCTTAGGGCACAGGTGAGGGTACAGAAACGTGGGAGCCTCAGGCTACGTGCTGACGCACGGGTCAGTGCCAGCGTACGGGCCAGGAGTAGGCAACGGCGTAGGATAAAGTGTAGGGCTGGTGGTGGATTTGAGTTCCGGGCTAGGGTTAGGGTTAGGGAACGGCAAGGCTTAGGGCACAGGTGAGGGTACGGAAACGCGGGAGGGTAAGGCTACGTGCTGATGCACGGGTCAGTGCCAGCGTACAGGGCAGGAGTAGGCAACGGCGTAGGGTAAGGTGTAGGGCTGGTGGTGGGTTTCCCTTCCGGGCTAGGGTTAGGGTTAGGGAACGGCAAGGCTTAGGGCACAGGTGAGGGTACGGAAACGCGGGAGGGTAAGGCTACGTGCTGACGCACATGTTAGTGTTAGCGTACGGGCCAGGAGTAGGCAATGGCGTAGGGTAAGGTGTAGGGCTGGTGGTGGATTTGCATTCTGGGCTAGAGTTAGGGTTAGGGAAAGGCAAGGCTTAGGGCACAGGTGAGGGTAGGGAAACGTGTGAGGGTCAGGCTACGTGCTGACGCACGGGTCAGTGCCAGCGTATGGGCTAAGAGTAGGGTACGGCGTAAGGTAAGGTGTAGGGCTGGTGGTGGGTTTCTGTTCCCGGCTAGGGTTAGGGTTAGAGAACGGCAAGTCTTAGGGCACAGGTGAGGGTACGGAAACGTGGGAGGGTCAGGCTACGTGGTGACGCAGAGGTCAGTGCCAGCGTACGGGCCAGGAGTAGGGTACGGCGTAAGGTAAGGTGTAGGGCTGGTGGTGGGTTTGCGTTCGGGGCTAGGGTTAGGGTTAGGGAACGGCAAGGCTTAGGGCACAGGTGAGGGTACCGAAACTTGGGAGGGTCAGGCTACGTGCTGACGCATGGGTCAGTGCCAGCGTACGGGCCAGGAGTAGGGTATGGCGTAAGGTAAGGTGTACGGCTGGTGGTGGATTTGCGTTCTGGGCTAGGGTTAGGGTTAGGGAATGGCAAGGCTTAGGGCACAGGTGAGGGTACGGAAACGCGGGAGGGTAAGGCTACGTGCTGACACACGGGTCAGTGCCAGCGTACGGGCCAGGAGTAGGCAACGGCGTAGCGTAAGGTGTAGGGCTGGTGGTGTGTTTGCCTTCCGGGCTAGGGTTAGGGTTAGGGAATGGCAAGGCTTAGGGCACAGGTGAGGGTACGGAAACGTGGGAGGGTCAGGCTACGTGCTGACGCACGGGTCAGTGCCAGCGTACGGGCCAGGAGTAGGGTAAGGCGTAGGGTTAGGTGTAGGCCTAGTGGTGGGTTTGCGTTCCGGGCTAGGGTTAGGGTTAGGGAACGGCAAGGCTTAGGGCACAGGTGAGGGCACGGATACGCGGGAGGGTAAGGCTACGTGCTGACGCATGGGTCTGTGCCAGCGTATGGGCCAGGAGTAGGCAACAGCGTAGGGTAAGGTGTAGGGCTGGTGGTGGGTTTCCGTACTGGGTTAGGGTTAGGGTTAAGGAACGGCAAGGCTTAGGGCACAAGTGAGGGTACGGAAACGTGGGAGGGCCAGGCTATGTGCTGACGCACGGGTCAGTGCCCGCGTACGGGCCAGGAGTAGGGTACGGTGTAAGGTAAGGTGTAGGGCTTGTGGTCGGTTTGCGTTCCGGGCTAGGGTTAGGGTTAAGGAACGGCAAGGCTTAGGGCACAGTGACGGAACGGAAACGTGGGAGGGTCAGGCTACGTGCTGATGCACGGGTCATTGCCAGCGTACGGGCCAGGAGTAGGCAACGGCGTAGGGTATGGTGTAGGGCTGGTGGTGGATTTGCGTTCCGGGCTAGGGTTAGGGTTAGGGAACGGCAAGGCTTAGGGCACAGGTGAGGGTACGGAAACTTGGGAGGGTCAGGCTACGTCCTGACGCACTGCTCATTGCCAGCATACGGGCCAAGAGTAGGCAACGGCGTAGGGTATGGTGTAGGGCTGGTGGTGGGTTTGCGTTCCGGGCTAGGTTTAGGGTTAGGGAACGGCAAGGCTTAGGGAACAGGTGAGGGTACGGAAACGTGGGAGGGTCAGGTTACGTGCTGACGCACGGGTCAGTGCCAGCGTACGGGCCACGAGTAGGGTACGGCGTAAGGTAAGGTGTAGGGCTGGTGGTTGGTTTCCGTTTCAGGCTAGGGTTAGGGTTAGGGAACGGCAAGGCTTAGGGCACAGGTGAGGGTACGGAAACGTGGGAGGGTCAGGCTACGTGCTGACGCACGGGTAAGTGCCAGCGTACGGTCCAGTAGTAGGCAACGGCGTAGGATAATGTGTAGAGCTGGTGGTGGATTTGCGTTCCGGGCTAGGGTTAGGGTTAGGGAACGGCAAGGCTTAGGGCACAGGTGAGGGTACGGAAACGCGGGAGGGTAAGGCTACGTGCTGACGCACGGGTCAGTGCCAGCGTACGGGCCAGGAGTTGGCAACGGCGTAGGGTAAGGTGTAGGGCTGGTGGTGGGTTTCCATTCCGGGTTAGGGTTAGGGTTAGGGAACGACAAGGCTTAGGGCACAGGTGAGGGTACGGAAACGTGGGAGGGTCAGGCTACGTGCTGACGCACGGGTCAGTGTCAGCGTATGGGACAGGAGTAGGCAACGGCTTAGGATAATGTGTAGGGCTGGTGGTGGATTTGCGTTCCGGGCTAGGGTTAGGCTTAGGGATCGGCAAGGCTTAGGGCACAGGTGAGGGTATGGAAACATGGGAGGGTCAGGCTACGTGCTGAAGCACGGGTCAGTGCCAGCGTACGGGCCAGGAGTAGGCAACGGCGTAGGGCAAGGTGTAGGGCTGGTGGTGGGTTTCCGTTCCGGGCTAGGGTTAGGGTTAGGGAACGGCAAGGCTTAGGGCACAGGTGAGGGTATGGAAACGTGGGAGTGCCAGGCTACGTTCTGACGCACGTGTCAGTGCCAGCGTACGGGCCAGGAGTAGGGTACGGTGTAAGGTAAGGTGTACGGTTTCTGGTGGGTTTCTGTTCCGGGCTAGGGTTAGGGTTAGGGAATGGCAAGGCTTAGGGCACAGGTGAGGGTACGGAAACGTGGGAGGGTCAGGCTACGTGCTGACGCACAGGTCAGTGCCAGCGTACGGTCCAGGAGTAGGCAACGGCGTAGGATAATGTGTAGGGTTGGTGGTGGATTTGCGTTTTGGGCTAGGGTTAGGGTTAGGGAACGGCAAGGCTTAGGGCACAGGTGAGGGTACGGAAACGCGGGAGGGTAAGGGTACGTGCTGACGCACGGGTCAGTGCCAGCGTACGGGCCAGGAGTTGGCAACGGCGTAGGGTAAGGTGTAGGGCTGGTGGTGGGTTTCCGTTCGGGGCTAGAGTTAGGGATAGGGAACGGCAAGGCTTAGGGCACAGGTGAGGGTACGGAAACTTGGGAGGGCCAGGCTACGTGCTGACGCACGGGTCAGTGCCAGCGTACGTGCCAGGAGTAGGGTACGGCGTAAGGTAATGTGTAGGGCTGGTGGTGGGTTTCCATTCCGGGTTAGGGTTAGGGTTAGCGAACGGCAAGGCTTCGGGTACAGGTGAGGGTACGGTAACGCGGCAGGGTAAGGCTACGTGCTGATGCATGGGACAGTGCCAGCATACGGGCCAGGAGTAGGGTACGGCGTAGGGTTAGGTTTAGGGCTAGTAGTGGGTTTGGGTTCCGGGCTAGGGTAAGGGTTAGGGAACGGCAAGGCTTAGGGCTCAGGTGAGGGTACGGAAACGTGGGAGGCTCAGGCTACGTGCTGACGCATGGGTCAGTGCCAGCGTACGGGCCAGGAGTAGGGTACGGCGTAAGGTAAGGTGTACAGCTGGTGGTGGGTTTGCCTTCTGGGCTAGGGTTAGGGTTAGGGAACAGCAAGGCTTAGGGCACAGGTGAGGGTACGGAAACGTGGGAGGCTGACTCTACGTGCTGACGCACGGGTCAGTGCCAGCGTACGGGCAAGGAGTAGGGTATGGCGTAAGGTAATGTATAGGGCTGGTGATGGGTTTCCGTTCCGGGCTAGGGTTAGGGTTAGGGAACGGCAAGGCATAGTGCACAGGTGAGGGTACGGAAACGTGGGAGGGTCAGGCTACGTGCTGACCCACGGGTCAGTGCCAGCGTACGGGCCAGGAGTAGGCAACGGCATAGGGTAAGGTGTAGGGCTTGTGGTGGGTTTGCGTTCCGGGCTAGGGTTAGGGTTAGGGAACGGCAAGGCTTAGGGAACAGGTGAGGGTACGGAAACGTGGGAGGGTCAGGCTACGTGCTGACGCACGGGTCATTGCCAGCGTACGGGCCAGGAGTAGGCAACGGCTTAGGTTATGGTGTAGGGCTGGTGGTGGGTTTGCGTTCCGGGCTAGGGTTAGTGTTAGGGAATGGCAAGGCTTAGGGCACAGGTGAGGGTACGGAAATGTGGGAGGGTCAGGCTACGTGCTGAAGCACGGGTCAGTGCCAGCGTACGGGCCAGGAGTAGGCAACGGCGTAGGGTAAGGTGTAGGGCTGGTGGTGGGTTTCCGTTCCGGGCTAGGGTTAGGGTTAGGGAACGGCAAGGCTTAGGGCACAGGTGAGGGTACGGAAACGTGGGAGGGTCAGGCTACGTGCTGACGCACGGGTCAGTGCCAGCGTACGGGCCAGGAGTAGGGTACGGTGTAAGGTAAGGTGTATGGCTTCTGGTGGGTTTCTGTTCCGGGCTAGGGTTAGGGTTAGGGAACGGCAAGGCTTAGGACACAGGTGATGGTACGGAAACGTGGGAGGGTCAGGCTACGTGCTGACGCACGGGTCAGTGCCAGCGTACGGGCCAGGAGTAGGCAATGGCATAGGGTAAGGTGTAGGGCTGGTGGTGGGTTTCCATTCTGGGCTAGGGTTAGGGTTAGGGAACGGCAAGGCTTAGGGCACAGGTGAGGGTACGGAAACGTGGGAGGGTCAGGCTACGTGCTGAAGCACGGGTCAGTGCCAGCGTACGGGCCAGGAGTAGGCAACGGCGTAGGGTAAGGTGTAGGGCTGGTGGTGGGTTTCCGTTCTGGGCTAGGGTTAGGGTTAGGGAACGGCAAGGCTTAGGGCACAGGTGAGGCTACGGAAACGTGGGAGGGCCAGGCTACGTTCTGACGCACGGGTCAGTGCCTGCGTACGGGCCAGGAGTAGGGTACGGTGTACGGTAAGGTGTACGGCTTCTGGTGGGTTTCTGTTCTGGGCTAGGGTTAGGGTTAGGGAACGGCAAGGCTTAGGACACAGGTGAGGGTACGGAAACGTGGGAGGGTCAGGTTACGTGCTGACGCACGGGTCAGTGCCAGCGTACGGGCCAGGAGTAGGGTACGGTGTAAGGTAAGGTGTAGGGCTGGTGGTTGGTTTCCGTTCCAGGCTAGGGTTAGGGTCAGGGAACGGCAAGGCTTAGGGCACAGGTGAGGGTACGGAAACGTGGGAGCGTCAGGCTACGTGCTGACGCACGGGTAAGTGCCAGCGTACGGTCCAGGAGTAGGCAACGGCGTAGGATAATGTGTTGGGCTGGTGGTGGATTTGCGTTCCGGGCTAGGGTTAGGGTTAGGGAACGGCAAGGCTTAGGGCACAGGTGAGGGTACAGCAACGCGGGAGGGTAAGGCTAAGTGCTGACGCACTTGTCAGTGCCAGCGTACGGGCCAGGAGTTGGCAACGGTGTAGGGTAGGGTGTAGGGCTGGACGTGGGTTTCCTTTCGGGGCTAGGGTTAGGGATAGTGAACGGCAAGGCTTAGGGCACAGGTGAGGGTACGGAAACGTGGGAGGGCCAGGCTACGTGCTGACGCACGGGTCATTGCCAGCGTACGGGCCAGGAGTAGGGTACGGCGTAAGGGTAATGTGTAGGGCTGGTGGTGGGTTTCCATTCCGGGTTATGGTTAGGGTTAGGGAACGGCAAGGCTTAGGGCACAGGTGAGGGTACGGAAACGTGGGAGGGTCAGGCTACGTGCTGACGCACGGGTCAGTGTCAGCGTACGGGCCAGGAGTAGGCAACGGCGTAGGATAATGTGTAGGGCTGGTGGTGGATTTGCGTTCCGGGCTAGGGTTAGGGTTAGGGAACGGCAAGGCTTAGGGTACAGGTGAGGGTAAGGAAACGCGGCAGGGTAAGGCTACGTGCTGATGCACGGGTCAGTGCCAGCGTACGGGACAGGAGTACGCAACGGCATAGGGTAAGCTGTAGGGCTGGTGGTGGGTTTGCGTTCCGGGCTATGGTTAGGGTTAGGGAACGGCAAGTCTTAGGGCAGAGGTGAGGGTTCGGAAACGTGGGAGGGTCAGGCTACGTGCTGACGCATGGGACAGTGCCAGCGTACGGGCCAGGAGTAGGGTACGGCGTAGGGTTAGGTGTAGGGCTAGTAGTGGGTTTGGGTTCCAGGCTAGGGTAAGGGTTAGGGAACGGCAAGGCTTAGGGCTCCGGTGAGGGTACGGAAACGTGGGAGGCTCAGGCTACGTGCTGACGCATGGGTCAGTGCCAGCATACGGGCCAGGAGTAGGGTACGGCGTAAGGTAAGGTGTACGGCTGGTGGTGGGTTTGCGTTCTGGGCTAGGGTTAGGGTTAGGTAACAGCAAGGCTTAGGGCACAGGTGAGGGTACGGAAACGTGGGAGGCTCAGGCTACGTGCTGACGCATGGGTCAGTGCCAGCGTACGGGCCAGGAGTAGGGTACGGCGTAAGGTAAGGTGTACGGCTGGTGGTGGGTTTGCGTTCGGGGCTAGGGTTAGGGTTAGGGAACGGCAAGGCTTAGGGCACAGGTGAGGGTACCGAAACTTGGGAGGGTCAGGCTACGTGCTGACGCATGGGTCAGTGCCAGCGTACGGGCCAGGAGTAGGGTATGGCGTAAGGTAAGGTGTACGGCTGGTGGTGGATTTGCGTTCTGGGCTAGGGTTAGGGTTAGGGAATGGCAAGGCTTAGGGCACAGGTGAGGGTACGGAAACGCGGGAGGGTAAGGCTACGTGCTGACACACGGGTCAGTGCCAGCGTACGGGCCAGGAGTAGGCAACGGCGTAGCGTAAGGTGTAGGGCTGGTGGTGTGTTTGCCTTCCGGGCTAGGGTTAGGGTTAGGGAATGGCAAGGCTTAGGGCACAGGTGAGGGTACGGAAACGTGGGAGGGTCAGGCTACGTGCTGACGCACGGGTCAGTGCCAGCGTACGGGCCAGGAGTAGGGTAAGGCGTAGGGTTAGGTGTAGGCCTAGTGGTGGGTTTGCGTTCCGGGCTAGGGTTAGGGTTAGGGAACGGCAAGGCTTAGGGCACAGGTGAGGGCACGGATACGCGGGAGGGTAAGGCTACGTGCTGACGCATGGGTCTGTGCCAGCGTATGGGCCAGGAGTAGGCAACAGCGTAGGGTAAGGTGTAGGGCTGGTGGTGGGTTTCCGTACTGGGTTAGGGTTAGGGTTAAGGAACGGCAAGGCTTAGGGCACAAGTGAGGGTACGGAAACGTGGGAGGGCCAGGCTATGTGCTGACGCACGGGTCAGTGCCCGCGTACGGGCCAGGAGTAGGGTACGGTGTAAGGTAAGGTGTAGGGCTTGTGGTCGGTTTGCGTTCCGGGCTAGGGTTAGGGTTAAGGAACGGCAAGGCTTAGGGCACAGTGACGGAACGGAAACGTGGGAGGGTCAGGCTACGTGCTGATGCACGGGTCATTGCCAGCGTACGGGCCAGGAGTAGGCAACGGCGTAGGGTATGGTGTAGGGCTGGTGGTGGATTTGCGTTCCGGGCTAGGGTTAGGGTTAGGGAACGGCAAGGCTTAGGGCACAGGTGAGGGTACGGAAACTTGGGAGGGTCAGGCTACGTCCTGACGCACTGCTCATTGCCAGCATACGGGCCAAGAGTAGGCAACGGCGTAGGGTATGGTGTAGGGCTGGTGGTGGGTTTGCGTTCCGGGCTAGGTTTAGGGTTAGGGAACGGCAAGGCTTAGGGAACAGGTGAGGGTACGGAAACGTGGGAGGGTCAGGTTACGTGCTGACGCACGGGTCAGTGCCAGCGTACGGGCCACGAGTAGGGTACGGCGTAAGGTAAGGTGTAGGGCTGGTGGTTGGTTTCCGTTTCAGGCTAGGGTTAGGGTTAGGGAACGGCAAGGCTTAGGGCACAGGTGAGGGTACGGAAACGTGGGAGGGTCAGGCTACGTGCTGACGCACGGGTAAGTGCCAGCGTACGGTCCAGTAGTAGGCAACGGCGTAGGATAATGTGTAGAGCTGGTGGTGGATTTGCGTTCCGGGCTAGGGTTAGGGTTAGGGAACGGCAAGGCTTAGGGCACAGGTGAGGGTACGGAAACGCGGGAGGGTAAGGCTACGTGCTGACGCACGGGTCAGTGCCAGCGTACGGGCCAGGAGTTGGCAACGGCGTAGGGTAAGGTGTAGGGCTGGTGGTGGGTTTCCATTCCGGGTTAGGGTTAGGGTTAGGGAACGACAAGGCTTAGGGCACAGGTGAGGGTACGGAAACGTGGGAGGGTCAGGCTACGTGCTGACGCACGGGTCAGTGTCAGCGTATGGGACAGGAGTAGGCAACGGCTTAGGATAATGTGTAGGGCTGGTGGTGGATTTGCGTTCCGGGCTAGGGTTAGGCTTAGGGATCGGCAAGGCTTAGGGCACAGGTGAGGGTATGGAAACATGGGAGGGTCAGGCTACGTGCTGAAGCACGGGTCAGTGCCAGCGTACGGGCCAGGAGTAGGCAACGGCGTAGGGCAAGGTGTAGGGCTGGTGGTGGGTTTCCGTTCCGGGCTAGGGTTAGGGTTAGGGAACGGCAAGGCTTAGGGCACAGGTGAGGGTATGGAAACGTGGGAGTGCCAGGCTACGTTCTGACGCACGTGTCAGTGCCAGCGTACGGGCCAGGAGTAGGGTACGGTGTAAGGTAAGGTGTACGGTTTCTGGTGGGTTTCTGTTCCGGGCTAGGGTTAGGGTTAGGGAATGGCAAGGCTTAGGGCACAGGTGAGGGTACGGAAACGTGGGAGGGTCAGGCTACGTGCTGACGCACAGGTCAGTGCCAGCGTACGGTCCAGGAGTAGGCAACGGCGTAGGATAATGTGTAGGGTTGGTGGTGGATTTGCGTTTTGGGCTAGGGTTAGGGTTAGGGAACGGCAAGGCTTAGGGCACAGGTGAGGGTACGGAAACGCGGGAGGGTAAGGGTACGTGCTGACGCACGGGTCAGTGCCAGCGTACGGGCCAGGAGTTGGCAACGGCGTAGGGTAAGGTGTAGGGCTGGTGGTGGGTTTCCGTTCGGGGCTAGAGTTAGGGATAGGGAACGGCAAGGCTTAGGGCACAGGTGAGGGTACGGAAACTTGGGAGGGCCAGGCTACGTGCTGACGCACGGGTCAGTGCCAGCGTACGTGCCAGGAGTAGGGTACGGCGTAAGGTAATGTGTAGGGCTGGTGGTGGGTTTCCATTCCGGGTTAGGGTTAGGGTTAGCGAACGGCAAGGCTTCGGGTACAGGTGAGGGTACGGTAACGCGGCAGGGTAAGGCTACGTGCTGATGCATGGGACAGTGCCAGCATACGGGCCAGGAGTAGGGTACGGCGTAGGGTTAGGTTTAGGGCTAGTAGTGGGTTTGGGTTCCGGGCTAGGGTAAGGGTTAGGGAACGGCAAGGCTTAGGGCTCAGGTGAGGGTACGGAAACGTGGGAGGCTCAGGCTACGTGCTGACGCATGGGTCAGTGCCAGCGTACGGGCCAGGAGTAGGGTACGGCGTAAGGTAAGGTGTACAGCTGGTGGTGGGTTTGCCTTCTGGGCTAGGGTTAGGGTTAGGGAACAGCAAGGCTTAGGGCACAGGTGAGGGTACGGAAACGTGGGAGGCTGACTCTACGTGCTGACGCACGGGTCAGTGCCAGCGTACGGGCAAGGAGTAGGGTATGGCGTAAGGTAATGTATAGGGCTGGTGATGGGTTTCCGTTCCGGGCTAGGGTTAGGGTTAGGGAACGGCAAGGCATAGTGCACAGGTGAGGGTACGGAAACGTGGGAGGGTCAGGCTACGTGCTGACCCACGGGTCAGTGCCAGCGTACGGGCCAGGAGTAGGCAACGGCATAGGGTAAGGTGTAGGGCTTGTGGTGGGTTTGCGTTCCGGGCTAGGGTTAGGGTTAGGGAACGGCAAGGCTTAGGGAACAGGTGAGGGTACGGAAACGTGGGAGGGTCAGGCTACGTGCTGACGCACGGGTCATTGCCAGCGTACGGGCCAGGAGTAGGCAACGGCTTAGGTTATGGTGTAGGGCTGGTGGTGGGTTTGCGTTCCGGGCTAGGGTTAGTGTTAGGGAATGGCAAGGCTTAGGGCACAGGTGAGGGTACGGAAATGTGGGAGGGTCAGGCTACGTGCTGAAGCACGGGTCAGTGCCAGCGTACGGGCCAGGAGTAGGCAACGGCGTAGGGTAAGGTGTAGGGCTGGTGGTGGGTTTCCGTTCCGGGCTAGGGTTAGGGTTAGGGAACGGCAAGGCTTAGGGCACAGGTGAGGGTACGGAAACGTGGGAGGGTCAGGCTACGTGCTGACGCACGGGTCAGTGCCAGCGTACGGGCCAGGAGTAGGGTACGGTGTAAGGTAAGGTGTATGGCTTCTGGTGGGTTTCTGTTCCGGGCTAGGGTTAGGGTTAGGGAACGGCAAGGCTTAGGACACAGGTGATGGTACGGAAACGTGGGAGGGTCAGGCTACGTGCTGACGCACGGGTCAGTGCCAGCGTACGGGCCAGGAGTAGGCAATGGCATAGGGTAAGGTGTAGGGCTGGTGGTGGGTTTCCATTCTGGGCTAGGGTTAGGGTTAGGGAACGGCAAGGCTTAGGGCACAGGTGAGGGTACGGAAACGTGGGAGGGTCAGGCTACGTGCTGAAGCACGGGTCAGTGCCAGCGTACGGGCCAGGAGTAGGCAACGGCGTAGGGTAAGGTGTAGGGCTGGTGGTGGGTTTCCGTTCTGGGCTAGGGTTAGGGTTAGGGAACGGCAAGGCTTAGGGCACAGGTGAGGCTACGGAAACGTGGGAGGGCCAGGCTACGTTCTGACGCACGGGTCAGTGCCTGCGTACGGGCCAGGAGTAGGGTACGGTGTACGGTAAGGTGTACGGCTTCTGGTGGGTTTCTGTTCTGGGCTAGGGTTAGGGTTAGGGAACGGCAAGGCTTAGGACACAGGTGAGGGTACGGAAACGTGGGAGGGTCAGGTTACGTGCTGACGCACGGGTCAGTGCCAGCGTACGGGCCAGGAGTAGGGTACGGTGTAAGGTAAGGTGTAGGGCTGGTGGTTGGTTTCCGTTCCAGGCTAGGGTTAGGGTCAGGGAACGGCAAGGCTTAGGGCACAGGTGAGGGTACGGAAACGTGGGAGCGTCAGGCTACGTGCTGACGCACGGGTAAGTGCCAGCGTACGGTCCAGGAGTAGGCAACGGCGTAGGATAATGTGTTGGGCTGGTGGTGGATTTGCGTTCCGGGCTAGGGTTAGGGTTAGGGAACGGCAAGGCTTAGGGCACAGGTGAGGGTACAGCAACGCGGGAGGGTAAGGCTAAGTGCTGACGCACTTGTCAGTGCCAGCGTACGGGCCAGGAGTTGGCAACGGTGTAGGGTAGGGTGTAGGGCTGGACGTGGGTTTCCTTTCGGGGCTAGGGTTAGGGATAGTGAACGGCAAGGCTTAGGGCACAGGTGAGGGTACGGAAACGTGGGAGGGCCAGGCTACGTGCTGACGCACGGGTCATTGCCAGCGTACGGGCCAGGAGTAGGGTACGGCGTAAGGGTAATGTGTAGGGCTGGTGGTGGGTTTCCATTCCGGGTTATGGTTAGGGTTAGGGAACGGCAAGGCTTAGGGCACAGGTGAGGGTACGGAAACGTGGGAGGGTCAGGCTACGTGCTGACGCACGGGTCAGTGTCAGCGTACGGGCCAGGAGTAGGCAACGGCGTAGGATAATGTGTAGGGCTGGTGGTGGATTTGCGTTCCGGGCTAGGGTTAGGGTTAGGGAACGGCAAGGCTTAGGGTACAGGTGAGGGTAAGGAAACGCGGCAGGGTAAGGCTACGTGCTGATGCACGGGTCAGTGCCAGCGTACGGGACAGGAGTACGCAACGGCATAGGGTAAGCTGTAGGGCTGGTGGTGGGTTTGCGTTCCGGGCTATGGTTAGGGTTAGGGAACGGCAAGTCTTAGGGCAGAGGTGAGGGTTCGGAAACGTGGGAGGGTCAGGCTACGTGCTGACGCATGGGACAGTGCCAGCGTACGGGCCAGGAGTAGGGTACGGCGTAGGGTTAGGTGTAGGGCTAGTAGTGGGTTTGGGTTCCAGGCTAGGGTAAGGGTTAGGGAACGGCAAGGCTTAGGGCTCCGGTGAGGGTACGGAAACGTGGGAGGCTCAGGCTACGTGCTGACGCATGGGTCAGTGCCAGCATACGGGCCAGGAGTAGGGTACGGCGTAAGGTAAGGTGTACGGCTGGTGGTGGGTTTGCGTTCTGGGCTAGGGTTAGGGTTAGGGAACAGCAAGGCTTAGGGCACAGGTGAGGGTACGGAAACGTGGGAGGCTCAGGCTACGTGCTGACGCATGGGTCAGTGCCAGCGTACGGGCCAGGAGTAGGGTACGGCGTAAGGTAAGGTGTACGGCTGGTGGTGGGTTTGCGTTCTGGGCTAGGGTTAGGGTTAGGGAATGGCAAGGCTTAGGGCACAGGTGAGGGTACGGAAACGTGGGAGGGTCAGGCTACGTGCTGACGCACGGGTCAGTGCCAGCGTATGGGCCAGGAGTAGGGTAAGGCGTAGGGTTAGGTGTAGGCCTAGTGGTGGGTTTGCGTTCCGGGCTAGGGTTAGGGTTAGGGAACGGCAAGGCTTAGGGCACAGGTGAGGGCACGGATACGCGGGAGGGTAAGGCTACGTGCTGACGCATGGGTCTGTGCCAGCGTATGGGCCAGGAGTAGGCAACGGCGTAGGGTAAGGTGTAGGGCTGGTGGTGGGTTTCTGTTCCGGGCTAGGGTTAGGGTTAGAGAACGGCAAGTCTTAGGGCACAGGTGAGGGTACGGAAACGTGGGAGGGTCAGGCTACGTGGTGACGCACAGGTCAGTGCCAGCGTACGGGCTAGGAGTAGGGTACGGCGTAAGGTAAGGTGTAGGGCTGGTGGTGGGTTTGCGTTCGGGGCTAGGGTTAGGGTTAGGGAACGGCAAGGCTTAGGGCACAGGTGAGGGTACCGAAACTTGGGAGGGTCAGGCTACGTGCTGACGCATGGGTCAGTGCCAGCGTACGGGCCAGGAGTAGGGTATGGCGTAAGGTAAGGTGTACGGCTGGTGGTGGATTTGCGTTCTGGGCTAGGGTTAGGGTTAGGGAATGGCAAGGCTTAGGGCACAGGTGAGGGTACGGAAACGCGGGAGGGTAAGGCTACGTGCTGACACACGGGTCAGTGCCAGCGTACGGGCCAGGAGTAGGCAACGGCGTAGGGTAAGGTGTAGGGCTGGTGGTGTGTTTGCCTTCCGGGCTAGGGTTAGGGTTAGGGAATGGCAAGGCTTAGGGCACAGGTGAGGGTACGGAAACGTGGGAGGGTCAGGCTACGTGCTGACGCACGGGTCAGTGCCAGCGTACGGGCCAGGAGTAGGGTAAGGCGTAGGGTTAGGTGTAGGCCTAGTGGTGGGTTTGCGTTCCGGGCTAGGGTTAGGGTTAGGGAACGGCAAGGATTAGGGCACAGGTGAGGGCACGGATACGCGGGAGGGTAAGGCTACGTGCTGACGCATGGGTCTGTGCCAGCGTATGGGCCAGGAGTAGGCAACGGCGTAGGGTAAGGTGTAGGGCTGGTGGTGGGTTTCCGTACTGGGTTAGGGTTAGGGTTAAGGAACGGCAAGGCTTAGGGCACAAGTGAGGGTACGGAAACGTGGGAGGGCCAGGCTATGTGCTGACGCACGGGTCAGTGCCAGCGTACGGGCCAGGAGTAGGGTACGGTGTAAGGTAAGGTGTAGGGCTTGTGGTCGGTTTGCGTTCCGGGCTAGGGTTAGGGTTAAGGAACGGCAAGGCTTAGGGCACAGTGACGGAACGGAAACGTGGGAGGGTCAGGCTACGTGCTGATGCACGGGTCATTGCCAGCGTACGGGCCAGGAGTAGGCAACGGCGTAGGGTATGGTGTAGGGCTGGTGGTGGATTTGCGTTCCGGGCTAGGGTTAGGGTTAGGGAACGGCAAGGCTTAGGGCACAGGTGAGGGTACGGAAACGTGGGAGGGTCAGGCTACGTCCTGACGCACTGCTCATTGCCAGCATACGGGCCAAGAGTAGGCAACGGCGTAGGGTATGGTGTAGGGCTGGTGGTGGGTTTGCGTTCCGGGCTAGGTTTAGGGTTAGGGAACGGCAAGGCTTAGGGAACAGGTGAGGGTACGGAAACGTGGGAGGGTCAGGTTACGTGCTGACGCACGGGTCAGTGCCAGCGTACGGGCCACGAGTAGGGTACGGCGTAAGGTAAGGTTTAGGGCTGGTGGTTGGTTTCCGTTTCAGGCTAGGGTTAGGGTTAGGGAACGGCAAGGCTTAGGGCACAGGTGAGGGTACGGAAACGTGGGAGGGTCAGGCTACGTGCTGACGCATGGGTAAGTGCCAGCGTACGGTCCAGTAGTAGGCAACGGCGTAGGATAATGTGTAGAGCTGGTGGTGGATTTGCGTTCCGGGCTAGGGTTAGGGTTAGGGAACGGCAAGGCTTAGGGCACAGGTGAGGGTACGGAAACGCGGGAGGGTAAGGCTACGTGCTGACGCACGGGTCAGTGCCAGCGTACGGGCCAGGAGTTGGCAACGGCGTAGGGTAAGGTGTAGGGCTGGTGGTGGGTTTCCATTCCGGGTTAGGGTTAGGGTTAGGGAACGACAAGGCTTAGGGCACAGGTGACGGTACGGAAACGTGGGAGGGTCAGGCTACGTGCTGACGCACGGGTCAGTGTCAGCGTATGGGACAGGAGTAGGCAACGGCTTAGGATAATGTGTAGGGCTGGTGGTGGATTTGCGTTCCGGGCTAGGGTTAGGCTTAGGGATCGGCAAGGCTTAGGGCACAGGTGAGGGTACGGAAACATGGGAGGGTCAGGCTACGTGCTGAAGCATGGGTCAGTGCCAGCGTACGGGCCAGGAGTAGGCAACGACGTAGGGCAAGGTGTAGGGCTGGTGGTGGGTTTCCGTTCCGGGCTAGGGTTAGGGTTAGGGAACGGCAAGGCTTAGGGCACAGGTGAGGGTATGGAAACGTGGGAGGGCCAGGCTACGTTCTGACGCACGTGTCAGTGCCAGCGTACGGGCCAGGAGTAGGGTACGGTGTAAGGTAAGGTGTACGGTTTCTGGTGGGTTTCTGTTCCGGGCTAGGGTTAGGGTTAGGGAATGGCAAGGCTTAGGGCACAGGTGAGGGTACGGAAACGTGGGAGGGTCAGGCTACGTGCTGACGCACGGGTCAGTGCCAGCGTACGGTCCAGGAGTAGGCAACGGCGTAGGATAATGTGTAGGGTTGGTGGTGGATTTGCGTTTTGGGCTAGGGTTAGGGTTAGGGAACGGCAAGGCTTAGGGCACAGGTGAGGGTACGGAAACGCGGGAGGGTAAGGGTACGTGCTGACGCACGGGTCAGTGCCAGCGTACGGGCCAGGAGTTGGCAACGGCGTAGGGTAAGGTGTAGGGCTGGTGGTGGGTTTCCGTTCGGGGCTAGAGTTAGGGATAGGGAACGGCAAGGCTTAGGGCACAGGTGAGGGTACGGAAACTTGGGAGGGCCAGGCTACGTGCTGACGCACGGGTCAGTGCCAGCGTACGTGCCAGGAGTAGGGTACGGCGTAAGGTAATGTGTAGGGCTGGTGGTGGGTTTCCATTCCGGGTTAGGGTTAGGGTTAGCGAACGGCAAGGCTTCGGGTACAGGTGAGGGTACGGAAACGCGGCAGGGTAAGGCTACGTGCTGATGCATGGGACAGTGCCAGCATACGGGCCAGGAGTAGGGTACGGCGTAGGGTTAGGTTTAGGGCTAGTAGTGGGTTTGGGTTCCGGGCTAGGGTAAGGGTTAGGGAACGGCAAGGCTTAGGGCTCAGGTGAGGGTACGGAAACGTGGGAGGCTCAGGCTACGTGCTGACGCATGGGTCAGTGCCAGCGTACGGGCCAGGAGTAGGGTACGGCGTAAGGTAAGGTGTACAGCTGGTGGTGGGTTTGCCTTCTGGGCTAGGGTTAGGGTTAGGGAACAGCAAGGCTTAGGGCACAGGTGAGGGTACGGAATCGTGGGAGGCTGACTCTACGTGCTGACGCACGGGTCAGTGCCAGCGTACGGGCAAGGAGTAGGGTATGGCGTAAGGTAATGTATAGGGCTGGTGATGGGTTTCCGTTCCGGGCTAGGGTTAGGGTTAGGGAACGGCAAGGCATAGTGCACAGGTGAGGGTACGGAAACGTGGGAGGGTCAGGCTACGTGCTGACCCACGGGTCAGTGCCAGCGTACGGGCCAGGAGTAGGCAACGGCATAGGGTAAGGTGTAGGGCTTGTGGTGGGTTTGCGTTCCGGGCTAGGGTTAGGGTTAGGGAACGGCAAGGCTTAGGGAACAGGTGAGGGTACGGAAACGTGGGAGGGTCAGGCTACGTGCTGACGCACGGGTCATTGCCAGCGTACGGGCCAGGAGTAGGCAACGGCTTAGGTTATGGTGTAGGGCTGGTGGTGGGTTTGCGTTCCGGGCTAGGGTTAGGGTTAGGGAATGGCAAGGCTTAGGGCACAGGTGAGGGTACGGAAATGTGGGAGGGTCAGGCTACGTGCTGAAGCACGGGTCAGTGCCAGCGTACGGGCCAGGAGTAGGCAACGGCGTAGGGTAAGGTGTAGGGCTGGTGGTGGGTTTCCGTTCCGGGCTAGGGTTAGGGTTAGGGAACGGCAAGGCTTAGGGCACAGGTGAGGGTACGGAAACGTGGGAGGGTCAGGCTACGTGCTGACGCACGGGTCAGTGCCAGCGTACGGGCCAGGAGTAGGGTACGGTGTAAGGTAAGGTGTATGGCTTCTGGTGGGTTTCTGTTCCGGGCTAGGGTTAGGGTTAGGGAACGGCAAGGCTTAGGACACAGGTGATGGTACGGAAACGTGGGAGGGTCAGGCTACGTGCTGACGCACGGGTCAGTGCCAGCGTACGGGCCAGGAGTAGGCAATGGCATAGGGTAAGGTGTAGGGCTGGTGGTGGGTTTCCATTCTGGGCTAGGGTTAGGGTTAGGGAACGGCAAGGCTTAGGGCACAGGTGAGGGTACGGAAACGTGGGAGGGTCAGGCTACGTGCTGAAGCACGGGTCAGTGCCAGCGTACGGGCCAGGAGTAGGCAACGGCGTAGGGTAAGGTGTAGGGCTGGTGGTGGGTTTCCGTTCTGGGCTAGGGTTAGGGTTAGGGAACGGCAAGGCTTAGGGCACAGGTGAGGCTACGGAAACGTGGGAGGGCCAGGCTACGTTCTGACGCACGGGTCAGTGCCTGCGTACGGGCCAGGAGTAGGGTACGGTGTACGGTAAGGTGTACGGCTTCTGGTGGGTTTCTGTTCTGGGCTAGGGTTAGGGTTAGGGAACGGCAAGGCTTAGGACACAGGTGAGGGTACGGAAACGTGGGAGGGTCAGGTTACGTGCTGACGCACGGGTCAGTGCCAGCGTACGGGCCAGGAGTAGGGTACGGTGTAAGGTAAGGTGTAGGGCTGGTGGTTGGTTTCCGTTCCAGGCTAGGGTTAGGGTCAGGGAACGGCAAGGCTTAGGGCACAGGTGAGGGTACGGAAACGTGGGAGGGTCAGGCTACGTGCTGACGCACGGGTAAGTGCCAGCGTACGGTCCAGGAGTAGGCAACAGCGTAGGATAATGTGTAGGGCTGGTGGTGGGTTTCCGTACTGGGTTAGGGTTAGGGTTAGGGAACGGCAAGGCTTAGGGCACAGGTGAGGGTACGGAAACGTGGGAGGGCCAGGCTATGTGCTGACGCACGGGTCAGTGCCAGCGTACGGGCCAGGAGTAGGGTACGGTGTAAGGTAAGGTGTAGGGCTGGTGGTGGGTTTGCGTTCCGGGCTAGGGTTAGAGTTAGGGAACGGAAAGGCTTAGGGCACAGGTGAGGGTACGGAAACGCGGGAGGGTATGGCTATGTGCTGACGCACGGGTCAGTGCCATCGTACGGGCCAGGAGTAGGCAACGGCGTAGGATAAAGTGTAGGGCTGGTGGTGGATTTGCGTTCCGGGCTAGGGTTAGGGTTAGGGAACGGCAAGGCTTAGGGCTCAGGTGAGGGTACAGAAACGCGGGAGGGTAAGGCTACGTGCTGATGCACGGGTCAGTGCCAGCGTACAGACCAGGAGTAGGCAACGGCGTAGGGTAAGGTGTAGGGCTGGTGGTGGGTTTCCGTTCCGGGCTAGGGTTAGGGTTAGGGAACGGCAAGGCTTATGGCACAGGTGAGGGTACGGAAACGCGGGAGGGTAAGGCTACGTGGTAACGCACAGGTCAGTGCTAGCGTACGGGCCAGGAGTAGCCAACGGCATAGGGTAAGGTGTAGGGCTGGGGGTGGGTTTCCGTACGGGGCTAGTGTTAGGGTTAGGGAACGGCAAGGCTTAGGGCTCAGGTGAGGGTACTGAAACGTGGGAGGGTCAGGCTACGTGGTGACGCACAGGTCAGTGCCAGCGTACGGGCCAGGAGTAGGGTACGGCGTAAGGTAAGGTGTACGGCTGGTGGTGGGATTGCGTTCCGGGCTAGGGTTAGGTTTAGGGAACGGCAAGGCTTAGGGCCCAGGTGAGGGTACGGAAACGTGGGAGGGTCAGGCTACGTGCTGACGCACGGGTCAGTGCCAGCGTACGGGCAAGGATTAGGGTACGGCGTAGGGTTAGGTGTAGGGCTGGTGGTGGGTTTGCGTTCCGGGCTAGGGTTAGGGTTAGGGAACGGCAAGGCGTAGGGCACAGGTGAGGGTACCGAAACTTGGGAGGGTCAGGCTACGTGCTGACGCATGGGTCAGTGCAAGCATACGGGCCAGGAGTAGGGTACGGCGTAAGGTAAGGTGTACGGCTGGTGGTGGATTTGCGTTCCGGGCTAGGGTTAGGGTTAGGGAATGGCAAGGCTTAGGGCACAGGTGAGGGTACGGAAACGCGGGAGGGTAAGGCTACGTGCTGACGCACGGGTCACTGCTACCGTACGGGCCAGGAGTAGGCAACGGCGTAGGGTAAGGTGTAGGGCTGGTGGTGGGTTTGCGTTCCGGGCTAGGGTTAGGGTAAGGGAATGGCAAGGCTTAGGGCACAGGTGAGGGTACCGAAACTTGGGAGGGTCAGGCCACGTGATGACGCACGGGTCAGTGCCAGCATACGGGCCAGGAGTAGCGTATGGCGTAAGGTAATGTGTAGGGCTCGTGGTGGGTTTCCTTTCCGGGCTAGGGTTAGGGTTAGGGAACGGCAAGGCTTAGGGCAGAGGTGAGGGTATGGAAACGTGGGAGGGTTAGGCTACGTGCTGAAGCACGGGTCAGTGCCAGCGTACGGGCCAGGAGTAGGCAACGGCGTAGGGTAAGGTGTAGGGCGGCTGGTGGGTTTCCATTCCGGGCTAGGGATAGGGTTAGGGAACGGCAGGGCTTAGGGCACAGGTGAGGGTACGGAAACGTGGGAGGGTCAGGCTACGTGCTGACGCATGGGTCAGGGCCAGCGTACGGGCCTGAAGTAGGGTACGGTGTAAGGTAAGGTGTACGGCTGGTGGTGGGTTTGCGTTCCGGGCAAGGGTTAGGGTTAGGGAACGGCAAGGCTTAGGGCACAGGTGAGGGTACGGAAACGCGGGAGGGTAAGGCTACGTGCTGACGCACATGTTAGTGCTAGCGTACGGGCCAGGAGTAGGCAATGGCGTAGGGTAAGGTGTAGGGCTGGTGGTGGATTTGCATTCTGGGCTAGAGTTAGGGTTAGGGAAAGGCAAGGCTTAGGGCACAGGTGAGGGTAGGGAAACGTGTGAGGGTCAGGCTACGTGCTGACGCACGGGTCAGTGCCAGCGTATGGGCTAAGAGTAGGGTACGGCGTAAGGTAAGGTGTAGGGCTGGTGGTGGGTTTCTGTTCCGGGCTAGGGTTAGGGTTAGAGAACGGCAAGTCTTAGGGCACAGGTGAGGGTACGGAAACGTGGGAGGGTCAGGCTACGTGGTGACGCACCGGTCAGTGCCAGCGTACGGGCCAGGATTAGGGTACGGCGTAAGGTAAGGTGTAGGGCTGGTGGTGGGTTTGCGTTCGGGGCTAGGGTTAGGGTTAGGGAACGGCAAGGCTTAGGGCACAGGTGAGGGTACTGAAACTTGGGAGGGTCAGGCTACGTGCTGACGCATGGGTCAGTGCCAGCGTACGGGCCAGGAGTAGGGTATGGCGTAAGGTAAGGTGTACGGCTGGTGGTGGATTTGCGTTCTGGGCTAGGGTTAGGGTTAGGGAATGGCAAGGCTTAGGGCACAGGTGAGGGTACGGAAACGCGGGAGGGTAAGGCTACGTGCTGACACACGGGTCAGTGCCAGCGTACGGGCCAGGAGTAGGCAACGGCGTAGCGTAAGGTGTAGGGCTGGTGGTGTGTTTGCCTTCCGGGCTAGGGTTAGGGTTAGGGAATGGCAAGGCTTAGGGCACAGGTGAGGGTACGGAAACGTGGGAGGGTCAGGCTACGTGCTGACGCACGGGTAAGTGCCAGCGTACGGGCCAGGAGTAGGGTAAGGCGTAGGGTTAGGTGTAGGCCTAGTGGTGGGTTTGCGTTCCGGGCTAGGGTTAGGGTTAGGGAACGGCAAGGCTTAGGGCACAGGTGAGGGCACGGATACGCGGGAGGGTAAGGCTACGTGCTGACGCATGGGTCTGTGCCAGCGTATGGGCCAGGAGTAGGCAATAGCGTAGGGTAAGGTGTAGGGCTGGTGGTGGGTTTCCGTACTGGGTTAGGGTTAGGGTTAAGGAACGGCAAGGCTTAGGGCACAAGTGAGGGTACGGAAACGTGGGAGGGCCAGGCTATGTGCTGACGCACGGGTCAGTGCCCGCGTACGGGCCAGGAGTAGGGTACGGTGTAAGGTAAGGTGTAGGGCTTGTGGTCGGTTTGCGTTCCGGGCTAGGGTTAGGGTTAAGGAACGGCAAGGGTTAGGGCACAGTGATGGAACGGAAACGTGGGAGGGTCAGGCTACGTGCTGATGCACGGGTCATTGCCAGCGTACGGGCCAGGAGTAGGCAACGGCGTAGGGTATGGTGTAGGGCTGGTGGTGGATTTGCGTTCCGGGCTAGGGTTAGGGTTAGGGAACGGCAAGGCTTAGGGCACAGGTGAGGGTACGGAAACGTGGGAGGGTCAGGCTACGTCCTGACGCACTGCTCATTGCCAGCATACGGGCCAAGAGTAGGCAACGGCGTAGGGTATGGTGTAGGGCTGGTGGTGGGTTTGCGTTCCGGGCTAGGTTTAGGGTTAGGGAACGGCAAGGCTTAGGGAACAGGTGAGGGTACGGAAACGTGGGAGGGTCAGGTTACGTGCTGACGCACGGGTCAGTGCCAGCGTACGGGCCACGAGTAGGGTACGGCGTAAGGTAAGGTGTAGGGCTGGTGGTTGGTTTCCGTTTCAGGCTAGGGTTAGGGTTAGGGAACGGCAAGGCTTAGGGCACAGGTGAGGGTACGGAAACGTGGGAGGGTCAGGCTACGTGCTGACGCACGGGTCAGTGCCAGCGTACGGTCCAGTAGTAGGCAACGGCGTAGGATAATGTGTAGGGCTGGTGGTGGATTTGCGTTCCGGGCTAGGGTTAGGGTTAGGGAACGGCAAGGCTTAGGGCACAGGTGAGGGTACGGAAACGCGGGAGGGTAAGGCTACGTGCTGACGCACGGGTCAGTGCCAGCGTACGGGCCAGGAGTTGGCAACGGCGTAGGGTAAGGTGTAGGGTTGGTGGTGGGTTTCCATACCGGGTTAGGGTTAGGGTTAGGGAACGACAAGGCTTAGGGCACAGGTGAGGGTACGGAAACGTGGGAGGGTCAGGCTACGTGCTGACGCACGGGTCAGTGTCAGCGTATGGGACAGGAGTAGGCAACGGCTTAGGATAATGTGTAGGGCTGGTGGTGGATTTGCGTTCCGGGCTAGGGTTAGGCTTAGGGATCGGCAAGGCTTAGGGCACAGGTGAGGGTACGGAAACATGGGAGGGTCAGGCTACGTGCTGAAGCACGGGTCAGTGCCAGCGTACGGGCCAGGAGTAGGCAACGGCGTAGGGCAAGGTGTAGGGCTGGTGGTGGGTTTCCGTTCCGGGCTAGGGTTAGGGTTAGGGAACGGCAAGGCTTAGGGCACAGGTGAGGGTATGGAAACGTGGGAGGGCCAGGCTACGTTCTGACGCACGTGTCAGTGCCAGCGTACGGGCCAGGAGTAGGGTACGGTGTAAGGTAAGGTGTACGGTTTCTGGTGGGTTTCTGTTCCGGGCTAGGGTTAGGGTTAGGGAATGGCAAGGCTTAGGGCACAGGTGAGGGTACGGAAATGTGGGAGGGTCAGGCTACGTGCTGAAGCACGGGTCAGTGCCAGCGTACGGGCCAGGAGTAGGCAACGGCGTAGGGTAAGGTGTAGGGCTGGTGGTGGGTTTACGTTCCGGGCTAGGGTTAGGGTTAGGGAACGGCAAGGCTTAGGGCACAGGTGAGGGTACGGAAACGTGGGAGGGTCAGGCTACGTGCTGACGCACGGGTCAGTGCCAGCGTACGGGCCAGGAGTAGGGTACGGTGTAAGGTAAGGTGTATGGCTTCTGGTGGGTTTCTGTTCCGGGCTAGGGTTAGGGTTAGGGAACGGCAAGGCTTAGGACACAGGTGATGGTACGGAAACGTGGGAGGGTCAGGCTACGTGCTGACGCACGGGTCAGTGCCAGCGTACGGGCCAGGAGTAGGCAATGGCATAGGGTAAGGTGTAGGGCTGGTGGTGGGTTTCCATTCTGGGCTAGGGTTAGGGTTAGGGAACGGCAAGGCTTAGGGCACAGGTGAGGGTACGGAAACGTGGGAGGGTCAGGCTACGTGCTGAAGCACGGGTCAGTGCCAGCGTACGGGCCAGGAGTAGGCAACGGCGTAGGGTAAGGTGTAGGGCTGGTGGTGGGTTTCCGTTCTGGGCTAGGGTTAGGGTTAGGGAACGGCAAGGCTTAGGGCACAGGTGAGGCTACGGAAACGTGGGAGGGCCAGGCTACGTTCTGACGCACGGGTCAGTGCCTGCGTACGGGCCAGGAGTAGGGTACGGTGTACGGTAAGGTGTACGGCTTCTGGTGGGTTTCTGTTCTGGGCTAGGGTTAGGGTTAGGGAACGGCAAGGCTTAGGACACAGGTGAGGGTACGGAAACGTGGGAGGGTCAGGTTACGTGCTGACGCACGGGTCAGTGCCAGCGTACGGGCCAGGAGTAGGGTACGGTGTAAGGTAAGGTGTAGGGCTGGTGGTTGGTTTCCGTTCCAGGCTAGGGTTAGGGTCAGGGAACGGCAAGGCTTAGGGCACAGGTGAGGGTACGGAAACGTGGGAGGGTCAGGCTACGTGCTGACGCACGGGTAAGTGCCAGCGTACGGTCCAGGAGTAGGCAACAGCGTAGGATAATGTGTAGGGCTGGTGGTGGGTTTCCGTACTGGGTTAGGGTTAGGGTTAGGGAACGGCAAGGCTTAGGGCACAGGTGAGGGTACGGAAACGTGGGAGGGCCAGGCTATGTGCTGACGCACGGGTCAGTGCCAGCGTACGGGCCAGGAGTAGGGTACGGTGTAAGGTAAGGTGTAGGGCTGGTGGTGGGTTTGCGTTCCGGGCTAGGGTTAGAGTTAGGGAACGGAAAGGCTTAGGGCACAGGTGAGGGTACGGAAACGCGGGAGGGTATGGCTATGTGCTGACGCACGGGTCAGTGCCATCGTACGGGCCAGGAGTAGGCAACGGCGTAGGATAAAGTGTAGGGCTGGTGGTGGATTTGCGTTCCGGGCTAGGGTTAGGGTTAGGGAACGGCAAGGCTTAGGGCTCAGGTGAGGGTACAGAAACGCGGGAGGGTAAGGCTACGTGCTGATGCACGGGTCAGTGCCAGCGTACAGACCAGGAGTAGGCAACGGCGTAGGGTAAGGTGTAGGGCTGGTGGTGGGTTTCCGTTCCGGGCTAGGGTTAGGGTTAGGGAACGGCAAGGCTTATGGCACAGGTGAGGGTACGGAAACGCGGGAGGGTAAGGCTACGTGGTAACGCACAGGTCAGTGCTAGCGTACGGGCCAGGAGTAGCCAACGGCATAGGGTAAGGTGTAGGGCTGGGGGTGGGTTTCCGTACGGGGCTAGTGTTAGGGTTAGGGAACGGCAAGGCTTAGGGCTCAGGTGAGGGTACTGAAACGTGGGAGGGTCAGGCTACGTGGTGACGCACAGGTCAGTGCCAGCGTACGGGCCAGGAGTAGGGTACGGCGTAAGGTAAGGTGTACGGCTGGTGGTGGGATTGCGTTCCGGGCTAGGGTTAGGTTTAGGGAACGGCAAGGCTTAGGGCCCAGGTGAGGGTACGGAAACGTGGGAGGGTCAGGCTACGTGCTGACGCACGGGTCAGTGCCAGCGTACGGGCAAGGATTAGGGTACGGCGTAGGGTTAGGTGTAGGGCTGGTGGTGGGTTTGCGTTCCGGGCTAGGGTTAGGGTTAGGGAACGGCAAGGCGTAGGGCACAGGTGAGGGTACCGAAACTTGGGAGGGTCAGGCTACGTGCTGACGCATGGGTCAGTGCAAGCATACGGGCCAGGAGTAGGGTACGGCGTAAGGTAAGGTGTACGGCTGGTGGTGGATTTGCGTTCCGGGCTAGGGTTAGGGTTAGGGAATGGCAAGGCTTAGGGCACAGGTGAGGGTACGGAAACGCGGGAGGGTAAGGCTACGTGCTGACGCACGGGTCACTGCTACCGTACGGGCCAGGAGTAGGCAACGGCGTAGGGTAAGGTGTAGGGCTGGTGGTGGGTTTGCGTTCCGGGCTAGGGTTAGGGTAAGGGAATGGCAAGGCTTAGGGCACAGGTGAGGGTACCGAAACTTGGGAGGGTCAGGCCACGTGATGACGCACGGGTCAGTGCCAGCATACGGGCCAGGAGTAGCGTATGGCGTAAGGTAATGTGTAGGGCTCGTGGTGGGTTTCCTTTCCGGGCTAGGGTTAGGGTTAGGGAACGGCAAGGCTTAGGGCAGAGGTGAGGGTATGGAAACGTGGGAGGGTTAGGCTACGTGCTGAAGCACGGGTCAGTGCCAGCGTACGGGCCAGGAGTAGGCAACGGCGTAGGGTAAGGTGTAGGGCGGCTGGTGGGTTTCCATTCCGGGCTAGGGATAGGGTTAGGGAACGGCAGGGCTTAGGGCACAGGTGAGGGTACGGAAACGTGGGAGGGTCAGGCTACGTGCTGACGCATGGGTCAGGGCCAGCGTACGGGCCTGAAGTAGGGTACGGTGTAAGGTAAGGTGTACGGCTGGTGGTGGGTTTGCGTTCCGGGCAAGGGTTAGGGTTAGGGAACGGCAAGGCTTAGGGCACAGGTGAGGGTACGGAAACGCGGGAGGGTAAGGCTACGTGCTGACGCACATGTTAGTGCTAGCGTACGGGCCAGGAGTAGGCAATGGCGTAGGGTAAGGTGTAGGGCTGGTGGTGGATTTGCATTCTGGGCTAGAGTTAGGGTTAGGGAAAGGCAAGGCTTAGGGCACAGGTGAGGGTAGGGAAACGTGTGAGGGTCAGGCTACGTGCTGACGCACGGGTCAGTGCCAGCGTATGGGCTAAGAGTAGGGTACGGCGTAAGGTAAGGTGTAGGGCTGGTGGTGGGTTTCTGTTCCGGGCTAGGGTTAGGGTTAGAGAACGGCAAGTCTTAGGGCACAGGTGAGGGTACGGAAACGTGGGAGGGTCAGGCTACGTGGTGACGCACCGGTCAGTGCCAGCGTACGGGCCAGGAGTAGGGTACGGCGTAAGGTAAGGTGTAGGGCTGGTGGTGGGTTTGCGTTCGGGGCTAGGGTTAGGGTTAGGGAACGGCAAGGCTTAGGGCACAGGTGAGGGTACTGAAACTTGGGAGGGTCAGGCTACGTGCTGACGCATGGGTCAGTGCCAGCGTACGGGCCAGGAGTAGGGTATGGCGTAAGGTAAGGTGTACGGCTGGTGGTGGATTTGCGTTCTGGGCTAGGGTTAGGGTTAGGGAATGGCAAGGCTTAGGGCACAGGTGAGGGTACGGAAACGCGGGAGGGTAAGGCTACGTGCTGACACACGGGTCAGTGCCAGCGTACGGGCCAGGAGTAGGCAACGGCGTAGCGTAAGGTGTAGGGCTGGTGGTGTGTTTGCCTTCCGGGCTAGGGTTAGGGTTAGGGAATGGCAAGGCTTAGGGCACAGGTGAGGGTACGGAAACGTGGGAGGGTCAGGCTACGTGCTGACGCACGGGTAAGTGCCAGCGTACGGGCCAGGAGTAGGGTAAGGCGTAGGGTTAGGTGTAGGCCTAGTGGTGGGTTTGCGTTCCGGGCTAGGGTTAGGGTTAGGGAACGGCAAGGCTTAGGGCACAGGTGAGGGCACGGATACGCGGGAGGGTAAGGCTACGTGCTGACGCATGGGTCTGTGCCAGCGTATGGGCCAGGAGTAGGCAATAGCGTAGGGTAAGGTGTAGGGCTGGTGGTGGGTTTCCGTACTGGGTTAGGGTTAGGGTTAAGGAACGGCAAGGCTTAGGGCACAAGTGAGGGTACGGAAACGTGGGAGGGCCAGGCTATGTGCTGACGCACGGGTCAGTGCCCGCGTACGGGCCAGGAGTAGGGTACGGTGTAAGGTAAGGTGTAGGGCTTGTGGTCGGTTTGCGTTCCGGGCTAGGGTTAGGGTTAAGGAACGGCAAGGCTTAGGGCACAGTGATGGAACGGAAACGTGGGAGGGTCAGGCTACGTGCTGATGCACGGGTCATTGCCAGCGTACGGGCCAGGAGTAGGCAACGGCGTAGGGTATGGTGTAGGGCTGGTGGTGGATTTGCGTTCCGGGCTAGGGTTAGGGTTAGGGAACGGCAAGGCTTAGGGCACAGGTGAGGGTACGGAAACGTGGGAGGGTCAGGCTACGTCCTGACGCACTGCTCATTGCCAGCATACGGGCCAAGAGTAGGCAACGGCGTAGGGTATGGTGTAGGGCTGGTGGTGGGTTTGCGTTCCGGGCTAGGTTTAGGGTTAGGGAACGGCAAGGCTTAGGGAACAGGTGAGGGTACGGAAACGTGGGAGGGTCAGGTTACGTGCTGACGCACGGGTCAGTGCCAGCGTACGGGCCACGAGTAGGGTACGGCGTAAGGTAAGGTGTAGGGCTGGTGGTTGGTTTCCGTTTCAGGCTAGGGTTAGGGTTAGGGAACGGCAAGGCTTAGGGCACAGGTGAGGGTACGGAAACGTGGGAGGGTCAGGCTACGTGCTGACGCACGGGTCAGTGCCAGCGTACGGTCCAGTAGTAGGCAACGGCGTAGGATAATGTGTAGGGCTGGTGGTGGATTTGCGTTCCGGGCTAGGGTTAGGGTTAGGGAACGGCAAGGCTTAGGGCACAGGTGAGGGTACGGAAACGCGGGAGGGTAAGGCTACGTGCTGACGCACGGGTCAGTGCCAGCGTACGGGCCAGGAGTTGGCAACGGCGTAGGGTAAGGTGTAGGGTTGGTGGTGGGTTTCCATTCCGGGTTAGGGTTAGGGTTAGGGAACGACAAGGCTTAGGGCACAGGTGAGGGTACGGAAACGTGGGAGGGTCAGGCTACGTGCTGACGCACGGGTCAGTGTCAGCGTATGGGACAGGAGTAGGCAACGGCTTAGGATAATGTGTAGGGCTGGTGGTGGATTTGCGTTCCGGGCTAGGGTTAGGCTTAGGGATCGGCAAGGCTTAGGGCACAGGTGAGGGTACGGAAACATGGGAGGGTCAGGCTACGTGCTGAAGCACGGGTCAGTGCCAGCGTACGGGCCAGGAGTAGGCAACGGCGTAGGGCAAGGTGTAGGGCTGGTGGTGGGTTTCCGTTCCGGGCTAGGGTTAGGGTTAGGGAACGGCAAGGCTTAGGGCACAGGTGAGGGTATGGAAACGTGGGAGGGCCAGGCTACGTTCTGACGCACGTGTCAGTGCCAGCGTACGGGCCAGGAGTAGGGTACGGTGTAAGGTAAGGTGTACGGTTTCTGGTGGGTTTCTGTTCCGGGCTAGGGTTAGGGTTAGGGAATGGCAAGGCTTAGGGCACAGGTGAGGGTACGGAAACGTGGGAGGGTCAGGCTACGTGCTGACGCACGGGTCAGTGCCAGCGTACGGTCCAGGAGTAGGCAACGGCGTAGGATAATGTGTAGGGTTGGTGGTGTATTTGCGTTCTGGGCTAGGGTTAGGGTTAGGGAACGGCAAGGCTTAGGGCACAGGTGAGGGTACGGAAACGCGGGAGGGTAAGGGTACGTGCTGACGCACGGGTCAGTGCCAGCGTACGGGCCAGGAATTGGCAACGGCGTAGGGTAAGGTGTAGGGCTGGTGGTGGGTTTCCGTTCGGGGCTAGAGTTAGGGATAGGGAACGGCAAGGCTTAGGGCACAGGTGAGGGTACGGAAACTTGGGAGGGCCAGGCTACGTGCTGACGCACGGGTCAGTGCCAGCGTACGTGCCAGGAGTAGGGTACGGCATAAGGTATTGTGTAGGGCTGGTGGTGGGTTTCCATTCCGGGTTAGGGTTAGGGTTAGCGAACGGCAAGGCTTCGGGTACAGGTGAGGGTACGGAAACGCGGCAGGGTAAGGCTACGTGCTGATGCATGGGACAGTGCCAGCATACGGGCCAGGAGTAGGGTACGGCGTAGGGTTAGGTTTAGGGCTAGTAGTGGGTTTGGGTTCCGGGCTAGGGTAAGGGTTAGGGAACGGCAAGGCTTAGGGCTCAGGTGAGGGTACGGAAACGTGGGAGGCTCAGGCTACGTGCTGACGCATGGGTCAGTGCCAGCGTACGGGCCAGGAGTAGGGTACGGCGTAAGGTAAGGTGTACAGCTGGTGGTGGGTTTGCCTTCTGGGCTAGGGTTAGGGTTAGGGAACAGCAAGGCTTAGGGCACAGGTGAGGGTACGGAAACGTGGGAGGTTCACTCTACGTGCTGACGCACGGGTCAGTGCCAGCGTACGGGCAAGGAGTAGGGTATGGCGTAAGGTAATGTATAGGGCTGGTGATGGGTTTCCGTTCCGGGCTAGGGTTAGGGTTAGGGAACGGCAAGGCTTAGGGCTCAGGTGAGGGTACAGAAACGCGGGAGGGTAAGGCTACGTGCTGATGCACGGGTCAGTGCCAGCGTACAGACCAGGAGTAGGCAACGGCGTAGGGTAAGGTGTAGGGCTGGTGGTGGGTTTGCGTTCCGGGCTAGGGTTAGGGTTAGGGAACGGCAAGGCTTATGGCACAGGTGAGGGTACGGAAACGTGGGAGGGTAAGGCTACGTGCTAACGCACAGGTCAGTGCTAGCGTACGGGCCAGGAGTAGCCAACGGCATAGGGTAAGGTGTAGGGCTGGGGGTGGGTTTCCGTACGGGGCTAGTGTTAGGGTTAGGGAACGGCAAGGCTTAGGGCTCAGGTGAGGGTACTGAAACGTGGGAGGGTCAGGCTACGTGGTGACGCACAGGTCAGTGCCAGCGTACGGGACAGGAGTAGGGTACGGCGTAAGGTAAGGTGTACGGCTGGTGGTGGGATTGCGTTCCGGGCTAGGGTTAGGTTTAGGGAACGGCAAGGCTTAGGGCCCAGGTGAGGGTACGGAAACGGGGGAGGGTCAGGCTACGTGCTGACGCACGGGTCATTGCCAGCGTACGGGCAAGGATTAGGGTACGGCGTAGGGTTAGGTGTAGGGCTGGTGGTGGGTTTGCGTTCCGGGCTAGGGTTAGGGTTAGGGAACGGCAAGGCGTAGGGCACAGGTGAGGGTACCGAAACTTGGGAGGGTCAGGCTACGTGCTGACGCATGGGTCAGTGCAAGCATACGGGCCAGGAGTAGGGTACGGCGTAAGGTAAGGTGTACGGCTGGTGGTGGATTTGCGTTCCGGGCTAGGGTTAGGGTTAGGGAATGGCAAGGCTTAGGGCACAGGTGAGGGTACGGAAACGCGGGAGGGTAAGGCTACGTGCTGATGCACGGGTCACTGCTAGCGTACGGGCCAGGAGTAGGCAACGGCGTAGGGTAAGGTGTAGGGCTGGTGGTGGGTTTGCGTTCCGGGCTAGGGTTAGGGTAAGGGAATGGCAAGGCTTAGGGCACAGGTGAGGGTACCGAAACTTGGGAGGGTCAGGCCACGTGATGACGCACGGGTCAGTGCCAGCATACGGGCCAGGAGTAGCGTATGGCGTAAGGTAATGTGTAGGGCTGGTGGTGGGTTTCCATTCCGGGCTAGGGTTAGGGTTAGGGAACGGCAAGGCTTAGGGCAGAGGTGAGGGTATGGAAACGTGGGAGGGTTAGGCTACGTGCTGAAGCACGGGTCAGTGCCAGCGTACGGGCCAGGAGTAGGCAACGGCGTAGGGTAAGGTGTAGTGCGGCTGGTGGGTTTCCATTCCGGGCTAGGGATAGGGTTAGGGAACGGCAGGGCTTAGGGCACAGGTGAGGGTACGGAAACGTGGGAGGGTCAGGCTACGTGCTGACGCATGGGTCAGGGCCAGCGTACGGGCCTGAAGTAGGGTACGGTGTAAGGTAAGGTGTACGGCTGGTGGTGGGTTTGCGTTCCGGGCAAGGGTTAGGGTTAGGGAACGGCAAGGCTTAGGGCACAGGTGAGGGTACAGAAACGTGGGAGCCTCAGGCTACGTGCTGACGCACGGGTCAGTGCCAGCGTACGGGCCAGGAGTAGGCAACGGCGTAGGATAAAGTGTAGGGCTGGTGGTGGATTTGAGTTCCGGGCTAGGGTTAGGGTTAGGGAACGGCAAGGCTTAGGGCACAGGTGAGGGTACGGAAACGCGGGAGGGTAAGGCTACGTGCTGATGCACGGGTCAGTGCCAGCGTACAGGGCAGGAGTAGGCAACGGCGTAGGGTAAGGTGTAGGGCTGGTGGTGGGTTTCCCTTCCGGGCTAGGGTTAGGGTTAGGGAACTGCAAGGCTTAGGGCACAGGTGAGGGTACGGAAACGCGGGAGGGTAAGGCTACGTGCTGACGCACATGTTAGTGCTAGCGTACGGGCCAGGAGTAGGCAATGGCGTAGGGTAAGGTGTAGGGCTGGTGGTGGATTTGCATTCTGGGCTAGAGTTAGGGTTAGGGAAAGGCAAGGCTTAGGGCACAGGTGAGGGTAGGGAAACGTGTGAGGGTCAGGCTACGTGCTGACGCACGGGTCAGTGCCAGCGTATGGGCTAAGAGTAGGGTACGGCGTAAGGTAAGGTGTAGGGCTGGTGGTGGGTTTCTGTTCCGGGCTAGGGTTAGGGTTAGAGAACGGCAAGTCTTAGGGCACAGGTGAGGGTACGGAAACGTGGGAGGGTCAGGCTACGTGGTGACGCACAGGTCAGTGCCAGCGTACGGGCCAGGAGTAGGGTACGGCGTAAGGTAAGGTGTAGGGCTGGTGGTGGGTTTGCGTTCGGGGCTAGGGTTAGGGTTAGGGAACGGCAAGGCTTAGGGCACAGGTGAGGGTACCGAAACTTGGGAGGGTCAGGCTACGTGCTGACGCATGGGTCAGTGCCAGCGTACGGGCCAGGAGTAGGGTATGGCGTAAGGTAAGGTGTACGGCTGGTGGTGGATTTGCGTTCTGGGCTAGGGTTAGGGTTAGGGAATGGCAAGGCTTAGGGCACAGGTGAGGGTACGGAAACGCGGGAGGGTAAGGCTACGTGCTGACACACGGGTCAGTGCCAGCGTACGGGCCAGGAGTAGGCAACGGCGTAGCGTAAGGTGTAGGGCTGGTGGTGTGTTTGCCTTCCGGGCTAGGGTTAGGGTTAGGGAATGGCAAGGCTTAGGGCACAGGTGAGGGTACGGAAACGTGGGAGGGTCAGGCTACGTGCTGACGCACGGGTCAGTGCCAGCGTACGGGCCAGGAGTAGGGTAAGGCGTAGGGTTAGGTGTAGGCCTAGTGGTGGGTTTGCGTTCCGGGCTAGGGTTAGGGTTAGGGAACGGCAAGGCTTAGGGCACAGGTGAGGGCACGGATACGCGGGAGGGTAAGGCTACGTGCTGACGCATGGGTCTGTGCCAGCGTATGGGCCAGGAGTAGGCAACGGCGTAGGGTAAGGTGTAGGGCTGGTGGTGGGTTTCCGTACTGGGTTAGGGTTAGGGTTAAGGAACGGCAAGGCTTAGGGCACAAGTGAGGGTACGGAAACGTGGGAGGGCCAGGCTATGTGCTGACGCACGGGTCAGTGCCCGCGTACGGGCCAGGAGTAGGGTACGGTGTAAGGTAAGGTGTAGGGCTTGTGGTCGGTTTGCGTTCCGGGCTAGGGTTAGGGTTAAGGAACGGCAAGGCTTAGGGCACAGTGACGGAACGGAAACGTGGGAGGGTCAGGCTACGTGCTGATGCACGGGTCATTGCCAGCGTACGGGCCAGGAGTAGGCAACGGCGTAGGGTATGGTGTAGGGCTGGTGGTGGATTTGCGTTCCGGGCTAGGGTTAGGGTTAGGGAACGGCAAGGCTTAGGGCACAGGTGAGGGTACGGAAACGTGGGAGGGTCAGGCTACGTCCTGACGCACTGCTCATTGCCAGCATACGGGCCAAGAGTAGGCAACGGCGTAGGGTATGGTGTAGGGCTGGTGGTGGGTTTGCGTTCCGGGGTAGGTTTAGGGTTAGGGAACGGCAAGGCTTAGGGAACAGGTGAGGGTACGGAAACGTGGGAGGGTCAGGTTACGTGCTGACGCACGGGTCAGTGCCAGCCTACGGGCCACGAGTAGGGTACGGCGTAAGGTAAGGTGTAGGGCTGGTGGTTGGTTTCCGTTTCAGGCTAGGGTTAGGGTTAGGGAACGGCAAGGCTTAGGGCACAGGTGAGGGTACGGAAACGTGGGAGGGTCAGGCTACGTGCTGACGCACGGGTCAGTGCCAGCGTACGGTCCAGTAGTAGGCAACGGCGTAGGATAATGTGTAGAGCTGGTGGTGGATTTGCGTTCCGGGCTAGGGTTAGGGTTAGGGAACGGCAAGGCTTAGGGCACAGGTGAGGGTACGGAAACGCGGGAGGGTAAGGCTACGTGCTGACGCACGGGTCAGTGCCAGCGTACGGGCCAGGAGTTGGCAACGGCGTAGGGTAAGGTGTAGGGCTGGTGGTGGGTTTCCATTCCGGGTTAGGGTTAGGGTTAGGGAACGACAAGGCTTAGGGCACAGGTGAGGGTACGGAAACGTGGGAGGGTCAGGCTACGTGCTGACGCACGGGTCAGTGTCAGCGTATGGGACAGGAGTAGGCAACGGCTTAGGATAATGTGTAGGGCTGGTGGTGGATTTGCGTTCCGGGCTAGGGTTAGGCTTAGGGATCGGCAAGGCTTAGGGCACAGGTGAGGGTATGGAAACATGGGAGGGTCAGGCTACGTGCTGAAGCACGGGTCAGTGCCAGCGTACGGGCCAGGAGTAGGCAACGGCGTAGGGCAAGGTGTAGGGCTGGTGGTGGGTTTCCGTTCCGGGCTAGGGTTAGGGTTAGGGAACGGCAAGGCTTAGGGCACAGGTGAGGGTATGGAAACGTGGGAGTGCCAGGCTACGTTCTGACGCACGTGTCAGTGCCAGCGTACGGGCCAGGAGTAGGGTACGGTGTAAGGTAAGGTGTACGGTTTCTGGTGGGTTTCTGTTCCGGGCTAGGGTTAGGGTTAGGGAATGGCAAGGCTTAGGGCACAGGTGAGGGTACGGAAACGTGGGAGGGTCAGGCTACGTGCTGACGCACGGGTCAGTGCCAGCGTACGGTCCAGGAGTAGGCAACGGCGTAGGATAATGTGTAGGGTTGGTGGTGGATTTGCGTTCTGGGCTAGGGTTAGGGTTAGGGAACGGCAAGGCTTAGGGCACAGGTGAGGGTACGGAAACGCGGGAGGGTAAGGGTACGTGCTGACGCACGGGTCAGTGCCAGCGTACGGGCCAGGAGTTGGCAACGGCGTAGGGTAAGGTGTAGGGCTGGTGGTGGGTTTCCGTTCGGGGCTAGAGTTAGGGATAGGGAACGGCAAGGCTTAGGGCACAGGTGAGGGTACGGAAACTTGGGAGGGCCAGGCTACGTGCTGACGCACGGGTCAGTGCCAGCGTACGTGCCAGGAGTAGGGTACGTCGTAAGGTAATGTGTAGGGCTGGTGGTGGGTTTCCATTCCGGGTTAGGGTTAGGGTTAGCGAACGGCAAGGCTTCGGGTACAGGTGAGGGTACGGAAACGCGACAGGGTAAGGCTACGTGCTGATGCATGGGACAGTGCCAGCATACGGGCCAGGAGTAGGGTACGGCGTAGGGTTAGGTTTAGGGCTAGTAGTGGGTTTGGGTTCCGGGCTAGGGTAAGGGTTAGGGAACGGCAAGGCTTAGGGCTCATGTGAGGGTACGGAAACGTGGGAGGCTCAGGCTACGTGCTGACGCATGGGTCAGTGCCAGCGTACGGGCCAGGAGTAGGGTACGGCGTAAGGTAAGGTGTACAGCTGGTGGTGGGTTTGCCTTCTGGGCTAGGGTTAGGGTTAGGGAACAGCAAGGCTTAGGGCACAGGTGAGGGTACGGAAACGTGGGAGGCTCACTCTACGTGCTGACGCACGGGTCAGTGCCAGCGTACGGGCAAGGAGTAGGGTATGGCGTAAGGTAATGTATAGGGCTGGTGATGGGTTTCCGTTCCGGGCTAGGGTTAGGGTTAGGGAATGGCAAAGCATAGTGCACAGGTGAGGGTACGGAAACGTGGGAGGGTCAGGCTACGTGCTGACCCACGGGTCAGTGCCAGCGTACGGGCCAGGAGTAGGCAACGGCATAGGGTAAGGTGTAGGGCTTGTGGTGGGTTTGCGTTCCGGGCTAGGGTTAGGGTTAGGGAACGGCAAGGCTTAGGGAACAGGTGAGGGTACGGAAACGTGGGAGGGTCAGGCTACGTGCTGACGCACGGGTCATTGCCAGCGTACGGGCCAGGAGTACGCAACGGCTTAGGTTATGGTGTAGGGCTGGTGGTGGGTTTGCGTTCCGGGCTAGGGTTAGGGTTAGGGAATGGCAAGGCTTCGGGCACAGGTGAGGGTACGGAAATGTGGGAGGGTCAGGCTACGTGCTGAAGCACGGGTCAGTGCCAGCGTACGGGTCAGGAGTAGGCAACGGCGTAGGGTAAGGTGTAGGGCTGGTGGTGGGTTTCCGTTCCGGGCTAGGGTTAGGGTTAGGGAACGGCAAGGCTTAGGGCACAGGTGAGGGTACGGAAACGTGGGAGGGTCAGGCTACGTGCTGACGCACGGGTCAGTGCCAGCGTACGGGCCAGGAGTAGGGTACGGTGTAAGGTAAGGTGTATGGCTTCTGGTGGGTTTCTGTTCCGGGCTAGGGTTAGGGTTAGGGAACGGCAAGGCTTAGGACACAGGTGATGGTACGGAAACGTGGGAGGGTCAGGCTACGTGCTGACGCACGGGTCAGTGCCAGCGTACGGGCCAGGATTAGGGTAAGGCGTAGGGTTAGGTGTAGGCCTAGTGGTGGGTTTGCGTTCCGGGCTAGGGTTAGGGTTAGGGAACGGCAAGGCTTAGGGCACAGGTGAGGGCACGGATACGCGGGAGGGTAAGGCTACGTGCTGACGCATGGGTCTGTGCCAGCGTATGGGCCAGGAGTAGGCAACGGCGTAGGGTAAGGTGTAGGGCTGGTGGTGGGTTTCCGTACTGGGTTAGGGTTAGGGTTAAGGAACGGCAAGGCTTAGGGCACAAGTGAGGGTACGGAAACGTGGGAGGGCCAGGCTATGTGCTGACGCACGGGTCAGTGCCCGCGTACGGGCCAGGAGTAGGGTACGGTGTAAGGTAAGGTGTAGGGCTTGTGGTCGGTTTGCGTTCCGGGCTAGGGTTAGGGTTAAGGAACGGCAAGGCTTAGGGCACAGTGACGGAACGGAAACGTGGGAGGGTCAGGCTACGTGCTGATGCACGGGTCATTGCCAGCGTACGGGCCAGGAGTAGGCAACGGCGTAGGGTATGGTGTAGGGCTGGTGGTGGATTTGCGTTCCGGGCTAGGGTTAGGGTTAGGGAACGGCAAGGCTTAGGGCACAGGTGAGGGTACGGAAACGTGGGAGGGTCAGGCTACGTCCTGACGCACTGCTCATTGCCAGCATACGGGCCAAGAGTAGGCAACGGCGTAGGGTATGGTGTAGGGCTGGTGGTGGGTTTGCGTTCCGGGGTAGGTTTAGGGTTAGGGAACGGCAAGGCTTAGGGAACAGGTGAGGGTACGGAAACGTGGGAGGGTCAGGTTACGTGCTGACGCACGGGTCAGTGCCAGCCTACGGGCCACGAGTAGGGTACGGCGTAAGGTAAGGTGTAGGGCTGGTGGTTGGTTTCCGTTTCAGGCTAGGGTTAGGGTTAGGGAACGGCAAGGCTTAGGGCACAGGTGAGGGTACGGAAACGTGGGAGGGTCAGGCTACGTGCTGACGCACGGGTCAGTGCCAGCGTACGGTCCAGTAGTAGGCAACGGCGTAGGATAATGTGTAGAGCTGGTGGTGGATTTGCGTTCCGGGCTAGGGTTAGGGTTAGGGAACGGCAAGGCTTAGGGCACAGGTGAGGGTACGGAAACGCGGGAGGGTAAGGCTACGTGCTGACGCACGGGTCAGTGCCAGCGTACGGGCCAGGAGTTGGCAACGGCGTAGGGTAAGGTGTAGGGCTGGTGGTGGGTTTCCATTCCGGGTTAGGGTTAGGGTTAGGGAACGACAAGGCTTAGGGCACAGGTGAGGGTACGGAAACGTGGGAGGGTCAGGCTACGTGCTGACGCACGGGTCAGTGTCAGCGTATGGGACAGGAGTAGGCAACGGCTTAGGATAATGTGTAGGGCTGGTGGTGGATTTGCGTTCCGGGCTAGGGTTAGGCTTAGGGATCGGCAAGGCTTAGGGCACAGGTGAGGGTATGGAAACATGGGAGGGTCAGGCTACGTGCTGAAGCACGGGTCAGTGCCAGCGTACGGGCCAGGAGTAGGCAACGGCGTAGGGCAAGGTGTAGGGCTGGTGGTGGGTTTCCGTTCCGGGCTAGGGTTAGGGTTAGGGAACGGCAAGGCTTAGGGCACAGGTGAGGGTATGGAAACGTGGGAGTGCCAGGCTACGTTCTGACGCACGTGTCAGTGCCAGCGTACGGGCCAGGAGTAGGGTACGGTGTAAGGTAAGGTGTACGGTTTCTGGTGGGTTTCTGTTCCGGGCTAGGGTTAGGGTTAGGGAATGGCAAGGCTTAGGGCACAGGTGAGGGTACGGAAACGTGGGAGGGTCAGGCTACGTGCTGACGCACGGGTCAGTGCCAGCGTACGGTCCAGGAGTAGGCAACGGCGTAGGATAATGTGTAGGGTTGGTGGTGGATTTGCGTTCTGGGCTAGGGTTAGGGTTAGGGAACGGCAAGGCTTAGGGCACAGGTGAGGGTACGGAAACGCGGGAGGGTAAGGGTACGTGCTGACGCACGGGTCAGTGCCAGCGTACGGGCCAGGAGTTGGCAACGGCGTAGGGTAAGGTGTAGGGCTGGTGGTGGGTTTCCGTTCGGGGCTAGAGTTAGGGATAGGGAACGGCAAGGCTTAGGGCACAGGTGAGGGTACGGAAACTTGGGAGGGCCAGGCTACGTGCTGACGCACGGGTCAGTGCCAGCGTACGTGCCAGGAGTAGGGTACGGCGTAAGGTAATGTGTAGGGCTGGTGGTGGGTTTCCATTCCGGGTTAGGGTTAGGGTTAGCGAACGGCAAGGCTTCGGGTACAGGTGAGGGTACGGAAACGCGGCAGGGTAAGGCTACGTGCTGATGCATGGGACAGTGCCAGCATACGGGCCAGGAGTAGGGTACGGCGTAGGGTTAGGTTTAGGGCTAGTAGTGGGTTTGGGTTCCGGGCTAGGGTAAGGGTTAGGGAACGGCAAGGCTTAGGGCTCAGGTGAGGGTACGGATACGCGGGAGGGTAAGGCTACGTGCTGACGCATGGGTCTGTGCCAGCGTATGGGCCAGGAGTAGGCAACGGCGTAGGGTAAGGTGTAGGGCTGGTGGTGGGTTTCCGTACTGGGTTAGGGTTAGGGTTAAGGAACGGCAAGGCTTAGGGCACAAGTGAGGGTACGGAAACGTGGGAGGGCCAGGCTATGTGCTGACGCACGGGTCAGTGCCCGCGTACGGGCCAGGAGTAGGGTACGGTGTAAGGTAAGGTGTAGGGCTTGTGGTCGGTTTGCGTTCCGGGCTAGGGTTAGGGTTAAGGAACGGCAAGGCTTAGGGCACAGTGACGGAACGGAAACGTGGGAGGGTCAGGCTACGTGCTGATGCACGGGTCATTGCCAGCGTACGGGCCAGGAGTAGGCAACGGCGTAGGGTATGGTGTAGGGCTGGTGGTGGATTTGCGTTCCGGGCTAGGGTTAGGGTTAGGGAACGGCAAGGCTTAGGGCACAGGTGAGGGTACGGAAACGTGGGAGGGTCAGGCTACGTCCTGACGCACTGCTCATTGCCAGCATACGGGCCAAGAGTAGGCAACGGCGTAGGGTATGGTGTAGGGCTGGTGGTGGGTTTGCGTTCCGGGGTAGGTTTAGGGTTAGGGAACGGCAAGGCTTAGGGAACAGGTGAGGGTACGGAAACGTGGGAGGGTCAGGTTACGTGCTGACGCACGGGTCAGTGCCAGCCTACGGGCCACGAGTAGGGTACGGCGTAAGGTAAGGTGTAGGGCTGGTGGTTGGTTTCCGTTTCAGGCTAGGGTTAGGGTTAGGGAACGGCAAGGCTTAGGGCACAGGTGAGGGTACGGAAACGTGGGAGGGTCAGGCTACGTGCTGACGCACGGGTCAGTGCCAGCGTACGGTCCAGTAGTAGGCAACGGCGTAGGATAATGTGTAGAGCTGGTGGTGGATTTGCGTTCCGGGCTAGGGTTAGGGTTAGGGAACGGCAAGGCTTAGGGCACAGGTGAGGGTACGGAAACGCGGGAGGGTAAGGCTACGTGCTGACGCACGGGTCAGTGCCAGCGTACGGGCCAGGAGTTGGCAACGGCGTAGGGTAAGGTGTAGGGCTGGTGGTGGGTTTCCATTCCGGGTTAGGGTTAGGGTTAGGGAACGACAAGGCTTAGGGCACAGGTGAGGGTACGGAAACGTGGGAGGGTCAGGCTACGTGCTGACGCACGGGTCAGTGTCAGCGTATGGGACAGGAGTAGGCAACGGCTTAGGATAATGTGTAGGGCTGGTGGTGGATTTGCGTTCCGGGCTAGGGTTAGGCTTAGGGATCGGCAAGGCTTAGGGCACAGGTGAGGGTATGGAAACATGGGAGGGTCAGGCTACGTGCTGAAGCACGGGTCAGTGCCAGCGTACGGGCCAGGAGTAGGCAACGGCGTAGGGCAAGGTGTAGGGCTGGTGGTGGGTTTCCGTTCCGGGCTAGGGTTAGGGTTAGGGAACGGCAAGGCTTAGGGCACAGGTGAGGGTATGGAAACGTGGGAGTGCCAGGCTACGTTCTGACGCACGTGTCAGTGCCAGCGTACGGGCCAGGAGTAGGGTACGGTGTAAGGTAAGGTGTACGGTTTCTGGTGGGTTTCTGTTCCGGGCTAGGGTTAGGGTTAGGGAATGGCAAGGCTTAGGGCACAGGTGAGGGTACGGAAACGTGGGAGGGTCAGGCTACGTGCTGACGCACGGGTCAGTGCCAGCGTACGGTCCAGGAGGAGGCAACGGCGTAGGATAATGTGTAGGGTTGGTGGTGGATTTGCGTTCTGGGCTAGGGTTAGGGTTAGGGAACGGCAAGGCTTAGGGCACAGGTGAGGGTACGGAAACGCGGGAGGGTAAGGGTACGTGCTGACGCACGGGTCAGTGCCAGCGTACGGGCCAGGAGTTGGCAACGGCGTAGGGTAAGGTGTAGGGCTGGTGGTGGGTTTCCGTTCGGGGCTAGAGTTAGGGATAGGGAACGGCAAGGCTTAGGGCACAGGTGAGGGTACGGAAACTTGGGAGGGCCAGGCTACGTGCTGACGCACGGGTCAGTGCCAGCGTACGTGCCAGGAGTAGGGTACGGCGTAAGGTAATGTGTAGGGCTGGTGGTGGGTTTCCATTCCGGGTTAGGGTTAGGGTTAGCGAACGGCAAGGCTTCCGGGTACAGGTGAGGGTACGGAAACGCGGCAGGGTAAGGCTACGTGCTGATGCATGGGACAGTGCCAGCGTACGGGCCAGGAGTAGGCAACGGCATAGATTAAGGTGTAGGGCTGGTGGTGGGTTTCCATTCTGGGCTAGGGTTAGGGTTAGGGAACGGCAAGGCTTAGGGCACAGGTGAGGGTACGGAAACGTGGGAGGGCCAGGCTACGTTCTGACGCACGGGTCAGTGCCTGCGTACGGGCCAGGAGTAGGGTACGGTGTACGGTAAGGTGTACGGCTTCTGGTGGGTTTCTGTTCTGGGCTAGGGTTAGGGTTAGGGAACGGCAAGGCTTAGGACACAGGTGAGGGTACGGAAACGTGGGAGGGTCAGGTTACGTGCTGACGCACGGGTCAGTGCCAGCGTACGGGCCAGGAGTAGGGTACGGTGTAAGGTAAGGTGTAGGGCTGGTGGTTGGTTTCCGTTCCAGGCAAGGGTTAGGGTCAGGGAACGGCAAGGCTTAGGGCACAGGTGAGGGTACGGAAACGTGGGAGGGTCAGGCTACGTGCTGACGCACGGGTAAGTGCCAGCGTACGGTCCAGGAGTAGGCAACGGCGTAGGATAATGTGTTGGGCTGGTGGTGGATTTGCGTTCCGGGCTAGGGTTAGGGTTAGGGAACGGCAAGGCTTAGGGCACAGGTGAGGGTACAGCAATGCGGGAGGGTAAGGCTAAGTGCTGACGCACTTGTCAGTGCCAGCGTACGGGCCAGGAGTTGGCAACGGTGTAGGGTAGGGTGTAGGGCTGGACGTGGGTTTCCTTTCGGGGCTAGGGTTAGGGATAGTGAACGGCAAGGCTTAGGGCACAGGTGAGGGTACGGAAACGTGGGAGGGCCAGGCTACGTGCTGACGCACGGGTCATTGCCAGCGTACGGGCCAGGAGTAGGGTACGGCGTAAGGGTAATGTGTAGGGCTGGTGGTGGGTTTCCATTCCGGGTTATGGTTAGGGTTAGGGAACGGCAAGGCTTAGGGCACAGGTGAGGGTACGGAAACGTGGGAGGGTCAGGCTACGTGCTGACGCACGGGTCAGTGTCAGCGTACGGGCCAGGAGTAGGCAACGGCGTAGGATAATGTGTAGGGCTGGTGGTGGATTTGCGTTCCGGGCTAGGGTTAGGGTTAGGGAACGGCAAGGCTTAGGGTACAGGTGAGGGTAAGGAAACGCGGCAGGGTAAGGCTACGTGCTGATGCACGGGTCAGTGCCAGCGTACGGGACAGGAGTACGCAACGGCGTAGGGTAAGGTGTAGGGCTGGTGGTGGGTTTGCGTTCCGGGCTATGGTTAGGGTTAGGGAACGGCAAGTCTTAGGGCAGAGGTGAGGGTTCGGAAATGTGGGATGGTCAGGCTACGTGCTGACGCACGGGACAGTGCCAGCGTACGGGCCAGGAGTAGGGTACGGCGTAGGGTTAGGTGTAGGGCTAGTAGTGGGTTTGGGTTCCTGGCTAGGGTAAGGGTTACGGAACGGCAAGGCTTAGGGCTCCGGTGAGGGTACGGAAACGTGGGAGGCTCAGGCTACGTGCTGACGCATGGGTCAGTGCCAGCGTACGGGCCAGGAGTAGGGTACGGCGTAAGGTAAGGTGTACGGCTGGTGGTGGGTTTGCGTTCTGGGCTAGGGTTAGGGTTAGGGAACAGCAAGGCTTAGGGCACAGGTGAGGGTACGGAAACGTGGGAGGCTCAGGCTACGTGCTGACGCATGGGTCAGTGACAGCGTACGGGCCAGGAGTAGGGTACGGCGTAAGGTAAGGTGTACGGCTGGTGGTGGGTTTGCGTTCTGGGCTAGGGTTAGGGTTAGGGAATGGCAAGGCTTAGGGCACAGGTGAGGGTACGGAAACGTGGGAGGGTCAGGCTACGTGCTGACGCACGGGTCAGTGCCAGCGTATGGGCCAGGAGTAGGGTAAGGCGTAGGGTTAGGTGTAGGCCTAGTGGTGGGTTTGCGTTCCGGGCTAGGGTTAGGGTTAGGGAACGGCAAGGCTTAGGGCACAGGTGAGGGCACGGATACGCGGGAGGGTAAGGCTACGTGCTGACGCATGGGTCTGTGCCAGCGTATGGGCCAGGAGTAGGCAACGGCGTAGGGTAAGGTGTAGGGCTGGTGGTGGGTTTCCGTACTGGGTTAGGGTTAGGGTTAGGGAACGGCAAGGCTTAGGGCACAGGTGAGGGTACGGAAACGTGGGAGGGCCAGGCTATGTGCTGACGCTCGGGTCAGTGCCAGCGTACGGGCCAGGAGTAGGGTACGGTGTAAGGTAAGGTGTAGGGCTGGTGGTGGGTTTGCGTTCCGGGCTAGGGTTAGAGTTAGGGAACGGAAAGGCTTAGGGCACAGGTGAGGGTACGGAAACGCGGGAGGGTATGGCTATGTGCTGACGCACGGGTCAGTGCCATCGTACGGGCCAGGAGTAGGCAGCGGCGTAGGATAAAGTGTAGGGCTGGTGGTGGATTTGCGTTCCGGGCTAGGGTTAGGGTTAGGGAACGGCAAGGCTTAGGGCTCAGGTGAGGGTACAGAAACGCGGGAGGGTAAGGCTACGTGCTGATGCACGGGTCAGTGCCAGCGTACAGACCAGGAGTAGGCAACGGCGTAGGGTAAGGTGTAGGGCTGGTGGTGGGTTTCCGTTCCGGGCTAGGGTTAGGGTTAGGGAACGGCAAGGCTTATGGCACAGGTGAGGGTACGGAAACGCGGGAGGGTAAGGCTACGTGGTAACGCACAGGTCAGTGCTAGCGTACGGGCCAGGAGTAGCCAACGGCATAGGGTAAGGTGTAGGGCTGGGGGTGGGTTTCCGTACGGGGCTAGTGTTAGGGTTAGGGAACGGCAAGGCTTAGGGCTCAGGTGAGGGTACTGAAACGTGGGAGGGTCAGGCTACGTGGTGACGCACAGGTCAGTGCCAGCGTACGGGCCAGGAGTAGGGTACGGCGTAAGGTAAGGTGTACGGCTGGTGGTGGGATTGCGTTCCGGGCTAGGGTTAGGTTTAGGGAACGGCAAGGCTTAGGGCCCAGGTGAGGGTACGGAAACGTGGGAGGGTCAGGCTACGTGCTGACGCACGGGTCAGTGCCAGCGTACGGGCAAGGATTAGGGTACGGCGTAGGGTTAGGTGTAGGGCTGGTGGTGGGTTTGCGTTCCGGGCTAGGGTTAGGGTTAGGGAACGGCAAGGCGTAGGGCACAGGTGAGGGTACCGAAACTTGGGAGGGTCAGGCTACGTGCTGACGCATGGGTCAGTGCAAGCATACGGGCCAGGAGTAGGGTACGGCGTAAGGTAAGGTGTACGGCTGGTGGTGGATTTGCGTTCCGGGCTAGGGTTAGGGTTAGGGAATGGCAAGGCTTAGGGCACAGGTGAGGGTACGGAAACGCGGGAGGGTAAGGCTACGTGCTGACGCACGGGTCACTGCTACCGTACGGGCCAGGAGTAGGCAACGGCGTAGGGTAAGGTGTAGGGCTGGTGGTGGGTTTGCGTTCCGGGCTAGGGTTAGGGTAAGGGAATGGCAAGGCTTAGGGCACAGGTGAGGGTACCGAAACTTGGGAGGGTCAGGCCACGTGATGACGCACGGGTCAGTGCCAGCATACGGGCCAGGAGTAGCGTATGGCGTAAGGTAATGTGTAGGGCTCGTGGTGGGTTTCCTTTCCGGGCTAGGGTTAGGGTTAGGGAACGGCAAGGCTTAGGGCAGAGGTGAGGGTATGGAAACGTGGGAGGGTTAGGCTACGTGCTGAAGCACGGGTCAGTGCCAGCGTACGGGCCAGGAGTAGGCAACGGCGTAGGGTAAGGTGTAGGGCGGCTGGTGGGTTTCCATTCCGGGCTAGGGATATGGTTAGGGAACAGCAGGGCTTAGGGCACAGGTGAGGGTACGGAAACGTGGGAGGGTCAGGCTACGTGCTGACGCATGGGTCAGGGCCAGCGTACGGGCCTGAAGTAGGGTACGGTGTAAGGTAAGGTGTACGGCTGGTGGTGGGTTTGCGTTCCGGGCAAGGGTTAGGGTTAGGGAACGGCAAGGCTTAGGGCACAGGTGAGGGTACGGAAACGCGGGAGGGTAAGGCTACGTGCTGACGCACATGTTAGTGCTAGCGTACGGGCCAGGAGTAGGCAATGGCGTAGGGTAAGGTGTAGGGCTGGTGGTGGATTTGCATTCTGGGCTAGAGTTAGGGTTAGGGAAAGGCAAGGCTTAGGGCACAGGTGAGGGTAGGGAAACGTGTGAGGGTCAGGCTACGTGCTGACGCACGGGTCAGTGCCAGCGTATGGGCTAAGAGTAGGGTACGGCGTAAGGTAAGGTGTAGGGCTGGTGGTGGGTTTCTGTTCCGGGCTAGGGTTAGGGTTAGAGAACGGCAAGTCTTAGGGCACAGGTGAGGGTACGGAAACGTGGGAGGGTCAGGCTACGTGGTGACGCACCGGTCAGTGCCAGCGTACGGGCCAGGAGTAGGGTACGGCGTAAGGTAAGGTGTAGGGCTGGTGGTGGGTTTGCGTTCGGGGCTAGGGTTAGGGTTAGGGAACGGCAAGGCTTAGGGCACAGGTGAGGGTACCGAAACTTGGGAGGGTCAGGCTACGTGCTGACGCATGGGTCAGTGCCAGCGTACGGGCCAGGAGTAGGGTATGGCGTAAGGTTATGTGTACGGCTGGTGGTGGATTTGCGTTCTGGGCTAGGGTTAGGGTTAGGGAATGGCAAGGCTTAGGGCACAGGTGAGGGTACGGAAACGCGGGAGGGTAAGGCTACGTGCTGACACACGGGTCAGTGCCAGCGTACGGGCCAGGAGTAGGCAACGGCGTAGCGTAAGGTGTAGGGCTGGTGGTGTGTTTGCCTTCCGGGCTAGGGTTAGGGTTAGGGAATGGCAAGGCTTAGGGCACAGGTGAGGGTACGGAAACGTGGGAGGGTCAGGCTACGTGCTGACGCACGGGTCAGTGCCAGCGTACGGGCCAGGAGTAGGGTAAGGCGTAGGGTTAGGTGTAGGCCTAGTGGTGGGTTTGCGTTCCGGGCTAGGGTTAGGGTTAGGGAACGGCAAGGCTTAGGGCACAGGTGAGGGCACGGATACGCGGGAGGGTAAGGCTACGTGCTGACGCATGGGTCTGTGCCAGCGTATGGGCCAGGAGTAGGCAATAGCGTAGGGTAAGGTGTAGGGCTGGTGGTGGGTTTCCGTACTGGGTTAGGGTTAGGGTTAAGGAACGGCAAGGCTTAGGGCACAAGTGAGGGTACGGAAACGTGGGAGGGCCAGGCTATGTGCTGACGCACGGGTCAGTGCCCGCGTACGGGCCAGGAGTAGGGTACGGTGTAAGGTAAGGTGTAGGGCTTGTGGTCGGTTTGCGTTCCGGGCTAGGGTTAGGGTTAAGGAACGGCAAGGCTTAGGGCACAGTGACGGAACGGAAACGTGGGAGGGTCAGGCTACGTGCTGATGCACGGGTCATTGCCAGCGTACGGGCCAGGAGTAGGCAACGGCGTAGGGTATGGTGTAGGGCTGGTGGTGGATTTGCGTTCCGGGCTAGGGTTAGGGTTAGGGAACGGCAAGGCTTAGGGTACAGGTGAGGGTACGGAAACGTGGGAGGGTCAGGCTACGTCCTGACGCACTGCTCATTGCCAGCATACGGGCCAAGAGTAGGCAACGGCGTAGGGTATGGTGTAGGGCTGGTGGTGGGTTTGCGTTCCGGGCTAGGTTTAGGGTTAGGGAACGGCAAGGCTTAGGGAACAGGTGAGGTTACGGAAACGTGGGAGGGTCAGGTTACGTGCTGACGCACGGGTCAGTGCCAGCGTACGGGCCACGAGTAGGGTACGGCGTAAGGTAAGGTGTAGGGCTGGTGGTTGGTTTCCGTTTCAGGCTAGGGTTAGGGTTAGGGAACGGCAAGGCTTAGGGCACAGGTGAGGGTACGGAAACGTGGGAGGGTCAGGCTACGTGCTGACGCACGGGTCAGTGCCAGCGTACGGTCCAGTAGTAGGCAACGGCGTAGGATAATGTGTAGGGCTGGTGGTGGATTTGCGTTCCGGGCTAGGGTTAGGGTTAGGGAACGGCAAGGCTTAGGGCACAGGTGAGGGTACGGAAACGCGGGAGGGTAAGGCTACGTGCTGACGCACGGGTCAGTGCCAGCGTACGGGCCAGGAGTTGGCAACGGCGTAGGGTAAGGTGTAGGGTTGGTGGTGGGTTTCCATTCCGGGTTAGGGTTAGGGTTAGGGAACGACAAGGCTTAGGGCACAGGTGAGGGTACGGAAACGTGGGAGGGTCAGGCTACGTGCTGACGCACGGGTCAGTGCCAGCGTACGGTCCAGGAGTAGGCAACGGCGTAGGATAATGTGTAGGGTTGGTGGTGTATTTGCGTTCTGGGCTAGGTTTAGGGTTAGGGAACGGCAAGGCTTAGGGCACAGGTGAGGGTACGGAAACGCGGGAGGGTAAGGGTACGTGCTGACGCACGGGTCAGTGCCAGCGTACGGGCCAGGAATTGGCAAAGGCGTAGGGTAAGGTGTAGGGCTGGTGGTGGGTTTCCGTTCGGGGCTAGAGTTAGGGATAGGGAACGGCAAGGCTTAGGGCACAGGTGAGGGTACGGAAACTTGGGAGGGCCAGGCTACGTGCTGACGCACGGGTCAGTGCCAGCGTACGTGCCAGGAGTAGGGTACGGCATAAGGTATTGTGTAGGGCTGGTGGTGGGTTTCCATTCCGGGTTAGGGTTAGGGTTAGCGAACGGCAAGGCTTCGGGTACAGGTGAGGGTACGGAAACGCAGCAGGGTAAGGCTACGTGCTGATGCATGGGACAGTGCCAGCATACGGGCCAGGAGTAGGGTACGGCGTAGGGTTAGGTTTAGGGCTAGTAGTGGGTTTGGGTTCCGGGCTAGGGTAAGGGTTAGGGAACGGCAAGGCTTAGGGCTCAGGTGAGGGTACGGAAACGTGGGAGGCTCAGGCTACGTGCTGACGCATGGGTCAGTGCCAGCGTACGGGCCAGGAGTAGGGTACGGCGTAAGGTAAGGTGTACAGCTGGTGGTGGGTTTGCCTTCTGGGCTAGGGTTAGGGTTAGGGAACAGCAAGGATTAGGGCACAGGTGAGGGTACGGAAACGTGGGAGGCTCACTCTACGTGCTGACGCACGGGTCAGTGCCAGCGTACGGGCAAGGAGTAGGGTATGGCGTAAGGTAATGTATAGGGCTGGTGATGGGTTTCCGTTCCGGGCTAGGGTTAGGGTTAGGGAACGGCAAGGCTTAGGGCTCAGGTGAGGGTACAGAAACGCGGGAGGGTAAGGCTACGTGCTGATGCACGGGTCAGTGCCAGCGTACAGACCAGGAGTAGGCAACGGCGTAGGGTAAGGTGTAGGGCTGGTGGTGGGTTTGCGTTCCGGGCTAGGGTTAGGGTTAGGGAACGGCAAGGCTTATGGCACAGGTGAGGGTACGGAAACGTGGGAGGGTAAGGCTACGTGCTAACGCACAGGTCAGTGCTAGCGTACGGGCCAGGAGTAGCCAACGGCATAGGGTAAGGTGTAGGGCTGGGGGTGGGTTTCCGTACGGGGCTAGTGTTAGGGTTAGGGAACGGCAAGGCTTAGGGCTCAGGTGAGGGTACTGAAACGTGGGAGGGTCAGGCTACGTGGTGACGCACAGGTCAGTGCCAGCGTACGGGACAGGAGTAGGGTACGGCGTAAGGTAAGGTGTACGGCTGGTGGTGGGATTGCGTTCCGGGCTAGGGTTAGGTTTAGGGAACGGCAAGGCTTAGGGCCCAGGTGAGGGTACGGAAACGTGGGAGGGTCAGGCTACGTGCTGACGCACGGGTCATTGCCAGCGTACGGGCAAGGATTAGGGTACGGCGTAGGGTTAGGTGTAGGGCTGGTGGTGGGTTTGCGTTCCGGGCTAGGGTTAGGGTTAGGGAACGGCAAGGCGTAGGGCACAGGTGAGGGTACCGAAACTTGGGAGGGTCAGGCTACGTGCTGACGCATGGGTCAGTGCAAGCATACGGGCCAGGAGTAGGGTACGGCGTAAGGTAAGGTGTACGGCTGGTGGTGGATTTGCGTTCCGGGCTAGGTTTAGGGTTAGGGAATGGCAAGGCTTAGGGCACAGGTGAGGGTACGGAAACGCGGGAGGGTAAGGCTACGTGCTGACGCACGGTCACTGCTAGCGTACGGGCCAGGAGTAGGCAACGGCGTAGGGTAAGGTGTAGGGCTGGTGGTGGGTTTGCGTTCCGGGCTAGGGTTAGGGTAAGGGAATGGCAAGGCTTAGGGCACAGGTGAGGGTACCGAAACTTGGGAGGGTCAGGCCACGTGATGACGCACGGGTCAGTGCCAGCATACGGGCCAGGAGTAGCGTATGGCGTAAGGTAATGTGTAGGGCTCGTGGTGGGTTTCCTTTCCGGGCTAGGGTTAGGGTTAGGGAACGGCAAGGCTTAGGGCAGAGGTGAGGGTATGGAAACGTGGGAGGGTTAGGCTACGTGCTGAAGCACGGGTCAGTGCCAGCGTACGGGCCAGGAGTAGGCAACGGCGTAGGGTAAGGTGTAGGGCGGCTGGTGGGTTTCCATTCCGGGCTAGGGATAGGGTTAGGGAACGGCAGGGCTTAGGGCACAGGTGAGGGTACGGAAACGTGGGAGGGTCAGGCTACGTGCTGACGCATGGGTCAGGGCCAGCGTACGGGCCTGAAGTAGGGTACGGTGTAAGGTAAGGTGTACGGCTGGTGGTGGGTTTGCGTTCCGGGCAAGGGTTAGGGTTAGGGAACGGCAAGGCTTAGGGCACAGGTGAGGGTACGGAAACGCGGGAGGGTAAGGCTACGTGCTGACGCACATGTTAGTGCTAGCGTACGGGCCAGGAGTAGGCAATGGCGTAGGGTAAGGTGTAGGGCTGGTGGTGGATTTGCATTCTGGGCTAGAGTTAGGGTTAGGGAAAGGCAAGGCTTAGGGCACAGGTGAGGGTAGGGAAACGTGTGAGGGTCAGGCTACGTGCTGACGCACGGGTCAGTGCCAGCGTATGGGCTAAGAGTAGGGTACGGCGTAAGGTAAGGTGTAGGGCTGGTGGTGGGTTTCTGTTCCGGGCTAGGGTTAGGGTTAGAGAACGGCAAGTCTTAGGGCACAGGTGAGGGTACGGAAACGTGGGAGGGTCAGGCTACGTGGTGACGCACCGGTCAGTGCCAGCGTACGGGCCAGGAGTAGGGTACGGCGTAAGGTAAGGTGTAGGGCTGGTGGTGGGTTTGCGTTCGGGGCTAGGGTTAGGGTTAGGGAACGGCAAGGCTTAGGGCACAGGTGAGGGTACCGAAACTTGGGAGGGTCAGGCTACGTGCTGACGCATGGGTCAGTGCCAGCGTACGGGCCAGGAGTAGGGTATGGCGTAAGGTAAGGTGTACGGCTGGTGGTGGATTTGCGTTCTGGGCTAGGGTTAGGGTTAGGGAATGGCAAGGCTTAGGGCACAGGTGAGGGTACGGAAACGCGGGAGGGTAAGGCTACGTGCTGACACACGGGTCAGTGCCAGCGTACGGGCCAGGAGTAGGCAACGGCGTAGCGTAAGGTGTAGGGCTGGTGGTGTGTTTGCCTTCCGGGCTAGGGTTAGGGTTAGGGAATGGCAAGGCTTAGGGCACAGGTGAGGGTACGGAAACGTGGGAGGGTCAGGCTACGTGCTGACGCACGGGTCAGTGCCAGCGTACGGGCCAGGAGTAGGGTAAGGCGTAGGGTTAGGTGTAGGCCTAGTGGTGGTTTTGCGTTCCGGGCTAGGGTTAGGGTTAGGGAACGGCAAGGCTTAGGGCACAGGTGAGGGCACGGATACGCGGGAGGGTAAGGCTACGTGCTGACGCATGGGTCTGTGCCAGCGTATGGGCCAGGAGTAGGCAATAGCGTAGGGTAAGGTGTAGGGCTGGTGGTGGGTTTCCGTACTGGGTTAGGGTTAGGGTTAAGGAACGGCAAGGCTTAGGGCACAAGTGAGGGTACGGAAACGTGGGAGGGCCAGGCTATGTGCTGACGCACGGGTCAGTGCCCACGTACGGGCCAGGAGTAGGGTACGGTGTAAGGTAAGGTGTAGGGCTTGTGGTCGGTTTGCGTTCCGGGCTAGGGTTAGGGTTAAGGAACGGCAAGGCTTAGGGCACAGTGACGGAACGGAAACGTGGGAGGGTCAGGCTACGTGCTGATGCACGGGTCATTGCCAGCGTACGGGCCAGGAGTAGGCAACGGCGTAGGGTATGGTGTAGGGCTGGTGGTGGATTTGCGTTCCGGGCTAGGGTTAGGGTTAGGGAACGGCAAGGCTTAGGGCACAGGTGAGGGTACGGAAACGTGGGAGGGTCAGGCTACGTCCTGACGCACTGCTCATTGCCAGCATACGGGCCAAGAGTAGGCAACGGCGTAGGGTATGGTGTAGGGCTGGTGGTGGGTTTGCGTTCCGGGCTAGGTTTAGGGTTAGGGAACGGCAAGGCTTAGGGAACAGGTGAGGGTACGGAAACGTGGGAGGGTCAGGTTACGTGCTGACGCACGGGTCAGTGCCAGCGTACGGGCCACGAGTAGGGTACGGCGTAAGGTAAGGTGTAGGGCTGGTGGTTGGTTTCCGTTTCAGGCTAGGGTTAGGGTTAGGGAACGGCAAGGCTTAGGGCACAGGTGAGGGTACGGAAACGTGGGAGGGTCAGGCTACGTGCTGACGCACGGGTCAGTGCCAGCGTACGGTCCAGTAGTAGGCAATGGCGTAGGATAATGTGTAGGGCTGGTGGTGGATTTGCGTTCCGGGCTAGGGTTAGGGTTAGGGTACGGCAAGGCTTAGGGCACAGGTGAGGGTACGGAAACGCGGGAGGGTAAGGCTACGTGCTGACGCACGGGTCAGTGCCAGCGTACGGGCCAGGAGTTGGCAACGGCGTAGGATAAGGTGTAGGGTTGGTGGTCTGTTTCCATTCCGGGTTAGGGTTAGGGTTAGGGAACGACAAGGCTTAGGGCACAGGTGAGGGTACGGAAACGTGGGAGGGTCAGGCTACGTGCTGACGCACGGGTCAGTGTCAGCGTATGGGACAGGAGTAGGCAACGGCTTAGGATAATGTGTAGGGCTGGTGGTGGATTTGCGTTCCGGGCTAGGGTTAGGCTTAGGGATCGGCAAGGCTTAGGGCACAGGTGAGGGTACGGAAACATGGGAGGGTCAGGCTACGTGCTGAAGCACGGGTCAGTGCCAGCGTACGGGCCAGGAGTAGGCAACGGCGTAGGGCAAGGTGTAGGGCTGGTGGTGGGTTTCCGTTCCGGGCTAGGGTTAGGGTTAGGGAACGGCAAGGCTTAGGGCACAGGTGAGGGTATGGAAACGTGGGAGGGCCAGGCTACGTTCTGACGCACGTGTCAGTGCCAGCGTACGGGCCAGGAGTAGGGTACGGTGTAAGGTAAGGTGTACGGTTTCTGGTGGGTTTCTGTTCCGGGCTAGGGTTAGGGTTAGGGAATGGCAAGGCTTAGGGCACAGGTGAGGGTACGGAAACGTGGGAGGGTCAGGCTACGTGCTGACGCACGGGTCAGTGCCAGCGTACGGTCCAGGAGTAGGCAACGGTGTAGGATAATGTGTAGGGTTGGTGGTTTATTTGCGTTCTGGGCTAGGGTTAGGGTTAGGGAACGGCAAGGCTTAGGGCACAGGTGAGGGTACAGAAACGCGGGAGGGTAAGGGTACGTGCTGACGCACGGGTCAGTGCCAGCGTACGGGCCAGGAATTGGCAACGGCGTAGGGTAAGGTGTAGGGCTGGTGGTGGGTTTCCGTTCGGGGCTAGAGTTAGGGATAGGGAACGGCAAGGCTTAGGGCTCAGGTGAGGGTACGGAAACGTGGGAGGCTCAGGCTACGTGCTGACGCATGGGTCAGTGCCAGCGTACGGGCCAGGAGTAGGGTACGGCGTAAGGTAAGGTGTACAGCTGGTGGTGGGTTTGCCTTCTGGGCTAGGGTTAGGGTTAGGGAACAGCAAGGCTTAGGGCACAGGTGAGGGTACGGAAACGTGGGAGGCTCACTCTACGTGCTGACGCACGGGTCAGTGCCAGCGTACGGGCAAGGAGTAGGGTATGGCGTAAGGTAATGTATAGGGCTGGTGATGGGTTTCCGTTCCGGGCTAGGGTTAGGGTTAGGGAACGGCAAGGCTTAGGGCTCAGGTGAGGGTACAGAAACGCGGGAGGGTAAGGCTACGTGCTGATGCACGGGTCAGTGCCAGCGTACAGACCAGGAGTAGGCAACGGCGTAGGGTAAGGTGTAGGGCTGGTGGTGGGTTTGCGTTCCGGGCTAGGGTTAGGGTTAGGGAACGGCAAGGCTTATGGCACAGGTGAGGGTACGGAAACGTGGGAGGGTAAGGCTACGTGCTAACGCACAGGTCAGTGCTAGCGTACGGGCCAGGAGTAGCCAACGGCATAGGGTAAGGTGTAGGGCTGGGGGTGGGTTTCCGTACGGGGCTAGTGTTAGGGTTAGGGAACGGCAAGGCTTAGGGCTCAGGTGAGGGTACTGAAACGTGGGAGGGTCAGGCTACGTGGTGACGCACAGGTCAGTGCCAGCGTACGGGACAGGAGTAGGGTACGGCGTAAGGTAAGGTGTACGGCTGGTGGTGGGATTGCGTTCCGGGCTAGGGTTAGGTTTAGGGAACGGCAAGGCTTAGGGCCCAGGTGAGGGTACGGAAACGTGGGAGGGTCAGGCTACGTGCTGACGCACGGGTCATTGCCAGCGTACGGGCAAGGATTAGGGTACGGCGTAGGGTTAGGTGTAGGGCTGGTGGTGGGTTTGCGTTCCGGGCTAGGGTTAGGGTTAGGGAACGGCAAGGCGTAGGGCACAGGTGAGGGTACCGAAACTTGGGAGGGTCAGGCTACGTGCTGACGCATGGGTCAGTGCAAGCATACGGGCCAGGAGTAGGGTACGGCGTAAGGTAAGGTGTACGGCTGGTGGTGGATTTGCGTTCCGGGCTAGGGTTAGGGTTAGGGAATGGCAAGGCTTAGGGCACAGGTGAGGGTACGGAAACGCGGGAGGGTAAGGCTACGTGCTGATGCACGGGTCACTGCTAGCGTACGGGCCAGGAGTAGGCAACGGCGTAGGGTAAGGTGTAGGGCTGGTGGTGGGTTTGCGTTCCGGGCTAGGGTTAGGGTAAGGGAATGGCAAGGCTTAGGGCACAGGTGAGGGTACCGAAACTTGGGAGGGTCAGGCCACGTGATGACGCACGGGTCAGTGCCAGCATACGGGCCAGGAGTAGCGTATGGCGTAAGGTAATGTGTAGGGCTGGTGGTGGGTTTCCATTCCGGGCTAGGGTTAGGGTTAGGGAACGGCAAGGCTTAGGGCAGAGGTGAGGGTATGGAAACGTGGGAGGGTTAGGCTACGTGCTGAAGCACGGGTCAGTGCCAGCGTACGGGCCAGGAGTAGGCAACGGCGTAGGGTAAGGTGTAGGGCGGCTGGTGGGTTTCCATTCCGGGCTAGGGATAGGGTTAGGGAACGGCAGGGCTTAGGGCACAGGTGAGGGTACGGAAACGTGGGAGGGTCAGGCTACGTGCTGACGCATGGGTCAGGGCCAGCGTACGGGCCTGAAGTAGGGTACGGTGTAAGGTAAGGTGTACGGCTGGTGGTGGGTTTGCGTTCCGGGCAAGGGTTAGGGTTAGGGAACGGCAAGGCTTAGGGCACAGGTGAGGGTACAGAAACGTGGGAGCCTCAGGCTACGTGCTGACGCACGGGTCAGTGCCAGCGTACGGGCCAGGAGTAGGCAACGGCGTAGGATAAAGTGTAGGGCTGGTGGTGGATTTGAGTTCCGGGCTAGGGTTAGGGTTAGGGAACGGCAAGGCTTAGGGCACAGGTGAGGGTACGGAAACGCGGGAGGGTAAGGCTACGTGCTGATGCACGGGTCAGTGCCAGCGTACAGGGCAGGAGTAGGCAACGGCGTAGGGTAAGGTGTAGGGCTGGTGGTGGGTTTCCCTTCCGGGCTAGGGTTAGGGTTAGGGAACGGCAAGGCTTAGGGCACAGGTGAGGGTACGGAAACGCGGGAGGGTAAGGCTACGTGCTGACGCACATGTTAGTGCTAGCGTACGGGCCAGGAGTAGGCAATGGCGTAGGGTAAGGTGTAGGGCTGGTGGTGGATTTGCATTCTGGGCTAGAGTTAGGGTTAGGGAAAGGCAAGGCTTAGGGCACAGGTGAGGGTAGGGAAACGTGTGAGGGTCAGGCTACGTGCTGACGCACGGGTCAGTGCCAGCGTATGGGCTAAGAGTAGGGTACGGCGTAAGGTAAGGTGTAGGGCTGGTGGTGGGTTTCTGTTCCGGGCTAGGGTTAGGGTTAGAGAACGGCAAGTCTTAGGGCACAGGTGAGGGTACGGAAACGTGGGAGGGTCAGGCTACGTGGTGACGCAGAGGTCAGTGCCAGCGTACGGGCCAGGAGTAGGGTACGGCGTAAGGTAAGGTGTAGGGCTGGTGGTGGGTTTGCGTTCGGGGCTAGGGTTAGGGTTAGGGAACGGCAAGGCTTAGGGCACAGGTGAGGGTACCGAAACTTGGGAGGGTCAGGCTACGTGCTGACGCATGGGTCAGTGCCAGCGTACGGGCCAGGAGTAGGGTATGGCGTAAGGTAAGGTGTACGGCTGGTGGTGGATTTGCGTTCTGGGCTAGGGTTAGGGTTAGGGAATGGCAAGGCTTAGGGCACAGGTGAGGGTACGGAAACGCGGGAGGGTAAGGCTACGTGCTGACACACGGGTCAGTGCCAGCGTACGGGCCAGGAGTAGGCAACGGCGTAGCGTAAGGTGTAGGGCTGGTGGTGTGTTTGCCTTCCGGGCTAGGGTTAGGGTTAGGGAATGGCAAGGCTTAGGGCACAGGTGAGGGTACGGAAACGTGGGAGGGTCAGGCTACGTGCTGACGCACGGGTCAGTGCCAGCGTACGGGCCAGGAGTAGGGTAAGGCGTAGGGTTAGGTGTAGGCCTAGTGGTGGGTTTGCGTTCCGGGCTAGGGTTAGGGTTAGGGAACGGCAAGGCTTAGGGCACAGGTGAGGGCACGGATACGCGGGAGGGTAAGGCTACGTGCTGACGCATGGGTCTGTGCCAGCGTATGGGCCAGGAGTAGGCAACAGCGTAGGGTAAGGTGTAGGGCTGGTGGTGGGTTTCCGTACTGGGTTAGGGTTAGGGTTAAGGAACGGCAAGGCTTAGGGCACAAGTGAGGGTACGGAAACGTGGGAGGGCCAGGCTATGTGCTGACGCACGGGTCAGTGCCCGCGTACGGGCCAGGAGTAGGGTACGGTGTAAGGTAAGGTGTAGGGCTTGTGGTCGGTTTGCGTTCCGGGCTAGGGTTAGGGTTAAGGAACGGCAAGGCTTAGGGCACAGTGACGGAACGGAAACGTGGGAGGGTCAGGCTACGTGCTGATGCACGGGTCATTGCCAGCGTACGGGCCAGGAGTAGGCAACGGCGTAGGGTATGGTGTAGGGCTGGTGGTGGATTTGCGTTCCGGGCTAGGGTTAGGGTTAGGGAACGGCAAGGCTTAGGGCACAGGTGAGGGTACGGAAACTTGGGAGGGTCAGGCTACGTCCTGACGCACTGCTCATTGCCAGCATACGGGCCAAGAGTAGGCAACGGCGTAGGGTATGGTGTAGGGCTGGTGGTGGGTTTGCGTTCCGGGCTAGGTTTAGGGTTAGGGAACGGCAAGGCTTAGGGAACAGGTGAGGGTACGGAAACGTGGGAGGGTCAGGTTACGTGCTGACGCACGGGTCAGTGCCAGCGTACGGGCCACGAGTAGGGTACGGCGTAAGGTAAGGTGTAGGGCTGGTGGTTGGTTTCCGTTTCAGGCTAGGGTTAGGGTTAGGGAACGGCAAGGCTTAGGGCACAGGTGAGGGTACGGAAACGTGGGAGGGTCAGGCTACGTGCTGACGCACGGGTAAGTGCCAGCGTACGGTCCAGTAGTAGGCAACGGCGTAGGATAATGTGTAGAGCTGGTGGTGGATTTGCGTTCCGGGCTAGGGTTAGGGTTAGGGAACGGCAAGGCTTAGGGCACAGGTGAGGGTACGGAAACGCGGGAGGGTAAGGCTACGTGCTGACGCACGGGTCAGTGCCAGCGTACGGGCCAGGAGTTGGCAACGGCGTAGGGTAAGGTGTAGGGCTGGTGGTGGGTTTCCATTCCGGGTTAGGGTTAGGGTTAGGGAACGACAAGGCTTAGGGCACAGGTGAGGGTACGGAAACGTGGGAGGGTCAGGCTACGTGCTGACGCACGGGTCAGTGTCAGCGTATGGGACAGGAGTAGGCAACGGCTTAGGATAATGTGTAGGGCTGGTGGTGGATTTGCGTTCCGGGCTAGGGTTAGGCTTAGGGATCGGCAAGGCTTAGGGCACAGGTGAGGGTATGGAAACATGGGAGGGTCAGGCTACGTGCTGAAGCACGGGTCAGTGCCAGCGTACGGGCCAGGAGTAGGCAACGGCGTAGGGCAAGGTGTAGGGCTGGTGGTGGGTTTCCGTTCCGGGCTAGGGTTAGGGTTAGGGAACGGCAAGGCTTAGGGCACAGGTGAGGGTATGGAAACGTGGGAGGGCCAGGCTACGTTCTGACGCACGTGTCAGTGCCAGCGTACGGGCCAGGAGTAGGGTACGGTGTAAGGTAAGGTGTACGGTTTCTGGTGGGTTTCTGTTCCGGGCTAGGGTTAGGGTTAGGGAATGGCAAGGCTTAGGGCACAGGTGAGGGTACGGAAACGTGGGAGGGTCAGGCTACGTGCTGACGCACGGGTCAGTGCCAGCGTACGGTCCAGGAGTAGGCAACGGCGTAGGATAATGTGTAGGGTTGGTGGTGGATTTGCGTTTAGGGCTAGGGTTAGGGTTAGGGAACGGCAAGGCTTAGGGCACAGGTGAGGGTACGGAAACGCGGGAGGGTAAGGGTACGTGCTGACGCACGGGTCAGTGCCAGCGTACGGGCCAGGAGTTGGCAACGGCGTAGGGTAAGGTGTAGGGCTGGTGGTGGGTTTCCGTTCGGGGCTAGAGTTAGGGATAGGGAACGGCAAGGCTTAGGGCACAGGTGAGGGTACGGAAACTTGGGAGGGCCAGGCTACGTGCTGACGCACGGGTCAGTGCCAGCGTACGTGCCAGGAGTAGGGTACGGCGTAAGGTAATGTGTAGGGCTGGTGGTGGGTTTCCATTCCGGGTTAGGGTTAGGGTTAGCGAACGGCAAGGCTTCGGGTACAGGTGAGGGTACGGAAACGCGGCAGGGTAAGGCTACGTGCTGATGCATGGGACAGTGCCAGCATACGGGCCAGGAGTAGGGTACGGTGTAGGGTTAGGTTTAGGGCTAGTAGTGGGTTTGGGTTCCGGGCTAGGGTAAGGGTTAGGGAACGGCAAGGCTTAGGGCTCAGGTGAGGGTACGGAAACGTGGGAGGCTCAGGCTACGTGCTGACGCATGGGTCAGTGCCAGCGTACGGGCCAGGAGTAGGGTACGGCGTAAGGTAAGGTGTACAGCTGGTGGTGGGTTTGCCTTCTGGGCTAGGGTTAGGGTTAGGGAACAGCAAGGCTTAGGGCACAGGTGAGGGTACGGAAACGTGGGAGGCTGACTCTACGTGCTGACGCACGGGTCAGTGCCAGCGTACGGGCAAGGAGTAGGGTATGGCGTAAGGTAATGTATAGGGCTGGTGATGGGTTTCCGTTCCGGGCTAGGGTTAGGGTTAGGGAACGGCAAGGCATAGTGCACAGGTGAGGGTACGGAAACGTGGGAGGGTCAGGCTACGTGCTGACCCACGGGTCAGTGCCAGCGTACGGGCCAGGAGTAGGCAACGGCATAGGGTAAGGTGTAGGGCTTGTGGTGGGTTTGCGTTCCGGGCTAGGGTTAGGGTTAGGGAACGGCAAGGGTTAGGGAACAGGTGAGGGTACGGAAACGTGGGAGGGTCAGGCTACGTGCTGACGCACGGGTCATTGCCAGCGTACGGGCCAGGAGTAGGCAACGGCTTAGGTTATGGTGTAGGGCTGGTGGTGGGTTTGCGTTCCGGGCTAGGGTTAGGGTTAGGGAATGGCAAGGCTTAGGGCACAGGTGAGGGTACGGAAATGTGGGAGGGTCAGGCTACGTGCTGAAGCACGGGTCAGTGCCAGCGTACGGGCCAGGAGTAGGCAACGGCGTAGGGTAAGGTGTAGGGCTGGTGGTGGGTTTCCGTTCCGGGCTAGGGTTAGGGTTAGGGAACGGCAAGGCTTAGGGCACAGGTGAGGGTACGGAAACGTGGGAGGGTCAGGCTACGTGCTGACGCACGGGTCAGTGCCAGCGTACGGGCCAGGAGTAGGGTACGGTGTAAGGTAAGGTGTATGGCTTCTGGTGGGTTTCTGTTCCGGGCTAGGGTTAGGGTTAGGGAACGGCAAGGCTTAGGACACAGGTGATGGTACGGAAACGTGGGAGGGTCAGGCTACGTGCTGACGCACGGGTCAGTGCCAGCGTACGGGCCAGGAGTAGGCAATGGCATAGGGTAAGGTGTAGGGCTGGTGGTGGGTTTCCATTCTGGGCTAGGGTTAGGGTTAGGGAACGGCAAGGCTTAGGGCACAGGTGAGGGTACGGAAACGTGGGAGGGTCAGGCTACGTGCTGAAGCACGGGTCAGTGCCAGCGTACGGGCCAGGAGTAGGCAACGGCGTAGGGTAAGGTGTAGGGCTGGTGGTGGGTTTCCGTTCTGGGCTAGGGTTAGGGTTAGGGAACGGCAAGGCTTAGGGCACAGGTGAGGCTACGGAAACGTGGGAGGGCCAGGCTACGTTCTGACGCACGGGTCAGTGCCTGCGTACGGGCCAGGAGTAGGGTACGGTGTACGGTAAGGTGTACGGCTTCTGGTGGGTTTCTGTTCTGGGCTAGGGTTAGGGTTAGGGAACGGCAAGGCTTAGGACCAGGTGAGGGTACGGAAACGTGGGAGGGTCAGGTTACGTGCTGACGCACGGGTCAGTGCCAGCGTACGGGCCAGGAGTAGGGTACGGTGTAAGGTAAGGTGTAGGGCTGGTGGTTGGTTTCCGTTCCAGGCTAGGGTTAGGGTCAGGGAACGGCAAGGCTTAGGGCACAGGTGAGGGTACGGAAACGTGGGAGGGTCAGGCTACGTGCTGACGCACGGGTAAGTGCCAGCGTACGGTCCAGGAGTAGGCAACGGCGTAGGATAATGTGTTGGGCTGGTGGTGGATTTGCGTTCCGGGCTAGGGTTAGGGTTAGGGAACGGCAAGGCTTAGGGCACAGGTGAGGGTACAGCAACGCGGGAGGGTAAGGCTAAGTGCTGACGCACTTGTCAGTGCCAGCGTACGGGCCAGGAGTTGGCAACGGTGTAGGGTAGGGTGTAGGGCTGGACGTGGGTTTCCTTTCGGGGCTAGGGTTAGGGATAGTGAACGGCAAGGCTTAGGGCACAGGTGAGGGTACGGAAACGTGGGAGGGCCAGGCTACGTGCTGACGCACGGGTCATTGCCAGCGTACGGGCCAGGAGTAGGGTACGGCGTAAGGGTAATGTGTAGGGCTGGTGGTGGGTTTCCATTCCGGGTTATGGTTAGGGTTAGGGAACGGCAAGGCTTAGGGCACAGGTGAGGGTACGGAAACGTGGGAGGGTCAGGCTACGTGCTGACGCACGGGTCAGTGTCAGCGTACGGGCCAGGAGTAGGCAACGGCGTAGGATAATGTGTAGGGCTGGTGGTGGATTTGCGTTCCGGGCTAGGGTTAGGGTTAGGGAACGGCAAGGCTTAGGGTACAGGTGAGGGTAAGGAAACGCGGCAGGGTAAGGCTACGTGCTGATGCACGGGTCAGTGCCAGCGTACGGGACAGGAGTACGCAACGGCATAGGGTAAGGTGTAGGGCTGGTGGTGGGTTTGCGTTCCGGGCTATGGTTAGGGTTAGGGAACGGCAAGTCTTAGGGCAGAGGTGAGGGTTCGGAAACGTGGGAGGGTCAGGCTACGTGCTGACGCATGGGACAGTGCCAGCGTACGGGCCAGGAGTAGGGTACGGCCTAGGGTTAGGTGTAGGGCTAGTAGTGGGTTTGGGTTCCAGGCTAGGGTAAGGGTTAGGGAACGGCAAGGCTTAGGGCTCCGGTGAGGGTACGGAAACGTGGGAGGCTCAGGCTACGTGCTGACGCATGGGTCAGTGCCAGCGTACGGGCCAGGAGTAGGGTACGGCGTAAGGTAAGGTGTACGGCTGGTGGTGGGTTTGCGTTCTGGGCTAGGGTTAGGGTTAGGGAACAGCAAGGCTTAGGGCACAGGTGAGGGTACGGAAACGTGGGAGGCTCAGGCTACGTGCTGACGCATGGGTCAGTGCCAGCGTACGGGCCAGGAGTAGGGTACGGCGTAAGGTAAGGTGTACGGCTGGTGGTGGGTTTGCGTTCTGGGCTAGGGTTAGGGTTAGGGAATGGCAAGGCTTAGGGCACAGGTGAGGGTACGGAAACGTGGGAGGGTCAGGCTACGTGCTGACGCACGGGTCAGTGCCAGCGTATGGGCCAGGAGTAGGGTAAGGCGTAGGGTTAGGTGTAGGCCTAGTGGTGGGTTTGCGTTCCGGGCTAGGGTTAGGGTTAGGGAACGGCAAGGCTTAGGGCACAGGTGAGGGCACGGATACGCGGGAGGGTAAGGCTACGTGCTGACGCATGGGTCTGTGCCAGCGTATCGGCCAGGAGTAGGCAACGGCGTAGGGTAAGGTGTAGGGCTGGTGGTGGGTTTCTGTTCCGGGCTAGGGTTAGGGTTAGAGAACGGCAAGTCTTAGGGCACAGGTGAGGGTACGGAAACGTGGGAGGGTCAGGCTACGTGGTGACGCACAGGTCAGTGCCAGCGTACGGGCTAGGAGTAGGGTACGGCGTAAGGTAAGGTGTAGGGCTGGTGGTGGGTTTGCGTTCGGGGCTAGGGTTAGGGTTAGGGAACGGCAAGGCTTAGGGCACAGGTGAGGGTACCGAAACTTGGGAGGGTCAGGCTACGTGCTGACGCATGGGTCAGTGCCAGCGTACGGGCCAGGAGTAGGGTATGGCGTAAGGTAAGGTGTACGGCTGGTGGTGGATTTGCGTTCTGGGCTAGGGTTAGGGTTAGGGAATGGCAAGGCTTAGGGCACAGGTGAGGGTACGGAAACGCGGGAGGGTAAGGCTACGTGCTGACACACGGGTCAGTGCCAGCGTACGGGCCAGGAGTAGGCAACGGCGTAGGGTAAGGTGTAGGGCTGGTGGTGTGTTTGCCTTCCGGGCTAGGGTTAGGGTTAGGGAATGGCAAGGCTTAGGGCACAGGTGAGGGTACGGAAACGTGGGAGGGTCAGGCTACGTGCTGACGCACGGGTCAGTGCCAGCGTACGGGCCAGGAGTAGGGTAAGGCGTAGGGTTAGGTGTAGGCCTAGTGGTGGGTTTGCGTTCCGGGCTAGGGTTAGGGTTAGGGAACGGCAAGGCTTAGGGCACAGGTGAGGGCACGGATACGCGGGAGGGTAAGGCTACGTGCTGACGCATGGGTCTGTGCCAGCGTATGGGCCAGGAGTAGGCAACGGCGTAGGGTAAGGTGTAGGGCTGGTGGTGGGTTTCCGTACTGGGTTAGGGTTAGGGTTAAGGAACGGCAAGGCTTAGGGCACAAGTGAGGGTACGGAAACGTGGGAGGGCCAGGCTATGTGCTGACGCACGGGTCAGTGCCAGCGTACGGGCCAGGAGTAGGGTACGGTGTAAGGTAAGGTGTAGGGCTTGTGGTCGGTTTGCGTTCCGGGCTAGGGTTAGGGTTAAGGAACGGCAAGGCTTAGGGCACAGTGACGGAACGGAAACGTGGGAGGGTCAGGCTACGTGCTGATGCACGGGTCATTGCCAGCGTACGGGCCAGGAGTAGGCAACGGCGTAGGGTATGGTGTAGGGCTAGTGGTGGATTTGCGTTCCGGGCTAGGGTTAGGGTTAGGGAACGGCAAGGCTTAGGGCACAGGTGAGGGTACGGAAACGTGGGAGGGTCAGGCTACGTCCTGACGCACTGCTCATTGCCAGCATACGGGCCAAGAGTAGGCAACGGCGTAGGGTATGGTGTAGGGCTGGTGGTGGGTTTGCGTTCCGGGCTAGGTTTAGGGTTAGGGAACGGCAAGGCTTAGGGAACAGGTGAGGGTACGGAAACGTGGGAGGGTCAGGTTACGTGCTGACGCACGGGTCAGTGCCAGCGTACGGGCCACGAGTAGGGTACGGCGTAAGGTAAGGTGTAGGGCTGGTGGTTGGTTTCCGTTTCAGGCTAGGGTTAGGGTTAGGGAACGGCAAGGCTTAGGGCACAGGTGAGGGTACGGAAACGTGGGAGGGTCAGGCTACGTGCTGACGCATGGGTAAGTGCCAGCGTACGGTCCAGTAGTAGGCAATGGCGTAGGATAATGTGTAGAGCTGGTGGTGGATTTGCGTTCCGGGCTAGGGTTAGGGTTAGGGAACGGCAAGGCTTAGGGCACAGGTGAGGGTACGGAAACGCGGGAGGGTAAGGCTACGTGCTGACGCACGGGTCAGTGCCAGCGTACGGGCCAGGAGTTGGCAACGGCGTAGGGTAAGGTGTAGGGCTGGTGGTGGGTTTCCATTCCGGGTTAGGGTTAGGGTTAGGGAACGACAAGGCTTAGGGCACAGGTGAGGGTACGGAAACGTGGGAGGGTCAGGCTACGAGCTGACGCACGGGTCAGTGTCAGCGTATGGGACAGGAGTAGGCAACGGCTTAGGATAATGTGTAGGGCTGGTGGTGGATTTGCGTTCCGGGCTAGGGTTAGGCTTAGGGATCGGCAAGGCTTAGGGCACAGGTGAGGGTATGGAAACATGGGAGGGTCAGGCTACGTGCTGAAGCATGGGTCAGTGCCAGCGTACGGGCCAGGAGTAGGCAACGACGTAGGGCAAGGTGTAGGGCTGGTGGTGGGTTTCCGTTCCGGGCTAGGGTTAGGGTTAGGGAACGGCAAGGCTTAGGGCACAGGTGAGGGTATGGAAACGTGGGAGGGCCAGGCTACGTTCTGACGCACGTGTCAGTGCCAGCGTACGGGCCAGGAGTAGGGTACGGTGTAAGGTAAGGTGTACGGTTTCTGGTGGGTTTCTGTTCCGGGCTAGGGTTAGGGTTAGGGAATGGCAAGGCTTAGGGCACAGGTGAGGGTACGGAAACGTGGGAGGGTCAGGCTACGTGCTGACGCACGGGTCAGTGCCAGCGTACGGTCCAGGAGTAGGCAACGGCGTAGGATAATGTGTAGGGTTGGTGGTGGATTTGCGTTTTGGGCTAGGGTTAGGGTTAGGGAACGGCAAGGCTTAGGGCACAGGTGAGGGTACGGAAACGCGGGAGGGTAAGGGTACGTGCTGACGCACGGGTCAGTGCCAGCGTACGGGCCAGGAGTTGGCAACGGCGTAGGGTAAGGTGTAGGGCTGGTGGTGGGTTTCCGTTCGGGGCTAGAGTTAGGGATAGGGAACGGCAAGGCTTAGGGCACAGGTGAGGGTACGGAAACTTGGGAGGGCCAGGCTACGTGCTGACGCACGGGTCAGTGCCAGCGTACGTGCCAGGAGTAGGGTACGGCGTAAGGTAATGTGTAGGGCTGGTGGTGGGTTTCCATTCCGGGTTAGGGTTAGGGTTAGCGAACGGCAAGGCTTCGGGTACAGGTGAGGGTACGGAAACGCGGCAGGGTAAGGCTACGTGCTGATGCATGGGACAGTGCCAGCATACGGGCCAGGAGTAGGGTACGGCGTAGGGTTAGGTTTAGGGCTAGTAGTGGGTTTGGGTTCCGGGCTAGGGTAAGGGTTAGGGAACGGCAAGGCTTAGGGCTCAGGTGAGGGTACGGAAACGTGGGAGGCTCAGGCTACGTGCTGACGCATGGGTCAGTGCCAGCGTACGGGCCAGGAGTAGGGTACGGCGTAAGGTAAGGTGTACAGCTGGTGGTGGGTTTGCCTTCTGGGCTAGGGTTAGGGTTAGGGAACAGCAAGGCTTAGGGCACAGGTGAGGGTACGGAAACGTGGGAGGCTGACTCTACGTGCTGACGCACGGGTCAGTGCCAGCGTACGGGCAAGGAGTAGGGTATGGCGTAAGGTAATGTATAGGGCTGGTGATGGGTTTCCGTTCCGGGCTAGGGTTAGGGTTAGGGAACGGCAAGGCATAGTGCACAGGTGAGGGTACGGAAACGTGGGAGGGTCAGGCTACGTGCTGACCCACGGGTCAGTGCCAGCGTACGGGCCAGGAGTAGGCAACGGCATAGGGTAAGGTGTAGGGCTTGTGGTGGGTTTGCGTTCCGGGCTAGGGTTAGGGTTAGGGAACGGCAAGGCTTAGGGCACAGGTGAGGCTACGGAAACGTGGGAGGGCCAGGCTACGTTCTGACGCACGGGTCAGTGCCTGCGTACGGGCCAGGAGTAGGGTACGGTGTACGGTAAGGTGTACGGCTTCTGGTGGGTTTCTGTTCTGGGCTAGGGTTAGGGTTAGGGAACGGCAAGGCTTAGGACACAGGTGAGGGTACGGAAACGTGGGAGGGTCAGGTTACGTGCTGACGCACGGGTCAGTGCCAGCGTACGGGCCAGGAGTAGGGTACGGTGTAAGGTAAGGTGTAGGGCTGGTGGTTGCTTTCCGTTCCAGGCTAGGGTTAGGGTCAGGGAACGGCAAGGCTTAGGGCACAGGTGAGGGTACGGAAACGTGGGAGGGTCAGGCTACGTGCTGACGCACGGGTAAGTGCCAGCGTACGGTCCAGGAGTAGGCAACAGCGTAGGATAATGTGTTGGGCTGGTGGTGGATTTGCGTTCCGGGCTAGGGTTAGGGTTAGGGAACGGCAAGGCTTAGGGCACAGGTGAGGGTACAGCAACGCGGGAGGGTAAGGCTAAGTGCTGACGCACTTGTCAGTGCCAGCGTACGGGCCAGGAGTTGGCAACGGTGTAGGGTAGGGTGTAGGGCTGGACGTGGGTTTCCTTTCGGGGCTAGGGTTAGGGATAGTGAACGGCAAGGCTTAGGGCACAGGTGAGGGTACGGAAACGTGGGAGGGCCAGGCTACGTGCTGACGCACGGGTCATTGCCAGCGTACGGGCCAGGAGTAGGGTACGGCGTAAGGGTAATGTGTAGGGCTGGTGGTGGGTTTCCATTCCGGGTTATGGTTAGGGTTAGGGAACGGCAAGGCTTAGGGCACAGGTGAGGGTACGGAAACGTGGGAGGGTCAGGCTACGTGCTGACGCACGGGTCAGTGCCAGCGTACGGGACAGGAGTACGCAACGGCGTAGGGTAAGGTGTAGGGCTGGTGGTGGGTTTGCGTTCCGGGCTATGGTTAGGGTTAGGGAACGGCAAGTCTTAGGGCAGAGGTGAGGGTTCGGAAACGTGGGAGGGTCAGGCTACGTGCTGACGCATGGGACAGTGCCAGCGTACGGGCCAGGAGTAGGGTACGGCGTAGGGTTAGGTGTAGGGCTAGTAGTGGTTTTGGGTTCCAGGCTAGGGTAAGGGTTAGGGAACGGCAAGGCTTAGGGCTCCGGTGAGGGTACGGAAACGTGGGAGGCTCAGGCTACGTGCTGACGCATGGGTCAGTGCCAGCGTACGGGCCAGGAGTAGGGTACGGCGTAAGGTAAGGTGTACGGCTGGTGGTGGGTTTGCGTTCTGGGCTAGGGTTAGGGTTAGGGAATAGCAAGGCTTAGGGCACAGGTGAGGGTACGGAAACGTGGGAGGCTCAGGCTACGTGCTGACGCATGGGTCAGTGCCAGCGTACGGGCCAGGAGTAGGGTATGGCGTAAGGTAAGGTGTACGGCTGGTGGTGGGTTTGCGTTCTGGGCTAGGGTTAGGGTTAGGGAATGGCAAGGCTTAGGGCACAGGTGAGGGTACGGAAACGTGGGAGGGTCAGGCTACGTGCTGACGCACGGGTCAGTGCCAGCGTATGGGCCAGGAGTAGGGTAAGGCGTAGGGTTAGGTGTAGGCCTAGTGGTGGGTTTGCGTTCCGGGCTAGGGTTAGGGTTAGGGAACGGCAAGGCTTAGGGCACAGGTGAGGGCACGGATACGCGGGAGGGTAAGGCTACGTGCTGACGCATGGGTCTGTGCCAGCGTATGGGCCAGGAGTAGGCAACGGCGTAGGGTAAGGTGTAGGGCTGGTGGTGGGTTTCCGTACTGGGTTAGGGTTAGGGTTAGGGAACGGCAAGGCTTAGGGCACAGGTGAGGGTACGGAAACGTGGGAGGGCCAGGCTATGTGCTGACGCACGGGTCAGTGCCAGCGTACGGGCCAGGAGTAGGGTACGGTGTAAGGTAAGGTGTAGGGCTGGTGGTGGGTTTGCGTTCCGGGCTAGGGTTAGAGTTAGGGAACGGAAAGGCTTAGGGCACAGGTGAGGGTACGGAAACGCGGGAGGGTATGGCTATGTGCTGACGCACGGGTCAGTGCCATCGTACGGGCCAGGAGTAGGCAACGGCGTAGGATAAAGTGTAGGGCTGGTGGTGGATTTGCGTTCCGGGCTAGGGTTAGGGTTAGGGAACGGCAAGGCTTAGGGCTCAGGTGAGGGTACAGAAACGCGGGAGGGTAAGGCTACGTGCTGATGCACGGGTCAGTGCCAGCGTACAGACCAGGAGTAGGCAACGGCGTAGGGTAAGGTGTAGGGCTGGTGGTGGGTTTCCGTTCCGGGCTAGGGTTAGGGTTAGGGAACGGCAAGGCTTATGGCACAGGTGAGGGTACGGAAACGCGGGAGGGTAAGGCTACGTGGTAACGCACAGGTCAGTGCTAGCGTACGGGCCAGGAGTAGCCAACGGCATAGGGTAAGGTGTAGGGCTGGGGGTGGGTTTCCGTACGGGGCTAGTGTTAGGGTTAGGGAACGGCAAGGCTTAGGGCTCAGGTGAGGGTACTGAAACGTGGGAGGGTCAGGCTACGTGGTGACGCACAGGTCAGTGCCAGCGTACGGGCCAGGAGTAGGGTACGGCGTAAGGTAAGGTGTACGGCTGGTGGTGGGATTGCGTTCCGGGCTAGGGTTAGGTTTAGGGAACGGCAAGGCTTAGGGCACAGGTGAGGGTACCGAAACTTGGGAGGGTCAGGCTACGTGCTGACGCATGGGTCAGTGCCAGCGTACGGGCCAGGAGTAGGGTATGGCGTAAGGTAAGGTGTACGGCTGGTGGTGGATTTGCGTTCTGGGCTAGGGTTAGGGTTAGGGAATGGCAAGGCTTAGGGCACAGGTGAGGGTACGGAAACGCGGGAGGGTAAGGCTACGTGCTGACACACGGGTCAGTGCCAGCGTACGGGCCAGGAGTAGGCAACGGCGTAGCGTAAGGTGTAGGGCTGGTGGTGTGTTTGCCTTCCGGGCTAGGGTTAGGGTTAGGGAATGGCAAGGCTTAGGGCACAGGTGAGGGTACGGAAACGTGGGAGGGTCAGGCTACGTGCTGACGCACGGGTCAGTGCCAGCGTACGGGCCAGGAGTAGGGTAAGGCGTAGGGTTAGGTGTAGGCCTAGTGGTGGGTTTGTGTTCCGGGCTAGGGTTAGGGTTAGGGAACGGCAAGGCTTAGGGCACAGGTGAGGGCACGGATACGCGGGAGGGTAAGGCTACGTGCTGACGCATGGGTCTGTGCCAGCGTATGGCCAGGAGTAGGCAACAGCGTAGGGTAAGGTGTAGGGGTGGTGGTGGGTTTCCGTACTGGGTTAGGGTTAGGGTTAAGGAACGGCAAGGCTTAGGGCACAAGTGAGGGTACGGAAACGTGGGAGGGCCAGGCTATGTGCTGACGCACGGGTCAGTGCCCGCGTACGGGCCAGGAGTAGGGTACGGTGTAAGGTAAGGTGTAGGGCTTGTGGTCGGTTTGCGTTCCGGGCTAGGGTTAGGGTTAAGGAACGGCAAGGCTTAGGGCACAGTGACGGAACGGAAACGTGGGAGGGTCAGGCTACGTGCTGATGCACGGGTCATTGCCAGCGTACGGGCCAGGAGTAGGCAACGGCGTAGGGTATGGTGTAGGGCTGGTGGTGGATTTGCGTTCCGGGCTAGGGTTAGGGTTAGGGAACGGCAAGGCTTAGGGCACAGGTGAGGGTACGGAAACTTGGGAGGGTCAGGCTACGTCCTGACGCACTGCTCATTGCCAGCATACGGGCCAAGAGTAGGCAACGGCGTAGGGTATGGTGTAGGGCTGGTGGTGGGTTTGCGTTCCGGGCTAGGTTTAGGGTTAGGGAACGGCAAGGCTTAGGGAACAGGTGAGGGTACGGAAACGTGGGAGGGTCAGGTTACGTGCTGACGCACGGGTCAGTGCCAGCGTACGGGCCACGAGTAGGGTACGGCGTAAGGTAAGGTGTAGGGCTGGTGGTTGGTTTCCGTTTCAGGCTAGGGTTAGGGTTAGGGAACGGCAAGGCTTAGGGCACAGGTGAGGGTACGGAAACGTGGGAGGGTCAGGCTACGTGCTGACGCACGGGTAAGTGCCAGCGTACGGTCCAGTAGTAGGCAACGGCGTAGGATAATGTGTAGAGCTGGTGGTGGATTTGCGTTCCGGGCTAGGGTTAGGGTTAGGGAACGGCAAGGCTTAGGGCACAGGTGAGGGTACGGAAACGCGGGAGGGTAAGGCTACGTGCCGACGCACGGGTCAGTGCCAGCGTACGGGCCAGGAGTTGGCAACGGCGTAGGGTAAGGTGTAGGGCTGGTGGTGGGTTTCCATTCCGGGTTAGGGTTAGGGTTAGGGAACGACAAGGCTTAGGGCACAGGTGAGGGTACGGAAACGTGGGAGGGTCAGGCTACGTGCTGACGCACGGGTCAGTGTCAGCGTATGGGACAGGAGTAGGCAACGGCTTAGGATAATGTGTAGGGCTGGTGGTGGATTTGCGTTCCGGGCTAGGGTTAGGCTTAGGGATCGGCAAGGCTTAGGGCACAGGTGAGGGTATGGAAACATGGGAGGGTCAGGCTACGTGCTGAAGCACGGGTCAGTGCCAGCGTACGGGCCAGGAGTAGGCAACGGCGTAGGGCAAGGTGTAGGGCTGGTGGTGGGTTTCCGTTCCGGGCTAGGGTTAGGGTTAGGGAACGGCAAGGCTTAGGGCACAGGTGAGGGTATGGAAACGTGGGAGGGCCAGGCTACGTTCTGACGCACGTGTCAGTGCCAGCGTACGGGCCAGGAGTAGGGTAGGGTGTAAGGTAAGGTGTACGGTTTCTGGTGGGTTTCTGTTCCGGGCTAGGGTTAGGGTTAGGGAATGGCAAGGCTTAGGGCACAGGTGAGGGTACGGAAACGTGGGAGGGTCAGGCTACGTGCTGACGCACGGGTCAGTGCCAGCGTACGGTCCAGGAGTAGGCAACGGCGTAGGATAATGTGTAGGGTTGGTGGTGGATTTGCGTTTTGGGCTAGGGTTAGGGTTAGGGAACGGCAAGGCTTAGGGCACAGGTGAGGGTACGGAAACGCGGGAGGGTAAGGGTACGTGCTGACGCACGGGTCAGTGCCAGCGTACGGGCCAGGAGTTGGCAACGGCGTAGGGTAAGGTGTAGGGTTGGTGGTGGGTTTCCGTTCGGGGCTAGAGTTAGGGATAGGGAACGGCAAGGCTTAGGGCACAGGTGAGGGTACGGAAACTTGGGAGGGCCAGGCTACGTGCTGACGCACGGGTCAGTGCCAGCGTACGTGCCAGGAGTAGGGTACGGCGTAAGGTAATGTGTAGGGCTGGTGGTGGGTTTCCATTCCGGGTTAGGGTTAGGGTTAGCGAACGGCAAGGCTTCGGGTACAGGTGAGGGTACGGAAACGCGGCAGGGTAAGGCTACGTGCTGATGCATGGGACAGTGCCAGCATACGGGCCAGGAGTAGGGTACGGCGTAGGGTTAGGTTTAGGGCTAGTAGTGGGTTTGGGTTCCGGGCTAGGGTAAGGGTTAGGGAACGGCAAGGCTTAGGGCTCAGGTGAGGGTACGGAAACGTGGGAGGCTCAGGCTACGTGCTGACGCATGGGTCAGTGCCAGCGTACGGGCCAGGAGTAGGGTACGGCGTAAGGTAAGGTGTACAGCTGGTGGTGGGTTTGCCTTCTGGGCTAGGGTTAGGGTTAGGGAACAGCAAGGCTTAGGGCACAGGTGAGGGTACGGAAACGTGGGAGGCTCACTCTACGTGCTGACGCACGGGTCAGTGCCAGCGTACGGGCAAGGAGTAGGGTATGGCGTAAGGTAATGTATAGGGCTGGTGATGGGTTTCCGTTCCGGGCTAGGGTTAGGGTTAGGGAACGGCAAGGCATAGTGCACAGGTGAGGGTACGGAAACGTGGGAGGGTCAGGCTACGTGCTGACCCACGGGTCAGTGCCAGTGTACGGGCCAGGAGTAGGCAACGGCATAGGGTAAGGTGTAGGGCTTGTGGTGGGTTTGCGTTCCGGGCTAGGGTTAGGGTTAGGGAACAGCAAGGCTTAGGGAACAGGTGAGGGTACGGAAACGTGGGAGGGTCAGGCTACGTGCTGACGCACGGGTCATTGCCAGCGTACGGGCCAGGAGTAGGCAACGGCTTAGGTTATGGTGTAGGGCTGGTGGTGGGTTTGCGTTCCGGGCTAGGGTTAGGGTTAGGGAATGGCAAGGCTTAGGGCACAGGTGAGGGTACGGAAATGTGGGAGGGTCAGGCTACGTGCTGAAGCACGGGTCAGTGCCAGCGTACGGGCCAGGAGTAGGCAACGGCGTAGGGTAAGGTGTAGGGCTGGTGGTGGGTTTCCGTTCCGGGCTAGGGTTAGGGTTAGGGAACGGCAAGGCTTAGGGCACAGGTGAGGGTACGGAAACGTGGGAGGGTCAGGCTACGTGCTGACGCACGGGTCAGTGCCAGCGTACGGGCCAGGAGTAGGGTACGGTGTAAGGTAAGGTGTATGGCTTCTGGTGGGTTTCTGTTCCGGGCTAGGGTTAGGGTTAGGGAACGGCAAGGCTTAGGACACAGGTGATGGTACGGAAACGTGGGAGGGTCAGGCTACGTGCTGACGCACGGGTCAGTGCCAGCGTACGGGCCAGGAGTAGGCAATGGCATAGGGTAAGGTGTAGGGCTGGTGGTGGGTTTCCATTCTGGGCTAGGGTTAGGGTTAGGGAACGGCAAGGCTTAGGGCACAGGTGAGGGTACGGAAACGTGGGAGGGTCAGGCTACGTGCTGAAGCACGGGTCAGTGCCAGCGTACGGGCCAGGAGTAGGCAACGGCGTAGGGTAAGGTGTAGGGCTGGTGGTGGGTTTCCGTTCTGGGCTAGGGTTAGGGTTAGGGAACGGCAAGGCTTAGGGCACAGGTGAGGCTACGGAAACGTGGGAGGGCCAGGCTACGTTCTGACGCACGGGTCAGTGCCTGCGTACGGGCCAGGAGTAGGGTACGGTGTACGGTAAGGTGTACGGCTTCTGGTGGGTTTCTGTTCTGGGCTAGGGTTAGGGTTAGGGAACGGCAAGGCTTAGGACACAGGTGAGGGTACGGAAACGTGGGAGGGTCAGGTTACGTGCTGACGCACGGGTCAGTGCCAGCGTACGGGCCAGGAGTAGGGTACGGTGTAAGGTAAGGTGTAGGGCTGGTGGTTGGTTTCCGTTCCAGGCTAGGGTTAGGGTCAGGGAACGGCAAGGCTTAGGGCACAGGTGAGGGTACGGAAACGTGGGAGGGTCAGGCTACGTGCTGACGCACGGGTAAGTGCCAGCGTACGGTCCAGGAGTAGGCAACGGCGTAGGATAATGTGTTGGGCTGGTGGTGGATTTGCGTTCCGGGCTAGGGTTAGGGTTAGGGAACGGCAAGGCTTAGGGCACAGGTGAGGGTACAGCAACGCGGGAGGGTAAGGCTAAGTGCTGACGCACTTGTCAGTGCCAGCGTACGGGCCAGGAGTTGTCAACGGTGTAGGGTAGGGTGTAGGGCTGGACGTGGGTTTCCTTTCGGGGCTAGGGTTAGGGATAGTGAACGGCAAGGCTTAGGGCACAGGTGAGGGTACGGAAACGTGGGAGGGCCAGGCTACGTGCTGACGCACGGGTCATTGCCAGCGTACGGGCCAGGAGTAGGGTACGGCGTAAGGGTAATGTGTAGGGCTGGTGGTGGGTTTCCATTCCGGGTTATGGTTAGGGTTAGGGAACGGCAAGGCTTAGGGCACAGGTGAGGGTACGGAAACGTGGGAGGGTCAGGCTACGTGCTGACGCACGGGTCAGTGTCAGCGTACGGGCCAGGAGTAGGCAACGGCGTAGGATAATGTGTAGGGCTGGTGGTGGATTTGCGTTCCGGGCTAGGGTTAGGGTTAGGGAACGGCAAGGCTTAGGGTACAGGTGAGGGTAAGGAAACGCGGCAGGGTAAGGCTACGTGCTGATGCACGGGTCAGTGCCAGCGTACGGGACAGGAGTACGCAACGGCATAGGGTAAGGTTTAGGGCTGGTGGTGGGTTTGCGTTCCGGGCTATGGTTAGGGTTAGGGAACGGCAAGTCTTAGGGCAGAGGTGAGGGTTCGGAAACGTGGGAGGGTCAGGCTACGTGCTGACGCATGGGACAGTGCCAGCGTACGGGCCAGGAGTAGGGTACGGCGTAGGGTTAGGTGTAGGGCTAGTAGTGGGTTTGGGTTCCAGGCTAGGGTAAGGGTTAGGGAACGGCAAGGCTTAGGGCTCCGGTGAGGGTACGGAAACGTGGGAGGCTCAGGCTACGTGCTGACGCATGGGTCAGTGCCAGCGTACGGGCCAGGAGTAGGGTACGGCGTAAGGTAAGGTGTACGGCTGGTGGTGGGTTTGCGTTCTGGGCTAGGGTTAGGGTTAGGGAACAGCAAGGCTTAGGGCACAGGTGAGGGTACGGAAACGTGGGAGGCTCAGGCTACGTGCTGACGCATGGGTCAGTGCCAGCGTACGGGCCAGGAGTAGGGTACGGCGTAAGGTAAGGTGTACGGCTGGTGGTGGGTTTGCGTTCTGGGCTAGGGTTAGGGTTAGGGAATGGCAAGGCTTAGGGCACAGGTGAGGGTACGGAAACGTGGGAGGGTCAGGCTACGTGCTGACGCACGGGTCAGTGCCAGCGTATGGGCCAGGAGTAGGGTAAGGCGTAGGGTTAGGTGTAGGCCTAGTGGTGGGTTTGCGTTCCGGGCTAGGGTTAGGGTTAGGGAACGGCAAGGCTTAGGGCACAGGTGAGGGCACGGATACGCGGGAGGGTAAGGCTACGTGCTGACGCATGGGTCTGTGCCAGCGTATGGGCCAGGAGTAGGCAACGGCGTAGGGTAAGGTGTAGGGCTGGTGGTGGGTTTCTGTTCCGGGCTAGGGTTAGGGTTAGAGAACGGCAAGTCTTAGGGCACAGGTGAGGGTACGGAAACGTGGGAGGGTCAGGCTACGTGGTGACGCACAGGTCAGTGCCAGCGTACGGGCTAGGAGTAGGGTACGGCGTAAGGTAAGGTGTAGGGCTGGTGGTGGGTTTGCGTTCGGGGCTAGGGTTAGGGTTAGGGAACGGCAAGGCTTAGGGCACAGGTGAGGGTACCGAAACTTGGGAGGGTCAGGCTACGTGCTGACGCATGGGTCAGTGCCAGCGTACGGGCCAGGAGTAGGGTATGGCGTAAGGTAAGGTGTACGGCTGGTGGTGGATTTGCGTTCTGGGCTAGGGTTAGGGTTAGGGAATGGCAAGGCTTAGGGCACAGGTGAGGGTACGGAAACGCGGGAGGGTAAGGCTACGTGCTGACACACGGGTCAGTGCCAGCGTACGGACCAGGAGTAGGCAACGGCGTAGGGTATGGTGTAGGGCTGGTGGTGGATTTGCGTTCCGGGCTAGGGTTAGGGTTAGGGAACGGCAAGGCTTAGGGCACAGGTGAGGGTACGGAAACGTGGGAGGGTCAGGCTACGTCCTGACGCACTGCTCATTGCCAGCATACGGGCCAAGAGTAGGCAACGGCGTAGGGTATGGTGTAGGGCTGGTGGTGGGTTTGCGTTCCGGGCTAGGTTTAGGGTTAGGGAACGGCAAGGCTTAGGGAACAGGTGAGGGTACGGAAACGTGGGAGGGTCAGGTTACGTGCTGACGCACGGGTCAGTGCCAGCGTACGGGCCACGAGTAGGGTACGGCGTAAGGTAAGGTGTAGGGCTGGTGGTTGGTTTCCGTTTCAGGCTAGGGTTAGGGTTAGGGAACGGCAAGGCTTAGGGCACAGGTGAGGGTACGGAAACGTGGGAGGGTCAGGCTACGTGCTGACGCATGGGTAAGTGCCAGCGTACGGTCCAGTAGTAGGCAACGGCGTAGGATAATGTGTAGAGCTGGTGGTGGATTTGCGTTCCGGGCTAGGGTTAGGGTTAGGGAACGGCAAGGCTTAGGGCACAGGTGAGGGTACGGAAACGCGGGAGGGTAAGGCTACGTGCTGACGCACGGGTCAGTGCCAGCGTACGGGCCAGGAGTTGGCAACGGCGTAGGGTAAGGTGTAGGGCTGGTGGTGGGTTTCCATTCCGGGTTAGGGTTAGGGTTAGGGAACGACAAGGCTTAGGGCACAGGTGAGGGTACGGAAACGTGGGAGGGTCAGGCTACGTGCTGACGCACGGGTCAGTGTCAGCGTATGGGACAGGAGTAGGCAACGGCTTAGGATAATGTGTAGGGCTGGTGGTGGATTTGCGTTCCGGGCTAGGGTTAGGCTTAGGGATCGGCAAGGCTTAGGGCACAGGTGAGGGTATGGAAACATGGGAGGGTCAGGCTACGTGCTGAAGCATGGGTCAGTGCCAGCGTACGGGCCAGGAGTAGGCAACGACGTAGGGCAAGGTGTAGGGCTGGTGGTGGGTTTCCGTTCCGGGCTAGGGTTAGGGTTAGGGAACGGCAAGGCTTAGGGCACAGGTGAGGGTATGGAAACGTGGGAGGGCCAGGCTACGTTCTGACGCACGTGTCAGTGCCAGCGTACGGGCCAGGAGTAGGGTACGGTGTAAGGTAAGGTGTACGGTTTCTGGTGGGTTTCTGTTCCGGGCTAGGGTTAGGGTTAGGGAATGGCAAGGCTTAGGGCACAGGTGAGGGTACGGAAACGTGGGAGGGTCAGGCTACGTGCTGACGCACGGGTCAGTGCCAGCGTACGGTCCAGGAGTAGGCAACGGCGTAGGATAATGTGTAGGGTTGGTGGTGGATTTGCGTTTTGGGCTAGGGTTAGGGTTAGGGAACGGCAAGGCTTAGGGCACAGGTGAGGGTACGGAAACGCGGGAGGGTAAGGGTACGTGCTGACGCACGGGTCAGTGCCAGCGTACGGGCCAGGAGTTGGCAACGGCGTAGGGTAAGGTGTAGGGCTGGTGGTGGGTTTCCGTTCGGGGCTAGAGTTAGGGATAGGGAACGGCAAGGCTTAGGGCACAGGTGAGGGTACGGAAACTTGGGAGGGCCAGGCTACGTGCTGACGCACGGGTCAGTGCCAGCGTACGTGCCAGGAGTAGGGTACGGCATAAGGTAATGTGTAGGGCTGGTGGTGGGTTTCTATTCCGGGTTAGGGTTAGGGTTAGCGAACGGCAAGGCTTCGGGTACAGGTGAGGGTACGGAAACGCGGCAGGGTAAGGCTACGTGCTGATGCATGGGACAGTGCCAGCATACGGGCCAGGAGTAGGGTACGGCGTAGGGTTAGGTTTAGGGCTAGTAGTGGGTTTGGGTTCCGGGCTAGGGTAAGGGTTAGGGAACGGCAAGGCTTAGGGCTCAGGTGAGGGTACGGAAACGTGGGAGGCTCAGGCTACGTGCTGACGCACGGGTCAGTGCCAGTGTACGGGCAAGGATTAGGGTACGGCGTAGGGTTAGGTCTAGGGCTGGTGGTGGGTTTGCGTTCCGGGCTAGGGTTAGGGTTAGGGAACGGCAAGGCGTAGGGCACAGGTGAGGGTACCGAAACTTGGGAGGGTCAGGCTACGTGCTGACGCATGGGTCAGTGCAAGCATACGGGCCAGGAGTAGGGTACGGCGTAAGGTAAGGTGTACGGCTGGTGGTGGATTTGCGTTCCGGGCTAGGGTTAGGGTTAGGGAATGGCAAGGCTTAAGGCACAGGTGAGGGTACGGAAACGCGGGAGGGTAAGGCTACGTGCTGATGCACGGGTCACTGCTAGCGTACGGGCCAGGAGTAGGCAACGGCGTAGGGTAAGGTGTAGGGCTGGTGGTGGGTTTGCGTTCCGGGCTAGGGTTAGGGTAAGGGAATGGCAAGGCTTAGGGCACAGGTGAGGGTACCGAAACTTGGGAGGGTCAGGCCACGTGATGACGCACGGGTCAGTGCCAGCATACGGGCCAGGAGTAGCGTATGGCGTAAGGTAATGTGTAGGGCTGGTGGTGGGTTTCCATTCCGGGCTAGGGTTAGGGTTAGGGAACGGCAAGGCTTAGGGCAGAGGTGAGGGTATGGAAACGTGGGAGGGTTAGGCTACGTGCTGAAGCACGGGTCAGTGCCAGCGTACGGGCCAGGAGTAGGCAACGGCGTAGGGTAAGGTGTAGGGCGGCTGGTGGGTTTCCATTCCGGGCTAGGGATAGGGTTAGGGAACGGCAGGGCTTAGGGCACAGGTGAGGGTACGGAAACGTGGGAGGGTCAGGCTACGTGCTGACGCATGGGTCAGGGCCAGCGTACGGGCCTGAAGTAGGGTACGGTGTAAGGTAAGGTGTACGGCTGGTGGTGGGTTTGCGTTCCGGGCAAGGGTTAGGGTTAGGGAACGGCAAGGCTTAGGGCACAGGTGAGGGTACAGAAACGTGGGAGCCTCAGGCTACGTGCTGACGCACGGGTCAGTGCCAGCGTACGGGCCAGGAGTAGGCAACGGCGTAGGATAAAGTGTAGGGCTGGTGGTGGATTTGAGTTCCGGGCTAGGGTTAGGGTTAGGGAACGGCAAGGCTTAGGGCACAGGTGAGGGTACGGAAACGCGGGAGGGTAAGGCTACGTGCTGATGCACGGGTCAGTGCCAGCGTACAGGGCAGGAGTAGGCAACGGCGTAGGGTAAGGTGTAGGGCTGGTGGTGGGTTTCCCTTCCGGGCTAGGGTTAGGGTTAGGGAACGGCAAGGCTTAGGGCACAGGTGAGGGTACGGAAACGCGGGAGGGTAAGGCTACGTGCTGACGCACATGTTAGTGCTAGCGTACGGGCCAGGAGTAGGCAATGGCGTAGGGTAAGGTGTAGGGCTGGTGGTGGATTTGCATTCTGGGCTAGAGTTAGGGTTAGGGAAAGGCAAGGCTTAGGGCACAGGTGAGGGTAGGGAAACGTGTGAGGGTCAGGCTACGTGCTGACGCACGGGTCAGTGCCAGCGTATGGGCTAAGAGTAGGGTACGGCGTAAGGTAAGGTGTAGGGCTGGTGGTGGGTTTCTGTTCCGGGCTAGGGTTAGGGTTAGAGAACGGCAAGTCTTAGGGCACAGGTGAGGGTACGGAAACGTGGGAGGGTCAGGCTACGTGGTGACGCAGAGGTCAGTGCCAGCGTACGGGCCAGGAGTAGGGTACGGCGTAAGGTAAGGTGTAGGGCTGGTGGTGGGTTTGCGTTCGGGGCTAGGGTTAGGGTTAGGGAACGGCAAGGCTTAGGGCACAGGTGAGGGTACCGAAACTTGGGAGGGTCAGGCTACGTGCTGACGCATGGGTCAGTGCCAGCGTACGGGCCAGGAGTAGGGTATGGCGTAAGGTAAGGTGTACGGCTGGTGGTGGATTTGCGTTCTGGGCTAGGGTTAGGGTTAGGGAATGGCAAGGCTTAGGGCACAGGTGAGGGTACGGAAACGCGGGAGGGTAAGGCTACGTGCTGACACACGGGTCAGTGCCAGCGTACGGGCCAGGAGTAGGCAACGGCGTAGCGTAAGGTGTAGGGCTGGTGGTGTGTTTGCCTTCCGGGCTAGGGTTAGGGTTAGGGAATGGCAAGGCTTAGGGCACAGGTGAGGGTACGGAAACGTGGGAGGGTCAGGCTACGTGCTGACGCACGGGTCAGTGCCAGCGTACGGGCCAGGAGTAGGGTAAGGCGTAGGGTTAGGTGTAGGCCTAGTGGTGGGTTTGCGTTCCGGGCTAGGGTTAGGGTTAGGGAACGGCAAGGCTTAGGGCACAGGTGAGGGCACGGATACGCGGGAGGGTAAGGCTACGTGCTGACGCATGGGTCTGTGCCAGCGTATGGGCCAGGAGTAGGCAACAGCGTAGGGTAAGGTGTAGGGCTGGTGGTGGGTTTCCGTACTGGGTTAGGGTTAGGGTTAAGGAACGGCAAGGCTTAGGGCACAAGTGAGGGTACGGAAACGTGGGAGGGCCAGGCTATGTGCTGACGCACGGGTCAGTGCCCGCGTACGGGCCAGGAGTAGGGTATGGTGTAAGGTAAGGTGTAGGGCTTGTGGTCGGTTTGCGTTCCGGGCTAGGGTTAGGGTTAAGGAACGGCAAGGCTTAGGGCACAGTGACGGAACGGAAACGTGGGAGGGTCAGGCTACGTGCTGATGCACGGGTCATTGCCAGCGTACGGGCCAGGAGTAGGCAACGGCGTAGGGTATGGTGTAGGGCTGGTGGTGGATTTGCGTTCCGGGCTAGGGTTAGGGTTAGGGAACGGCAAGGCTTAGGGCACAGGTGAGGGTACGGAAACTTGGGAGGGTCAGGCTACGTCCTGACGCACTGCTCATTGCCAGCATACGGGCCAAGAGTAGGCAACGGCGTAGGGTATGGTGTAGGGCTGGTGGTGGGTTTGCGTTCCGGGCTAGGTTTAGGGTTAGGGAACGGCAAGGCTTAGGGAACAGGTGAGGGTACGGAAACGTGGGAGGGTCAGGTTACGTGCTGACGCACGGGTCAGTGCCAGCGTACGGGCCACGAGTAGGGTACGGCGTAAGGTAAGGTGTAGGGCTGGTGGTTGGTTTCCGTTTCAGGCTAGGGTTAGGGTTAGGGAACGGCAAGGCTTAGGGCACAGGTGAGGGTACGGAAACGTGGGAGGGTCAGGCTACGTGCTGACGCACGGGTAAGTGCCAGCGTACGGTCCAGTAGTAGGCAACGGCGTAGGATAATGTGTAGAGCTGGTGGTGGATTTGCGTTCCGGGCTAGGGTTAGGGTTAGGGAACGGCAAGGCTTAGGGCACAGGTGAGGGTACGGAAACGCGGGAGGGTAAGGCTACGTGCTGACGCACGGGTCAGTGCCAGCGTACGGGCCAGGAGTTGGCAACGGCGTAGGGTAAGGTGTAGGGCTGGTGGTGGGTTTCCATTCCGGGTTAGGGTTAGGGTTAGGGAACGACAAGGCTTAGGGCACAGGTGAGGGTACGGAAACGTGGGAGGGTCAGGCTACGTGCTGACGCACGGGTCAGTGTCAGCGTATGGGACAGGAGTAGGCAACGGCTTAGGATAATGTGTAGGGCTGGTGGTGGATTTGCGTTCCGGGCTAGGGTTAGGCTTAGGGATCGGCAAGGCTTAGGGCACAGGTGAGGGTATGGAAACATGGGAGGGTCAGGCTACGTGCTGAAGCACGGGTCAGTGCCAGCGTACGGGCCAGGAGTAGGCAACGGCGTAGGGCAAGGTGTAGGGCTGGTGGTGGGTTTCCGTTCCGGGCTAGGGTTAGGGTTAGGGAACGGCAAGGCTTAGGGAACAGGTGAGGGTACGGAAACGTGGGAGGGTCAGGCTACGTGCTGACGCACGGGTCATTGCCAGCGTACGGGCCAGGAGTAGGCAACGGCTTAGGTTATGGTGTAGGGCTGGTGGTGGGTTTGCGTTCCGGGCTAGGGTTAGGGTTAGGGAATGGCAAGGCTTAGGGCACAGGTGAGGGTACGGAAATGTGGGAGGGTCAGGCTACGTGCTGAAGCACGGGTCAGTGCCAGCGTACGGGCCAGGAGTAGGCAACGGCGTAGGGTAAGGTGTAGGGCTGGTGGTGGGTTTCCGTTCCGGGCTAGGGTTAGGGTTAGGGAACGGCAAGGCTTAGGGCACAGGTGAGGGTACGGAAACGTGGGAGGGTCAGGCTACGTGCTGACGCACGGGTCAGTGCCAGCGTACGGGCCAGGAGTAGGGTACGGTGTAAGGTAAGGTGTATGGCTTCTGGTGGGTTTCTGTTCCGGGCTAGGGTTAGGGTTAGGGAACGGCAAGGCTTAGGACACAGGTGATGGTACGGAAACGTGGGAGGGTCAGGCTACGTGGTGACGCACGGGTCAGTGCCAGCGTACGGGCCAGGAGTAGGCAATGGCATAGGGTAAGGTGTAGGGCTGGTGGTGGGTTTCCATTCTGGGCTAGGGTTAGGGTTAGGGAACGGCAAGGCTTAGGGCACAGGTGAGGGTACGGAAACGTGGGAGGGTCAGGCTACGTGCTGAAGCACGGGTCAGTGCCAGCGTACGGGCCAGGAGTAGGCAACGGCGTAGGGTAAGGTGTAGGGCTGGTGGTGGGTTTCCGTTCTGGGCTAGGGTTAGGGTTAGGGAACGGCAAGGCTTAGGGCACAGGTGAGGCTACGGAAACGTGGGAGGGCCAGGCTACGTTCTGACGCACGGGTCAGTGCCTGCGTACGGGCCAGGAGTAGGGTACGGTGTACGGTAAGGTGTACGGCTTCTGGTGGGTTTCTGTTCTGGGCTAGGGTTAGGGTTAGGGAACGGCAAGGCTTAGGACACAGGTGAGGGTACGGAAACGTGGGAGGGTCAGGTTACGTGCTGACGCACGGGTCAGTGCCAGCGTACGGGCCAGGAGTAGGGTACGGTGTAAGGTAAGGTGTAGGGCTGGTGGTTGGTTTCCGTTCCAGGCTAGGGTTAGGGTCAGGGAACGGCAAGGCTTAGGGCACAGGTGAGGGTACGGAAACGTGGGAGGGTCAGGCTACGTGCTGACGCACGGGTAAGTGCCAGCGTACGGTCCAGGAGTAGGCAACGGCGTAGGATAATGTGTTGGGCTGGTGGTGGATTTGCGTTCCGGACTAGGGTTAGGGTTAGGGAACGGCAAGGCTTAGGGCACAGGTGAGGGTACAGCAACGCGGGAGGGTAAGGCTAAGTGCTGACGCACTTGTCAGTGCCAGCGTACGGGCCAGGAGTTGGCAACGGTGTAGGGTAGGGTGTAGGGCTGGACGTGGGTTTCCTTTCGGGGCTAGGGTTAGGGATAGTGAACGGCAAGGCTTAGGGCACAGGTGAGGGTACGGAAACGTGGGAGGGCCAGGCTACGTGCTGACGCTCGGGTCATTGCCAGCGTACGGGCCAGGAGTAGGGTACGGCGTAAGGGTAATGTGTAGGGCTGGTGGTGGGTTTCCATTCCGGGTTATGGTTAGGGTTAGGGAACGGCAAGGCTTAGGGCACAGGTGAGGGTACGGAAACGTGGGAGGGTCAGGCTACGTGCTGACGCACGGGTCAGTGTCAGCGTACGGGCCAGGAGTAGGCAACGGCGTAGGATAATGTGTAGGGCTGGTGGTGGATTTGCGTTCCGGGCTAGGGTTAGGGTTAGGGAACGGCAAGGCTTAGGGTACAGGTGAGGGTAAGGAAACGCGGCAGGGTAAGGCTACGTGCTGATGCACGGGTCAGTGCCAGCGTACGGGACAGGAGTACGCAACGGCATAGGGTAAGGTGTAGGGCTGGTGGTGGGTTTGCGTTCCGGGCTATGGTTAGGGTTAGGGAACGGCAAGTCTTAGGGCAGAGGTGAGGGTTCGGAAACGTGGGAGGGTCAGGCTACGTGCTGACGCATGGGACAGTGCCAGCGTACGGGCCAGGAGTAGGGTACGGCGTAGGGTTAGGTGTAGGGCTAGTAGTGGGTTTGGGTTCCAGGCTAGGGTAAGGGTTAGGGAACGGCAAGGCTTAGGGCTCCGGTGAGGGTACGGAAACGTGGGAGGCTCAGGCTACGTGCTGACGCATGGGTCAGTGCCAGCGTACGGGCCAGGAGTAGGGTACGGCGTAAGGTAAGGTGTACGGCTGGTGGTGGGTTTGCATTCTGGGCTAGGGTTAGGGTTAGGGAACAGCAAGGCTTAGGGCACAGGTGAGGGTACGGAAACGTGGGAGGCTCAGGCTACGTGCTGACGCATGGGTCAGTGCCAGCGTACGGGCCAGGAGTAGGGTACGGCGTAAGGTAAGGTGTACGGCTGGTGGTGGGTTTGCGTTCTGGGCTAGGGTTAGGGTTAGGGAATGGCAAGGCTTAGGGCACAGGTGAGGGTACGGAAACGTGGGAGGGTCAGGCTACGTGCTGACGCACGGGTCAGTGCCAGCGTATGGGCCAGGAGTAGGGTAAGGCGTAGGGTTAGGTGTAGGCCTAGTGGTGGGTTTGCGTTCCGGGCTAGGGTTAGGGTTAGGGAACGGCAAGGCTTAGGGCACAGGTGAGGGCACGGATACGCGGGAGGGTAAGGCTACGTGCTGACGCATGGGTCTGTGCCAGCGTATGGGCCAGGAGTAGGCAACGGCGTAGGGTAAGGTGTAGGGCTGGTGGTGGGTTTCTGTTCCGGGCTAGGGTTAGGGTTAGAGAACGGCAAGTCTTAGGGCACAGGTGAGGGTACGGAAACGTGGGAGGGTCAGGCTACGTGGTGACGCACAGGTCAGTGCCAGCGTACGGGCTAGGAGTAGGGTACGGCGTAAGGTAAGGTGTAGGGCTGGTGGTGGGTTTGCGTTCGGGGCTAGGGTTAGGGTTAGGGAACGGCAAGGCTTAGGGCACAGGTGAGGGTACCGAAACTTGGGAGGGTCAGGCTACGTGCTGACGCATGGGTCAGTGCCAGCGTACGGGCCAGGAGTAGGGTATGGCGTAAGGTAAGGTGTACGGCTGGTGGTGGATTTGCGTTCTGGGCTAGGGTTAGGGTTAGGGAATGGCAAGGCTTAGGGCACAGGTGAGGGTACGGAAACGCGGGAGGGTAAGGCTACGTGCTGACACACGGGTCAGTGCCAGCGTACGGGCCAGGAGTAGGCAACGGCGTAGGGTAAGGTGTAGGGCTGGTGGTGTGTTTGCCTTCCGGGCTAGGGTTAGGGTTAGGGAATGGCAAGGCTTAGGGCACAGGTGAGGGTACGGAAACGTGGGAGGGTCAGGCTACGTGCTGACGCACGGGTCAGTGCCAGCGTACGGGCCAGGAGTAGGGTAAGGCGTAGGGTTAGGTGTAGGCCTAGTGGTGGGTTTGCGTTCCGGGCTAGGGTTAGGGTTAGGGAACGGCAAGGCTTAGGGCACAGGTGAGGGCACGGATACGCGGGAGGGTAAGGCTACGTGCTGACGCATGGGTCTGTGCCAGCGTATGGGCCAGGAGTAGGCAACGGCGTAGGGTAAGGTGTAGGGCTGGTGGTGGGTTTCCGTACTGGGTTAGGGTTAGGGTTAAGGAACGGCAAGGCTTAGGGCACAAGTGAGGGTACGGAAACGTGGGAGGGCCAGGCTATGTGCTGACGCACGGGTCAGTGCCAGCGTACGGGCCAGGAGTAGGGTACGGTGTAAGGTAAGGTGTAGGGCTTGTGGTCGGTTTGCGTTCCGGGCTAGGGTTAGGGTTAAGGAACGGCAAGGCTTAGGGCACAGTGACGGAACGGAAACGTGGGAGGGTCAGGCTACGTGCTGATGCACGGGTCATTGCCAGCGTACGGGCCAGGAGTAGGCAACGGCGTAGGGTATGGTGTAGGGCTGGTGGTGGATTTGCGTTCCGGGCTAGGGTTAGGGTTAGGGAACGGCAAGGCTTAGGGCACAGGTGAGGGTACGGAAACGTGGGAGGGTCAGGCTACGTCCTGACGCACTGCTCATTGCCAGCATACGGGCCAAGAGTAGGCAACGGCGTAGGGTATGGTGTAGGGCTGGTGGTGGGTTTGCGTTCCGGGCTAGGTTTAGGGTTAGGGAACGGCAAGGCTTAGGGAACAGGTGAGGGTACGGAAACGTGGGAGGGTCAGGTTACGTGCTGACGCACGGGTCAGTGCCAGCGTACGGGCCACGAGTAGGGTACGGCGTAAGGTAAGGTGTAGGGCTGGTGGTTGGTTTCCGTTTCAGGCTAGGGTTAGGGTTAGGGAACGGCAAGGCTTAGGGCACAGGTGAGGGTACGGAAACGTGGGAGGGTCAGGCTACGTGCTGACGCATGGGTAAGTGCCAGCGTACGGTCCAGTAGTAGGCAACGGCGTAGGAAAATGTGTAGAGCTGGTGGTGGATTTGCGTTCCGGGCTAGGGTTAGGGTTAGGGAACGGCAAGGCTTAGGGCACAGGTGAGGGTACGGAAACGCGGGAGGGTAAGGCTACGTGCTGACGCACGGGTCAGTGCCAGCGTACGGGCCAGGAGTTGGCAACGGCGTAGGGTAAGGTGTAGGGCTGGTGGTGGGTTTCCATTCCGGGTTAGGGTTAGGGTTAGGGAACGACAAGGCTTAGGGCACAGGTGAGGGTACGGAAACGTGGGAGGGTCAGGCTACGTGCTGACGCACGGGTCAGTGTCAGCGTATGGGACAGGAGTAGGCAACGGCTTAGGATAATGTGTAGGGCTGGTGGTGGATTTGCGTTCCGGGCTAGGGTTAGGCTTAGGGATCGGCAAGGCTTAGGGCACAGGTGAGGGTATGGAAACATGGGAGGGTCAGGCTACGTGCTGAAGCATGGGTCAGTGCCAGCGTACGGGCCAGGAGTAGGCAACGACGTAGGGCAAGGTGTAGGGCTGGTGGTGGGTTTCCGTTCCGGGCTAGGGTTAGGGTTAGGGAACGGCAAGGCTTAGGGCACAGGTGAGGGTATGGAAACGTGGGAGGGCCAGGCTACGTTCTGACGCACGTGTCAGTGCCAGCGTACGGGCCAGGAGTAGGGTACGGTGTAAGGTAAGGTGTACGGTTTCTGGTGGGTTTCTGTTCCGGGCTAGGGTTAGGGTTAGGGAATGGCAAGGCTTAGGGCACAGGTGAGGGTACGGAAACGTGGGAGGGTCAGGCTACGTGCTGACGCACGGGTCAGTGCCAGCGTACGGTCCAGGAGTAGGCAACGGCGTAGGATAATGTGTAGGGTTGGTGGTGGATTTGCGTTTTGGGCTAGGGTTAGGGTTAGGGAACGGCAAGGCTTAGGGCACAGGTGAGGGTACGGAAACGCGGGAGGGTAAGGGTACGTGCTGACGCACGGGTCAGTGCCAGCGTACGGGCCAGGAGTTGGCAACGGCGTAGGGTAAGGTGTAGGGCTGGTGGTGGGTTTCCGTTCGGGGCTAGAGTTAGGGATAGGGAACGGCAAGGCTTAGGGCACAGGTGAGGGTACGGAAACTTGGGAGGGCCAGGCTACGTGCTGACGCACGGGTCAGTGCCAGCGTACGTGCCAGGAGTAGGGTACGGCGTAAGGTAATGTGTAGGGCTGGTGGTGGGTTTCCATTCCGGGTTAGGGTTAGGGTTAGCGAACGGCAAGGCTTCGGGTACAGGTGAGGGTACGGAAACGCGGCAGGGTAAGGCTACGTGCTGATGCATGGGACAGTGCCAGCATACGGGCCAGGAGTAGGGTACGGCGTAGGGTTAGGTTTAGGGCTAGTAGTGGGTTTGGGTTCCGGGCTAGGGTAAGGGTTAGGGAACGGCAAGGCTTAGGGCTCAGGTGAGGGTACGGAAACGTGGGAGGCTCAGGCTACGTGCTGACGCATGGGTCAGTGCCAGCGTACGGGCCAGGAGTAGGGTACGGCGTAAGGTAAGGTGTACAGCTGGTGGTGGGTTTGCCTTCTGGGCTAGGGTTAGGGTTAGGGAACAGCAAGGCTTAGGGCACAGGTGAGGGTACGGAAACGTGGGAGGCTGACTCTACGTGCTGACGCACGGGTCAGTGCCAGCGTACGGGCAAGGAGTAGGGTATGGCGTAAGGTAATGTATAGGGCTGGTGATGGGTTTCCGTTCCGGGCTAGGGTTAGGGTTAGGGAACGGCAAGGCATAGTGCACAGGTGAGGGTACGTAAACGTGGGAGGGTCAGGCTACGTGCTGACCCACGGGTCAGTGCCAGCGTACGGGCCAGGAGTAGGCAACGGCATAGGGTAAGGTGTAGGGCTTGTGGTGGGTTTGCGTTCCGGGCTAGGGTTAGGGTTAGGGAACGGCAAGGCTTAGGGAACAGGTGAGGGTACGGAAAAGTGGGAGGGTCAGGCTACGTGCTGACGCACGGGTCATTGCCAGCGTACGGGCCAGGAGTAGGCAACGGCTTAGGTTATGGTGTAGGGCTGGTGGTGGGTTTGCGTTCCGGGCTAGGGTTAGGGTTAGGGAATGGCAAGGCTTAGGGCACAGGTGAGGGTACGGAAATGTGGGAGGGTCAGGCTACGTGCTGAAGCACGGGTCAGTGCCAGCGTACGGGCCAGGAGTAGGCAACGGCGTAGGGTAAGGTGTAGGGCTGGTGGTGGGTTTCCGTTCCGGGCTAGGGTTAGGGTTAGGGAACGGCAAGGCTTAGGGCACAGGTGAGGGTACGGAAACGTGGGAGGGTCAGGCTACGTGCTGACGCACGGGTCAGTGCCAGCGTACGGGCCAGGAGTAGGGTACGGTGTAAGGTAAGGTGTATGGCTTCTGGTGGGTTTCTGTTCCGGGCTAGGGTTAGGGTTAGGGAACGGCAAGGCTTAGGACACAGGTGATGGTACGGAAACGTGGGAGGGTCAGGCTACGTGCTGACGCACGGGTCAGTGCCAGCGTACGGGCCAGGAGTAGGCAATGGCATAGGGTAAGGTGTAGGGCTGGTGGTGGGTTTCCATTCTGGGCTCGGGTTAGGGTTAGGGAACGGCAAGGCTTAGGGCACAGGTGAGGGTACGGAAACGTGGGAGGGTCAGGCTACGTGCTGAAGCACGGGTCAGTGCCAGCGTACGGGCCAGGAGTAGGCAACGGCGTAGGGTAAGGTGTAGGGCTGGTGGTGGGTTTCCGTTCTGGGCTAGGGTTAGGGTTAGGGAACGGCAAGGCTTAGGGCACAGGTGAGGCTACGGAAACGTGGGAGGGCCAGGCTACGTTCTGACGCACGGGTCAGTGCCTGCGTACGGGCCAGGAGTAGGGTACGGTGTACGGTAAGGTGTACGGCTTCTGGTGGGTTTCTGTTCTGGGCTAGGGTTAGGGTTAGGGAACGGCAAGGCTTAGGACACAGGTGAGGGTACGGAAACGTGGGAGGGTCAGGTTACGTGCTGACGCACGGGTCAGTGCCAGCGTACGGGCCAGGAGTAGGGTACGGTGTAAGGTAAGGTGTAGGGCTGGTGGTTGGTTTCCGTTCCAGGCTAGGGTTAGGGTCAGGGAACGGCAAGGCTTCGGGCACAGGTGAGGGTACGGAAACGTGGGACGGTCAGGCTACGTGCTGACGCACGGGTAAGTGCCAGCGTACGGTCCAGGAGTAGGCAACAGCGTAGGATAATGTGTTGGGCTGGTGGTGGATTTGCGTTCCGGGCTAGGGTTAGGGTTAGGGAACGGCAAGGCTTAGGGCACAGGTGAGGGTACAGCAACGCGGGAGGGTAAGGCTAAGTGCTGACGCACTTGTCAGTGCCAGCGTACGGGCCAGGAGTTGGCAACGGTGTAGGGTAGGGTGTAAGGCTGGACGTGGGTTTCCTTTCGGGGCTAGGGTTAGGGATAGTGAACGGCAAGGCTTAGGGCACAGGTGAGGGTACGGAAACGTGGGAGGGCCAGGCTACGTGCTGACGCACGGGTCATTGCCAGCGTACGGGCCAGGAGTAGGGTACGGCGTAAGGGTAATGTGTAGGGCTGGTGGTGGGTTTCCATTCCGGGTTATGGTTAGGGTTAGGGAACGGCAAGGCTTAGGGCACAGGTGAGGGTACGGAAACGTGGGAGGGTCAGGCTACGTGCTGACGCACGGGTCAGTGTCAGCGTACGGGCCAGGAGTAGGCAACGGCGTAGGATAATGTGTAGGGCTGGTGGTGGATTTGCGTTCCGGGCTAGGGTTAGGGTTAGGGAACGGCAAGGCTTAGGGTACACATGAGGGTAAGGAAACGCGGCAGGGTAAGGCTACGTGCTGATGCACGGGTCAGTGCCAGCGTACGGGACAGGAGTACGCAACGGCGTAGGGTAAGGTGTAGGGCTGGTGGTGGGTTTGCGTTCCGGGCTATGGTTAGGGTTAGGGAACGGCAAGTCTTAGGGCAGAGGTGAGGGTTCGGAAACGTGGGAGGGTCAGGCTACGTGCTGAAGCACGGGTCAGTGCCAGCGTACGGGCCAGGAGTAGGCAACGGCGTAGGGTAAGGTGTAGGGCGGCTGGTGGGTTTCCATTCCGGGCTAGGGATAGGGTTAGGGAACGGCAGGGCTTAGGGCACAGGTGAGGGTACGGAAACGTGGGAGGGTCAGGCTACATGCTGACGCATGGGTCAGGGCCAGCGTACGGGCCTGAAGTAGGGTACGGTGTAAGGTAAGGTGTACGGCTGGTGGTGGGTTTGCGTTCCGGGCAAGGGTTAGGGTTAGGGAACGGCAAGGCTTAGGGCACAGGTGAGGGTACAGAAACGTGGGAGCCTCAGGCTACGTGCTGACGCACGGGTCAGTGCCAGCGTACGGGCCAGGAGTAGTCAACGGCGTAGGATAAAGTGTAGGGCTGGTGGTGGATTTGAGTTCCGGGCTAGGGTTAGGGTTAGGGAACGGCAAGGCTTAGGGCACAGGTGAGGGTACGGAAACGCGGGAGGGTAAGGCTACGTGCTGATGCACGGGTCAGTGCCAGCGTACAGGGCAGGAGTAGGCAACGGCGTAGGGTAAGGTGTAGGGCTGGTGGTGGGTTTCCCTTCCGGGCTAGGGTTAGGGTTAGGGAACTGCAAGGCTTAGGGCACAGGTGAGGGTACGGAAACGCGGGAGGGTAAGGCTACGTGCTGACGCACATGTTAGTGCTAGCGTACGGGCCAGGAGTAGGCAATGGCGTAGGGTAAGGTGTAGGGCTGGTGGTGGATTTGCATTCTGGGCTAGAGTTAGGGTTAGGGAAAGGCAAGGCTTAGGGCACAGGTGAGGGTAGGGAAACGTGTGAGGGTCAGGCTACGTGCTGACGCACGGGTCAGTGCCAGCGTATGGGCTAAGAGTAGGGTACGGCGTAAGGTAAGGTGTAGGGCTGGTGGTGGGTTTCTGTTCCGGGCTAGGGTTAGGGTTAGAGAACGGCAAGTCTTAGGGCACAGGTGAGGGTACGGAAACGTGGGAGGGTCAGGCTACGTGGTGACGCACAGGTCAGTGCCAGCGTACGGGCCAGGAGTAGGGTACGGCGTAAGGTAAGGTGTAGGGCTGGTGGTGGGTTTGCGTTCGGGGCTAGGGTTAGGGTTAGGGAACGGCAAGGCTTAGGGCACAGGTGAGGGTACCGAAACTTGGGAGGGTCAGGCTACGTGCTGACGCATGGGTCAGTGCCAGCGTACGGGCCAGGAGTAGGGTATGGCGTAAGGTAAGGTGTACGGCTGGTGGTGGATTTGCGTTCTGGGCTAGGGTTAGGGTTAGGGAATGGCAAGGCTTAGGGCACAGGTGAGGGTACGGAAACGCGGGAGGGTAAGGCTACGTGCTGACACACGGGTCAGTGCCAGCGTACGGGCCAGGAGTAGGCAACGGCGTAGCGTAAGGTGTAGGGCTGGTGGTGTGTTTGCCTTCCGGGCTAGGGTTAGGGTTAGGGAATGGCAAGGCTTAGGGCACAGGTGAGGGTACGGAAACGTGGGAGGGTCAGGCTACGTGCTGACGCACGGGTCAGTGCCAGCGTACGGTCCAGGAGTAGGCAACGGCGTAGGATAATGTGTAGGGTTGGTGGTGGATTTGCGTTCTGGGCTAGGGTTAGGGTTAGGGAACGGCAAGGCTTAGGGCACAGGTGAGGGTACGGAAACGCGGGAGGGTAAGGGTACGTGCTGACGCACGGGTCAGTGCCAGCGTACGGGCCAGGAGTTGGCAACGGCGTAGGGTAAGGTGTAGGGCTGGTGGTGGGTTTCCGTTCGGGGCTAGAGTTAGGGATAGGGAACGGCAAGGCTTAGGGCACAGGTGAGGGTACGGAAACTTGGGAGGGCCAGGCTACGTGCTGACGCACGGGTCAGTGCCAGCGTACGTGCCAGGAGTAGGGTACGGCGTAAGGTAATGTGTAGGGCTGGTGGTGGGTTTCCATTCCGGGTTAGGGTTAGGGTTAGCGAACGGCAAGGCTTCGGGTACAGGTGAGGGTACGGAAACGCGGCAGGGTAAGGCTACGTGCTGATGCATGGGACAGTGCCAGCATACGGGCCAGGAGTAGGGTACGGCGTAGGGTTAGGTTTAGGGCTAGTAGTGGGTTTGGGTTCCGGGCTAGGGTAAGGGTTAGGGAACGGCAAGGCTTAGGGCTCAGGTGAGGGTACGGAAACGTGGGAGGCTCAGGCTACGTGCTGACGCATGGGTCAGTGCCAGCGTACGGGCCAGGAGTAGGGTACGGCGTAAGGTAAGGTGTACAGCTGGTGGTGGGTTTGCCTTCTGGGCTAGGGTTAGGGTTAGGGAACAGCAAGGCTTAGGGCACAGGTGAGGGTACGGAAACGTGGGAGGCTGACTCTACGTGCTGACGCACGGGTCAGTGCCAGCGTACGGGCAAGGAGTAGGGTATGGCGTAAGGTAATGTATAGGGCTGGTGATGGGTTTCCGTTCCGGGCTAGGGTTAGGGTTAGGGAACGGCAAGGCATAGTGCACAGGTGAGGGTACGGAAACGTGGGAGGGTCAGGCTACGTGCTGACCCACGGGTCAGTGCCAGCGTACGGGCCAGGAGTAGGCAACGGCATAGGGTAAGGTGTAGGGCTTGTGGTGGGTTTGCGTTCCGGGCTAGGGTTAGGGTTAGGGAACGGCAAGGCTTAGGGAACAGGTGAGGGTACGGAAACGTGGGAGGGTCAGGCTACGTGCTGACGCACGGGTCATTGCCAGCGTACGGGCCAGGAGTAGGCAACGGCTTAGGTTATGGTGTAGGGCTGGTGGTGGGTTTGCGTTCCGGGCTAGGGTTAGGGTTAGGGAATGGCAAGGCTTAGGGCACAGGTGAGGGTACGGAAATGTGCGAGGGTCAGGCTACGTGCTGAAGCACGGGTCAGTGCCAGCGTACGGGCCAGGAGTAGGCAACGGCGTAGGGTAAGGTGTAGGGCTGGTGGTGGGTTTCCGTTCCGGGCTAGGGTTAGGGTTAGGGAATGGCAAGGCTTAGGGCACAGGTGAGGGTACGGAAACGTGGGAGGGTCAGGCTACGTGCTGACGCACGGGTCAGTGCCAGCGTACGGGCCAGGAGTAGGGTACGGTGTAAGGTAAGGTGTATGGCTTCTGGTGGGTTTCTGTTCCGGGCTAGGGTTAGGGTTAGGGAACGGCAAGGCTTAGGACACAGGTGATGGTAAGGAAACGTGGGAGGGTCAGGCTACGTGCTGACGCATGGGTCAGTGCCAGCGTACGGGCCAGGAGTAGGGTACGGTGTAAGGTAAGGTGTAGGGCTGGTGGTTGGTTTCCGTTCCAGGCAAGGGTTAGGGTCAGGGAACGGCAAGGCTTAGGGCACAGGTGAGGGTACGGAAACGTGGGAGGGTCAGGCTACGTGCTGACGCACGGGTAAGTGCCAGCGTACGGTCCAGGAGTAGGCAACGGCGTAGGATAATGTGTTGGGCTGGTGGTGGATTTGCGTTCCGGGCTAGGGTTAGGGTTAGGGAACGGCAAGGCTTAGGGCACAGGTGAGGGTACAGCAACGCGGGAGGGTAAGGCTAAGTGCTGACGCACTTGTCAGTGCCAGCGTACGGGCCAGGAGTTGGCAACGGTGTAGGGTAGGGTGTAGGGCTGGACGTGGGTTTCCTTTCGGGGCTAGGGTTAGGGATAGTGAACGGCAAGGCTTAGGGCACAGGTGAGGGTACGGAAACGTGGGAGGGCCAGGCTACGTGCTGACGCACGGGTCATTGCCAGCGTACGGGCCAGGAGTAGGGTACGGCGTAAGGGTAATGTGTAGGGCTGGTGGTGGGTTTCCATTCCGGGTTATGGTTAGGGTTAGGGAACGGCAAGGCTTAGGGCACAGGTGAGGGTACGGAAACGTGGGAGGGTCAGGCTACGTGCTGACGCACGGGTCAGTGTCAGCGTACGGGCCAGGAGTAGGCAACGGCGTAGGATAATGTGTAGGGCTGGTGGTGGATTTGCGTTCCGGGCTAGGGTTAGGGTTAGGGAACGGCAAGGCTTAGGGTACAGGTGAGGGTAAGGAAATGCGGCAGGGTAAGGCTACGTGCTGATGCACGGGTCAGTGCCAGCGTACGGGACAGGAGTACGCAACGGCGTAGGGTAAGGTGTAGGGCTGGTGGTGGGTTTGCGTTCCGGGCTATGGTTAGGGTTAGGGAACGGCAAGTCTTAGGGCAGAGGTGAGGGTTCGGAAATGTGGGAGGGTCAGGCTACGTGCTGACGCACGGGACAGTGCCAGCGTACGGGCCAGGAGTAGGGTACGGCGTAGGGTTAGGTGTAGGGCTAGTAGTGGGTTTGGGTTCCAGGCTAGGGTAAGGGTTAGGGAACGGCAAGGCTTAGGGCTCCGGTGAGGGTACGGAAACGTGGGAGGCTCAGGCTACGTGCTGACGCATGGGTCAGTGCCAGCGTACGGGCCAGGAGTAGGGTACGGCGTAAGGTAAGGTGTACGGCTGGTGGTGGGTTTGCGTTCTGGGCTAGGGTTAGGGTTAGGGAACAGCAAGGCTTAGGGCACAGGTGAGGGTACGGAAACGTGGGAGGCTCAGGCTACGTGCTGACGCATGGGTCAGTGCCAGCGTACGGGCCAGGAGTAGGGTACGGCGTAAGGTAAGGTGTACGGCTGGTGGTGGGTTTGCGTTCTGGGCTAGGGTTAGGGTTAGGGAATGGCAAGGCTTAGGGCACAGGTGAGGGTACGGAAACGTGGGAGGGTCAGGCTACGTGCTGACGCACGGGTCAGTGCCAGCGTATGGGCCAGGAGTAGGGTAAGGCGTAGGGTTAGGTGTAGGCCTAGTGGTGGGTTTGCGTTCCGGGCTAGGGTTAGGGTTAGGGAACGGCAAGGCTTAGGGCACAGGTGAGGGCACGGATACGCGGGAGGGTAAGGCTACGTGCTGACGCATGGGTCTGTGCCAGCGTATGGGCCAGGAGTAGGCAACGGCGTAGGGTAAGGTGTAGGGCTGGTGGTGGGTTTCCGTACTGGGTTAGGGTTAGGGTTAGGGAACGGCAAGGCTTAGGGCACAGGTGAGGGTACGGAAACGTGGGAGGGCCAGGCTATGTGCTGACGCACGGGTCAGTGCCAGCGTACGGGCCAGGAGTAGGGTACGGTGTAAGGTAAGGTGTAGGGCTGGTGGTGGGTTTGCGTTCCGGGCTAGGGTTAGAGTTAGGGAACGGAAAGGCTTAGGGCACAGGTGAGGGTACGGAAACGCGGGAGGGTATGGCTATGTGCTGACGCACGGGTCAGTGCCATCGTACGGGCCAGGAGTAGGCAACGGCGTAGGATAAAGTGTAGGGCTGGTGGTGGATTTGCGTTCCGGGCTAGGGTTAGGGTTAGGGAACGGCAAGGCTTAGGGCTCAGGTGAGGGTACAGAAACGCGGGAGGGTAAGGCTACGTGCTGATGCACGGGTCAGTGCCAGCGTACAGACCAGGAGTAGGCAACGGCGTAGGGTAAGGTGTAGGGCTGGTGGTGGGTTTCCGTTCCGGGCTAGGGTTAGGGTTAGGGAACGGCAAGGCTTATGGCACAGGTGAGGGTACGGAAACGCGGGAGGGTAAGGCTACGTGGTAACGCACAGGTCAGTGCTAGCGTACGGGCCAGGAGTAGCCAACGGCATAGGGTAAGGTGTAGGGCTGGGGGTGGGTTTCCGTACGGGGCTAGTGTTAGGGTTAGGGAACGGCAAGGCTTAGGGCTCAGGTGAGGGTACTGAAACGTGGGAGGGTCAGGCTACGTGGTGACGCACAGGTCAGTGCCAGCGTACGGGCCAGGAGTAGGGTACGGCGTAAGGTAAGGTGTACGGCTGGTGGTGGGATTGCGTTCCGGGCTAGGGTTAGGTTTAGGGAACGGCAAGGCTTAGGGCCCAGGTGAGGGTACGGAAACGTGGGAGGGTCAGGCTACGTGCTGACGCACGGGTCAGTGCCAGCGTACGGGCAAGGATTAGGGTACGGCGTAGGGTTAGGTGTAGGGCTGGTGGTGGGTTTGCGTTCCGGGCTAGGGTTAGGGTTAGGGAACGGCAAGGCGTAGGGCACAGGTGAGGGTACCGAAACTTGGGAGGGTCAGGCTACGTGCTGACGCATGGGTCAGTGCAAGCATACGGGCCAGGAGTAGGGTACGGCGTAAGGTAAGGTGTACGGCTGGTGGTGGATTTGCGTTCCGGGCTAGGGTTAGGGTTAGGGAATGGCAAGGCTTAGGGCACAGGTGAGGGTACGGAAACGCGGGAGGGTAAGGCTACGTGCTGACGCACGGGTCACTGCTAGCGTACGGGCCAGGAGTAGGCAACGGCGTAGGGTAAGGTGTAGGGCTGGTGGTGGGTTTGCGTTCCGGGCTAGGGTTAGGGTAAGGGAATGGCAAGGCTTAGGGCACAGGTGAGGGTACCGAAACTTGGGAGGGTCAGGCCACGTGATGACGCACGGGTCAGTGCCAGCATACGGGCCAGGAGTAGCGTATGGTGTAAGGTAATGTGTACGGCTCGTGGTGGGTTTCCTTTCCGGGCTAGGGTTAGGGTTAGGGAACGGCAAGGCTTAGGGCAGAGGTGAGGGTATGGAAACGTGGGAGGGTTAGGCTACGTGCTGAAGCACGGGTCAGTGCCAGCGTACGGGCCAGGAGTAGGCAACGGCGTAGGGTAAGGTGTAGGGCGGCTGGTGGGTTTCCATTCCGGGCTAGGGATAGGGTTAGGGAACGGCAGGGCTTAGGGCACAGGTGAGGGTACGGAAACGTGGGAGGGTCAGGCTACGTGCTGACGCATGGGTCAGGGCCAGCGTACGGGCCTGAAGTAGGGTACGGTGTAAGGTAAGGTGTACGGCTGGTGGTGGGTTTGCGTTCCGGGCAAGGGTTAGGGTTAGGGAACGGCAAGGCTTAGGGCACAGGTGAGGGTACAGAAACGTGGGAGCCTCAGGCTACGTGCTGACGCACGGGTCAGTGCCAGCGTACGGGCCAGGAGTAGGCAACGGCGTAGGATAAAGTGTAGGGCTGGTGGTGGATTTGAGTTCCGGGCTAGGGTTAGGGTTAGGGAACGGCAAGGCTTAGGGCACAGGTGAGGGTTCGGAAACGCGGGAGGGTAAGGCTACGTGCTGATGCACGGGTCAGTGCCAGCGTACAGGGCAGGAGTAGGCAACGGCGTAGGGTAAGGTGTAGGGCTGGTGGTGGGTTTCCCTTCCGGGCTAGGGTTAGGGTTAGGGAACGGCAAGGCTTAGGGCACAGGTGAGGGTACGGAAACGCGGGAGGGTAAGGCTACGTGCTGACGCACATGTTAGTGCTAGCGTACGGGCCAGGAGTAGGCAATGGCGTAGGGTAAGGTGTAGGGCTGGTGGTGGATTTGCATTCTGGGCTAGAGTTAGGGTTAGGGAAAGGCAAGGCTTAGGGCACAGGTGAGGGTAGGGAAACGTGTGAGGGTCAGGCTACGTGCTGACGCACGGGTCAGTGCCAGCGTATGGGCTAAGAGTAGGGTACGGCGTAAGGTAAGGTGTAGGGCTGGTGGTGGGTTTCCGTTCCAGGCTAGGGTTAGGGTCAGGGAACGGCAAGGCTTAGGGCACAGGTGAGGGTACGGAAACGTGGGAGGGTCAGGCTACGTGCTGACGCACGGGTAAGTGCCAGCGTACGGTCCAGGAGTAGGCAACGGCGTAGGATAATGTGTTGGGCTGGTGGTGGATTTGCGTTCCGGGCTAGGGTTAGGGTTAGGGAACGGCAAGGCTTAGGGTACAGGTGAGGGTACAGCAACGCGGGAGGATAAGGCTAAGTGCTGACGCACTTGTCAGTGCCAGCGTACGGGCCAGGAGTTGGCAACGGTGTAGGGTAGGATGTAGGGCTGGACGTGGGTTTCCTTTCGGGGCTAGGGTTAGGGATAGTGAACGGCAAGGCTTAGGGCACAGGTGAGGGTACGGAAACGTGGGAGGGCCAGGCTTCGTGCTGACGCACGGGTCAGTGCCAGCGTACGGGCCAGGAGTAGGGTACGGCGTAAGGGTAATGTGTAGGGCTGGTGGTGGGTTTCCATTCCGGGTTATGGTTAGGGTTAGGGAACGGCAAGGCTTAGGGCACAGGTGAGGGTACGGAAACGTGGGAGGGTCAGGCTACGTGCTGACGCACGGGTCAGTGTCAGCGTACGGGCCAGGAGTAGGCAACGGCGTAGGATAATGTGTAGGGCTGGTGGTGGATTTGCGTTCCGGGCTAGGGTTAGGGTTAGGGAACGGCAAGGCTTAGGGTACAGGTGAGGGTAAGGAAACGCGGCAGGGTAAGGCTACGTGCTGATGCACGGGTCAGTGCCAGCGTACGGGACAGGAGTACGCAACGGCGTAGGGTAAGGTGTAGGGCTGGTGGTGGGTTTGCGTTCCGGGCTATGGTTAGGGTTAGGGAACGGCAAGTCTTAGGGCAGAGGTGAGGGTTCGGAAACGTGGGAGGGTCAGGCTACGTGCTGACGCACGGGACAGTGCCAGCGTACGGGCCAGGAGTAGGGTACGGCGTAGGGTTAGGTGTAGGGCTAGTAGTGGGTTTGGGTTCCAGGCTAGGGTAAGGGTTAGGGAACGGCAAGGCTTAGGGCTCCGGTGAGGGTACGGAAACGTGGGAGGCTCAGGCTACGTGCTGACGCATGGGTCAGTGCCAGCGTACGGGCCAGGAGTAGGGTACGGCGTAAGGTAAGGTGTACGGCTGGTGGTGGGTTTGCGTTCTGGGCTAGGGTTAGGGTTAGGGAACAGCAAGGCTTAGGGCACAGGTGAGGGTACGGAAACGTGGGAGGCTCAGGCTACGTGCTGACGCATGGGTCAGTGCCAGCGTACGGGCCAGGAGTAGGGTACTGCGTAAAGTAAGGTGTACGGCTGGTGGTTGGTTTGCGTTCTGGGCTAGGGTTAGGGTTAGGGAACAGCAAGGCTTAGGGCACAGGTGAGGGTACGGAAACGTGGGAGGCTCAGGCTACGTGCTAACCCACAGGTCAGTGCCAGCGTACGGGCCAGGAGTAGGTGATGGCGTAAGGTAATGTATAGGGCTGGTGGTGGGTTTGCGTTCCGGGCTAGGGTTAGGGTTAGGGAACGGCAAGGCTTAGGGCACAGGTGAGGGTACGGAAACGTGGGAGGGTCAGGCTACGTGCTGACGCACGGGTCAGTGCCAGCGTACGGGCCAGGAGTAGGCAACGGCATAGGGTAAGGTGTAGGGCTTGTAGTGGGTTTGCGTTCCGGGCTAGGGTTAGGGTTAGGGAACGGCAAGGCTTAGGGCACAGGTGAGGGTACGGAAACGTGGGAGGCTCAGGCTACATGCTGACGCACGGGTCAGTGCCAGCGTACGGGCCAGGAGTAGGGTATGGCGTAAGGTAATGTATAGGGCTGGTGGTGGGTTTCCTTTCCGGGCTAGGGTTAGGGTTAGGGAACGGCAAGGCTTTGGGCACAGGTGAGGGTACGGAAACGTGGGAGGGTCAGGCTACATTCTGACGCACGGGTCAGTGCCAGCGTACGGGCCAGGAGTAGGGTACGGTGTAAGGTAAGGTGTACGGCTTCTGGTGGGTTTCTGTTCCGGGCTAGGGTTAGGGTTAGGGAATGGCAAGGCTTAGGACACAGGTGAGGTTACGGAAACGTGGGAGGGTCAGGTTACGTGCTGACGCACGGGTCAGTGCCAGCGTACGGGCCAGGAGTAGGATACGGCGTAAGGTAAGGTGTAGGGCTGGTGGTTGGTTTCTGTTCCAGGCTAGGGTTAGGGTTAGGGAACGGCAAGGCTTAGGGCACAGGTGAGGGTACGGAAACGTGGGAGGGTCTGGCTACGTGCTGACGCATGGGTCACTGCCAGCGTACGGTCCAGGAGTAGGCAACGGTGTAGGATAATGTGTAGGGCTCGTGGTGGATTTGCGTTCCGGGCTATGGTTAGGGTTAGGGAACGGCAAGGCTGAGGGCACAGGTGAGGGTACGGAAACGCGGGAGGGTAAGGCTACGTGCTGACGCACGGGTCAGTGCCAGCGTACGGGACAGGTGTAGGCAACGGCGTAGGGTAAGGTGTAGGGGTGGTGGTGGGTTTGCGTTCCGGGCTATGGTTAGGGTTAGGGAACGGCAAGGCTTAGGGCAGAGGTGAGGGTACGGAAACGTGGGAGGGTCAGGCTACGTGCTGACGCACGGGTCAGTGCCAGCGTACGGGCCAGGAGTAGGGTACGGTGTAAGGTAAGGTGTACGGCTTCTGGTGGGTTTCTGTTCCGGGCTAGGTTTAGGGTTAGGGAACGGCAAGGCTTAGGACACAGGTGATGGTACGGAAACGTGGGAGGGTCAGGCTACGTGCTGACGCACAGGCCAGTGCCAGCGTACGGGCCAGGAGTAGGCAATGGCATAGGGTAAGGTGTAGGGCTTGTGGTGGGTTTGCGTTTCGGGCTAGGGTTAGTGTTAAGGAACGGCAAGGCTTAGGGCACAGTGAGGGTACGGAAACGTGGGAGGGTCAGGCTACGTGCTGACGCACGGGTCATTGCCAGCGTACGGGCGAGGAGTAGGCAATGGCGTAGGGTATGGTGTAGGGCTGGTGGTGGATTTGCGTTCTGGGCTAGGGATAGGGTTAGGGAACGGCAAGGCTTAGGGCACAGGTGAGGGTACGGAAACGTGGGAGGGTCAGGCTACGTGCTGACGCACTGGTCATTGCCAGCGTACGGGGCAGGAGTAGGCAACGGCGTAGGGTATGGTGTAGGGCTGGTGGTGGGTTTGCGTTCCGGGCTAGGGTTAGGGTTAGGGAACGGCAAGGCTTAGTGAACAGGTGAGGGTACGGAAACGTGGGAGGGTCAGGTTACGTGCTGACGCAAGGGTCAGTGCCAGCGTACGGGCCAGGAATAGGTTACGGCGTAAGGTAAGGTGTAGGGCTGGTGGTTGGTTTCCGTTCCAGGCTAGGGTTAGGGTTAGGGAACGGCAAGGCTTAGGGCACAGGTGAGGGTACGGAAACGTGGGAGGGTCAGGCTACGTGCTGACGCACGGTTCAGTGCCAGCGTACGGTCCAGGAGTAGGCAACGGCGTAGGATAATGTGTAGGGCTGGTGGTGGAGTTGCGTTCCGGGCTAGGGTTAGGGTTAGGGAACTGCAAGGCTTAGGGCACTGGTGAGGGTACGGAAACGTGGGAGGGTAAGGCTACGTGCTGACGCACCGGTCAGTGCCAGCGTACGGGCCAGGAGTTGGCAACGGCGTAGGGTAAGGTGTAGGGCTGGTGGTGGGTTTCCGTTCGGGGCTAGGGTTAGGGTTAGGGAACGGCAAGGCTTAGGGCTCAGGTGAGGGTACGGAAACGTGGGAGGGCCAGGCTACGTGCTGACGCACGGGTCATTGCCAGCGTACGGGCCAGGAGTAGGGTACGGCGTAAGGGTAATGTGTAGGGCTGGTGGTGGGTTTCCATTCCGGGTTATGGTTAGGGTTAGGGAACGGCAAGGCTTAGGGCACAGGTGAGGGTACGGAAACGTGGGAGGGTCAGGCTACGTGCTGACGCACGGGTCAGTGTCAGCGTACGGGCCAGGAGTAGGCAACGGCGTAGGATAATGTGTAGGGCTGGTGGTGGATTTGCGTTCCGGGCTAGGGTTAGGGTTAGGGAACGGCAAGGCTTAGGGTACAGGTGAGGGTAAGGAAACGCGGCAGGGTAAGGCTACGTGCTGATGCACGGGTCAGTGCCAGCGTACGGGACAGGAGTACGCAACGGCGTAGGGTAAGGTGTAGGGCTGGTGGTGGGTTTGCGTTCCGGGCTATGGTTAGGGTTAGGGAACGGCAAGTCTTAGGGCAGAGGTGAGGGTTCGGAAACGTGGGAGGGTCAGGCTACGTGCTGACGCACGGGACAGTGCCAGCGTACGGGCCAGGAGTAGGGTACGGCGTAGGGTTAGGTGTAGGGCTAGTAGTGGGTTTGGGTTCCAGGCTAGGGTAAGGGTTAGGGAACGGCAAGGCTTAGGGCTCCGGTGAGGGTACGGAAACGTGGGAGGCTCAGGCTACGTGCTGACGCATGGGTCAGTGCCAGCGTACGGGCCAGGAGTAGGGTACGGCGTAAGGTAAGGTGTACGGCTGGTGGTGTGTTTGCGTTCTGGGCTAGGGTTAGGGTTAGGGAACAGCAAGGCTTAGGGCACAGGTGAGGGTACGGAAACGTGGGAGGCTCAGGCTACGTGCTGACGCATGGGTCAGTGCCAGCGTACGGGCCAGGAATAGGGTACGGCGTAAGGTAAGGTGTACGGCTGGTGGTGGGTTTGCGTTCTGGGCTAGGGTTAGGGTTAGGGAATGGCAAGGCTTAGGGCACAGGTGAGGGTACGGAAACGTGGGAGGGTCAGGCTACGTGCTGACGCACGGGTCAGTGCCAGCGTATGGGCCAGGAGTAGGGTAAGGCGTAGGGTTAGGTGTAGGCCTAGTGGTGGGTTTGCGTTCCGGGCTAGGGTTAGGGTTAGGGAACGGCAAGGCTTAGGGCACAGGTGAGGGCACGGATACGTGGGAGGGTAAGGCTACGTGCTGACGCATGGGTCTGTGCCAGCGTATGGGCCAGGAGTAGGCAACGGCGTAGGGTAAGCTGTAGGGCTGGTGGTGGGTTTCCGTACTGGGTTAGGGTTAGGGTTAGGGAACGGCAAGGCTTAGGGCACAGGTGAGGGTACGGAAACATGGGAGGGCCAGGCTATGTGCTGACGCACGGGTCAGTGCCAGCGTACGGGCCAGGAGTAGGGTACGGTGTAAAGTAAGGTGTAGGGCTGGTGGTGGGTTTGCGTTCCGGGCTATGGTTAGAGTTAGGGAACGGAAAGGCTTAGGGCACAGGTGAGGGTACGGAAACGCGGGAGGGTATGGCTATGTGCTGACGCACGCGTCAGTGCCATCGTACGGGCCAGGAGTAGGCAACGGCGTAGGATAAAGTGTAGGGATGGTGGTGGATTTGCGTTCCGGGCTAGGGTTAGGGTTAGGGAACGGCAAGGCTTAGGGCTCAGGTGAGGGTACAGAAACGCGGGAGGGTAAGGCTACGTGCTGATGCACGGGTCAGTGCCAGCGTACAGACCAGGAGTAGGGTACGGCGTAAGGTAAGGTGTACGGCTGGTGGTGGATTTGCGTTCCGGGCTAGGGTTAGGGTTAGGGAATGGCAAGGCTTAGGGCACAGGTGAGGGTACGGAAACGCGGGAGGGTAAGGCTACGTGGTAACGCACAGGTCAGTGCTAGCGTACGGGCCAGGAGTAGCCAACGGCATAGGGTAAGGTGTAGGGCTGGGGGTGGGTTTCCGTACGGGGCTAGTGTTAGGGTTAGGGAACGGCAAGGCTTAGGGCTCAGGTGAGGGTACTGAAACGTGGGAGGGTCAGGCTACGTGGTGACGCACAGGTCAGTGCCATCGTACGGGCCAGGAGTAGGGTACGGCGTAAGGTAAGGTGTACGGCTGGTGGTGGGATTGCGTTCCGGGCTAGGGTTAGGTTTAGGGAATGGCAAGGCTTAGGGCCCAGGTGGGGGTACGGAAACTTGGGAGGGTCAGGCTACGTGCTGACGCACGGGTCAGTGCCAGCGTACGGGCAAGGATTTGGGTACGGCGTAGGGTTAGGTGTAGGGCTGGTGGTGGGTTTGCGTTCCGGGCTAGGGTTAGGGTTAGGGAACGGCAAGGCGTAGGGCACAGGTGAGGGTACCGAAACTTGGGAGGGTCAGGCTACGTGCTGACGCATGGGTCAGTGCAAGCATACGGGCCAGGAGTAGGGTACGGCGTAAGGTAAGGTGTACGGCTGGTGGTGGATTTGCGTTCCGGGCTAGGGTTAGGGTTAGGGAATGGCAAGGCTTAGGGCACAGGTGAGGGTACGGAAACGCGGGAGGGTAAGGCTACGTGCTGACGCACGGGTCACTGCTAGCGTACGGGCCAGGAGTAGGCAACGGCGTAGGGTAAGGTGTAGGGCTGGTGGTGGGTTTGCGTTCCGGGCTAGGGTTAGGGTAAGGGAATGGCAAGGCTTAGGGCACAGGTGAGGGTACCGAAACTTGGGAGGGTCAGGCCACGTGATGACGCACGGGTCAGTGCCAGCATACGGGCCAGGAGTAGCGTATGGCGTAAGGTAATGTGTAGGGCTGGTGGTGGGTTTCCTTTCCGGGCTAGGGTTAGGGTTAGGGAACGGCAAGGCTTAGGGCAGAGGTGAGGGTATGGAAACGTGGGAGGGTTAGGCTACGTGCTGAAGCACCGGTCAGTGCCAGCGTACGGGCCAGGAGTAGGCAACGGCGTAGGGTAAGGTGTAGGGCGGCTGGTGGGTTTCCATTCCGGGCTAGGGATAGGGTTAGGGAACGGCAGGGCTTAGGGCACAGGTGAGGGTACGGAAACGTGGGAGGGTCAGGCTACGTGCTGACGCATGGGTCAGGGCCAGCGTACGGGCCTGAAGTAGGGTACGGTGTAAGGTAAGGTGTACGGCTGGTGGTGGGTTTGCGTTCCGGGCAAGGGTTAGGGTTAGGGAACGGCAAGGCTTAGGGCACAGGTGAGGGTACAGAAACGTGGGAGCCTCAGGCTACGTGCTGACGCACGGGTCAGTGCCAGCGTACGGGCCAGGAGTAGGGTACGGTGTAAGGTAAGGTGTAGGGCTTGTGGTCGGTTTGCGTTCCGGGCTAGGGTTAGGGTTAAGGAACGGCAAGGCTTAGGGCACAGTGACGGAACGGAAACGTGGGAGGGTCAGGCTACGTGCTGATGCACGGGTCATTGCCAGCGTACGGGCCAGGAGTAGGCAACGGCGTAGGGTATGGTGTAGGGCTGGTGGTGGATTTGCATTCCGGGCTAGGGTTAGGGTTAGGGAACGGCAAGGCTTAGGGCACAGGTGAGGGTACGGAAACGTGGGAGGGTCAGGCTACGTCCTGACGCACTGCTCATTGCCAGCATACGGGCCAAGAGTAGGCAACGGCGTAGGGTATGGTGTAGGGCTGGTGGTGGGTTTGCGTTCCGGGCTAGGTTTAGGGTTAGGGAACGGCAAGGCTTAGGGAACAGGTGAGGGTACGGAAACGTGGGAGGGTCAGGTTACGTGCTGACGCACGGGTCAGTGCCAGCGTACGGGCCACGAGTAGGGTACGGCGTAAGGTAAGGTGTAGGGCTGGTGGTTGGTTTCCGTTTCAGGCTAGGGTTAGGGTTAGGGAACGGCAAGGCTTAGGGCACAGGTGAGGGTACGGAAACGTGGGAGGGTCAGGCTACGTGCTGACGCACGGGTCAGTGCCAGCGTACGGTCCAGTAGTAGGCAACGGCGTAGGATAATGTGTAGGGCTGGTGGTGGATTTGCGTTCCGGGCTAGGGTTAGGGTTAGGGAACGGCAAGGCTTAGGGCACAGGTGAGGGTACGGAAACGCGGGAGGGTAAGGCTACGTGCTGACGCACGGGTCAGTGCCAGCGTACGGGCCAGGAGTTGGCAACGGCGTAGGGTAAGGTGTAGGGCTGGTGGTGGGTTTCCATTCCGGGTTAGGGTTAGGGTTAGGGAACGACAAGGCTTAGGGCACAGGTGAGGGTACGGAAACGTGGGAGGGTCAGGCTACGTGCTGACGCACGGGTCAGTGTCAGCGTATGGGACAGGAGTAGGCAACGGCTTAGAATAATGTGCAGGGCTGGTGGTGGATTTGCGTTCCGGGCTAGGGTTAGGCTTAGGGATCGGCAAGGCTTAGGGCACAGGTGAGGGTACGGAAACATGGGAGGGTCAGGCTACGTGCTGAAGCACGGGTCAGTGCCAGCGTACGGGCCAGGAGTAGGCAACGGCGTAGGGCAAGGTGTAGGGCTGGTGGTGGGTTTCCGTTCCTGGCTAGGGTTAGGGTTAGGGAACGGCAAGGCTTAGGGCACAGGTGAGGGTATGGAAACGTGGGAGGGCCAGGCTACGTTCTGACGCACGTGTCAGTGCCAGCGTACGGGCCAGGAGTAGGGTACGGTGTAAGGTAAGGTGTACGGTTTCTGGTGGGTTTCTGTTCCGGGCTAGGGTTAGGGTTAGGGAATGGCAAGGCTTAGGGCACAGGTGAGGGTACGGAAACGTGGGAGGGTCAGGCTACGTGCTGACGCACGGGTCAGTGCCAGCGTACGGTCCAGGAGTAGGCAACGGCGTAGGATAATGTGTAGGGTTGGTGGTGGATTTGCGTTCTGGGCTAGGGTTAGGGTTAGGGAACGGCAAGGCTTAGGGCACAGGTGAGGGTACGGAAACGCGGGAGGGTAAGGGTACGTGCTGACGCACGGGTCAGTGCCAGCGTACGGGCCAGGAGTTGGCAACGGCGTAGGGTAAGGTGTAGGGCTGGTGGTGGGTTTCCGTTCGGGGCTAGAGTTAGGGATAGGGAACGGCAAGGTTTAGTGCACAGGTGAGGGTACGGAAACTTGGGAGGGCCAGGCTACGTGCTGACGCACGGGTCAGTGCCAGCGTACGTGCCAGGAGTAGGGTACGGCGTAAGGTAATGTGTAGGGCTGGTGGTGGGTTTCCATTCCGGGTTAGGGTTAGGGTTAGCGAACGGCAAGGCTTCGGGTACAGGTGAGGGTACGGAAACGCGGCAGGGTAAGGCTACGTGCTGATGCATGGGACAGTGCCAGCATACGGGCCAGGAGTAGGGTACGGCGTAGGGTTAGGTTTAGGGCTAGTAGTGGGTTTGGGTTCCGGGCTAGGGTAAGGGTTAGGGAACGGCAAGGCTTAGGGCTCAGGTGAGGGTACGGAAACGTGGGAGGCTCAGGCTACGTGCTGACGCATGGGTCAGTGCCAGCGTACGGGCCAGGAGTAGGGTACGGCGTAAGGTAAGGTGTACAGCTGGTGGTGGGTTTGCCTTCTGGGCTAGGGTTAGGGTTAGGGAACAGCAAGGCTTAGGGCACAGGTGAGGGTACGGAAACGTGGGAGGCTCACTCTACGTGCTGACGCACGGGTCAGTGCCAGCGTACGGGCAAGGAGTAGGGTATGGCGTAAGGTAATGTATAGGTCTGGTGATGGGTTTCCGTTCCGGGCTAGGGTTAGGGTTAGGGAACGGCAAGGCATAGTGCACAGGTGAGGGTACGGAAACGTGGGAGGGTCAGGCTACGTGCTGACCCACGGGTCAGTGCCAGGGTACGGGCCAGGAGTAGGCAACGGCATAGGGTAAGGTGTAGGGCTTGTGGTGGGTTTGCGTTCCGGGCTAGGGTTAGGGTTAGGGAACGGCAAGGCTTAGGGAACAGGTGAGGGTACGGAAACGTGGGAGGGTCAGGCTACGTGCTGACGCACGGGTCATTGCCAGCGTACGGGCCAGGAGTAGGCAACGGCTTAGGTTATGGTGTAGGGCTGGTGGTGGGTTTGCGTTCCGGGCTAGGGTTAGGGTTAGGGAATGGCAAGGCTTAGGGCACAGGTGAGGGTACGGAAATGTGGGAGGGTCAGGCTACGTGCTGAAGCACGGGTCAGTGCCAGCGTACGGGCCAGGAGTAGGCAACGGCGTAGGGTAAGGTGTAGGGCTGGTGGTGGGTTTCCGTTCCCGGCTAGGGTTAGGGTTAGGGAACGGCAAGGCTTAGGGCACAGGTGAGGGTACGGAAACGTGGGAGGGTCAGGCTACGTGCTGACGCACGGGTCAGTGCCAGCGTACGGGCCAGGAGTAGGGTACGGTGTAAGGGAAGGTGTATGGCTTCTGGTGGGTTTCTGTTCCGGGCTAGGGTTAGGGTTAGGGAACGGCAAGGCTTAGGACACAGGTGATGGTACGGAAACGTGGGAGGGTCAGGCTACGTGCTGACGCACGGGTCAGTGCCAGCGTACGGGCCAGGAGTAGGCAACGGCGTAGGGTAAGGTGTAGGGCTGGTGGTGGGTTTCCGTTCTGGGCTAGGGTTAGGGTTAAGGAACGGCAAGGCTTAGGGCACAGGTGAGGGAACGGAAACGTGGGAGGGTCAGGCTACGTGCTGAAGCACGGGTCAGTGCCAGCGTACGGGCCAGGAGTAGGCAACGGCGTAGGGTAAGGTGTAGGGCTGGTGGTGGGTTTCCGTTCTGGGCTAGGGTTAGGGTTAGGGAACGGCAAGGCTTATGGCACAGGTGAGGCTACGGAAACGTGGGAGGGCCAGGCTACGTTCTGACGCACGGGTCAGTGCCTGCGTACGGGCCAGGAGTAGGGTACGGTGTACAGTAAGGTGTACGGCTTCTGGTGGGTTTCTGTTCTGGGCTAGGGTTTGGGTTAGGGAACGGCAAGGCTTAGGACACAGGTGAGGGTACGGAAACGTGGGAGGGTCAGGTTACGTGCTGACGCACGGGTCAGTGCCAGCGTACGGGCCAGGAGTAGGGTACGGTGTAAGGTAAGGTGTAGGGCTGGTGGTTGGTTTCCGTTCCAGGCTAGGGTTAGGGTCAGGGAACGGCAAGGCTTAGGGCACAGGTGAGGGTACGGAAACGTGGGAGGGTCAGGCTACGTGCTGACGCACGGGTAAGTGCCAGCGTACGGTCCAGGAGTAGGCAACGGCGTAGGATAATGTGTTGGGCTGGTGGTGGATTTGCGTTCCGGGCTAGGGTTAGGGTTAGGGAACGGCAAGGCTTAGGGCACAGGTGAGGGTACAGCAACGCGGGAGGATAAGGCTAAGTGCTGACGCACTTGTCAGTGCCAGCGTACGGGCCAGGAGTTGGCAACGGTGTAGGGTAGGATGTAGGGCTGGACGTGGGTTTCCTTTCGGGGCTAGGGTTAGGGATAGTGAACGGCAAGGCTTAGGGCACAGGTGAGGGTACGGAAACGTGGGAGGGCCAGGCTTCGTGCTGACGCACGGGTCAGTGCCAGCGTACGGGCCAGGAGTAGGGTACGGCGTAAGGGTAATGTGTAGGGCTGGTGGTGGGTTTCCATTCCGGGTTATGGTTAGGGTTAGGGAACGGCAAGGCTTAGGGCACAGGTGAGGGTACGGAAACGTGGGAGGGTCAGGCTACGTGCTGACGCACGGGTCAGTGTCAGCGTACGGGCCAGGAGTAGGCAACGGCGTAGGATAATGTGTAGGGCTGGTGGTGGATTTGCGTTCCGGGCTAGGGTTAGGGTTAGGGAACGGCAAGGCTTAGGGTACAGGTGAGGGTAAGGAAACGCGGCAGGGTAAGGCTACATGCTGATGCACGGGTCAGTGCCAGCGTACGGGACAGGAGTACGCAACGGCGTAGGGTAAGGTGTAGGGCTGGTGGTGGGTTTGCGTTCCGGGCTATGGTTAGGGTTAGGGAACGGCAAGTCTTAGGGCAGAGGTGAGGGTTCGGAAACGTGGGAGGGTCAGGCTACGTGCTGACGCACGGGACAGTGCCAGCGTATGGGCCAGGAGTAGGGTACGGCGTAGGGTTAGGTGTAGGGCTAGTAGTGGGTTTGGGTTCCAGGCTAGGGTAAGGGTTAGGGAACGGCAAGGCTTAGGGCTCCGGTGAGGGTACGGAAACGTGGGAGGCTCAGGCTACGTGCTGACGCATGGGTCAGTGCCAGCGTACGGGCCAGGAGTAGGGTACGGCGTAAGGTAAGGTGTACGGCTGGTGGTGGGTTTGCGTTCTGGGCTAGGGTTAGGGTTAGGGAACAGCAAGGCTTAGGGCACAGGTGAGGGTACGGAAACGTGGGAGGCTCAGGCTACGTGCTGACGCATGGGTCAGTGCCAGCGTACGGGCCAGGAGTAGGGTACTGCGTAAAGTAAGGTGTACGGCTGGTGGTTGGTTTGCGTTCTGGGCTAGGGTTAGGGTTAGGGAACAGCAAGGCTTAGGGCACAGGTGAGGGTACGGAAACGTGGGAGGCTCAGGCTACGTGCTAACCCCCAGGTCAGTGCCAGCGTACGGGCCAGGAGTAGGTGATGGCGTAAGGTAATGTATAGGGCTGGTGGTGGGTTTGCGTTCCGGGCTAGGGTTAGGGTTAGGGAACGGCAAGGCTTAGGGCACAGGTGAGGGTACGGAAACGTGGGAGGGTCAGGCTACGTGCTGACGCACGGGTCAGTGCCAGCGTACGGGCCAGGAGTAGGCAACGGCATAGGGTAAGGTGTAGGGCTTGTAGTGGGTTTGCGTTCCGGGCTAGGGTTAGGGTTAGGGAACGGCAAGGCTTAGGGCACAGGTGAGGGTACGGAAACGTGGGAGGCTCAGGCTACATGCTGACGCACGGGTCAGTGCCAGCGTACGGGCCAGGAGTAGGGTATGGCGTAAGGTAATGTATAGGGCTGGTGGTGGGTTTCCTTTCCGGGCTAGGGTTAGGGTTAGGGAACGGCAAGGCTTTGGGCACAGGTGAGGGTACGGAAACGTGGGAGGGTCAGGCTACATTCTGACGCACGGGTCAGTGCCAGCGTACGGGCCAGGAGTAGGGTACGGTGTAAGGTAAGGTGTACGGCTTCTGGTGGGTTTCTGTTCCGGGCTAGGGTTAGGGTTAGGGAATGGCAAGGCTTAGGACACAGGTGAGGTTACGGAAACGTGGGAGGGTCAGGTTACGTGCTGACGCACGGGTCAGTGCCAGCGTACGGGCCAGGAGTAGGATACGGCGTAAGGTAAGGTGTAGGGCTGGTGGTTGGTTTCTGTTCCAGGCTAGGGTTAGGGTTAGGGAACGGCAAGGCTTAGGGCACAGGTGAGGGTACGGAAACGTGGGAGGGTCTGGCTACGTGCTGACGCATGGGTCACTGCCAGCGTACGGTCCAGGAGTAGGCAACGGCGTAGGATAATGTGTAGGGCTCGTGGTGGATTTGCGTTCCGGGCTATGGTTAGGGTTAGGGAACGGCAAGGCTGAGGGCACAGGTGAGGGTACGGAAACGCGGGAGGGTAAGGCTACGTGCTGACGCACGGGTCAGTGCCAGCGTACGGGACAGGTGTAGGCAACGGCGTAGGGTAAGGTGTAGGGGTTGTGGTGGGTTTGCGTTCCGGGCTATGGTTAGGGTTAGGGAACGGCAAGGCTTAGGGCAGAGGTGAGGGTACGGAAACGTGGGAGGGTCAGGCTACGTGCTGACGCACGGGTCAGTGCCAGCGTACGGGCCAGGAGTAGGGTACGGTGTAAGGTAAGGTGTACGGCTTCTGGTGGGTTTCTGTTCCGGGCTAGGTTTAGGGTTAGGGAACGGCAAGGCTTAGGACACAGGTGATGGTACGGAAACGTGGGAGGGTCAGGCTACGTGCTGACGCACAGGCCAGTGCCAGCGTACGGGCCAGGAGTAGGCAATGGCATAGGGTAAGGTGTAGGGCTTGTGGTGGGTTTGCGTTTCGGGCTAGGGTTAGGGTTAAGGAACGGCAAGGCTTAGGGCACAGTGAGGGTACGGAAACGTGGGAGGGTCAGGCTACGTGCTGACGCACGGGTCATTGCCAGCGTACGGGCGAGGAGTAGGCAATGGCGTAGGGTATGGTGTAGGGCTGGTGGTGGATTTGCGTTCTGGGCTAGGGATAGGGTTAGGGAACGGCAAGGCTTAGGGCACAGGTGAGGGTACGGAAACGTGGGAGGGTCAGGCTACGTGCTGACGCACTGGTCATTGCCAGCGTACGGGGCAGTAGTAGGCAACGGCGTAGGGTATGGTGTAGGGCTGGTGGTGGGTTTGCGTTCCGGGCTAGGGTTAGGGTTAGGGAACGGCAAGGCTTAGTGAACAGGTGAGGGTACGGAAACGTGGGAGGGTCAGGTTACCTGCTGACGCACGGGTCAGTGCCAGCGTACGGGCCAGGAATAGGTTACGGCGTAAGGTAAGGTGTAGGGCTGGTGGTTGGTTTCCGTTCCAGGCTAGGGTTAGGGTTAGGGAACGGCAAGGCTTAGGGCACAGGTGAGGGTACGGAAACGTGGGAGGGTCAGGCTACGTGCTGACGCACGGTTCAGTGCCAGCGTACGGTCCAGGAGTAGGCAACGGCGTAGGATAATGTGTAGGGCTGGTGGTGGAGTTGCGTTCCGGGCTAGGGTTAGGGTTAGGGAACTGCAAGGCTTAGGGCACTGGTGAGGGTACGGAAACGTGGGAGGGTAAGGCTACGTGCTGACGCACCGGTCAGTGCCAGCGTACGGGCCAGGAGTTGGCAACGGCGTAGGGTAAGGTGTAGGGCTGGTGGTGGGTTTCCGTTCGGGGCTAGGGTTAGGGTTAGGGAACGGCAAGGCTTAGGGCTCAGGTGAGGGTACGGAAACGTGGGAGGGCCAGGCTACGTGCTGACGCACGGGTCATTGCCAGCGTACGGGCCAGGAGTAGGGTACGGCGTAAGGGTAATGTGTAGGGCTGGTGGTGGGTTTCCATTCCGGGTTATGGTTAGGGTTAGGGAACGGCAAGGCTTAGGGCACAGGTGAGGGTACGGAAACGTGGGAGGGTCAGGCTACGTGCTGACGCACGGGTCAGTGTCAGCGTACGGGCCAGGAGTAGGCAACGGCGTAGGATAATGTGTAGGGCTGGTGGTGGATTTGCGTTCCGGGCTAGGGTTAGGGTTAGGGAACGGCAAGGCTTAGGGTACAGGTGAGGGTAAGGAAACGCGGCAGGGTAAGGCTACGTGCTGATGCACGGGTCAGTGCCAGCGTACGGGACAGGAGTACGCAACGGCGTAGGGTAAGGTGTAGGGCTGGTGGTGGGTTTGCGTTCCGGGCTATGGTTAGGGTTAGGGAACGGCAAGTCTTAGGGCAGAGGTGAGGGTTCGGAAACGTGGGAGGGTCAGGCTACGTGCTGACGCACGGGACAGTGCCAGCGTACGGGCCAGGAGTAGGGTACGGCGTAGGGTTAGGTGTAGGGCTAGTAGTGGGTTTGGGTTCCAGGCTAGGGTAAGGGTTAGGGAACGGCAAGGCTTAGGGCTCCGGTGAGGGTACGGAAACGTGGGAGGCTCAGGCTACGTGCTGACGCATGGGTCAGTGCCAGCGTACGGGCCAGGAGTAGGGTACGGCGTAAGGTAAGGTGTACGGCTGGTGGTGTGTTTGCGTTCTGGGCTAGGGTTAGGGTTAGGGAACAGCAAGGCTTAGGGCACAGGTGAGGGTACGGAAACGTGGGAGGCTCAGGCTACGTGCTGACGCATGGGTCAGTGCCAGCGTACGGGCCAGGAATAGGGTACGGCGTAAGGTAAGGTGTACGGCTGGTGGTGGGTTTGCGTTCTGGGCTAGGGTTAGGGTTAGGGAATGGCAAGGCTTAGGGCACAGGTGAGGGTACGGAAACGTGGGAGGGTCAGGCTACGTGCTGACGCACGGGTCAGTGCCAGCGTATGGGCCAGGAGTAGGGTAAGGCGTAGGGTTAGGTGTAGGCCTAGTGGTGGGTTTGCGTTCCGGGCTAGGGTTAGGGTTAGGGAACGGCAAGGCTTAGGGCACAGGTGAGGGCACGGATACGTGGGAGGGTAAGGCTACGTGCTGACGCATGGGTCTGTGCCAGCGTATGGGCCAGGAGTAGGCAACGGCGTAGGGTAAGGTGTAGGGCTGGTGGTGGGTTTCCGTACTGGGTTAGGGTTAGGGTTAGGGAACGGCAAGGCTTAGGGCACAGGTGAGGGTACGGAAACGTGGGAGGGCCAGGCTATGTGCTGACGCACGGGTCAGTGCCAGCGTACGGGCCAGGAGTAGGGTACGGTGTAAAGTAAGGTGTAGGGCTGGTGGTGGGTTTGCGTTCCGGGCTATGGTTAGAGTTAGGGAACGGAAAGGCTTAGGGCACAGGTGAGGGTACGGAAACGCGGGAGGGTATGGCTATGTGCTGACGCACGCGTCAGTGCCATCGTACGGGCCAGGAGTAGGCAACGGCGTAGGATAAAGTGTAGGGATGGTGGTGGATTTGCGTTCCGGGCTAGGGTTAGGGTTAGGGAACGGCAAGGCTTAGGGCTCAGGTGAGGGTACAGAAACGCGGGAGGGTAAGGCTACGTGCTGATGCACGGGTCAGTGCCAGCGTACAGACCAGGAGTAGGCAACGGCGTAGGGTAAGGTGTAGGGCTGGTGGTGGGTTTCCGTTCCGGGCTAGGGTTAGGGTTAGGGAACGGCAAGGCTTATGGCACAGGTGAGGGTACGGAAACGCGGGAGGGTAAGGCTACGTGGTAACGCACAGGTCAGTGCTAGCGTACGGGCCAGGAGTAGCCAACGGCATAGGGTAAGGTGTAGGGCTGGGGGTGGGTTTCCGTACGGGGCTAGTGTTAGGGTTAGGGAACGGCAAGGCTTAGGGCTCAGGTGAGGGTACTGAAACGTGGGAGGGTCAGGCTACGTGGTGACGCACAGGTCAGTGCCAGCGTACGGGCCAGGAGTAGGGTACGGCGTAGGGTTAGGTGTAGGGCTGGTGGTGGGTTTGCGTTCCGGGCTAGGGTTAGGGTTAGGGAACGGCAAGGCGTAGGGCACAGGTGAGGGTACCGAAACTTGGGAGGGTCAGGCTACGTGCTGACGCATGGGTCAGTGCAAGCATACGGGCCAGGAGTAGGGTACGGCGTAAGGTAAGGTGTACGGCTGGTGGTGGATTTGCGTTCCGGGCTAGGGTTAGGGTTAGGGAATGGCAAGGCTTAGGGCACAGGTGAGGGTACGGAAACGCGGGAGGGTAAGGCTACGTGCTGACGCACGGGTCACTGCTAGCGTACGGGCCAGGAGTAGGCAACGGCGTAGGGTAAGGTGTAGGGCTGGTGGTGGGTTTGCGTTCCGGGCTAGGGTTAGGGTAAGGGAATGGCAAGGCTTAGGGCACAGGTGAGGGTACCGAAACTTGGGAGGGTCAGGCCACGTGATGACGCACGGGTCAGTGCCAGCATACGGGCCAGGAGTAGCGTATGGCGTAAGGTAATGTGTAGGGCTGGTGGTGGGTTTCCTTTCCGGGCTAGGGTTAGGGTTAGGGAACGGCAAGGCTTAGGGCAGAGGTGAGGGTATGGAAACGTGGGAGGGTTAGGCTACGTGCTGAAGCACGGGTCAGTGCCAGCGTACGGGCCAGGAGTAGGCAACGGCGTAGGGTAAGGTGTAGGGCGGCTGGTGGGTTTCCATTCCGGGCTAGGGATAGGGTTAGGGAACGGCAGGGCTTAGGGCACAGGTGAGGGTACGGAAACGTGGGAGGGTCAGGCTACGTGCTGACGCATGGGTCAGGGCCAGCGTACGGGCCTGAAGTAGGGTACGGTGTAAGGTAAGGTGTACGGCTGGTGGTGGGTTTGCGTTCCGGGCAAGGGTTAGGGTTAGGGAACGGCAAGGCTTAGGGCACAGGTGAGGGTACAGAAACGTGGGAGCCTCAGGCTACGTGCTGACGCACGGGTCAGTGCCAGCGTACGGGCCAGGAGTAGGCAACGGCGTAGGATAAAGTGTAGGGCTGGTGGTGGATTTGAGTTCCGGGCTAGGGTTAGGGTTAGGGAACGGCAAGGCTTAGGGCACAGGTGAGGGTACGGAAACGCGGGAGGGTAAGGCTACGTGCTGATGCACGGGTCAGTGCCAGCGTACAGGGCAGGAGTAGGCAACGGCCTAGGGTAAGGTGTAGGGCTGGTGGTGGGTTTCCCTTCCGGGCTAGGGTTAGGGTTAGGGAACGGCAAGGCTTAGGGCACAGGTGAGGGTACGGAAACGCGGGAGGGTAAGGCTACGTGCTGACGCACATGTTAGTGCTAGCGTACGGGCCAGGAGTAGGCAATGGCGTAGGGTAAGGTGTAGGGCTGGTGGTGGATTTGCATTCTGGGCTAGAGTTAGGGTTAGGGAAAGGCAAGGCTTAGGGCACAGGTGAGGGTAGGGAAACGTGTGAGGGTCAGGCTACGTGCTGACGCACGGGTCAGTGCCAGCGTATGGGCTAAGAGTAGGGTACGGCGTAAGGTAAGGTGTAGGGCTGGTGGTGGGTTTCTGTTCCGGGCTAGGGTTAGGGTTAGGGAACGGCAAGGCTTAGGGCACAGGTGAGGGTACAGAAACGTGGGAGCCTCAGGCTACGTGCTGACGCACGGGTCAGTGCCAGCGTACGGGCCAGGAGTAGGCAACGGCGTAGGATAAAGTGTAGGGCTGGTGGTGGATTTGAGTTCCGGGCTAGGGTTAGGGTTAGGGAACGGCAAGGCTTAGGGCACAGGTGAGGGTACGGAAACGCGGGAGGGTAAGGCTACGTGCTGACACACGGGTCAGTGCCAGCGTACGGGCCAGGAGTAGGCAACGGCGTAGCGTAAGGTGTAGGGCTGGTGGTGTGTTTGCCTTCCGGGCTAGGGTTAGGGTTAGGGAATGGCAAGGCTTAGGGCACAGGTGAGGGTACGGAAACGTGGGAGGGTCAGGCTACGTGCTGACGCACGGGTCAGTGCCAGCGTACGGGCCAGGAGTAGGGTACGGTGTAAGGTAAGGTGTATGGCTTCTGGTGGGTTTCTGTTCCGGGCTAGGGTTAGGGTTAGGGAACGGCAAGGCTTAGGACACAGGTGATGGTACGGAAACGTGGGAGGGTCAGGCTACGTGCTGACGCACGGGTCAGTGCCAGCGTACGGGCCAGGAGTAGGCAATGGCATAGGGTAAGGTGTAGGGCTGGTGGTGGGTTTCCATTCTGGGCTCGGGTTAGGGTTAGGGAACGGCAAGGCTTAGGGCACAGGTGAGGGTACGGAAACGTGGGAGGGTCAGGCTACGTGCTGAAGCACGGGTCAGTGCCAGCGTACGGGCCAGGAGTAGGCAACGGCGTAGGGTAAGGTGTAGGGCTGGTGGTGGGTTTCCGTTCTGGGCTAGGGTTAGGGTTAGGGAACGGCAAGGCTTAGGGCACAGGTGAGGCTACGGAAACGTGGGAGGGCCAGGCTACGTTCTGACGCACGGGTCAGTGCCTGCGTACGGGCCAGGAGTAGGGTACGGTGTACGGTAAGGTGTACGGCTTCTGGTGGGTTTCTGTTCTGGGCTAGGGTTAGGGTTAGGGAACGGCAAGGCTTAGGACACAGGTGAGGGTACGGAAACGTGGGAGGGTCAGGTTACGTGCTGACGCACGGGTCAGTGCCAGCGTACGGGCCAGGAGTAGGGTACGGTGTAAGGTAAGGTGTAGGGCTGGTGGTTGGTTTCCGTTCCAGGCTAGGGTTAGGGTCAGGGAACGGCAAGGCTTCGGGCACAGGTGAGGGTACGGAAACGTGGGACGGTCAGGCTACGTGCTGACGCACGGGTAAGTGCCAGCGTACGGTCCAGGAGTAGGCAACAGCGTAGGATAATGTGTTGGGCTGGTGGTGGATTTGCGTTCCGGGCTAGGGTTAGGGTTAGGGAACGGCAAGGCTTAGGGCACAGGTGAGGGTACAGCAACGCGGGAGGGTAAGGCTAAGTGCTGACGCACTTGTCAGTGCCAGCGTACGGGCCAGGAGTTGGCAACGGTGTAGGGTAGGGTGTAGGGCTGGACGTGGGTTTCCTTTCGGGGCTAGGGTTAGGGATAGTGAACGGCAAGGCTTAGGGCACAGGTGAGGGTACGGAAACGTGGGAGGGCCAGGCTACGTGCTGACGCACGGGTCATTGCCAGCGTACGGGCCAGGAGTAGGGTACGGCGTAAGGGTAATGTGTAGGGCTGGTGGTGGGTTTCCATTCCGGGTTATGGTTAGGGTTAGGGAACGGCAAGGCTTAGGGCACAGGTGAGGGTACGGAAACGTGGGAGGGTCAGGCTACGTGCTGACGCACGGGTCAGTGTCAGCGTACGGGCCAGGAGTAGGCAACGGCGTAGGATAATGTGTAGGGCTGGTGGTGGATTTGCGTTCCGGGCTAGGGTTAGGGTTAGGGAACGGCAAGGCTTAGGGTACAGGTGAGGGTAAGGAAACGCGGCAGGGTAAGGCTACGTGCTGATGCACGGGTCAGTGCCAGCGTACGGGACAGGAGTACGCAACGGCGTAGGGTAAGGTGTAGGGCTGGTGGTGGGTTTGCGTTCCGGGCTATGGTTAGGGTTAGGGAACGGCAAGTCTTAGGGCAGAGGTGAGGGTTCGGAAACGTGGGAGGGTCAGGCTACGTGCTGAAGCACGGGTCAGTGCCAGCGTACGGGCCAGGAGTAGGCAACGGCGTAGGGTAAGGTGTAGGGCGGCTGGTGGGTTTCCATTCCGGGCTAGGGATAGGGTTAGGGAACGGCAGGGCTTAGGGCACAGGTGAGGGTACGGAAACGTGGGAGGGTCAGGCTACATGCTGACGCATGGGTCAGGGCCAGCGTACGGGCCTGAAGTAGGGTACGGTGTAAGGTAAGGTGTACGGCTGGTGGTGGGTTTGCGTTCCGGGCAAGGGTTAGGGTTAGGGAACGGCAAGGCTTAGGGCACAGGTGAGGGTACAGAAACGTGGGAGCCTCAGGCTACGTGCTGACGCACGGGTCAGTGCCAGCGTACGGGCCAGGAGTAGTCAACGGCGTAGGATAAAGTGTAGGGCTGGTGGTGGATTTGAGTTCCGGGCTAGGGTTAGGGTTAGGGAACGGCAAGGCTTAGGGCACAGGTGAGGGTACGGAAACGCGGGAGGGTAAGGCTACGTGCTGATGCACGGGTCAGTGCCAGCGTACAGGGCAGGAGTAGGCAACGGCGTAGGGTAAGGTGTAGGGCTGGTGGTGGGTTTCCCTTCCGGGCTAGGGTTAGGGTTAGGGAACTGCAAGGCTTAGGGCACAGGTGAGGGTACGGAAACGCGGGAGGGTAAGGCTACGTGCTGACGCACATGTTAGTGCTAGCGTACGGGCCAGGAGTAGGCAATGGCGTAGGGTAAGGTGTAGGGCTGGTGGTGGATTTGCATTCTGGGCTAGAGTTAGGGTTAGGGAAAGGCAAGGCTTAGGGCACAGGTGAGGGTAGGGAAACGTGTGAGGGTCAGGCTACGTGCTGACGCACGGGTCAGTGCCAGCGTATGGGCTAAGAGTAGGGTACGGCGTAAGGTAAGGTGTAGGGCTGGTGGTGGGTTTCTGTTCCGGGCTAGGGTTAGGGTTAGAGAACGGCAAGTCTTAGGGCACAGGTGAGGGTACGGAAACGTGGGAGGGTCAGGCTACGTGGTGACGCACAGGTCAGTGCCAGCGTACGGGCCAGGAGTAGGGTACGGCGTAAGGTAAGGTGTAGGGCTGGTGGTGGGTTTGCGTTCGGGGCTAGGGTTAGGGTTAGGGAACGGCAAGGCTTAGGGCACAGGTGAGGGTACCGAAACTTGGGAGGGTCAGGCTACGTGCTGACGCATGGGTCAGTGCCAGCGTACGGGCCAGGAGTAGGGTATGGCGTAAGGTAAGGTGTACGGCTGGTGGTGGATTTGCGTTCTGGGCTAGGGTTAGGGTTAGGGAATGGCAAGGCTTAGGGCACAGGTGAGGGTACGGAAACGCGGGAGGGTAAGGCTACGTGCTGACACACGGGTCAGTGCCAGCGTACGGGCCAGGAGTAGGCAACGGCGTAGCGTAAGGTGTAGGGCTGGTGGTGTGTTTGCCTTCCGGGCTAGGGTTAGGGTTAGGGAATGGCAAGGCTTAGGGCACAGGTGAGGGTACGGAAACGTGGGAGGGTCAGGCTACGTGCTGACGCACGGGTCAGTGCCAGCGTACGGTCCAGGAGTAGGCAACGGCGTAGGATAATGTGTAGGGTTGGTGGTGGATTTGCGTTCTGGGCTAGGGTTAGGGTTAGGGAACGGCAAGGCTTAGGGCACAGGTGAGGGTACGGAAACGCGGGAGGGTAAGGGTACGTGCTGACGCACGGGTCAGTGCCAGCGTACGGGCCAGGAGTTGGCAACGGCGTAGGGTAAGGTGTAGGGCTGGTGGTGGGTTTCCGTTCGGGGCTAGAGTTAGGGATAGGGAACGGCAAGGCTTAGGGCACAGGTGAGGGTACGGAAACTTGGGAGGGCCAGGCTACGTGCTGACGCACGGGTCAGTGCCAGCGTACGTGCCAGGAGTAGGGTACGGCGTAAGGTAATGTGTAGGGCTGGTGGTGGGTTTCCATTCCGGGTTAGGGTTAGGGTTAGCGAACGGCAAGGCTTCGGGTACAGGTGAGGGTACGGAAACGCGGCAGGGTAAGGCTACGTGCTGATGCATGGGACAGTGCCAGCATACGGGCCAGGAGTAGGGTACGGCGTAGGGTTAGGTTTAGGGCTAGTAGTGGGTTTGGGTTCCGGGCTAGGGTAAGGGTTAGGGAACGGCAAGGCTTAGGGCTCAGGTGAGGGTACGGAAACGTGGGAGGCTCAGGCTACGTGCTGACGCATGGGTCAGTGCCAGCGTACGGGCCAGGAGTAGGGTACGGCGTAAGGTAAGGTGTACAGCTGGTGGTGGGTTTGCCTTCTGGGCTAGGGTTAGGGTTAGGGAACAGCAAGGCTTAGGGCACAGGTGAGGGTACGGAAACGTGGGAGGCTGACTCTACGTGCTGACGCACGGGTCAGTGCCAGCGTACGGGCAAGGAGTAGGGTATGGCGTAAGGTAATGTATAGGGCTGGTGATGGGTTTCCGTTCCGGGCTAGGGTTAGGGTTAGGGAACGGCAAGGCATAGTGCACAGGTGAGGGTACGGAAACGTGGGAGGGTCAGGCTACGTGCTGACCCACGGGTCAGTGCCAGCGTACGGGCCAGGAGTAGGCAACGGCATAGGGTAAGGTGTAGGGCTTGTGGTGGGTTTGCGTTCCGGGCTAGGGTTAGGGTTAGGGAACGGCAAGGCTTAGGGAACAGGTGAGGGTACGGAAACGTGGGAGGGTCAGGCTACGTGCTGACGCACGGGTCATTGCCAGCGTACGGGCCAGGAGTAGGCAACGGCTTAGGTTATGGTGTAGGGCTGGTGGTGGGTTTGCGTTCCGGGCTAGGGTTAGGGTTAGGGAATGGCAAGGCTTAGGGCACAGGTGAGGGTACGGAAATGTGCGAGGGTCAGGCTACGTGCTGAAGCACGGGTCAGTGCCAGCGTACGGGCCAGGAGTAGGCAACGGCGTAGGGTAAGGTGTAGGGCTGGTGGTGGGTTTCCGTTCCGGGCTAGGGTTAGGGTTAGGGAATGGCAAGGCTTAGGGCACAGGTGAGGGTACGGAAACGTGGGAGGGTCAGGCTACGTGCTGACGCACGGGTCAGTGCCAGCGTACGGGCCAGGAGTAGGGTACGGTGTAAGGTAAGGTGTATGGCTTCTGGTGGGTTTCTGTTCCGGGCTAGGGTTAGGGTTAGGGAACGGCAAGGCTTAGGACACAGGTGATGGTAAGGAAACGTGGGAGGGTCAGGCTACGTGCTGACGCATGGGTCAGTGCCAGCGTACGGGCCAGGAGTAGGGTACGGTGTAAGGTAAGGTGTAGGGCTGGTGGTTGGTTTCCGTTCCAGGCAAGGGTTAGGGTCAGGGAACGGCAAGGCTTAGGGCACAGGTGAGGGTACGGAAACGTGGGAGGGTCAGGCTACGTGCTGACGCACGGGTAAGTGCCAGCGTACGGTCCAGGAGTAGGCAACGGCGTAGGATAATGTGTTGGGCTGGTGGTGGATTTGCGTTCCGGGCTAGGGTTAGGGTTAGGGAACGGCAAGGCTTAGGGCACAGGTGAGGGTACAGCAACGCGGGAGGGTAAGGCTAAGTGCTGACGCACTTGTCAGTGCCAGCGTACGGGCCAGGAGTTGGCAACGGTGTAGGGTAGGGTGTAGGGCTGGACGTGGGTTTCCTTTCGGGGCTAGGGTTAGGGATAGTGAACGGCAAGGCTTAGGGCACAGGTGAGGGTACGGAAACGTGGGAGGGCCAGGCTACGTGCTGACGCACGGGTCATTGCCAGCGTACGGGCCAGGAGTAGGGTACGGCGTAAGGGTAATGTGTAGGGCTGGTGGTGGGTTTCCATTCCGGGTTATGGTTAGGGTTAGGGAACGGCAAGGCTTAGGGCACAGGTGAGGGTACGGAAACGTGGGAGGGTCAGGCTACGTGCTGACGCACGGGTCAGTGTCAGCGTACGGGCCAGGAGTAGGCAACGGCGTAGGATAATGTGTAGGGCTGGTGGTGGATTTGCGTTCCGGGCTAGGGTTAGGGTTAGGGAACGGCAAGGCTTAGGGTACAGGTGAGGGTAAGGAAATGCGGCAGGGTAAGGCTACGTGCTGATGCACGGGTCAGTGCCAGCGTACGGGACAGGAGTACGCAACGGCGTAGGGTAAGGTGTAGGGCTGGTGGTGGGTTTGCGTTCCGGGCTATGGTTAGGGTTAGGGAACGGCAAGTCTTAGGGCAGAGGTGAGGGTTCGGAAATGTGGGAGGGTCAGGCTACGTGCTGACGCACGGGACAGTGCCAGCGTACGGGCCAGGAGTAGGGTACGGCGTAGGGTTAGGTGTAGGGCTAGTAGTGGGTTTGGGTTCCAGGCTAGGGTAAGGGTTAGGGAACGGCAAGGCTTAGGGCTCCGGTGAGGGTACGGAAACGTGGGAGGCTCAGGCTACGTGCTGACGCATGGGTCAGTGCCAGCGTACGGGCCAGGAGTAGGGTACGGCGTAAGGTAAGGTGTACGGCTGGTGGTGGGTTTGCGTTCTGGGCTAGGGTTAGGGTTAGGGAACAGCAAGGCTTAGGGCACAGGTGAGGGTACGGAAACGTGGGAGGCTCAGGCTACGTGCTGACGCATGGGTCAGTGCCAGCGTACGGGCCAGGAGTAGGGTACGGCGTAAGGTAAGGTGTACGGCTGGTGGTGGGTTTGCGTTCTGGGCTAGGGTTAGGGTTAGGGAATGGCAAGGCTTAGGGCACAGGTGAGGGTACGGAAACGTGGGAGGGTCAGGCTACGTGCTGACGCACGGGTCAGTGCCAGCGTATGGGCCAGGAGTAGGGTAAGGCGTAGGGTTAGGTGTAGGCCTAGTGGTGGGTTTGCGTTCCGGGCTAGGGTTAGGGTTAGGGAACGGCAAGGCTTAGGGCACAGGTGAGGGCACGGATACGCGGGAGGGTAAGGCTACGTGCTGACGCATGGGTCTGTGCCAGCGTATGGGCCAGGAGTAGGCAACGGCGTAGGGTAAGGTGTAGGGCTGGTGGTGGGTTTCCGTACTGGGTTAGGGTTAGGGTTAGGGAACGGCAAGGCTTAGGGCACAGGTGAGGGTACGGAAACGTGGGAGGGCCAGGCTATGTGCTGACGCACGGGTCAGTGCCAGCGTACGGGCCAGGAGTAGGGTACGGTGTAAGGTAAGGTGTAGGGCTGGTGGTGGGTTTGCGTTCCGGGCTAGGGTTAGAGTTAGGGAACGGAAAGGCTTAGGGCACAGGTGAGGGTACGGAAACGCGGGAGGGTATGGCTATGTGCTGACGCACGGGTCAGTGCCATCGTACGGGCCAGGAGTAGGCAACGGCGTAGGATAAAGTGTAGGGCTGGTGGTGGATTTGCGTTCCGGGCTAGGGTTAGGGTTAGGGAACGGCAAGGCTTAGGGCTCAGGTGAGGGTACAGAAACGCGGGAGGGTAAGGCTACGTGCTGATGCACGGGTCAGTGCCAGCGTACAGACCAGGAGTAGGCAACGGCGTAGGGTAAGGTGTAGGGCTGGTGGTGGGTTTCCGTTCCGGGCTAGGGTTAGGGTTAGGGAACGGCAAGGCTTATGGCACAGGTGAGGGTACGGAAACGCGGGAGGGTAAGGCTACGTGGTAACGCACAGGTCAGTGCTAGCGTACGGGCCAGGAGTAGCCAACGGCATAGGGTAAGGTGTAGGGCTGGGGGTGGGTTTCCGTACGGGGCTAGTGTTAGGGTTAGGGAACGGCAAGGCTTAGGGCTCAGGTGAGGGTACTGAAACGTGGGAGGGTCAGGCTACGTGGTGACGCACAGGTCAGTGCCAGCGTACGGGCCAGGAGTAGGGTACGGCGTAAGGTAAGGTGTACGGCTGGTGGTGGGATTGCGTTCCGGGCTAGGGTTAGGTTTAGGGAACGGCAAGGCTTAGGGCCCAGGTGAGGGTACGGAAACGTGGGAGGGTCAGGCTACGTGCTGACGCACGGGTCAGTGCCAGCGTACGGGCAAGGATTAGGGTACGGCGTAGGGTTAGGTGTAGGGCTGGTGGTGGGTTTGCGTTCCGGGCTAGGGTTAGGGTTAGGGAACGGCAAGGCGTAGGGCACAGGTGAGGGTACCGAAACTTGGGAGGGTCAGGCTACGTGCTGACGCATGGGTCAGTGCAAGCATACGGGCCAGGAGTAGGGTACGGCGTAAGGTAAGGTGTACGGCTGGTGGTGGATTTGCGTTCCGGGCTAGGGTTAGGGTTAGGGAATGGCAAGGCTTAGGGCACAGGTGAGGGTACGGAAACGCGGGAGGGTAAGGCTACGTGCTGACGCACGGGTCACTGCTAGCGTACGGGCCAGGAGTAGGCAACGGCGTAGGGTAAGGTGTAGGGCTGGTGGTGGGTTTGCGTTCCGGGCTAGGGTTAGGGTAAGGGAATGGCAAGGCTTAGGGCACAGGTGAGGGTACCGAAACTTGGGAGGGTCAGGCCACGTGATGACGCACGGGTCAGTGCCAGCATACGGGCCAGGAGTAGCGTATGGTGTAAGGTAATGTGTACGGCTCGTGGTGGGTTTCCTTTCCGGGCTAGGGTTAGGGTTAGGGAACGGCAAGGCTTAGGGCAGAGGTGAGGGTATGGAAACGTGGGAGGGTTAGGCTACGTGCTGAAGCACGGGTCAGTGCCAGCGTACGGGCCAGGAGTAGGCAACGGCGTAGGGTAAGGTGTAGGGCGGCTGGTGGGTTTCCATTCCGGGCTAGGGATAGGGTTAGGGAACGGCAGGGCTTAGGGCACAGGTGAGGGTACGGAAACGTGGGAGGGTCAGGCTACGTGCTGACGCATGGGTCAGGGCCAGCGTACGGGCCTGAAGTAGGGTACGGTGTAAGGTAAGGTGTACGGCTGGTGGTGGGTTTGCGTTCCGGGCAAGGGTTAGGGTTAGGGAACGGCAAGGCTTAGGGCACAGGTGAGGGTACAGAAACGTGGGAGCCTCAGGCTACGTGCTGACGCACGGGTCAGTGCCAGCGTACGGGCCAGGAGTAGGCAACGGCGTAGGATAAAGTGTAGGGCTGGTGGTGGATTTGAGTTCCGGGCTAGGGTTAGGGTTAGGGAACGGCAAGGCTTAGGGCACAGGTGAGGGTTCGGAAACGCGGGAGGGTAAGGCTACGTGCTGATGCACGGGTCAGTGCCAGCGTACAGGGCAGGAGTAGGCAACGGCGTAGGGTAAGGTGTAGGGCTGGTGGTGGGTTTCCCTTCCGGGCTAGGGTTAGGGTTAGGGAACGGCAAGGCTTAGGGCACAGGTGAGGGTACGGAAACGCGGGAGGGTAAGGCTACGTGCTGACGCACATGTTAGTGCTAGCGTACGGGCCAGGAGTAGGCAATGGCGTAGGGTAAGGTGTAGGGCTGGTGGTGGATTTGCATTCTGGGCTAGAGTTAGGGTTAGGGAAAGGCAAGGCTTAGGGCACAGGTGAGGGTAGGGAAACGTGTGAGGGTCAGGCTACGTGCTGACGCACGGGTCAGTGCCAGCGTATGGGCTAAGAGTAGGGTACGGCGTAAGGTAAGGTGTAGGGCTGGTGGTGGGTTTCCGTTCCAGGCTAGGGTTAGGGTCAGGGAACGGCAAGGCTTAGGGCACAGGTGAGGGTACGGAAACGTGGGAGGGTCAGGCTACGTGCTGACGCACGGGTAAGTGCCAGCGTACGGTCCAGGAGTAGGCAACGGCGTAGGATAATGTGTTGGGCTGGTGGTGGATTTGCGTTCCGGGCTAGGGTTAGGGTTAGGGAACGGCAAGGCTTAGGGTACAGGTGAGGGTACAGCAACGCGGGAGGATAAGGCTAAGTGCTGACGCACTTGTCAGTGCCAGCGTACGGGCCAGGAGTTGGCAACGGTGTAGGGTAGGATGTAGGGCTGGACGTGGGTTTCCTTTCGGGGCTAGGGTTAGGGATAGTGAACGGCAAGGCTTAGGGCACAGGTGAGGGTACGGAAACGTGGGAGGGCCAGGCTTCGTGCTGACGCACGGGTCAGTGCCAGCGTACGGGCCAGGAGTAGGGTACGGCGTAAGGGTAATGTGTAGGGCTGGTGGTGGGTTTCCATTCCGGGTTATGGTTAGGGTTAGGGAACGGCAAGGCTTAGGGCACAGGTGAGGGTACGGAAACGTGGGAGGGTCAGGCTACGTGCTGACGCACGGGTCAGTGTCAGCGTACGGGCCAGGAGTAGGCAACGGCGTAGGATAATGTGTAGGGCTGGTGGTGGATTTGCGTTCCGGGCTAGGGTTAGGGTTAGGGAACGGCAAGGCTTAGGGTACAGGTGAGGGTAAGGAAACGCGGCAGGGTAAGGCTACGTGCTGATGCACGGGTCAGTGCCAGCGTACGGGACAGGAGTACGCAACGGCGTAGGGTAAGGTGTAGGGCTGGTGGTGGGTTTGCGTTCCGGGCTATGGTTAGGGTTAGGGAACGGCAAGTCTTAGGGCAGAGGTGAGGGTTCGGAAACGTGGGAGGGTCAGGCTACGTGCTGACGCACGGGACAGTGCCAGCGTACGGGCCAGGAGTAGGGTACGGCGTAGGGTTAGGTGTAGGGCTAGTAGTGGGTTTGGGTTCCAGGCTAGGGTAAGGGTTAGGGAACGGCAAGGCTTAGGGCTCCGGTGAGGGTACGGAAACGTGGGAGGCTCAGGCTACGTGCTGACGCATGGGTCAGTGCCAGCGTACGGGCCAGGAGTAGGGTACGGCGTAAGGTAAGGTGTACGGCTGGTGGTGGGTTTGCGTTCTGGGCTAGGGTTAGGGTTAGGGAACAGCAAGGCTTAGGGCACAGGTGAGGGTACGGAAACGTGGGAGGCTCAGGCTACGTGCTGACGCATGGGTCAGTGCCAGCGTACGGGCCAGGAGTAGGGTACTGCGTAAAGTAAGGTGTACGGCTGGTGGTTGGTTTGCGTTCTGGGCTAGGGTTAGGGTTAGGGAACAGCAAGGCTTAGGGCACAGGTGAGGGTACGGAAACGTGGGAGGCTCAGGCTACGTGCTAACCCACAGGTCAGTGCCAGCGTACGGGCCAGGAGTAGGTGATGGCGTAAGGTAATGTATAGGGCTGGTGGTGGGTTTGCGTTCCGGGCTAGGGTTAGGGTTAGGGAACGGCAAGGCTTAGGGCACAGGTGAGGGTACGGAAACGTGGGAGGGTCAGGCTACGTGCTGACGCACGGGTCAGTGCCAGCGTACGGGCCAGGAGTAGGCAACGGCATAGGGTAAGGTGTAGGGCTTGTAGTGGGTTTGCGTTCCGGGCTAGGGTTAGGGTTAGGGAACGGCAAGGCTTAGGGCACAGGTGAGGGTACGGAAACGTGGGAGGCTCAGGCTACATGCTGACGCACGGGTCAGTGCCAGCGTACGGGCCAGGAGTAGGGTATGGCGTAAGGTAATGTATAGGGCTGGTGGTGGGTTTCCTTTCCGGGCTAGGGTTAGGGTTAGGGAACGGCAAGGCTTTGGGCACAGGTGAGGGTACGGAAACGTGGGAGGGTCAGGCTACATTCTGACGCACGGGTCAGTGCCAGCGTACGGGCCAGGAGTAGGGTACGGTGTAAGGTAAGGTGTACGGCTTCTGGTGGGTTTCTGTTCCGGGCTAGGGTTAGGGTTAGGGAATGGCAAGGCTTAGGACACAGGTGAGGTTACGGAAACGTGGGAGGGTCAGGTTACGTGCTGACGCACGGGTCAGTGCCAGCGTACGGGCCAGGAGTAGGATACGGCGTAAGGTAAGGTGTAGGGCTGGTGGTTGGTTTCTGTTCCAGGCTAGGGTTAGGGTTAGGGAACGGCAAGGCTTAGGGCACAGGTGAGGGTACGGAAACGTGGGAGGGTCTGGCTACGTGCTGACGCATGGGTCACTGCCAGCGTACGGTCCAGGAGTAGGCAACGGTGTAGGATAATGTGTAGGGCTCGTGGTGGATTTGCGTTCCGGGCTATGGTTAGGGTTAGGGAACGGCAAGGCTGAGGGCACAGGTGAGGGTACGGAAACGCGGGAGGGTAAGGCTACGTGCTGACGCACGGGTCAGTGCCAGCGTACGGGACAGGTGTAGGCAACGGCGTAGGGTAAGGTGTAGGGGTGGTGGTGGGTTTGCGTTCCGGGCTATGGTTAGGGTTAGGGAACGGCAAGGCTTAGGGCAGAGGTGAGGGTACGGAAACGTGGGAGGGTCAGGCTACGTGCTGACGCACGGGTCAGTGCCAGCGTACGGGCCAGGAGTAGGGTACGGTGTAAGGTAAGGTGTACGGCTTCTGGTGGGTTTCTGTTCCGGGCTAGGTTTAGGGTTAGGGAACGGCAAGGCTTAGGACACAGGTGATGGTACGGAAACGTGGGAGGGTCAGGCTACGTGCTGACGCACAGGCCAGTGCCAGCGTACGGGCCAGGAGTAGGCAATGGCATAGGGTAAGGTGTAGGGCTTGTGGTGGGTTTGCGTTTCGGGCTAGGGTTAGGGTTAAGGAACGGCAAGGCTTAGGGCACAGTGAGGGTACGGAAACGTGGGAGGGTCAGGCTACGTGCTGACGCACGGGTCATTGCCAGCGTACGGGCGAGGAGTAGGCAATGGCGTAGGGTATGGTGTAGGGCTGGTGGTGGATTTGCGTTCTGGGCTAGGGATAGGGTTAGGGAACGGCAAGGCTTAGGGCACAGGTGAGGGTACGGAAACGTGGGAGGGTCAGGCTACGTGCTGACGCACTGGTCATTGCCAGCGTACGGGGCAGGAGTAGGCAACGGCGTAGGGTATGGTGTAGGGCTGGTGGTGGGTTTGCGTTCCGGGCTAGGGTTAGGGTTAGGGAACGGCAAGGCTTAGTGAACAGGTGAGGGTACGGAAACGTGGGAGGGTCAGGTTACGTGCTGACGCAAGGGTCAGTGCCAGCGTACGGGCCAGGAATAGGTTACGGCGTAAGGTAAGGTGTAGGGCTGGTGGTTGGTTTCCGTTCCAGGCTAGGGTTAGGGTTAGGGAACGGCAAGGCTTAGGGCACAGGTGAGGGTACGGAAACGTGGGAGGGTCAGGCTACGTGCTGACGCACGGTTCAGTGCCAGCGTACGGTCCAGGAGTAGGCAACGGCGTAGGATAATGTGTAGGGCTGGTGGTGGAGTTGCGTTCCGGGCTAGGGTTAGGGTTAGGGAACTGCAAGGCTTAGGGCACTGGTGAGGGTACGGAAACGTGGGAGGGTAAGGCTACGTGCTGACGCACCGGTCAGTGCCAGCGTACGGGCCAGGAGTTGGCAACGGCGTAGGGTAAGGTGTAGGGCTGGTGGTGGGTTTCCGTTCGGGGCTAGGGTTAGGGTTAGGGAACGGCAAGGCTTAGGGCTCAGGTGAGGGTACGGAAACGTGGGAGGGCCAGGCTACGTGCTGACGCACGGGTCATTGCCAGCGTACGGGCCAGGAGTAGGGTACGGCGTAAGGGTAATGTGTAGGGCTGGTGGTGGGTTTCCATTCCGGGTTATGGTTAGGGTTAGGGAACGGCAAGGCTTAGGGCACAGGTGAGGGTACGGAAACGTGGGAGGGTCAGGCTACGTGCTGACGCACGGGTCAGTGTCAGCGTACGGGCCAGGAGTAGGCAACGGCGTAGGATAATGTGTAGGGCTGGTGGTGGATTTGCGTTCCGGGCTAGGGTTAGGGTTAGGGAACGGCAAGGCTTAGGGTACAGGTGAGGGTAAGGAAACGCGGCAGGGTAAGGCTACGTGCTGATGCACGGGTCAGTGCCAGCGTACGGGACAGGAGTACGCAACGGCGTAGGGTAAGGTGTAGGGCTGGTGGTGGGTTTGCGTTCCGGGCTATGGTTAGGGTTAGGGAACGGCAAGTCTTAGGGCAGAGGTGAGGGTTCGGAAACGTGGGAGGGTCAGGCTACGTGCTGACGCACGGGACAGTGCCAGCGTACGGGCCAGGAGTAGGGTACGGCGTAGGGTTAGGTGTAGGGCTAGTAGTGGGTTTGGGTTCCAGGCTAGGGTAAGGGTTAGGGAACGGCAAGGCTTAGGGCTCCGGTGAGGGTACGGAAACGTGGGAGGCTCAGGCTACGTGCTGACGCATGGGTCAGTGCCAGCGTACGGGCCAGGAGTAGGGTACGGCGTAAGGTAAGGTGTACGGCTGGTGGTGTGTTTGCGTTCTGGGCTAGGGTTAGGGTTAGGGAACAGCAAGGCTTAGGGCACAGGTGAGGGTACGGAAACGTGGGAGGCTCAGGCTACGTGCTGACGCATGGGTCAGTGCCAGCGTACGGGCCAGGAATAGGGTACGGCGTAAGGTAAGGTGTACGGCTGGTGGTGGGTTTGCGTTCTGGGCTAGGGTTAGGGTTAGGGAATGGCAAGGCTTAGGGCACAGGTGAGGGTACGGAAACGTGGGAGGGTCAGGCTACGTGCTGACGCACGGGTCAGTGCCAGCGTATGGGCCAGGAGTAGGGTAAGGCGTAGGGTTAGGTGTAGGCCTAGTGGTGGGTTTGCGTTCCGGGCTAGGGTTAGGGTTAGGGAACGGCAAGGCTTAGGGCACAGGTGAGGGCACGGATACGTGGGAGGGTAAGGCTACGTGCTGACGCATGGGTCTGTGCCAGCGTATGGGCCAGGAGTAGGCAACGGCGTAGGGTAAGCTGTAGGGCTGGTGGTGGGTTTCCGTACTGGGTTAGGGTTAGGGTTAGGGAACGGCAAGGCTTAGGGCACAGGTGAGGGTACGGAAACATGGGAGGGCCAGGCTATGTGCTGACGCACGGGTCAGTGCCAGCGTACGGGCCAGGAGTAGGGTACGGTGTAAAGTAAGGTGTAGGGCTGGTGGTGGGTTTGCGTTCCGGGCTATGGTTAGAGTTAGGGAACGGAAAGGCTTAGGGCACAGGTGAGGGTACGGAAACGCGGGAGGGTATGGCTATGTGCTGACGCACGCGTCAGTGCCATCGTACGGGCCAGGAGTAGGCAACGGCGTAGGATAAAGTGTAGGGATGGTGGTGGATTTGCGTTCCGGGCTAGGGTTAGGGTTAGGGAACGGCAAGGCTTAGGGCTCAGGTGAGGGAACAGAAACGCGGGAGGGTAAGGCTACGTGCTGATGCACGGGTCAGTGCCAGCGTACAGACCAGGAGTAGGGTACGGCGTAAGGTAAGGTGTACGGCTCGTGGTGGATTTGCGTTCCGGGCTAGGGTTAGGGTTAGGGAATGGCAAGGCTTAGGGCACAGGTGAGGGTACGGAAACGCGGGAGGGTAAGGCTACGTGGTAACGCACAGGTCAGTGCTAGCGTACGGGCCAGGAGTAGCCAACGGCATAGGGTAAGGTGTAGGGCTGGGGGTGGGTTTCCGTACGGGGCTAGTGTTAGGGTTAGGGAACGGCAAGGCTTAGGGCTCAGGTGAGGGTACTGAAACGTGGGAGGGTCAGGCTACGTGGTGACGCACAGGTCAGTGCCAGCGTACGGGCCAGGAGTAGGGTACGGCGTAAGGTAAGGTGTACGGCTGGTGGTGGGATTGCGTTCCGGGCTAGGGTTAGGTTTAGGGAATGGCAAGGCTTAGGGCCCAGGTGGGGGTACGGAAACTTGGGAGGGTCAGGCTACGTGCTGACGCACGGGTCAGTGCCAGCGTACGGGCAAGGATTTGGGTACGGCGTAGGGTTAGGTGTAGGGCTGGTGGTGGGTTTGCGTTCCGGGCTAGGGTTAGGGTTAGGGAACGGCAAGGCGTAGGGCACAGGTGAGGGTACCGAAACTTGGGAGGGTCAGGCTACGTGCTGACGCATGGGTCAGTGCAAGCATACGGGCCAGGAGTAGGGTACGGCGTAAGGTAAGGTGTACGGCTGGTGGTGGATTTGCGTTCCGGGCTAGGGTTAGGGTTAGGGAATGGCAAGGCTTAGGGCACAGGTGAGGGTACGGAAACGCGGGAGGGTAAGGCTACGTGCTGACGCACGGGTCACTGCTAGCGTACGGGCCAGGAGTAGGCAACGGCGTAGGGTAAGGTGTAGGGCTGGTGGTGGGTTTGCGTTCCGGGCTAGGGTTAGGGTAAGGGAATGGCAAGGCTTAGGGCACAGGTGAGGGTACCGAAACTTGGGAGGGTCAGGCCACGTGATGACGCACGGGTCAGTGCCAGCATACGGGCCAGGAGTAGCGTATGGCGTAAGGTAATGTGTAGGGCTGGTGGTGGGTTTCCTTTCCGGGCTAGGGTTAGGGTTAGGGAACGGCAAGGCTTAGGGCAGAGGTGAGGGTATGGAAACGTGGGAGGGTTAGGCTACGTGCTGAAGCACCGGTCAGTGCCAGCGTACGGGCCAGGAGTAGGCAACGGCGTAGGGTAAGGTGTAGGGCGGCTGGTGGGTTTCCATTCCGGGCTAGGGATAGGGTTAGGGAACGGCAGGGCTTAGGGCACAGGTGAGGGTACGGAAACGTGGGAGGGTCAGGCTACGTGCTGACGCATGGGTCAGGGCCAGCGTACGGGCCTGAAGTAGGGTACGGTGTAAGGTAAGGTGTACGGCTGGTGGTGGGTTTGCGTTCCGGGCAAGGGTTAGGGTTAGGGAACGGCAAGGCTTAGGGCACAGGTGAGGGTACAGAAACGTGGGAGCCTCAGGCTACGTGCTGACGCACGGGTCAGTGCCAGCGTACGGGCCAGGAGTAGGGTACGGTGTAAGGTAAGGTGTAGGGCTTGTGGTCGGTTTGCGTTCCGGGCTAGGGTTAGGGTTAAGGAACGGCAAGGCTTAGGGCACAGTGACGGAACGGAAACGTGGGAGGGTCAGGCTACGTGCTGATGCACGGGTCATTGCCAGCGTACGGGCCAGGAGTAGGCAACGGCGTAGGGTATGGTGTAGGGCTGGTGGTGGATTTGCATTCCGGGCTAGGGTTAGGGTTAGGGAACGGCAAGGCTTAGGGCACAGGTGAGGGTACGGAAACGTGGGAGGGTCAGGCTACGTCCTGACGCACTGCTCATTGCCAGCATACGGGCCAAGAGTAGGCAACGGCGTAGGGTATGGTGTAGGGCTGGTGGTGGGTTTGCGTTCCGGGCTAGGTTTAGGGTTAGGGAACGGCAAGGCTTAGGGAACAGGTGAGGGTACGGAAACGTGGGAGGGTCAGGTTACGTGCTGACGCACGGGTCAGTGCCAGCGTACGGGCCACGAGTAGGGTACGGCGTAAGGTAAGGTGTAGGGCTGGTGGTTGGTTTCCGTTTCAGGCTAGGGTTAGGGTTAGGGAACGGCAAGGCTTAGGGCACAGGTGAGGGTACGGAAACGTGGGAGGGTCAGGCTACGTGCTGACGCACGGGTCAGTGCCAGCGTACGGTCCAGTAGTAGGCAACGGCGTAGGATAATGTGTAGGGCTGGTGGTGGATTTGCGTTCCGGGCTAGGGTTAGGGTTAGGGAACGGCAAGGCTTAGGGCACAGGTGAGGGTACGGAAACGCGGGAGGGTAAGGCTACGTGCTGACGCACGGGTCAGTGCCAGCGTACGGGCCAGGAGTTGGCAACGGCGTAGGGTAAGGTGTAGGGCTGGTGGTGGGTTTCCATTCCGGGTTAGGGTTAGGGTTAGGGAACGACAAGGCTTAGGGCACAGGTGAGGGTACGGAAACGTGGGAGGGTCAGGCTACGTGCTGACGCACGGGTCAGTGTCAGCGTATGGGACAGGAGTAGGCAACGGCTTAGAATAATGTGCAGGGCTGGTGGTGGATTTGCGTTCCGGGCTAGGGTTAGGCTTAGGGATCGGCAAGGCTTAGGGCACAGGTGAGGGTACGGAAACATGGGAGGGTCAGGCTACGTGCTGAAGCACGGGTCAGTGCCAGCGTACGGGCCAGGAGTAGGCAACGGCGTAGGGCAAGGTGTAGGGCTGGTGGTGGGTTTCCGTTCCTGGCTAGGGTTAGGGTTAGGGAACGGCAAGGCTTAGGGCACAGGTGAGGGTATGGAAACGTGGGAGGGCCAGGCTACGTTCTGACGCACGTGTCAGTGCCAGCGTACGGGCCAGGAGTAGGGTACGGTGTAAGGTAAGGTGTACGGTTTCTGGTGGGTTTCTGTTCCGGGCTAGGGTTAGGGTTAGGGAATGGCAAGGCTTAGGGCACAGGTGAGGGTACGGAAACGTGGGAGGGTCAGGCTACGTGCTGACGCACGGGTCAGTGCCAGCGTACGGTCCAGGAGTAGGCAACGGCGTAGGATAATGTGTAGGGTTGGTGGTGGATTTGCGTTCTGGGCTAGGGTTAGGGTTAGGGAACGGCAAGGCTTAGGGCACAGGTGAGGGTACGGAAACGCGGGAGGGTAAGGGTACGTGCTGACGCACGGGTCAGTGCCAGCGTACGGGCCAGGAGTTGGCAACGGCGTAGGGTAAGGTGTAGGGCTGGTGGTGGGTTTCCGTTCGGGGCTAGAGTTAGGGATAGGGAACGGCAAGGTTTAGTGCACAGGTGAGGGTACGGAAACTTGGGAGGGCCAGGCTACGTGCTGACGCACGGGTCAGTGCCAGCGTACGTGCCAGGAGTAGGGTACGGCGTAAGGTAATGTGTAGGGCTGGTGGTGGGTTTCCATTCCGGGTTAGGGTTAGGGTTAGCGAACGGCAAGGCTTCGGGTACAGGTGAGGGTACGGAAACGCGGCAGGGTAAGGCTACGTGCTGATGCATGGGACAGTGCCAGCATACGGGCCAGGAGTAGGGTACGGCGTAGGGTTAGGTTTAGGGCTAGTAGTGGGTTTGGGTTCCGGGCTAGGGTAAGGGTTAGGGAACGGCAAGGCTTAGGGCTCAGGTGAGGGTACGGAAACGTGGGAGGCTCAGGCTACGTGCTGACGCATGGGTCAGTGCCAGCGTACGGGCCAGGAGTAGGGTACGGCGTAAGGTAAGGTGTACAGCTGGTGGTGGGTTTGCCTTCTGGGCTAGGGTTAGGGTTAGGGAACAGCAAGGCTTAGGGCACAGGTGAGGGTACGGAAACGTGGGAGGCTCACTCTACGTGCTGACGCACGGGTCAGTGCCAGCGTACGGGCAAGGAGTAGGGTATGGCGTAAGGTAATGTATAGGTCTGGTGATGGGTTTCCGTTCCGGGCTAGGGTTAGGGTTAGGGAACGGCAAAGCATAGTGCACAGGTGAGGGTACGGAAACGTGGGAGGGTCAGGCTACGTGCTGACCCACGGGTCAGTGCCAGGGTACGGGCCAGGAGTAGGCAACGGCATAGGGTAAGGTGTAGGGCTTGTGGTGGGTTTGCGTTCCGGGCTAGGGTTAGGGTTAGGGAACGGCAAGGCTTAGGGAACAGGTGAGGGTACGGAAACGTGGGAGGGTCAGGCTACGTGCTGACGCACGGGTCATTGCCAGCGTACGGGCCAGGAGTAGGCAACGGCTTAGGTTATGGTGTAGGGCTGGTGGTGGGTTTGCGTTCCGGGCTAGGGTTAGGGTTAGGGAATGGCAAGGCTTAGGGCACAGGTGAGGGTACGGAAATGTGGGAGGGTCAGGCTACGTGCTGAAGCACGGGTCAGTGCCAGCGTACGGGCCAGGAGTAGGCAACGGCGTAGGGTAAGGTGTAGGGCTGGTGGTGGGTTTCCGTTCCCGGCTAGGGTTAGGGTTAGGGAACGGCAAGGCTTAGGGCACAGGTGAGGGTACGGAAACGTGGGAGGGTCAGGCTACGTGCTGACGCACGGGTCAGTGCCAGCGTACGGGCCAGGAGTAGGGTACGGTGTAAGGGAAGGTGTATGGCTTCTGGTGGGTTTCTGTTCCGGGCTAGGGTTAGGGTTAGGGAACGGCAAGGCTTAGGACACAGGTGATGGTACGGAAACGTGGGAGGGTCAGGCTACGTGCTGACGCACGGGTCAGTGCCAGCGTACGGGCCAGGAGTAGGCAACGGCGTAGGGTAAGGTGTAGGGCTGGTGGTGGGTTTCCGTTCTGGGCTAGGGTTAGGGTTAAGGAACGGCAAGGCTTAGGGCACAGGTGAGGGAACGGAAACGTGGGAGGGTCAGGCTACGTGCTGAAGCACGGGTCAGTGCCAGCGTACGGGCCAGGAGTAGGCAACGGCGTAGGGTAAGGTGTAGGGCTGGTGGTGGGTTTCCGTTCTGGGCTAGGGTTAGGGTTAGGGAACGGCAAGGCTTATGGCACAGGTGAGGCTACGGAAACGTGGGAGGGCCAGGCTACGTTCTGACGCACGGGTCAGTGCCTGCGTACGGGCCAGGAGTAGGGTACGGTGTACAGTAAGGTGTACGGCTTCTGGTGGGTTTCTGTTCTGGGCTAGGGTTTGGGTTAGGGAACGGCAAGGCTTAGGACACAGGTGAGGGTACAGAAACGTGGGAGGGTCAGGTTACGTGCTGACGCACGGGTCAGTGCCAGCGTACGGGCCAGGAGTAGGGTACGGTGTAAGGTAAGGTGTAGGGCTGGTGGTTGGTTTCCGTTCCAGGCTAGGGTTAGGGTCAGGGAACGGCAAGGCTTAGGGCACAGGTGAGGGTACGGAAACGTGGGAGGGTCAGGCTACGTGCTGACGCACGGGTAAGTGCCAGCGTACGGTCCAGGAGTAGGCAACGGCGTAGGATAATGTGTTGGGCTGGTGGTGGATTTGCGTTCCGGGCTAGGGTTAGGGTTAGGGAACGGCAAGGCTTAGGGCACAGGTGAGGGTACAGCAACGCGGGAGGATAAGGCTAAGTGCTGACGCACTTGTCAGTGCCAGCGTACGGGCCAGGAGTTGGCAACGGTGTAGGGTAGGATGTAGGGCTGGACGTGGGTTTCCTTTCGGGGCTAGGGTTAGGGATAGTGAACGGCAAGGCTTAGGGCACAGGTGAGGGTACGGAAACGTGGGAGGGCCAGGCTTCGTGCTGACGCACGGGTCAGTGCCAGCGTACGGGCCAGGAGTAGGGTACGGCGTAAGGGTAATGTGTAGGGCTGGTGGTGGGTTTCCATTCCGGGTTATGGTTAGGGTTAGGGAACGGCAAGGCTTAGGGCACAGGTGAGGGTACGGAAACGTGGGAGGGTCAGGCTACGTGCTGACGCACGGGTCAGTGTCAGCGTACGGGCCAGGAGTAGGCAACGGCGTAGGATAATGTGTAGGGCTGGTGGTGGATTTGCGTTCCGGGCTAGGGTTAGGGTTAGGGAACGGCAAGGCTTAGGGTACAGGTGAGGGTAAGGAAACGCGGCAGGGTAAGGCTACATGCTGATGCACGGGTCAGTGCCAGCGTACGGGACAGGAGTACGCAACGGCGTAGGGTAAGGTGTAGGGCTGGTGGTGGGTTTGCGTTCCGGGCTATGGTTAGGGTTAGGGAACGGCAAGTCTTAGGGCAGAGGTGAGGGTTCGGAAACGTGGGAGGGTCAGGCTACGTGCTGACGCACGGGACAGTGCCAGCGTATGGGCCAGGAGTAGGGTACGGCGTAGGGTTAGGTGTAGGGCTAGTAGTGGGTTTGGGTTCCAGGCTAGGGTAAGGGTTAGGGAACGGCAAGGCTTAGGGCTCCGGTGAGGGTACGGAAACGTGGGAGGCTCAGGCTACGTGCTGACGCATGGGTCAGTGCCAGCGTACGGGCCAGGAGTAGGGTACGGCGTAAGGTAAGGTGTACGGCTGGTGGTGGGTTTGCGTTCTGGGCTAGGGTTAGGGTTAGGGAACAGCAAGGCTTAGGGCACAGGTGAGGGTACGGAAACGTGGGAGGCTCAGGCTACGTGCTGACGCATGGGTCAGTGCCAGCGTACGGGCCAGGAGTAGGGTACTGCGTAAAGTAAGGTGTACGGCTGGTGGTTGGTTTGCGTTCTGGGCTAGGGTTAGGGTTAGGGAACAGCAAGGCTTAGGGCACAGGTGAGGGTACGGAAACGTGGGAGGCTCAGGCTACGTGCTAACCCCCAGGTCAGTGCCAGCGTACGGGCCAGGAGTAGGTGATGGCGTAAGGTAATGTATAGGGCTGGTGGTGGGTTTGCGTTCCGGGCTAGGGTTAGGGTTAGGGAACGGCAAGGCTTAGGGCACAGGTGAGGGTACGGAAACGTGGGAGGGTCAGGCTACGTGCTGACGCACGGGTCAGTGCCAGCGTACGGGCCAGGAGTAGGCAACGGCATAGGGTAAGGTGTAGGGCTTGTAGTGGGTTTGCGTTCCGGGCTAGGGTTAGGGTTAGGGAACGGCAAGGCTTAGGGCACAGGTGAGGGTACGGAAACGTGGGAGGCTCAGGCTACATGCTGACGCACGGGTCAGTGCCAGCGTACGGGCCAGGAGTAGGGTATGGCGTAAGGTAATGTATAGGGCTGGTGGTGGGTTTCCTTTCCGGGCTAGGGTTAGGGTTAGGGAACGGCAAGGCTTTGGGCACAGGTGAGGGTACGGAAACGTGGGAGGGTCAGGCTACATTCTGACGCACGGGTCAGTGCCAGCGTACGGGCCAGGAGTAGGGTACGGTGTAAGGTAAGGTGTACGGCTTCTGGTGGGTTTCTGTTCCGGGCTAGGGTTAGGGTTAGGGAATGGCAAGGCTTAGGACACAGGTGAGGTTACGGAAACGTGGGAGGGTCAGGTTACGTGCTGACGCACGGGTCAGTGCCAGCGTACGGGCCAGGAGTAGGATACGGCGTAAGGTAAGGTGTAGGGCTGGTGGTTGGTTTCTGTTCCAGGCTAGGGTTAGGGTTAGGGAACGGCAAGGCTTAGGGCACAGGTGAGGGTACGGAAACGTGGGAGGGTCTGGCTACGTGCTGACGCATGGGTCACTGCCAGCGTACGGTCCAGGAGTAGGCAACGGCGTAGGATAATGTGTAGGGCTCGTGGTGGATTTGCGTTCCGGGCTATGGTTAGGGTTAGGGAACGGCAAGGCTGAGGGCACAGGTGAGGGTACGGAAACGCGGGAGGGTAAGGCTACGTGCTGACGCACGGGTCAGTGCCAGCGTACGGGACAGGTGTAGGCAACGGCGTAGGGTAAGGTGTAGGGGTTGTGGTGGGTTTGCGTTCCGGGCTATGGTTAGGGTTAGGGAACGGCAAGGCTTAGGGCAGAGGTGAGGGTACGGAAACGTGGGAGGGTCAGGCTACGTGCTGACGCACGGGTCAGTGCCAGCGTACGGGCCAGGAGTAGGGTACGGTGTAAGGTAAGGTGTACGGCTTCTGGTGGGTTTCTGTTCCGGGCTAGGTTTAGGGTTAGGGAACGGCAAGGCTTAGGACACAGGTGATGGTACGGAAACGTGGGAGGGTCAGGCTACGTGCTGACGCACAGGCCAGTGCCAGCGTACGGGCCAGGAGTAGGCAATGGCATAGGGTAAGGTGTAGGGCTTGTGGTGGGTTTGCGTTTCGGGCTAGGGTTAGGGTTAAGGAACGGCAAGGCTTAGGGCACAGTGAGGGTACGGAAACGTGGGAGGGTCAGGCTACGTGCTGACGCACGGGTCATTGCCAGCGTACGGGCGAGGAGTAGGCAATGGCGTAGGGTATGGTGTAGGGCTGGTGGTGGATTTGCGTTCTGGGCTAGGGATAGGGTTAGGGAACGGCAAGGCTTAGGGCACAGGTGAGGGTACGGAAACGTGGGAGGGTCAGGCTACGTGCTGACGCACTGGTCATTGCCAGCGTACGGGGCAGGAGTAGGCAACGGCGTAGGGTATGGTGTAGGGCTGGTGGTGGGTTTGCGTTCCGGGCTAGGGTTAGGGTTAGGGAACGGCAAGGCTTAGTGAACAGGTGAGGGTACGGAAACGTGGGAGGGTCAGGTTACCTGCTGACGCACGGGTCAGTGCCAGCGTACGGGCCAGGAATAGGTTACGGCGTAAGGTAAGGTGTAGGGCTGGTGGTTGGTTTCCGTTCCAGGCTAGGGTTAGGGTTAGGGAACGGCAAGGCTTAGGGCACAGGTGAGGGTACGGAAACGTGGGAGGGTCAGGCTACGTGCTGACGCACGGTTCAGTGCCAGCGTACGGTCCAGGAGTAGGCAACGGCGTAGGATAATGTGTAGGGCTGGTGGTGGAGTTGCGTTCCGGGCTAGGGTTAGGGTTAGGGAACTGCAAGGCTTAGGGCACTGGTGAGGGTACGGAAACGTGGGAGGGTAAGGCTACGTGCTGACGCACCGGTCAGTGCCAGCGTACGGGCCAGGAGTTGGCAACGGCGTAGGGTAAGGTGTAGGGCTGGTGGTGGGTTTCCGTTCGGGGCTAGGGTTAGGGTTAGGGAACGGCAAGGCTTAGGGCTCAGGTGAGGGTACGGAAACGTGGGAGGGCCAGGCTACGTGCTGACGCACGGGTCATTGCCAGCGTACGGGCCAGGAGTAGGGTACGGCGTAAGGGTAATGTGTAGGGCTGGTGGTGGGTTTCCATTCCGGGTTATGGTTAGGGTTAGGGAACGGCAAGGCTTAGGGCACAGGTGAGGGTACGGAAACGTGGGAGGGTCAGGCTACGTGCTGACGCACGGGTCAGTGTCAGCGTACGGGCCAGGAGTAGGCAACGGCGTAGGATAATGTGTAGGGCTGGTGGTGGATTTGCGTTCCGGGCTAGGGTTAGGGTTAGGGAACGGCAAGGCTTAGGGTACAGGTGAGGGTAAGGAAACGCGGCAGGGTAAGGCTACGTGCTGATGCACGGGTCAGTGCCAGCGTACGGGACAGGAGTACGCAACGGCGTAGGGTAAGGTGTAGGGCTGGTGGTGGGTTTGCGTTCCGGGCTATGGTTAGGGTTAGGGAACGGCAAGTCTTAGGGCAGAGGTGAGGGTTCGGAAACGTGGGAGGGTCAGGCTACGTGCTGACGCACGGGACAGTGCCAGCGTACGGGCCAGGAGTAGGGTACGGCGTAGGGTTAGGTGTAGGGCTAGTAGTGGGTTTGGGTTCCAGGCTAGGGTAAGGGTTAGGGAACGGCAAGGCTTAGGGCTCCGGTGAGGGTACGGAAACGTGGGAGGCTCAGGCTACGTGCTGACGCATGGGTCAGTGCCAGCGTACGGGCCAGGAGTAGGGTACGGCGTAAGGTAAGGTGTACGGCTGGTGGTGTGTTTGCGTTCTGGGCTAGGGTTAGGGTTAGGGAACAGCAAGGCTTAGGGCACAGGTGAGGGTACGGAAACGTGGGAGGCTCAGGCTACGTGCTGACGCATGGGTCAGTGCCAGCGTACGGGCCAGGAATAGGGTACGGCGTAAGGTAAGGTGTACGGCTGGTGGTGGGTTTGCGTTCTGGGCTAGGGTTAGGGTTAGGGAATGGCAAGGCTTAGGGCACAGGTGAGGGTACGGAAACGTGGGAGGGTCAGGCTACGTGCTGACGCACGGGTCAGTGCCAGCGTATGGGCCAGGAGTAGGGTAAGGCGTAGGGTTAGGTGTAGGCCTAGTGGTGGGTTTGCGTTCCGGGCTAGGGTTAGGGTTAGGGAACGGCAAGGCTTAGGGCACAGGTGAGGGCACGGATACGTGGGAGGGTAAGGCTACGTGCTGACGCATGGGTCTGTGCCAGCGTATGGGCCAGGAGTAGGCAACGGCGTAGGGTAAGGTGTAGGGCTGGTGGTGGGTTTCCGTACTGGGTTAGGGTTAGGGTTAGGGAACGGCAAGGCTTAGGGCACAGGTGAGGGTACGGAAACGTGGGAGGGCCAGGCTATGTGCTGACGCACGGGTCAGTGCCAGCGTACGGGCCAGGAGTAGGGTACGGTGTAAAGTAAGGTGTAGGGCTGGTGGTGGGTTTGCGTTCCGGGCTATGGTTAGAGTTAGGGAACGGAAAGGCTTAGGGCACAGGTGAGGGTACGGAAACGCGGGAGGGTATGGCTATGTGCTGACGCACGCGTCAGTGCCATCGTACGGGCCAGGAGTAGGCAACGGCGTAGGATAAAGTGTAGGGATGGTGGTGGATTTGCGTTCCGGGCTAGGGTTAGGGTTAGGGAACGGCAAGGCTTAGGGCTCAGGTGAGGGTACAGAAACGCGGGAGGGTAAGGCTACGTGCTGATGCACGGGTCAGTGCCAGCGTACAGACCAGGAGTAGGCAACGGCGTAGGGTAAGGTGTAGGGCTGGTGGTGGGTTTCCGTTCCGGGCTAGGGTTAGGGTTAGGGAACGGCAAGGCTTATGGCACAGGTGAGGGTACGGAAACGCGGGAGGGTAAGGCTACGTGGTAACGCACAGGTCAGTGCTAGCGTACGGGCCAGGAGTAGCCAACGGCATAGGGTAAGGTGTAGGGCTGGGGGTGGGTTTCCGTACGGGGCTAGTGTTAGGGTTAGGGAACGGCAAGGCTTAGGGCTCAGGTGAGGGTACTGAAACGTGGGAGGGTCAGGCTACGTGGTGACGCACAGGTCAGTGCCAGCGTACGGGCCAGGAGTAGGGTACGGCGTAGGGTTAGGTGTAGGGCTGGTGGTGGGTTTGCGTTCCGGGCTAGGGTTAGGGTTAGGGAACGGCAAGGCGTAGGGCACAGGTGAGGGTACCGAAACTTGGGAGGGTCAGGCTACGTGCTGACGCATGGGTCAGTGCAAGCATACGGGCCAGGAGTAGGGTACGGCGTAAGGTAAGGTGTACGGCTGGTGGTGGATTTGCGTTCCGGGCTAGGGTTAGGGTTAGGGAATGGCAAGGCTTAGGGCACAGGTGAGGGTACGGAAACGCGGGAGGGTAAGGCTACGTGCTGACGCACGGGTCACTGCTAGCGTACGGGCCAGGAGTAGGCAACGGCGTAGGGTAAGGTGTAGGGCTGGTGGTGGGTTTGCGTTCCGGGCTAGGGTTAGGGTAAGGGAATGGCAAGGCTTAGGGCACAGGTGAGGGTACCGAAACTTGGGAGGGTCAGGCCACGTGATGACGCACGGGTCAGTGCCAGCATACGGGCCAGGAGTAGCGTATGGCGTAAGGTAATGTGTAGGGCTGGTGGTGGGTTTCCTTTCCGGGCTAGGGTTAGGGTTAGGGAACGGCAAGGCTTAGGGCAGAGGTGAGGGTATGGAAACGTGGGAGGGTTAGGCTACGTGCTGAAGCACGGGTCAGTGCCAGCGTACGGGCCAGGAGTAGGCAACGGCGTAGGGTAAGGTGTAGGGCGGCTGGTGGGTTTCCATTCCGGGCTAGGGATAGGGTTAGGGAACGGCAGGGCTTAGGGCACAGGTGAGGGTACGGAAACGTGGGAGGGTCAGGCTACGTGCTGACGCATGGGTCAGGGCCAGCGTACGGGCCTGAAGTAGGGTACGGTGTAAGGTAAGGTGTACGGCTGGTGGTGGGTTTGCGTTCCGGGCAAGGGTTAGGGTTAGGGAACGGCAAGGCTTAGGGCACAGGTGAGGGTACAGAAACGTGGGAGCCTCAGGCTACGTGCTGACGCACGGGTCAGTGCCAGCGTACGGGCCAGGAGTAGGCAACGGCGTAGGATAAAGTGTAGGGCTGGTGGTGGATTTGAGTTCCGGGCTAGGGTTAGGGTTAGGGAACGGCAAGGCTTAGGGCACAGGTGAGGGTACGGAAACGCGGGAGGGTAAGGCTACGTGCTGATGCACGGGTCAGTGCCAGCGTACAGGGCAGGAGTAGGCAACGGCGTAGGGTAAGGTGTAGGGCTGGTGGTGGGTTTCCCTTCCGGGCTAGGGTTAGGGTTAGGGAACGGCAAGGCTTAGGGCACAGGTGAGGGTACGGAAACGCGGGAGGGTAAGGCTACGTGCTGACGCACATGTTAGTGCTAGCGTACGGGCCAGGAGTAGGCAATGGCGTAGGGTAAGGTGTAGGGCTGGTGGTGGATTTGCATTCTGGGCTAGAGTTAGGGTTAGGGAAAGGCAAGGCTTAGGGCACAGGTGAGGGTAGGGAAACGTGTGAGGGTCAGGCTACGTGCTGACGCACGGGTCAGTGCCAGCGTATGGGCTAAGAGTAGGGTACGGCGTAAGGTAAGGTGTAGGGCTGGTGGTGGGTTTCTGTTCCGGGCTAGGGTTAGGGTTAGGGAACGGCAAGGCTTAGGGCACAGGTGAGGGTACAGAAACGTGGGAGCCTCAGGCTACGTGCTGACGCACGGGTCAGTGCCAGCGTACGGGCCAGGAGTAGGCAACGGCGTAGGATAAAGTGTAGGGCTGGTGGTGGATTTGAGTTCCGGGCTAGGGTTAGGGTTAGGGAACGGCAAGGCTTAGGGCACAGGTGAGGGTACGGAAACGCGGGAGGGTAAGGCTACGTGCTGACACACGGGTCAGTGCCAGCGTACGGGCCAGGAGTAGGCAACGGCGTAGCGTAAGGTGTAGGGCTGGTGGTGTGTTTGCCTTCCGGGCTAGGGTTAGGGTTAGGGAATGGCAAGGCTTAGGGCACAGGTGAGGGTACGGAAACGTGGGAGGGTCAGGCTACGTGCTGACGCACGGGTCAGTGCCAGCGTACGGGCCAGGAGTAGGGTAAGGCGTAGGGTTAGGTTTAGGCCTAGTGGTGGGTTTGCGTTCCGGGCTAGGGTTAGGGTTAGGGAACGGCAAGGCTTAGGGCACAGGTGAGGGCACGGATACGCGGGAGGGTAAGGCTACGTGCTGACGCATGGGTCTGTGCCAGCGTATGGGCCAGGAGTAGCAACAGCGTAGGGTAAGGTGTAGGGCTGGTGGTGGGTTTCCGTACTGGGTTAGGGTTAGGGTTAAGGAACGGCAAGGCTTAGGGCACAAGTGAGGCTACGGAAACGTGGGAGGGCCAGGCTATGTGCTGACGCACGGGTCAGTGCCCGCGTACGGGCCAGGAGTAGGGTACGGTGTAAGGTAAGGTGTAGGGCTTGTGGTCGGTTTGCGTTCCGGGCTAGGGTTAGGGTTAAGGAACGGCAAGGCTTAGGGCACAGTGACGGAACGGAAACGTGGGAGGGTCAGGCTACGTGCTGATGCACGGGTCATTGCCAGCGTACGGGCCAGGAGTAGGCAACGGCGTAGGGTATGGTGTAGGGCTGGTGGTGGATTTGCGTTCCGGGCTAGGGTTAGGGTTAGGGAACGGCAAGGCTTAGGGCACAGGTGAGGGTACGGAAACGTGGGAGGGTCAGGCTACGTCCTGACGCACTGCTCATTGCCAGCATACGGGCCAAGAGTAGGCAACGGCGTAGGGTATGGTGTAGGGCTGGTGGTGGGTTTGCGTTCCGGGCTAGGTTTAGGGTTAGGGAACGGCAAGGCTTAGGGAACAGGTGAGGGTACGGAAACGTGGGAGGGTCAGGTTACGTGCTGACGCACGGGTCAGTGCCAGCGTACGGGCCACGAGTAGGGTACGGCGTAAGGTAAGGTGTAGGGCTGGTGGTTGGTTTCCTTTTCAGGCTAGGGTTAGGGTTAGGGAACGGCAAGGCTTAGGGCACAGGTGAGGGTACGGAAACGTGGGAGGGTCAGGCTACGTGCTGACGCACGGGTCAGTGCCAGCGTACGGTCCAGTAGTAGGCAACGGCGTAGGATAATGTGTAGGGCTGGTGGTGGATTTGCGTTCCGGGCTAGGGTTAGGGTTAGGGAACGGCAAGGCTTAGGGCACAGGTGAGGGTACGGAAACGCGGGAGGGTAAGGCTACGTGCTGACGCACTGGTCAGTGCCAGCGTACGGGCCAGGAGTTGGCAACGGCGTAGGGTAAGGTGTAGGGTTGGTGGTGGGTTTCCATTCCGGGTTAGGGTTAGGGTTAGGGAACGACAAGGCTTAGGGCACAGGTGAGGGTACGGAAAAGTCGGAGGGTCAGGCTACGTGCTGACGCACGTGTCAGTGTCAGCGTATGGGACAGGAGTAGGCAACGGCTTAGGATAATGTGTAGGGCTGGTGGTGGATTTGCGTTCCGGGCTAGAGTTAGGCTTAGGGATCGGCAAGGCTTAGGGCACAGGTGAGGGTACGGAAACATGGGAGGGTCAGGCTACGTGCTGAAGCACGGGTCAGTGCCAGCGTACGGGCCAGGAGTAGGCAACGGCGTAGGGCAAGGTGTAGGGCTGGTGGTGGGTTTCCGTTCCGGGCTAGGGTTAGGGTTAGGGAACGGCAAGGCTTAGGGCACAGGTGAGGGTATGGAAACGTGGGAGGGCCAGGCTACGTTCTGACGCACGTGTCAGTGCCAGCGTACGGACCAGGAGTAGGGTACGGTGTAAGGTAAGGTGTACGGTTTCTGGTGGGTTTCTGTTCCGTGCTAGGGTTAGGGTTAGGGAATGGCAAGGCTTAGGGCACAGGTGAGGGTACGGAAACGTGGGAGGGTCAGGCTACGTGCTGACGCACGTGTCAGTGCCAGCGTACGGTCCAGGAGTAGGCAACGGCGTAGGATAATGTGTAGGGTTTGTGGTGGATTTGCGTTCTGGGCTAGGGTTAGGGTTAGGGAACGGCAAGGCTTAGGGCACAGGTGAGGGTACGGAAACGCGGGAGGGTAAGGGTACGTGCTGACGCACGGGTCAGTGCCAGCGTACGGGCCAGGAATTGGCAACGGCGTAGGGTAAGGTGTAGGGCTGGTGGTGGGTTTCCGTTCGGGGCTAGAGTTAGGGATAGGGAACGGCAAGGCTTAGGGCACAGGTGAGGGTACGGAAACTTGGGAGGGCCAGGCTACGTGCTGACGCACGGGTCAGTGCCAGCGTACGTGCCAGGAGTAGGGTACGGCATAAGGTATTGTGTAGGGCTGGTGGTGGGTTTCCATTCCGGGTTAGGGTTAGGGTTAGCGAACGGCAAGGCTTCGGGTACAGGTGAGGGTACGGAAACGCGGCAGGGTAAGGCTACGTGCTGATGCATGGGACAGTGCCAGCATACGGGCCAGGAGTAGGGTACGGCGTAGGGTTAGGTTTAGGGCTAGTAGTGGGTTTGGGTTCCGGGCTAGGGTAAGGGTTAGGGAACGGCAAGGCTTAGGGCTCAGGTGAGGGTACGGAAACGTGGGAGGCTCAGGCTACGTGCTGACGCATGGGTCAGTGCCAGCGTACGGGCCAGGAGTAGGGTACGGCGTAAGGTAAGGTGTACAGCTGGTGGTGGGTTTGCCTTCTGGGCTAGGGTTAGGGTTAGGGAACAGCAAGGCTTAGGGCACAGGTGAGGGTACGGAAACGTGGGAGGCTCACTCTACGTGCTGACGCACGGGTCAGTGCCAGCATACGGGCAAGGAGTAGGGTATGGCGTAAGGTAATGTATAGGGCTGGTGATGGGTTTCCGTTCCGGGCTAGGGTTAGGGTTAGGGAACGGCAAGGCTTAGGGCTCAGGTGAGGGTACAGAAACGCGGGAGGGTAAGGCTACGTGCTGATGCACGGGTCAGTGCCAGCGTACAGACCAGGAGTAGGCAACGGCGTAGGGTAAGGTGTAGGGCTGGTGGTGGGTTTCCGTTCCGGGCTAGGGTTAGGGTTAGGGAACGGCAAGGCTTATGGCACAGGTGAGGGTACGGAAACGCGGGAGGGTAAGGCTACGTGCTAACGCACAGGTCAGTGCTAGCGTACGGGCCAGGAGTAGCCAACGGCATAGGGTAAGGTGTAGGGCTGGGGGTGGGTTTCCGTACGGGGCTAGTGTTAGGGTTAGGGAACGGCAAGGCTTAGGGCTCAGGTGAGGGTACTGAAACGTGGGAGGGTCAGGCTACGTGGTGACGCACAGGTCAGTGCCAGCGTACGGGCCAGGAGTAGGGTACGGCGTAAGGTAAGGTGTACGGCTGGTGGTGGGATTGCGTTCCGGGCTAGGGTTAGGTTTAGGGAACGGCAAGGCTTAGGGCCCAGGTGAGGGTACGGAAACGTGGGAGGGTCAGGCTACGTGCTGACCCACGGGTCAGTGCCAGCGTACGGGCAAGGATTAGGGTACGGCGTAGGGTTAGGTGTAGGGCTGGTGGTGGGTTTGCGTTCCGGGCTAGGGTTAGGGTTAGGGAACGGCAAGGCGTAGGGCACAGGTGAGGGTACCGAAACTTGGGAGGGTCAGGCTACGTGCTGACGCATGGGTCAGTGCAAGCATACGGGCCAGGAGTAGGGTACGGCGTAAGGTAAGGTGTACGGCTGGTGGTGGATTTGCGTTCCGGGCTAGGGTTAGGGTTAGGGAATGGCAAGGCTTAGGGCACAGGTGAGGGTACGGAAACGCGGGAGGGTAAGGCTACGTGCTGACGCACGGGTCACTGCTAGCGTACGGGCCAGGAGTAGGCAACGGCGTAGGGTAAGGTGTAGGGCTGGTGGTGGGTTTGCGTTCCGGGCTAGGGTTAGGGTAAGGGAATGGCAAGGCTTAGGGCACAGGTGAGGGTACCGAAACTTGGGAGGGTCAGGCCACGTGATGACGCACGGGTCAGTGCCAGCATACGGGCCAGGAGTAGCGTATGGCGTAAGGTAATGTGTAGGGCTGGTGGTGGGTTTCCATTCCGGGCTAGGGTTAGGGTTAGGGAACGGCAAGGCTTAGGGCAGAGGTGAGGGTATGGAAACGTGGGAGGGTTAGGCTACGTGCTGAAGCACGGGTCAGTGCCAGCGTACGGGCCAGGAGTAGGCAACGGCGTAGGGTAAGGTGTAGGGCGGCTGGTGGGTTTCCATTCCGGGCTAGGGATAGGGTTAGGGAACGGCAGGGCTTAGGGCACAGGTGAGGGTACGGAAACGTGGGAGGGTCAGGCTACGTGCTGACGCATGGGTCAGGGCCAGCGTACGGGCCTGAAGTAGGGTACGGTGTAAGGTAAGGTGTACGGCTGGTGGTGGGTTTGCGTTCCGGGCAAGGGTTAGGGTTAGGGAACGGCAAGGCTTAGGGCACAGGTGAGGGTACAGAAACGTGGGAGCCTCAGGCTACGTGCTGACGCACGGGTCAGTGCCAGCGTACGGGCCAGGAGTAGGCAACGGCGTAGGATAAAGTGTAGGGCTGGTGGTGGATTTGAGTTCCGGGCTAGGGTTAGGGTTAGGGAACGGCAAGGCTTAGGGCACAGGTGAGGGTACGGAAACTTGGGAGGGCCAGGCTACGTGCTGATGCACGGGTCAGTTGCAGCGTACAGGGCAGGAGTAGGCAACGGCGTAGGGTAAGGTGTAGTGCTGGTGGTGGGTTTCCGTTCCGGGCTAGGGTTAGGGTTAGGGAACGGCAAGGCTTATGGCACAGGTGAGGGTACGGAAACGCGGGAGGGTAAGGCTACGTGCTGACGCACATGTTAGTGCTTGCGTACGGGCCAGGAGTAGGCAATGGCGTAGGGTAAGGTGTAGGGCTGGTGGTGGATTTGCATTCTGGGCTAGAGTTAGGGTTAGGGAAAGGCAAGGCTTAGGGCACAGGTGAGGGTAGGGAAACGTGTGAGGGTCAGGCTACGTGCTGACGCACGGGTCAGTGCCAGCGTATGGGCTAAGAGTAGGGTACGGCGTAAGGTAAGGTGTAGGGCTGGTGGTGGGTTTCTGTTCCGGGCTAGGGTTAGGGTTAGAGAACGGCAAATCTTAGGGCACAGGTGAGGGTACGGAAACGTGGGAGGGTCAGGCTACGTGGTGACGCACAGGTCAGTGCCAGCGTACGGGACAGGAGTAGGGTACGGCGTAAGGTAAGGTGTAGGGCTGGTGGTGGGTTTGCGTTCGGGGCTAGGGTTAGGGTTAGGGAACGGCAAGGCTTAGGGCACAGGTGAGGGTACCGAAACTTGGGAGGGTCAGGCTACGTGCTGACGCATGGGTCAGTGCCAGCGTACGGGCCAGGAGTAGGGTATGGCGTAAGGTAAGGTGTACGGCTGGTGGTGGATTTGCGTTCTGGGCTAGGGTTAGGGTTAGGGAATGGCAAGGCTTAGGGCACAGGTGAGGGTACGGAAACGCGGGAGGGTAAGGCTACGTGCTGACACACGGGTCAGTGCCAGCGTACGGGCCAGGAGTAGGCAACGGCGTAGCGTAAGGTGTAGGGCTGGTGGTGTGTTTGCCTTCCGGGCTAGGGTTAGGGTTAGGGAATGGCAAGGCTTAGGGCACAGGTGAGGGTACGGAAACGTGGGAGGGTCAGGCTACGTGCTGACGCACGGGTCAGTGCCAGCGTACGGGCCAGGAGTAGGGTAAGGCGTAGGGTTAGGTTTAGGCCTAGTGGTGGGTTTGCGTTCCGGGCTAGGGTTATGGTTAGGGAACGGCAAGGTTTAGGGCACAGGTGAGGGCACGGATACGCGGGAGGGTAAGGCTACGTGCTGACGCATGGGTCTGTGCCAGCGTATGGGCCAGGAGTAGGCAACAGCGTAGGGTAAGGTGTAGGGCTGGTGGTGGGTTTCCGTACTGGGTTAGGGTTAGGGTTAAGGAACGGCAAGGCTTAGGGCACAAGTGAGGGTACGGAAACGTGGGAGGGCCAGGCTATGTGCTGACGCACGGGTCAGTGCCCGCGTACGGGCCAGGAGTAGGGTACGGTGTAAGGTAAGGTGTAGGGCTTGTGGTCGGTTTGCGTTCCGGGCTAGGGTTAGGGTTAAGGAACGGCAAGGCTTAGGGCACAGTGACGGAACGGAAACGTGGGAGGGTCAGGCTACGTGCTGATGCACGGGTCATTGCCAGCGTACGGGCCAGGAGTAGGCAACGGCGTAGGGTATGGTGTAGGGCTGGTGGTGGATTTGCGTTCCGGGCTAGGGTTAGGGTTAGGGAACGGCAAGGCTTAGGGCACAGGTGAGGGTACGGAAACGTGGGAGGGTCAGGCTACGTCCTGACGCACTGCTCATTGCCAGCATACGGGCCAAGAGTAGGCAACGGCGTAGGGTATGGTGTAGGGCTGGTGGTGGGTTTGCGTTCCGGGCTAGGTTTAGGGTTAGGGAACGGCAAGGCTTAGGGAACAGGTGAGGGTACGGAAACGTGGGAGGGTCAGGTTACGTGCTGACGCACGGGTCAGTGCCAGCGTACGGGCCACGAGTAGGGTACGGCGTAAGGTAAGGTGTAGGGCTGGTGGTTGGTTTCCGTTTCAGGCTAGGGTTAGGGTTAGGGAACGGCAAGGCTTAGGGCACAGGTGAGGGTACGGAAACGTGGGAGGGTCAGGCTACGTGCTGACGCACGGGTCAGTGCCAGCGTACGGTCCAGTAGTAGGCAACGGCGTAGGATAATGTGTAGGGCTGGTGGTGGATTTGCGTTCCGGGCTAGGGTTAGGGTTAGGGAACGGCAAGGCTTAGGGCACAGGTGAGGGTACGGAAACGCGGGAGGGTAAGGCTACGTGCTGACGCACGGGTCAGTGCCAGCGTACGGGCCAGGAGTTGGCAACGGCGTAGGGTAAGGTGTAGGGTTGGTGGTGGGTTTCCATTCCGGGTTAGGGTTAGGGTTAGGGAACGACAAGGCTTAGGGCACAGGTGAGGGTACGGAAAAGTGGGAGGGTCAGGCTACGTGCTGACGCACGGGTCAGTGTCAGCGTATGGGACAGGAGTAGGCAACGGCTTAGGATAATGTGTAGGGCTGGTGGTGGATTTGCGTTCCGGGCTAGGGTTAGGCTTAGGGATCGGCAAGGCTTAGGGCACAGGTGAGGGTACGGAAACATGGGAGGGTCAGGCTACGTGCTGAAGCACGGGTCAGTGCCAGCGTACGGGCCAGGAGTAGGCAACGGTGTAGGGCAAGGTGTAGGGCTGGTGGTGGGTTTCCGTTCCGGGCTAGGGTTAGGGTTAGGGAACGGCAAGGCTTAGGGCACAGGTGAGGGTATGGAAACGTGGGAGGGCCAGGCTACGTTCTGACGCACGTGTCAGTGCCAGCGTACGGGCCAGGAGTAGGGTACGGTGTAAGGTAAGGTGTACGGTTTCTGGTGGGTTTCTGTTCCGTGCTAGGGTTAGGGTTAGGGAATGGCAAGGCTTAGGGCACAGGTGAGGGTACGGAAACGTGGGAGGGTCAGGCTACGTGCTGACGCACGGGTCAGTGCCAGCGTACGGTCCAGGAGTAGGCAACGGCGTAGGATAATGTGTAGGGTTTGTGGTGGATTTGCGTTCTGGGCTAGGGTTAGGGTTAGGGAACGGCAAGGCTTAGGGCACAGGTGAGGGTACGGAAACGCGGGAGGGTAAGGGTACGTGCTGACGCACGGGTCAGTGCCAGCGTACGGGCCAGGAATTGGCAACGGCGTAGGGTAAGGTGTAGGGCTGGTGGTGGGTTTCCGTTCGGGGCTAGAGTTAGGGATAGGGAACGGCAAGGCTTAGGGCACAGGTGAGGGTACGGAAACTTGGGAGGGCCAGGCTACGTGCTGACGCACGGGTCAGTGCCAGCGTACGTGCCAGGAGTAGGGTACGGCATAAGGTATTGTGTAGGGCTGGTGGTGGGTTTCCATTCCGGGTTAGGGTTAGGGTTAGCGAACGGCAAGGCTTCGGGTACAGGTGAGGGTACGGAAACGCGGCAGGGTAAGGCTACGTGCTGATGCATGGGACAGTGCCAGCATACGGGCCAGGAGTAGGGTACGGCGTAGGGTTAGGTTTAGGGCTATTAGTGGGTTTGGGTTCCGGGCTAGGGTAAGGGTTAGGGAACGGCAAGGCTTAGGGCTCAGGTGAGGGTACGGAAACGTGGGAGGCTCAGGCTACGTGCTGACGCATGGGTCAGTGCCAGCGTACGGGCCAGGAGTAGGGTACGGCGTAAGGTAAGGTGTACAGCTGGTGGTGGGTTTGCCTTCTGGGCTAGGGTTAGGGTTAGGGAACAGCAAGGCTTAGGGCACAGGTGAGGGTACGGAAACGTGGGAGGCTCACTCTACGTGCTGACGCACGGGTCAGTGCCAGCGTACGGGCAAGGAGTAGGGTATGGCGTAAGGTAATGTATAGGGCTGGTGATGGGTTTCCGTTCCGGGCTAGGGTTAGGGTTAGGGAACGGCAAGGCTTAGGGCTCAGGTGAGGGTACAGAAACGCGGGAGGGTAAGGCTACGTGCTGATGCACGGGTCAGTGCCAGCGTACAGACCAGGAGTAGGCAACGGCGTAGGGTAAGGTGTAGGGCTGGTGGTGGGTTTCCGTTCCGGGCTAGGGTTAGGGTTAGGGAACGGCAAGGCTTATGGCACAGGTGAGGGTACGGAAACACGGGAGGGTAAGGCTACGTGCTAACGCACAGGTCAGTGCTAGCGTACGGGCCAGGAGTAGCCAACGGCATAGGGTAAGGTGTAGGGCTGGGGGTGGGTTTCCGTACGGGGCTAGTGTTAGGGTTAGGGAACGGCAAGGCTTAGGGCTCAGGTGAGGGTACTGAAACGTGGGAGGGTCAGGCTACGTGGTGACGCACAGGTCAGTGCCAGCGTACGGGCCAGGAGTAGGGTACGGCGTAAGGTAAGGTGTACGGCTGGTGGTGGGATTGCGTTCCGGGCTAGGGTTAGGTTTAGGGAACGGCAAGGCTTAGGGCCCAGGTGAGGGTACGGAAACGTGGGAGGGTCAGGCTACGTGCTGACGCACGGGTCAGTGCCAGCGTACGGGCAAGGATTAGGGTACGGCGTAGGGTTAGGTGTAGGGCTGGTGGTGGGTTTGCGTTCCGGGCTAGGGTTAGGGTTAGGGAACGGCAAGGCGTAGGGCACAGGTGAGGGTACCGAAACTTGGGAGGGTCAGGCTACGTGCTGACGCATGGGTCAGTGCAAGCATACGGGCCAGGAGTAGGGTACGGCGTAAGGTAAGGTGTACGGCTGGTGGTGGATTTGCGTTCCGGGCTAGGGTTAGGGTTAGGGAATGGCAAGGCTTAGGGCACAGGTGAGGGTACGGAAACGCGGGAGGGTAAGGCTACGTGCTGATGCACGGGTCAATGCTAGCGTACGGGCCAGGAGTAGGCAACGGCGTAGGGTAAGGTGTAGGGCTGGTGGTGGGTTTGCGTTCCGGGCTAGGGTTAGGGTAAGGGAATGGCAAGGCTTAGGGCACAGGTGAGGGTACCGAAACTTGGGAGGGTCAGGCCACGTGATGACGCACGGGTCAGTGCCAGCATACGGGCCAGGAGTAGCGTATGGCGTAAGGTAATGTGTAGGGCTGGTGGTGGGTTTCCATTCCGGGCTAGGGTTAGGGTTAGGGAACGGCAAGGCTTAGGGCAGAGGTGAGGGTATGGAAACGTGGGAGGGTTAGGCTACGTGCTGAAGCACGGGTCAGTGCCAGCGTACGGGCCAGGAGTAGGCAACGGCGTAGGGTAAGGTGTAGGGCGGCTGGTGGGTTTCCATTCCGGGCTAGGGATAGGGTTAGGGAACGGCAGGGCTTAGGGCACAGGTGAGGGTACGGAAACGTGGGAGGGTCAGGCTACGTGCTGACGCATGGGTCAGGGCCAGCGTACGGGCCTGAAGTAGGGTACGGTGTAAGGTAAGGTGTACGGCTGGTGGTGGGTTTGCGTTCCGGGCAAGGGTTAGGGTTAGGGAACGGCAAGGCTTAGGGCACAGGTGAGGGTACAGAAACGTGGGAGCCTCAGGCTACGTGCTGACGCACGGGTCAGTGCCAGCGTACGGGCCAGGAGTAGGCAACGGCGTAGGATAAAGTGTAGGGCTGGTGGTGGATTTGAGTTCCGGGCTAGGGTTAGGGTTAGGGAACGGCAAGGCTTAGGGCACAGGTGAGGGTACGGAAACGCGGGAGGGTAAGGCTACGTGCTGATGCACGGGTCAGTGCCAGCGTACAGGGCAGGAGTAGGCAACGGCGTAGGGTAAGGTGTAGTGCTGGTGGTGGGTTTCCGTTCCGGGCTAGGGTTAGGGTTAGGGAACGGCAAGGCTTAGGGCACAGGTGAGGGTACGGAAACGCGGGAGGGTAAGGCTACGTGCTGACGCACATGTTAGTGCTAGCGTACGGGCCAGGAGTAGGCAATGGCGTAGGGTAAGGTGTAGGGCTGGTGGTGGATTTGCATTCTGGGCTAGAGTTAGGGTTAGGGAAAGGCAAGGCTTAGGGCACAGGTGAGGGTAGGGAAACGTGTGAGGGGCAGGCTACGTGCTGACGCACGGGTCAGTGCCAGCGTATGGGCTAAGAGTAGGGTACGGCGTAAGGTAAGGTGTAGGGCTGGTGGTGGGTTTCTGTTCCGGGCTAGGGTTAGGGTTAGAGAACGGCAAGTCTTAGGGCACAGGTGAGGGTACGGAAACGTGGGAGGGTCAGGCTACGTGGTGACGCACAGGTCAGTGCCAGCGTACGGGCCAGGAGTAGGGTACGGCGTAAGGTAAGGTGTAGGGCTGGTGGTGGGTTTGCGTTCGGGCCTAGGGTTAGGGTTAGGGAACGGCAAGGCTTAGGGCACAGGTGAGGGTACCGAAACTTGGGAGGGTCAGGCTACGTGCTGACGCATGGGTCAGTGCCAGCGTACGGGCCAGGAGTAGGGTATGGCGTAAGGTAAGGTGTACGGCTGGTGGTGGATTTGCGTTCTGGGCTAGGGTTAGGGTTAGGGAATGGCAAGGCTTAGGGCACAGGTGAGGGTACGGAAACGCGGGAGGGTAAGGCTACGTGCTGACACACGGGTCAGTGCCAGCGTACGGGCCAGGAGTAGGCAACGGCGTAGGGTAAGGTGTAGGGCTGGTGGTGTGTTTGCCTTCCGGGCTAGGGTTAGGGTTAGGGAATGGCAAGGCTTAGGGCACAGGTGAGGGTACGGAAACGTGGGAGGGTCAGGCTACGTGCTGACGCACGGGTCAGTGCCAGCGTACGGGCCAGGAGTAGGGTAAGGCGTAGGGTTAGGTGTAGGCCTAGTGGTGGGTTTGCGTTCCGGGCTAGGGTTAGTGTTAGGGAACGGCAAGGCTTAGGGCACAGGTGAGGGCACGGATACGCGGGAGGGTAAGGCTACGTGCTGACGCATGGGTCTGTGCCAGCGTATGGGTCAGGAGTAGGCAACGGCGTAGGGTAAGGTGTAGGGCTGGTGGTGGGTTTCCGTACTGGGTTAGGGTTAGGGTTAAGGAACGGCAAGGCTTAGGGCACAAGTGAGGGTACGGAAACGTGGGAGGGCCAGGCTATGTGCTGACGCACGGGTCAGTGCCAGCGTACGGGCCAGGAGTAGGGTACGGTGTAAGGTAAGGTGTAGGGCTTGTGGTCGGTTTGCGTTCCGGGCTAGGGTTAGGGTTAAGGAACGGCAAGGCTTAGGGCACAGTGACGGAACGGAAACGTGGGAGGGTCAGGCTACGTGCTGATGCACGGGTCATTGCCAGCGTACGGGCCAGGAGTAGGCAACGGCGTAGGGTATGGTTTAGGGCTGGTGGTGGATTTGCGTTCCGGGCTAGGGTTAGGGTTAGGGAACGGCAAGGCTTAGGGCACAGGTGAGGGTACGGAAACGTGGGAGGGTCAGGCTACGTCCTGACGCACTGCTCATTGCCAGCATACGGGCCAAGAGTAGGCAACGGCGTAGGGTATGGTGTAGGGCTGGTGGTGGGTTTGCGTTCCGGGCTAGGTTTAGGGTTAGGGAACGGCAAGGCTTAGGGAACAGGTGAGGGTACGGAAACGTGGGAGGGTCAGGTTACGTGCTGACGCACGGGTCAGTGCCAGCGTACGGGCCACGAGTAGGGTACGGCGTAAGGTAAGGTGTAGGGCTGGTGGTTGGTTTCCGTTTCAGGCTAGGGTTAGGGTTAGGGAACGGCAAGGCTTAGGGCACAGGTGAGGGTACGGAAACGTGGGAGGGTCAGGCTACGTGCTGACGCACGGGTCAGTGCCAGCGTACGGTCCAGTAGTAGGCAACGGCGTAGGATAATGTGTAGGGCTGGTGGTGGATTTGCGTTCCGGGCTAGGGTTAGGGTTAGGGAACGGCAAGGCTTAGGGCACAGGTGAGGGTACGGAAACGCGGGAGGGTAAGGCTACGTGCTGACGCACGGGTCAGTGCCAGCGTACGGGTCAGGAGTTGGCAACGGCGTAGGGTAAGGTGTAGGGCTGGTGGTGGGTTTCCATTCCGGGTTAGGGTTAGGGTTAGGGAACGACAAGGCTTAGGGCACAGGTGAGGGTACGGAAACGTGGGAGGGTCAGGCTACGTGCTGACGCACGGGTCAGTGTCAGCGTATGGGACAGGAGTAGGCAACGGCTTAGGATAATGTGTAGGGCTGGTGGTGGATTTGCGTTCCGGGCTAGGGTTAGGCTTAGGGATCGGCAAGGCTTAGGGCACAGGTGAGGGTACGGAAACATGGGAGGGTCAGGCTACGTGCTGAAGCACGGGTCAGTGCCAGCGTACGGGCCAGGAGTAGGCAACGGCGTAGGGCAAGGTGTAGGGCTGGTGGTGGGTTTCCGTTCCGGGCTAGGGTTAGGGTTAGGGAACGGCAAGGCTTAGGGCACAGGTGAGGGTATGGAAACGTGGGAGGGCCAGGCTACGTTCTGACGCACGTGTCAGTGCCAGCGTACGGGCCAGGAGTAGGGTACGGTGTAAGGTAAGGTGTACGGTTTCTGGTGGGTTTCTGTTCCGGGCTAGGGTTAGGGTTAGGGAATGGCAAGGCTTAGGGCACAGGTGAGGGTACGGAAACGTGGGAGGGTCAGGCTACGTGCTGACGCACGGGTCAGTGCCAGCGTACGGTCCAGGAGTAGGCAACGGCGTAGGATAATGTGTAGGGTTGGTGGTGGATTTGCGTTCTGGGCTAGGGTTAGGGTTAGGGAACGGCAAGGCTTAGGGCACAGGTGAGGGTACGGAAACGCGGGAGGGTAAGGGTACGTGCTGACGCACGGTTCAGTGCCAGCGTACGGGCCAGGAGTTGGCAACGGCGTAGGGTAAGGTGTAGGGCTGGTGGTGGGTTTCCGTTCGGGGCTAGAGTTAGGGATAGGGAACGGCAAGGTTTAGGGCACAGGTGAGGGTACGGAAACTTGGGAGGGCCAGGCTACGTGCTGACGCACGGGTCAGTGCCAGCGTACGTGCCAGGAGTAGGGTACGGCGTAAGGTAATGTGTAGGGCTGGTGGTGGGTTTCCATTCCGGGTTAGGGTTAGGGTTAGCGAACGGCAAGGCTTCGGGTACAGGTGAGGGTACGGAAACGCGGCAGGGTAAGGCTACGTGCTGATGCATGGGACAGTGCCAGCATACGGGCCAGGAGTAGGGTACGGCGTAGGGTTAGGTTTAGGGCTAGTAGTGGGTTTGGGTTCCGGGCTAGGGTAAGGGTTAGGGAACGGCAAGGCTTAGGGCTCAGGTGAGGGTACGGAAACGTGGGAGGCTCAGGCTACGTGCTGACGCATGGGTCAGTGCCAGCGTACGGGCCAGGAGTAGGGTACGGCGTAAGGTAAGGTGTACAGCTGGTGGTGGGTTTGCCTTCTGGGCTAGGGTTAGGGTTAGGGAACAGCAAGGCTTAGGGCACAGGTGAGGGTACGGAAACGTGGGAGGCTCACTCTACGTGCTGACGCATGGGTCAGTGCCAGCGTACGGGCAAGGAGTAGGGTATGGCGTAAGGTAATGTATAGGGCTGGTGATGGGTTTCCGTTCCGGGCTAGGGTTAGGGTTAGGGAACGGCAAGGCATAGTGCACAGGTGAGGGTACGGAAACGTGGGAGGGTCAGGCTACGTGCTGACCCACGGGTCAGTGCCAGCGTACGGGCCAGGAGTAGGCAACGGCATAGGGTAAGGTGTAGGGCTTGTGGTGGGTTTGCGTTCCGGGCTAGGGTTAGGGTTAGGGAACGGCAAGGCTTAGGGAACAGGTGAGGGTACGGAAACGTGGGAGGGTCAGGCTACGTGCTGACGCACGGGTCATTGCCAGCGTACGGGCCAGGAGTAGGCAACGGCTTAGGTTATGGTGTAGGGCTGGTGGTGGGTTTGCGTTCCGGGCTAGGGTTAGGGTTAGGGAATGGCAAGGCTTAGGGCACAGGTGAGGGTACGGAAATGTGGGAGGGTCAGGCTACGTGCTGAAGCACGGGTCAGTGCCAACGTACGGGCCAGGAGTAGGCAACGGCGTAGGGTAAGGTGTAGGGCTGGTGGTGGGTTTCCGTTCCGGGCTAGGGTTAGGGTTAGGGAACGGCAAGGCTTAGGGCACAGGTGAGGGTACGGAAACGTGGGAGGGTCAGGCTACGTGCTGACGCACGGGTCAGTGCCAGCGTACGGGCCAGGAGTAGGGTACGGTGTAAGGTAAGGTGTATGGCTTCTGGTGGGTTTCTGTTCCGGGCTAGGGTTAGGGTTAGGGAACGGCAAGGCTTAGGACACAGGTGATGGTACGGAAACGTGGGAGGGTCAGGCTACGTGCTGACGCACGGGTCAGTGCCAGCGTACGGGCCAGGAGTAGGCAAAGGCGTAGGGTAAGGTGTAGGGCTGGTGGTGGGTTTCCATTCTGGGCTAGGGTTAGGGTTAAGGAACGGCAAGGCTTAGGGCACAGGTGAGGGTACGGAAACGTGGGAGGGTTAGGCTACGTGCTGAAGCACGGGTCAGTGCCAGCGTACGGGCCAGGAGTAGGCAACGGCGTAGGGTAAGGTGTAGGGCTGGTGGTGGGTTTCCGTTCTGGGCTAGGGTTAGGGTTAGGGAACGGCAAGGCTTAGGGCACAGGTGAGGCTACGGAAACGTGGGAGGGCCAGGCTACGTTCTGACGCACGGGTCAGTGCCTGCGTACGGGCCAGGAGTAGGGTACGGTGTACGGTAAGGTGTACGGCTTCTGGTGGGTTTCTGTTCTGGGCTAGGGTTTGGGTTAGGGAACGGCAAGGCTTAGGACACAGGTGAGGGTACGGAAACGTGGGAGGGTCAGGTTACGTGCTGACGCACGGGTCAGTGCCAGCGTACGGGCCAGGAGTAGGGTACGGTGTAAGGTAAGGTGTAGGGCTGGTGGTTGGTTTCCGTTCCAGGCTAGGGTTAGGGTCAGGGAACGGCAAGGCTTAGGGCACAGGTGAGGGTACGGAAACGTGGGAGGGTCAGGCTACGTGCTGACGCACGGGTAAGTGCCAGCGTACGGTCCAGGAGTAGGCAACGGCGTAGGATAATGTGTTGGGCTGGTGGTGGATTTGCGTTCCGGGCTAGGGTTAGGGTTAGGGAACGGCAAGGCTTAGGGCACAGGTGAGGGTACAGCAACGCGGGAGGGTAAGGCTAAGTGCTGACGCACTTGTCAGTGCCAGCGTACGGGCCAGGAGTTGGCAACGGTGTAGGGTAGGATGTAGGGCTGGACGTGGGTTTCCTTTCGGGGCTAGGGTTAGGGATAGTGAACGGCAAGGCTTAGGGCACAGGTGAGGGTACGGAAACGTGGGAGGGCCAGGCTACGTGCTGACGCACGGGTCAGTGCCAACGTACGGGCCAGGAGTAGGGTACGGCGTAAGGGTAATGTGTAGGGCTGGTGGTGGGTTTCCATTCCGGGTTATGGTTAGGGTTAGGGAACGGCAAGGCTTAGGGCACAGGTGAGGGTACGGAAACGTGGGAGGGTCAGGCTACGTGCTGACGCACGGGTCAGTGTCAGCGTACGGGCCAGGAGTAGGCAACGGCGTAGGATAATGTGTAGGGCTGGTGGTGGATTTGCGTTCCGGGCTAGGGTTAGGGTTAGGGAACGGCAAGGCTTAGGGTACAGGTGAGGGTAAGGAAACGCAGCAGGGTAAGGCTACGTGCTGATGCACGGGTCAGTGCCAGCGTACGGGACAGTAGTACGCAACGGCGTAGGGTAAGGTGTAGGGCTGGTGGTGGGTTTGCGTTCCGGGCTATGGTTAGGGTTAGGGAACGGCAAGTCTTAGGGCAGAGGTGAGGGTTCGGAAACGTGGGAGGGTCAGGCTACGTGCTGACGCACGGGACAGTGCCAGCGTACGGGCCAGGAGTAGGGTACGGCGTAGGGTTAGGTGTAGGGCTAGTAGTGGGTTTGGGTTCCAGGCTAGGGTAAGGGTTAGGGAACGGCAAGGCTTAGGGCTCCGGTGAGGGTACGGAAACGTGGGAGGCTCAGGCTACGTGCTGACGCATGGGTCAGTGCCAGCGTACGGGCCAGGAGTAGGGTACGGCGTAAGGTAAGGTGTACGGCTGGTGGTGGGTTTGCGTTCTGGGCTAGGGATAGGGTTAGGGAACAGCAAGGCTTAGGGCACAGGTGAGGGTATGGAAACGTGGGAGGCTCAGGCTACGTGCTGACGCATGGGTCAGTGCCAGCGTACGGGCCAGGAGTAGGGTACTGCGTAAAGTAAGGTGTACGGCTGGTGGTTGGTTTGCGTTCTGGGCTAGGGTTAGGGTTAGGGAACAGCAAGGCTTAGGGCACAGGTGAGGGTACGGAAACGTGGGAGGCTCAGGCTACGTGCTAACCCACAGGTCAGTGCCAGCGTACGGGCCAGGAGTAGGTGATGGCGTAAGGTAATGTATAGGGCTGGTGGTGGGTTTGCGTTCCGGGCTAGGGTTAGGGTTAGGGAACGGCAAGGCTTAGGGCACAGGTGAGGGTACGGAAACGTGGGAGGGTCAGGCTACGTGCTGACGCACGGGTCAGTGCCAGCGTACGGGCCAGGAGTAGGCAACGGCATAGGGTAAGGTGTAGGGCTTGTAGTGGGTTTGCGTTCCGGGCTAGGGTTAGGGTTAGGGAACTGCAAGGCTTAGGGCACAGGTGAGGGTACGGAAACGTGGGAGGCTCAGGCTACATGCTGACGCACGGGTCAGTGACAGCGTACGGGCCAGGAGTAGGGTATGGCGTAAGGTAATGTATAGGGCTGGTGGTGGGTTTCCGTTCCGGGCTAGGGTTAGGGTTAGGGAACGGCAAGGCTTTGGGCACAGGTGAGGGTACGGAAACGTGGGAGGGTCAGGCTACATTCTGACGCACGGGTCAGTGCCAGCGTACGGGCCAGGAGTAGGGTACGGTGTAAGGTAAGGTGTACGGCTTCTGGTGGGTTTCTGTTCCGGGCTAGGGTTAGGGTTAGGGAATGGCAAGGCTTAGGACACAGGTGAGGTTACGGAAACGTGGGAGGGTCAGGTTACGTGCTGACGCACGTGTCAGTGCCAGCGTACGGGCCAGGAGTAGGATACGGCGTAAGGTAAGGTGTAGTGCTGGTGGTTGGTTTCTGTTCCAGGCTAGGGTTAGGGTTAGGGAACGGCAAGGCTTAGGGCACAGGTGAGGGTACGGAAACGTGGGAGGGTCTGGCTACGTGCTGACGCATGGGTCACTGCCAGCGTACGGTCCAGTAGTAGGCAACGGCGTAGGATAATGTGTAGGGCTCGTGGTGGATTTGCGTTCCGGGCTATGGTTAGGGTTAGGGAACGGCAAGGCTGAGGGCACAGGTGAGGGTACGGAAACGCGGGAGGGTAAGGCTACGTGCTGACGCACGTGTCAGTGCCAGCGTACGGGCCAGGAGTTGGCAATGGCATAGGTTAATGTGTAGGGCTGGTGGTGGGTTTCCGTTCCGGGCTAGGGTTAGGGTTAGGGAACGGCAAGGCTTAGGGCACAGGTGAGGGTACAGAAACGTGGGAGCCTCAGGCTACGTGCTGACGCACGGGTCAGTGCCAGCCTACGGGCCAGGAGTAGGGTATGGTGTAAGGTAAGGTGTAGGGCTGGTGGTGGGTTTGCGTTCCGGGCTAGGGTTAGGGTTAGGGAACGGCAAGGCTTTGGGCACAGGTGAGGGTACGGAAACGTGGGAGGGTCAGGCTACGTTCACACGCACGGGTCAGTGCCAGCGTACGGGCCAGGAGTAGGGTACGGTGTAAGGTAAGGTGTACGGCTTCTGGTGGGTTTCTGTTCTGGGCTAGGGTTAGGGTTAGGGAACGGCAAGGCTTAGGGCACAGGTGAGGGTACGGAAACGTGGGAGGGCCAGGCTACGTTCTGACGCACGGGTCAGTGCCAGCGTACGGGCCAGGAGTAGGGTACGGTGTAAGGTAAGGTGTACGGCCTCTGGTGGGTTTCTGTTCTGGGCTAGGGTTAGGGTTAGGGAACGGCAAGGCTTAGGACACAGGTGAGGGTACGGAAACGTGGGAGGGTCAGGTTACGTGCTGACGCACGGGTCATTGCCAGCGTACGGGCCAGGAGTTGGCAATGGCATAGGTTAAGGTGTAGGGCTGGTGGTGGGTTTTCGTTCCGGGCTAGGGTTAGGGTTAGGGAACGGCAAGGCTTAGGGCACAGGTGAGGGGACGGAAACGTGGGAGGGTCAGGCTACGTGCTGCCACACGGGTCTCTGCCAGCGTACGGGCCAGGAGTAGGCAACGGCGTAGGGTATGGTGTAGGGCTGGTGGTGGATTTGCGTTCCGGGCTAGGGTTAGGGTTAGGGAACGGCAAGGCTTAGGGTACAGGTGAGGGTACGGAAACGTGGGAGGGTCAGGCTACGTGCTGATGCACGTGTCAGTGCCAGCGTACGGGACAGGTGTAGGGTACTGTGTAAGGTAAGGTGTACGTCTTCTGGTGGGTTTCTGTTCCGGGCTAGGGTTAGGGTTAGGGAACGGCAAGGCTTAGGACACAGGTGAGGGTACGGAAACGTGGGAGGGTCAGGCTACGTGCTGATGCACGTGTCAGTGCCAGCGTACGGGACAGGTGTAGGCAACGGCGTAGGGTAAGGTATAGGGGTGGTGGTGGGTTTGCGTTCCGGGCTATGGTTAGGGTTAGGGAACGGCAAGGCTTAGGGCAGAGGTGAGGGTACGGAAACGTGGGAGGGTCAGGCTACGTGCTGACGCACGGCTCAGTGCCAGCGTACGGGCCAGGAGTAGGGTACTGTGTAAGGTAAGGTGTACGTCTTCTGGTGGGTTTCTGTTCCGGGCTAGGGTTAGGGTTAGGGAACGGCAAGGCTTAGGACACAGGTGATGGTACGGAAACTTGGGAGGGTCAGGCTACGTGCTGACGCACGGGTCAGTGCCAGCGTACGGGCCAGGAGTAGGCAACGGCATAGGGTAAGGTGTAGGGCTTGTGGTGGGTTTGCGTTTCGGGCTAGGGTTAGGGTTAAGCAACGGCAAGGCTTAGGGCATAGTGAGGGTACAGAAACGTGGGAGGGTCAGGCTACGTGCTGACGCACGGGTCATTGCCAGCGTACGGGCCAGGAGTAGGCAATGGCGTAGGGTATGGTGTAGGGCTGGTGGTGGATTTGCGTTCTGGGCTAGGGATAGGGTTAGGGAACGGCAAGGCTTAGGGCACAGGTGAGGGTACGGAAACGTGGGAGGGTCAGGCTACGTGTTGACGCACTGGTCATTGCCAGCGTACGGGCCAGGAGTAGGCAACGGCGTAGGGTATGGTGTAGGGCTGGTGGTGGGTTTGCGTTCCGGGCTAGGGTTAGGGTTAGGGAACGGCAAGGCTTAGGGAACAGGTGAGGGTACAGAAACGTGGGAGGGTCAGGTTACGTGCTGACGCACTGGTCAGTGCCAGCGTACGGGCCAGGAATAGGTTACGGCGTAAGGTAAGGTGTAGGGCTGGTGGTTGGTTTCCGTTCCAGGCTAGGGTTAGGGTTAGGGAACGGCAAGGCTTAGGGCACAGGTGAGGGTACGGAAACGAGGGAGGGTCAGGCTACGTGCTGACGCACGGTTCAGTGCCAGCGTACGGTCCAGGAGTAGGCAACGGCGTAGGATAATGTGTAGGGCTGGTGGTGGAGTTGCGTTCCGGGCTAGGGTTAGGGTTAGGGTTAGGGAACTGCAAGGCTTAGGGCACTGGTGAGGGTACGGAAACGTGGGAGGGTAAGGCTACGTGCTGACGCACCGGTCAGTGCCAGCGTACGGGCCAGGAGTTGGCAACGGCATAGGGTAAGGTGTAGGGCTGGTGGTGGGTTTCCGTTCGGGGCTAGGGTTAGGGTTAGGGAACGGCAAGGCTTAGGGCTCAGGTGAGGGTACGGAAACGTGGGAGGGCCAGGCTACGTGCTGACGCACGGGTCAGTGCCAGCGTACTCCCAGGAGTAGGGTACGGCGTAAGGTAAGGTGTAGGGCTGGTGGTGGGTTTCCATTCCGGGTTAGGGTTAGGGTTAGGGAATGGCAAGGCTTAGGGCACAGGTGAGGGTACGGAAACGTGGGAGGGTCTGGCTACGTGCTGATGCACGGGTCAGTGTCAGCGTACGGGCCAGGAGTAGGCAACGGCGTAGGATAATGTGTAGGGCTGGTGGTGGATTTGCTTTCCGGACTAGGGTTAGGGTTAGGGAACGGCAAGGCTTAGCGTTCAGGTGAGGGTACGGAAACGCGGCAGGGTAAGGCTACGTGCTGATGCACGGGTCAGTGCCAGCGTACGGGACAGGAGTAGGCAACGGCGTAGGGTAAGGTGTAGGGCTGGTGGTGGGTTTCCGTTCCGGGCTAGGGTTAGGGTTAGGGAACGGCAAGGCTTTGGGCACAGGTGAGGGTACGGAAACGTGGGAGGGTCAGGCTACGTTCTGACGCACAGGTCAGTGCCAGCGTACGGGCCAGGAGTAGGGTACGGTGTAAGGTAAGGTGTACGGCTTCTGGTGGGTTTCTGTTCCGGGCTAGGGTTAGGGTTAGGGAATGGCAAGGCTTAGGACACAGGTGAGGTTACGGAAACGTGGGAGGGTCAGGTTACGTGCTGACGCACGGGTCAGTGCCAGCGTACGGGCCAGGAGTAGGATACGGCGTAAGGTAAGGTGTAGGGCTGGTGGTTGGTTTCTGTTCCAGGCTAGGGTTAGGGTTAGGGAACGGCAAGGCTTAGGGCACAGGTGAGGGTACGGAAACGTGGGAGGGTCTGGCTACGTGCTGACGCACGGGTCACTGCCAGCGTACGGTCCAGGAGTAGGCAACGGCGTAGGATAATGTGTAGGGCTCGTGGTGGATTTGCGTTCCGGGCTATGGTTAGGGTTAGGGAACGGCAAGGCTGAGGGCACAGGTGAGGGTACGGAAACGCGGGAGGGTAAGGCTACGTGCTGACGCACGGGTCAGTGCCAGCGTACGGGCCAGGAGTTGGCAATGGCATAGGTTAATGTGTAGGGCTGGTGGTGGGTTTCCGTTCCGGGCTAGGGTTAGGGTTAGGGAACGGCAAGGCTTAGGGCACAGGTGAGGGGACGGAAACGTGGGAGGGTCAGGCTACGTGCTGACGCACGGGTCATTGCCAGCGTACAGGCCAGGAGTAGGCAACGGCGTAGGTTATGGTGTAGGGCTGGTGGTGGATTTGCGTTCCGGGCTAGGGTTAGGGTTAGGGAACGGCAAGGCTTAGGGTACAGGTGAGGGTACGGAAACGTGGGAGGGTCAGGCTACGTGCTGATGCACGTGTCAGTGCCAGCGTACGGGACAGGTGTAGGCAACGGCGTAGGGTAAGGTGTAGGGGTGGTGGTGGGTTTGCGTTCCGGGCTATGGTTAGGGTTAGGGAACGGCAAGGCTTAGGGCAGAGGTGAGGGTACGGAAACGTGGGAGGGTCAGGCTACGTGCTGACGCACGGCTCAGTGCCAGCGTACGGGCCAGGAGTAGGCAATGGCGTAGGGTATGGTGTAGGGCTGGTGGTGGATTTGCGTTCTGGGCTAGGGATAGGGTTAGGGAACGGCAAGGCTTAGGGCACAGGTGAGGGTACGGAAACGTGGGAGGGTCAGGCTACGTGTTGACGCACTGGTCATTGCCAGCGTACGGGCCAGGAATAGGCAACGGCGTAGGGTATGGTGTAGGGCTGGTGGTGGGTTTGCGTTCCGGGCTAGGGTTAGGGTTAGGGAACGGCAAGGCTTAGGGAACAGGTGAGGGTACAGAAACGTGGGAGGGTCAGGTTACGTGCTGACGCACGGGTCAGTGCCAGCGTACGGGCCAGGAATAGGTTACGGCGTAAGGTAAGGTGTAGGGCTGGTGGTTGGTTTCCGTTCCAGGCTAGGGTTAGGGTTAGGGAACGGCAAGGCTTAGGGCACAGGTGAGGGTACGGAAACGAGGGAGGGTCAGGCTACGTGCTGATGCACGGGTCAGTGTCAGCGTACGGGCCAGGAGTAGGCAACGGCGTAGGATAATGTGTAGGGCTGGTGGTGGATTTGCTTTCCGGACTAGGGTTAGGGTTAGGGAACGGCAAGGCTTAGCGTTCAGGTGAGGGTACGGAAACGCGGCAGGGTAAGGCTACGTGCTGATGCACGGGTCAGTGCCAGCGTACGGGACAGGAGTAGGCAACGGCGTAGGGTAAGGTGTAGGGCTGGTGGTGGGTTTCCGTTCCGGGCTAGGGTTAGGGTTAGGGAACGGCAAGGCTTTGGGCACAGGTGAGGGTACGGAAACGTGGGAGGGTCAGGCTACGTTCTGACGCACGGGTCAGTGCCAGCGTACGGGCCAGGAGTAGGGTACGGTGTAAGGTAAGGTGTACGGCTTCTGGTGGGTTTCTGTTCCGGGCTAGGGTTAGGGTTAGGGAATGGCAAGGCTTAGGACACAGGTGAGGTTACGGAAACGTGGGAGGGTCAGGTTACGTGCTGACGCACGGGTCAGTGCCAGCGTACGGGCCAGGAGTAGGATACGGCGTAAGGTAAGGTGTAGGGCTGGTGGTTGGTTTCTGTTCCAGGCTAGGGTTAGGGTTAGGGAACGGCAAGGCTTAGGGCACAGGTGAGGGTACGGAAACGTGGGAGGGTCTGGCTACGTGCTGACGCACGGGTCACTGCCAGCGTACGGTCCAGGAGTAGGCAACGGCGTAGGATAATGTGTAGGGCTTGTGGTGGATTTGCGTTCCGGGCTATGGTTAGGGTTAGGGAACGGCAAGGCTGAGGGCACAGGTGAGGGTACGGAAACGCGGGAGGGTAAGGCTACGTGCTGACGCACGGGTCAGTGCCAGCGTACGGGCCAGGAGTTGGCAATGGCATAGGTTAATGTGTAGGGCTGGTGGTGGGTTTCCGTTCCGGGCTAGCGTTAGGGTTAGGGAACGGCAAGGCTTAGGGCACAGGTGAGGGGACGGAAACGTGGGAGGGTCAGGCTACGTGCTGACGCACGGGTCATTGCCAGCGTACGGGCCAGGAGTAGGCAACGGCGTAGGTTATGGTGTAGGGCTGGTGGTGGATTTGCGTTCCGGGCTAGGGTTAGGGTTAGGGAACGGCAAGGCTTAGGGTACAGGTGAGGGTACGGAAACGTGGGAGGGTCAGGCTACGTGCTGATGCACGTGTCAGTGCCAGCGTACGGGACAGGTGTAGGCAACGGCGTAGGGTAAGGTGTAGGGGTGGTGGTGGGTTTGCGTTCCGGGCTATGGTTAGGGTTAGGGAACGGCAAGGCTTAGGGCAGAGGTGAGGGTACGGAAACGTGGGAGGGTCAGGCTACGTGCTGACGCACGGCTCAGTGCCAGCGTACGGGCCAGGAGTAGGCAATGGCGTAGGGTATGGTGTAGGGCTGGTGGTGGATTTGCGTTCTGGGCTAGGGATAGGGTTAGGGAACGGCAAGGCTTAGGGCACAGGTGAGGGTACGGAAACGTGGGAGGGTCAGGCTACGTGTTGACGCACTGGTCATTGCCAGCGTACGGGCCAGGAGTAGGCAACGGCGTAGGGTATGGTGTAGGGCTGGTGGTGGGTTTGCGTTCCGGGCTAGGGTTAGGGTTAGGGAACGGCAAGGCTTAGGGAACAGGTGAGGGTACAGAAACGTGGGAGGGTCAGGTTACGTGCTGACGCACGGGTCAGTGCCAGCGTACGGGCCAGGAATAGGTTACGGCGTAAGGTAAGGTGTAGGGCTGGTGGTTGGTTTCCGTTCCAGGCTAGGGTTAGGGTTAGGGAACGGCAAGGCTTAGGGCACAGGTGAGGGTACGGAAACGTGGGAGGGTCTGGCTACGTGCTGACGCACGGGTCAGTGTCAGCGTACGGGCCAGGAGTAGGCAACGGCGTAGGATAATGTGTAGGGCTGGTGGTGGATTTGCTTTCCGGACTAGGGTTAGGGTTAGGGAACGGCAAGGCTTATCGTTCAGGTGAGGGTACGGAAACGCGGCAGGGTAAGGCTACGTGCTGATGCACGGGTCAGTGCCAGCGTACGGGACAGGAGTAGGCAACGGCGTAGGGTAAGGTGTAGGGCTGGTGGTGGGTTTGCGTTCCGTGCTAGGGTTAGGGTTAAGGAACGGCAAGGCTTAGGGCAGAAGTGAGGGTATGGAAACGTGGCAGGGTCAGGCTACGTGCTGACGCACGGGACAGTGCCACCGTACGGGCAAGGAGTAGGGTACGGCGTAGGGTTAGGTGTAGGGCTAGTAGTGGCTTTGGGTTCTGGGCTAGGGTAAGGGTTAGGGAACGGCAAGGCTTAGGGCTCAGGTGAGGGTACGGAAACGTGGGAGGCTCAGGCTACGTGCTGACGCATGTGTCAGTGCCAGCGTACGGGCCAGGAGTATGGTACGGCGTAAGGTAATGTGTACGGCTGGTGGTGGGTTTGCGTTCTGGGCTAGGGTTAGGGTTAGGGAACAGCAAGGCTTAGAGCACAGGTGAGGGTACGGAAACGTGGGAGCCTCAGGCTACGTGCTGACGCACGGATCAGTGCCAGCGTACGGGCCAAGAGTTGGGTATGGCGTAAGGTAATGTATAGGGCTGGTGGTGGGTTTCCGTTTGGGGCTAGGGTTAGGGTTAGGGAACGGCAAGGCTTAGGGCACAGTTGAGGGTACGGAAACGTGGGAGGGTCAGGCTACGTGCTGAAGCACGGGTCAGTGCCAGCGTACGGGCCAGGAGTAGGCAACGGCGTAGGGTAAGGTTTAGGGCTGGTGGTGGGTTTCCGTTCTGGGCTAGGGTTAGGGTTAGGGAACGGCAAGGCTTAGGGCACAGGTGAGGCTACGGAAACGTGGGAGGGTCAGGCTACGTGCTGATGCACGTGTCAGTGCCAGCGTACGGGACAGGTGTAGGCAACGGCGTAGGGTAAGGTGTAGGGGTGGTGGTGGCTTTGCGTTCCGGGCTATGGTTAGGGTTAGGGAACGGCAAGGCTTAGGGCAGAGGTGAGGGTACGGAAACGTGGGAGGGTCAGGCTACGTGCTGACGCACGGGTCAGTGCCAGCGTACGGGCCAGGAGTAGGGTACGGTGTAAGGTAAGGTGTACGGCTTCTGGTGGGTTTCTGTTCCGGGCTAGGTTTAGGGTTAGGGAACGGCAAGGCTTAGGACACAGGTGATGGTACGGAAACGTGGGAGGGTCAGGCTACGTGCTGACGCACAGGCCAGTGCCAGCGTACGGGCCAGGAGTAGGCAACGGCATAGGGTAAGGTGTAGGGCTTGTGGTGGGTTTGCGTTTCGGGCTAGGGTTAGGGTTAAGGAACGGCAAGGCTTAGGGCACAGTGAGGGTACGGAAACGTGGGAGGGTCAGGCTACGTGCTGACGCACGGGTCATTGCCAGCGTACGGGCCAGGAGTAGGCAATGGCGTAGGGTATGGTGTAGGGCTGGTGGTAGATTTGCGTTCTGGGCTAGGGATAGGGTTAGGGAACGGCAAGGCTTAGGGCACAGGTGAGGGTACGGAAACGTGGGAGGGTCAGGCTACGTGCTGACGCACTGGTCATTGCCAGCGTACGGGGCAGGAGTAGGCAACGGCGTAGGGTATGGTGTAGGGCTGGTGGTGGGTTTGCGTTCCGGGCTAGGGTTAGGGTTAGGGAACGGCAAGGCTTAGTGAACAGGTGAGGGTACGGAAACGTGGGAGGGTCAGGTTACGTGCTGACGCACGGGTCAGTGCCAGCGTACGGGCCAGGAATAGGTTACGGCGTAAGGTAAGGTGTAGGGCTGGTGGTTGGTTTCCGTTCCAGGCTAGGGTTAGGGTTAGGGAACGGCAAGGCTTAGGGCACAGGTGAGGGTACGGAAACGTGGGAGGGTCAGGCTACGTGCTGACGCACGGTTCAGTGCCAGCGTACGGTCCAGGAGTAGGCAACGGCGTAGGATAATGTGTAGGGCTGGTGGTGGAGTTGCGTTCCAGGCTAGGGTTAGGGTTAGGGAACTGCAAGGCTTAGGGCACTGGTGAGGGTACGGAAACGTTGGAGGGTAAGGCTACGTGCTGACGCACCGGTCAGTGCCAGCGTACGGGCCAGGAGTTGGCAACGGCGTAGGGTAAGGTGTAGGGCTGGTGGTGGGTTTCCGTTCGGGGCTAGGGTTAGGGTTAGGGAACGGCAAGGCTTAGGGCTCAGGTGAGGGTACGGAAACGTGGGAGGGCCAGGCTACGTGCTGACGCACGGGTCAGTGCCAGCGTACTCCCAGGAGTAGGGTACGGCGTAAGGTAAGGTGTAGGGCTGGTGGTGGGTTTCCATTCCGGGTTAGGGTTAGGGTTAGGGAACGGCAAGGCTTAGGGCACAGGTGAGGGTACGGAAACGTGGGAGGGTCTGGCTACGTGCTGACGCACGGGTCAGTGTCAGCGTACGGGCCAGGAGTAGGCAACGGCGTAGGATAATGTGTAGGGCTGGTGGTTGATTTGCTTTCTGGACTAGGGTTAGGGTTAGGGAACGGCAAGGCTTAGCGTTCAGGTGAGGGTACGGAAACGCGGCAGGGTAAGGCTACGTGCTGATGCACGGGTCAGTGCCAGCGTACGGGACAGGAGTAGGCAACGGCGTAGGGTAAGGTGTAGGGCTGGTGGTGGGTTTGCGTTACGGGCTAGGGTTAGGGTTAGGGAACGGCAAGGCTTAGGGCACAGGTGAGGGTACAGAAACGTGGGAGCCTCAGGCTACGTGCTGACGCACGGGTCAGTGCCAGCGTACGGGCCAGGAGTAGGGTATGGTGTAAGGTAAGGTGTAGGGCTGGTGGTGGGTTTGCGTTCCGGGCTAGGGTTAGGGTTAGGGAACGGCAAGGCTTTGGGCACAGGTGAGGGTACGGAAACGTGGGAGGGTCAGGCTACGTTCAGACGCACGGGTCAGTGCCAGCGTACGGGCCAGGAGTAGGGTACGGTGTAAGGTAAGGTGTACGGCTTCTGGTGGGTTTCTGTTCTGGGCTAGGGTTAGGGTTAGGGAACGGCAAGGCTTAGGGCACAGGTGAGGGTACGGAAACGTGGGAGGGCCAGGCTACGTTCTGACGCACGGGTCAGTGCCAGCGTACGGGCCAGGAGTAGGGTACGGTGTAAGGTAAGGTGTACGGCCTCTGGTGGGTTTCTGTTCTGGGCTAGGGTTAGGGTTAGGGAACGGCAAGGCTTAGGACACAGGTGAGGGTACGGAAACGTGGGAGGGTCAGGTTACGTGCTGATGCACGGGTCATTGCCAGCGTACGGGCCAGGAGTTGGCAATGGCATAGGTTAAGGTGTAGGGCTGGTGGTGGGTTTTCGTTCCGGGCTAGGGTTAGGGTTAGGGAACGGCAAGGCTTAGGGCACAGGTGAGGGGACGGAAACGTGGGAGGGTCAGGCTACGTGCTGACACACGGGTCATTGCCAGCGTACGGGCCAGGAGTAGGCAACGGCGTAGGGTATGGTGTAGGGCTGGTGGTGGATTTGCGTTCCGGGCTAGGGTTAGGGTTAGGGAACGGCAAGGCTTAGGGTACAGGTGAGGGTACGGAAACGTGGGAGGGTCAGGCTACGTGCTGATGCACGTGTCAGTGCCAGCGTACGGGACAGGTGTAGGCAACGGCGTAGTGTAAGGTATAGGGGTGGTGGTGGGTTTGCGTTCCGGGCTATGGTTAGGGTTAGGTAACGGCAAGGCTTAGGGCAGAGGTGAGGGTACGGAAACGTGGGAGGGTCAGGCTATGTGCTGACGCACGGCTCAATGCCAGCGTACGGGCCAGGAGTAGGGTACTGTGTAAGGTAAGGTGTACGTCTTCTGGTGGGTTTCTGTTCCGGGCTAGGGTTAGGGTTAGGGAACGGCAAGGCTTAGGACACAGGTGATGGTACGGAAACGTGGGAGGGTCAGGCTACGTGCTGACGCACGGGTCAGTGCCAGCGTACGGGCCAGGAGTAGGCAACGGCACAGGGTAAGGTGTAGGGCTTGTGGTGGGTTTGCGTTTCGGGCTAGGGTTAGGGTTAAGGAACGGCAAGGCTTAGGGCATAGTGAGGGTACAGAAACGTGGGAGGGTCTGGCTACGTGCTGACGCACGGGTCATTGCCAGCGTACGGGCCAGGAGTAGGCAATGGCGTAGGGTATGGTGTAGGGCTGGTGGTGGATTTGCGTTCTGGGCTAGGGATAGGGTTAGGGAACGGCAAGGCTTAGGGCACAGGTGAGGGTACGGAAACGTGGGAGGGTCAGGCTACGTGTTGACGCACTGGTCATTGCCAGCGTACGGGCCAGGAGTAGGCAACGGCGTAGGGTATGGTGTAGGGCTGGTGGTGGGTTTGCGTTCCGGGCTAGGGTTAGGGTTAGGGAACGGCAAGGCTTAGGGAACAGGTGAGGGTACAGAAACGTGGGAGGGTCAGGTTACGTGCTGACGCACGGGTCAATGCCAGCGTACGGGCCAGGAATAGGTTACGGCGTAAGGTAAGGTGTAGGGCTGGTGGTTGGTTTCCGTTCCAGGCTAGGGTTAGGGTTAGGGAACGGCAAGGCTTAGGGCACAGGTGAGGGTACGGAAACGAGGGAGGGTCAGGCTACGTGCTGACGCACGGTTCAGTGCCAGCGTACGGTCCAGGAGTAGGCAACGGCGTAGGATAATGTGTAGGGCTGGTGGTGGAGTTGCGTTCCGGGCTAGGGTTAGGGTTAGGGTTAGGGAACTGCAAGGCTTAGGGCACTGGTGAGGGTACGGAAACGTGGGAGGGTAAGGCTACGTGCTGACGCACCGGTCAGTGCCAGCGTACGGGCCAGGAGTTGGCAACGGCATAGGGTAAGGTGTAGGGCTGGTGGTGGGTTTCCGTTCGGGGCTAGGGTTAGGGTTAGGGAACGGCAAGGCTTAGGGCTCAGGTGAGGGTACGGAAACGTGGGAGGGCCAGGCTACGTGCTGACGCACGGGTCAGTGCCAGCGTACTCCCAGGAGTGGGGTACGGCGTAAGGTAAGGTGTAGGGCTGGTGGTGGGTTTCCATTCCGGGTTAGGGTTAGGGTTAGGGAACGGCAAGGCTTAGGGCACAGGTGAGGGTACGGAAACGTGGGAGGGTCTGGCTACGTGCTGACGCACGGGTCAGTGTCAGCGTACGGGCCAGGAGTAGGCAACGGCGTAGGATAATGTGTAGGGCTGGTGGTGGATTTGCTTTCCGGACTAGGGTTAGGGTTAGGGAACGGCAAGGCTTAGCGTTCAGGTGAGGGTACGGAAACGCGGCAGGGTAAGGCTACGTGCTGATGCACGGGTCAGTGCCAGCGTACGGGACAGGAGTAGGCAACGGCGTAGGGTAAGGTGTAGGGCTGGTGGTGGGTTTCCGTTCCGGGCTAGGGTTAGGGTTAGGGAACGGCAAGGCTTTGGGCACAGGTGAGGGTACGGAAACGTGGGAGGGTCAGGCTACGTTCTGACGCACAGGTCAGTGCCAGCGTACGGGCCAGGAGTAGGGTACGGTGTAAGGTAAGGTGTACGGCTTCTGGTGGGTTTCTGTTCCGGGCTAGGGTTAGGGTTAGGGAATGGCAAGGCTTAGGACACAGGTGAGGTTACGGAAACGTGGGAGGGTCAGGTTACGTGCTGACGCACGGGTCAGTGCCAGCGTACGGGCCAGGAGTAGGATACGGCGTAAGGTAAGGTGTAGGGCTGGTGGTTGGTTTCTGTTCCAGGCTAGGGTTAGGGTTAGGGAACGGCAAGGCTTAGGGCACAGGTGAGGGTACGGAAACGTGGGAGGGTCTGGCTACGTGCTGACGCACGGGTCACTGCCAGCGTACGGTCCAGGAGTAGGCAACGGCGTAGGATAATGTGTAGGGCTCGTGGTGGATTTGCGTTCCGGGCTATGGTTAGGGTTAGGGAACGGCAAGGCTGAGGGCACAGGTGAGGGTACGGAAACGCGGGAGGGTAAGGCTACGTGCTGACGCACGGGTCAGTGCCAGCGTACGGGCCAGGAGTTGGCAATGGCATAGGTTAATGTGTAGGGCTGGTGGTGGGTTTCCGTTCCGGGCTAGGGTTAGGGTTAGGGAACGGCAAGGCTTAGGGCACAGGTGAGGGGACGGAAAGGTGGGAGGGTCAGGCTACGTGCTGACGCACGGGTCATTGCCAGCGTACGGGCCAGGAGTAGGCAACGGCGTAGGTTATGGTGTAGGGCTGGTGGTGGATTTGCGTTCCGGGCTAGGGTTAGGGTTAGGGAACGGCAAGGCTTAGGGTACAGGTGAGGGTACGGAAACGTGGGAGGGTCAGGCTACGTGCTGATGCACGTGTCAGTGCCAGCGTACGGGACAGGTGTAGGCAACGGCGTAGGGTAAGGTGTAGGGGTGGTGGTGGGTTTGCGTTCCGGGCTATGGTTAGGGTTAGGGAACGGCAAGGCTTAGGGCAGAGGTGAGGGTACGGAAACGTGGGAGGGTCAGGCTACGTGCTGACGCACGGCTCAGTGCCAGCGTACGGGCCAGGAGTAGGCAATGGCGTAGGGTATGGTGTAGGGCTGGTGGTGGTTTTGCGTTCTGGGCTAGGGATAGGGTTAGGGAACGGCAAGGCTTAGGGCACAGGTGAGGGTACGGAAACGTGGGAGGGTCAGGCTACGTGTTGACGCACTGGTCATTGCCAGCGTACGGGCCAGGAGTAGGCAACGGCGTAGGGTATGGTGTAGGGCTGGTGGTGGGTTTGCGTTCCGGGCTAGGGTTAGGGTTAGGGAACGGCAAGGCTTAGGGAACAGGTGAGGGTACAGAAACGTGGGAGGGTCAGGTTACGTGCTGACGCACGGGTCAGTGCCAGCGTACGGGCCAGGAATAGGTTACGGCGTAAGGTAAGGTGTAGGGCTGGTGGTTGGTTTCCGTTCCAGGCTAGGGTTAGGGTTAGGGAACGGCAAGGCTTAGGGCACAGGTGAGGGTACGGAAACGAGGGAGGGTCAGGCTACGTGCTGACGCACGGTTCAGTGCCAGCGTACGGTCCAGGAGTAGGCAACGGCGTAGGATAATGTGTAGGGCTGGTGGTGGAGTTGCGTTCCGGGCTAGGGTTAGGGTTAGGGAACTGCAAGGCTTAGGGCACTGGTGAGGGTACGGAAACGTGGGAGGGTAAGGCTACGTGCTGACGCACCGGTCAGTGCCAGCGTACGGGCCAGGAGTTGGCAACGGCGTAGGGTAAGGTGTAGGGCTGGTGGTGGGTTTCCGTTCGGGGCTAGGGTTAGGGTTAGGGAACGGCAAAGCTTAGGGCTCAGGTGAGGGTACGGAAACTTGGGAGGGCCAGGCTACGTGCTGACGCACGGGTCAGTGCCAGCGTACTCCCAGGAGTAGGGTACGGCGTAAGGTAAGGTGTAGGGCTGGAGGTGGGTTTCCATTCCGGGTTAGGGTTAGGGTTAGGGAACGGCAAGGCTTAGGGCACAGGTGAGGGTACGGAAACGTGGGAGGGTCTGGCTACGTGCTGACGCACGGGTCAGTGTCAGCGTACGGGCCAGGAGTAGGCAACGGCGTAGGATAATGTGTAGGGCTGGTGGTGGATTTGCTTTCCGGACTAGGGTTAGGGTTAGGGAACGGCAAGGCTTAGCGTTCAGGTGAGGGTACGGAAACGCGGCAGGGTAAGGCTACGTGCTGATGCACGGGTCAGTGCCAGCGTACGGGACAGGAGTAGGCAACGGCGTAGGGTAAGGTGTAGGGCTGGTGGTGGGTTTGCGTTCCGGGCTAGGGTTAGGGTTAAGGAACGGCAAGGCTTAGGGCAGAAGTGAGGGTATGGAAACGTGGCAGGGTCAGGCTACGTGCTGACGCACGGGACAGTGCCAGCGTACGGGCAAGGAGTAGGGTACGGCGTAGGGTTAGGTGTAGGGCTAGTAGTGGGTTTGGGTTCCGGGCTAGGGTAAGGGTTAGGGAACGGCAAGGCTTAGGGCTCAGGTGAGGGTACGGAAACGTGGGAGGCTCAGGCTACGTGCTGACGCATGTGTCAGTGCCAGCGTATGGGCCAGGAGTATGGTACGGCGTAAGGTAATGTGTACGGCTGGTGGTGGGTTTGCGTTCTGGGCTAGGGTTAGGGTTAGGGAACAGCAAGGCTTAGAGCACAGGTGAGGGTACGGAAACGTGGGAGCCTCAGGCTACGTGCTGACGCACGGGTCAGTGCCAGCGTACGGGCCAAGAGTTGGGTATGGCGTAAGGTAATGTATAGGGCTGGTGGTGGGTTTCCGTTTGGGGCTAGGGTTAGGGTTAGGGAACGGCAAGGCTTAGGGCACAGTTGAGGGTACGGAAACGTGGGAGGGTCAGGCTACGTGCTGAAGCACGGGTCAGTGCCAGCGTACGGGCCAGGAGTAGGCAACGGCGTAGGGTAAGGTGTCGGGCTGGTGGTGGGTTTCCGTTCTGGGCTAGGGTTAGGGTTAGGGAACGGCAAGGCTTAGGGCACAGGTGAGGCTACGGAAACGTGGGAGGGCCAGGCTACGTTCTGACGCACGGGTCAGTGCCTGCGTATGGGCCAGGAGTAGGGTACGGTGTACGGTAAGGTGTACGGCTTCTGGTGGGTTTCTGTTCTGGGCTAGGGTTAGGGTTAGGGAACGGCAAGGCTTAGGACACAGGTGAGGGTACGGAAACGTGGGAGGGTCAGGTTACGTGCTGACGCACGGGTCCGTGCCAGCGTACGGGCCAGGAGTAGGGTACGGTGTAAGGTAAGGTGTAGGGCTGGTGGTTGGTTTCCGTTCCGGGCTAGGGTTAGGGTCAGGGAACGGCAAGGCTTAGGGCACAGGTGAGGGTACGGAAACGTGGGAGGGTCAGGCTACGTGCTGACGCACGGGTAAGTGCCAGCGTACGGTCCAGGAATAGGCAACGGCGTAGGATTATGTGTTGGGCTGGTGGTGGATTTGCGTTCCGGGCTAGGGTTAGGGTTAGGGAACGGCAAGGCTTAGGGCACAGGTGAGGGTACAGCAACACGGGAGGGTAAGGCTAAGTGCTGACGCACGGGTCAGTGCCAGCGTACGGGCCAGGAGTTGGCAACGGTGTAGGGTAGGGTGTAGGGCTGGACGTGGGTTTCCTTTCGGGGCTAGGGTTAGGGATAGTGAACGGCAAGGCTTAGGGCACAGGTGAGGGTACGGAAACGTGGGAGGGCCAGGCTACGTGCTGACGCACGGGTCAGTGCCAGCGTACGGGCCAGGAGTAGGGTACGGCGTAAGGGTAATGTGTAGGGCTGGTGGTGGGTTTCCATTCCGGGTTATGGTTAGGGTTAGGGAACGGCAAGGCTTAGGGCACAGGTGAGGGTACGGAAACGTGGGAGGGTCAGGCTACGTGCTGACGCATGGGTCAGTGTCAGCGTACGGGCCAGGAGTAGGCAACGGCGTAGGATAATGTGTAGGGCTGGTGGTGGATTTGCGTTCCGGGCTAGGGTTAGGGTTAGGGAACGGCAAGGCTTAGGGTACAGGTGAGGGTAAGGAAACGCGGCAGGGTAAGGCTACGTGCTGATGCACGGGTCAGTGCCAGCGTACGGGACAGGAGTACGCAACGGCGTAGGGTAAGGTGTAGGGCTGGTGGTGGGTTTGCGTTCCGGGCTATGGTTAGGGTTAGGGAACGGCAAGTCTTAGGGCAGAGGTGAGGGTTCGGAAACGTGGGAGGGTCAGGCTACGTGCTGACGCACGGGACAGTGCCAGCGTACGGGCCAGGAGTAGGGTACGGCGTAGGGTTAGGTGTAGGGCTAGTAGTGGGTTTGGGTTCCAGGCTAGGGTAAGGGTTAGGGAACGGCAAGGCTTAGGGCTCCGGTGAGGGTACGGAAACGTGGGAGGCTCAGGCTACGTGCTGACGCATTGGTCAGTGCCAGCGTACGGGCCAGGAGTAGGGTACGGCGTAAGGTAAGGTGTACGGCTGGTGGTGGGTTTGCGTTCTGGGCTAGGGTTAGGGTTAGGGAACAGCAAGGCTTAGGGCACAGGTGAGGGTACGGAAACGTGGGAGGCTCAGGCTACGTGCTGACGCATGGGTCAGTGCCAGCGTACGGGCCAGGAGTAGGGTACTGCGTAAAGTAAGGTGTACGGCTGGTGGTTGGTTTGCGTTCTGGGCTAGGGTTAGGGTTAGGGAACAGCAAGGCTTAGGGCACAGGTGAGGGTACGGAAACGTGGGAGGCTCAGGCTACGTGCTAACGCACAGGTCAGTGCCAGCGTACAGGCCAGGAGTAGGTGATGGCGTAAGGTAATGTATAGGGCTGGTGGTGGGTTTGCGTTCCGGGCTAGGGTTAGGGTTAGGGAACGGCAAGGCTTAGGGCACAGGTGAGGGTACGGAAACGTGGGAGGGTCAGGCTACGTGCTGACGCACGGGTCAGTGCCAGCGTACGGGCCAGGAGTAGGCAACGGCATAGGGTAAGGTGTAGGGCTTGTAGTGGGTTTGCGTTCCGGGCTAGGGTTAGGGTTAGGGAACGGCAAGGCTTAGGGCACAGGTGAGGGTACGGAAACGTGGGAGGCTCAGGCTACATGCTGACGCACGGGTCAGTGCCAGCGTACGGGCCAGGAGTAGGGTATGGCGTAAGGTAATGTATAGGGCTGGTGGTGGGTTTCCGTTCCGGGCTAGGGTTAGGGTTAGGGAACGGCAAGGCTTTGGGCACAGGTGAGGGTACGGAAACGTGGGAGGGTCAGGCTACGTTCTGACGCACGGGTCAGTGCCAGCGTACGGGCCAGGAGTAGGGTACGGTGTAAGGTAAGGTGTACGGCTTCTGGTGGGTTTCTGTTCCGGGCTAGGTTTAGGGTTAGGGAATGGCAAGGCTTAGGACACAGGTGAGGTTACGGAAACGTGGGAGGGTCAGGTTACGTGCTGACGCACGGGTCAGTGCCAGCGTACGGGCCAGGAGTAGGATACGGCGTAAGGTAAGGTGTAGGGCTGGTGGTTGGTTTCTGTTCCAGGCTAGGGTTAGGGTTAGGGAACGGCAAGGCTTAGGGCACAGGTGAGGGTACGGAAACGTGGGAGGGTCTGGCTACGTGCTGACGCACGGGTCACTGCCAGCGTACGGTCCAGGAGTAGGCAACGGCGTAGGATAATGTGTAGGGCTCGTGGTGGATTTGCGTTCCGGGCTATGGTTAGGGTTAGGGAACGGCAAGGCTGAGGGCACAGGTGAGGGTACGGAAACGCGGGAGGGTAAGGCTACGTGCTGACGCACGGGTCAGTGCCAGCGTACGGGCCAGGAGTTGGCCATGGCATAGGTTAATGTGTAGGGCTGGTGGTGGGTTTCCGTTCCGGGCTAGGGTTAGGGTTAGGGAACGGCAAGGCTTAGGGCACAGGTGAGGGGACGGAAAGGTGGGAGGGTCAGGCTACGTGCTGACGCACGGGTCATTGCCAGCGTACGGGCCAGGAGTAGGCAACGGCGTAGGTTATGGTGTAGGGCTGGTGGTGGATTTGCGTTCCGGGCTAGGGTTAGGGTTAGGGAACGGCAAGGCTTAGGGTACAGGTGAGGGTACGGAAACGTGGGAGGGTCAGGCTACGTGCTGATGCACGTGTCAGTGCCAGCGTACGGGACAGGTGTAGGCAACGGCGTAGGGTAAGGTGTAGGGGTGGTGGTGGGTTTGCGTTCCGGGCTATGGTTAGGGTTAGGGAACGGCAAGGCTTAGGGCAGAGGTGAGGGTACGGAAACGTGGGAGGGTCACGCTACGTGCTGACGCACGGGTCAGTGCCAGCGTACGGGCCAGGAGTAGGGTACGGTGTAAGGTAAGGTGTACGGCTTCTGGTGGGTTTCTGTTCCGGGCTAGGTTTAGGGTTAGGGAACGGCAAGGCTTAGGACACAGGTGATGGTACGGAAACGTGGGAGGGTCAGGCTACGTGCTGACGCACAGGTCAGTGCCAGCGTACGGGCCAGGAGTAGGCAACGGCATAGGGTAAGGTGTAGGGCTTGTGGTGGGTTTGCGTTTCGGGCTAGGGTTAGGGTTAAGGAACGGCAAGTCTTAGGGCACAGTGAGGGTACGGAAACGTGGGAGGGTCAGGCTACGTGCTGACGCACGGGTCATTGCCAGCGTACGGGCCAGGAGTAGGCAATGGCGTAGGGTATGGTGTAGGGCTGGTGGTGGATTTGCGTTCTGGGCTAGGGATAGGGTTAGGGAACGGCAAGGCTTAGGGCACAGGTGAGGGTACGGAAACGTGGGAGGGTCAGGCTACGTGCTGACGCACTGGTCATTGCCAGCGTACGGTCCAGGAGTAGGCAACGGCGTAGGGTATGGTGTAGGGCTGGTGGTGGGTTTGCGTTCCGGGCTAGGGTTAGGGTTAGGGAACGGCAAGGCTTAGTGAACAGGTGAGGGTACGGAAACGTGGGAGGGTCAGGTTACGTGCTGACGCACGGGTCAGTGCCAGCGTACGGGCCAGGAATAGGTTACGGCGTAAGGTAAGGTGTAGGGCTAGTGGTTGGTTTCCGTTCCAGGTTAGGGTTAGGGTTAGGGAACGGCAAGGCTTAGGGCACAGGTGAGGGTACGGAAACGTGGGAGGGTCAGGCTACGTGCTGACGCACGGTTCAGTGCCAGCGTACGGTCCAGGAGTAGGCAACGGCGTAGGATAATGTGTAGGGCTGGTGGTGGAGTTGCGTTCCGGGCTAGGGTTAGGGTTAGGGAACTGCAAGGCTTAGGGCACTGGTGAGGGTACGGAAACGTGGGAGGGTCAGGCTACGTGCTGACGCACCGGTCAGTGCCAGCGTACGGGCCAGGAGTTGGCAACGGCGTAGGGTAAGGTGTAGGGCTGGTGGTGGGTTTCCGTTCGGGGCTAGGGTTAGGGTTAGGGAACGGCAAGGCTTAGGATTCAGGTGAGGGTACGGAAACGTGGGAGGGCCAGGCTACGTGCTGACGCACGGGTCAGTGCCAGCGTACTCCCAGGAGTAGGGTACGGCGTAAGGTAAGGTGTAGGGCTGGTGGTGGGTTTCCATTACGGGTTAGGGTTAGGGTTAGGGAACAGCAAGGCTTAGGGCACAGGTGAGGGTACGGAAACGTGGGAGGGTCTGGCTACGTGCTGACGCACGGGTCAGTGTCAGCGTACGGGCCAGGAGTAGGCAACGGCGTAGGATAATGTGTAGGGCTGGTGGTTGATTTGCTTTCCGGACTAGGGTTAGGGTTAGGGAACGGCAAGGCTTAGCGTTCAGGTGAGGGTACGGAAACGCGGCAGGGTAAGGCTACGTGCTGATGCACGGGTCAGTGCCAGCGTACGGGACAGGAGTAGGCAACGGCGTAGGGTAAGGTGTAGGGCTGGTGGTGGGTTTGCGTTCCGGGCTAGGGTTAGGGTTAGGGAACGGCAAGGCTTAGGGCACAGGTGAGGGTACAGAAACGTGGGAGCCTCAGGCTACGTGCTGACGCATGGGTCAGTGCCAGCGTACGGGCCAGGAGTAGGGTATGGTGTAAGGTAAGGTGTAGGGCTGGTGGTGGGTTTGCGTTCCGGGCTAGGGTTAGGGTTAGGGAACGGCAAGGCTTTGGGCACAGGTGAGGGTACGGAAACGTGGGAGGGTCAGGCTACGTTCAGACGCACGGGTCAGTGCCAGCGTACGGGCCAGGAGTAGGGTACGGTGTAAGGTAAGGTGTACGGCTTCTGGTGGGTTTCTGTTCTGGGCTAGGGTTAGGGTTAGGGAACGGCAAGGCTTAGGGCACAGGTGAGGGTACGGAAACGTGGGAGGGCCAGGCTACGTTCTGACGCACGGGTCAGTGACAGCGTACGGGCCAGGAGTAGGGTACGGTGTAAGGTAAGGTGTACGGCTTCTGGTGGGTTTCGGTTCTGGGCTAGGGTTAGGGTTAGGGAACGGCAAGGCTTAGGACACAGGTGAGGTTACGGAAACGTGGGAGGGTCAGGTTACGTGCTGACGCACGGGTCAGTGCCAGCGTACGGGCCAGGAGTAGGATACGGCGTAAGGTAAGGTGTAGGGCTGGTGGTTGGTTTCTGTTCCAGGCTAGGGTAAGGGTTAGGGAACGGCAAGGCTTAGGGCACAGGTGAGGGTACGGAAACGTGGGAGGGTCTGGCTACGTGCTGACGCACGGGTCACTGCCAGCGTACGGTCCAGGAGTAGGCAATGGCGTAGGATAATGTGTAGGGCTCGTGGTGGATTTGCGTTCCGGGCTATGGTTAGGGTTAGGGAACGGCAAGGCTGAGGGCACAGGTGAGGGTATGGAAACGCGGGAGGGTAAGGCTACGTGCTGACGCACGGGTCAGTGCCAGCGTACGGGCCAGGAGTTGGCAATGGCATATGTTAACGTGTAGGGCTGGTGGTGGGTTTCCGTTCCGGGCTAGGGTTAGGGTTAGGGAACGGAAAGGCTTAGGGCACAGGTGAGGGGACGGAAACGTGGGAGGGTCAGGCTACGTGCTGACACACGGGTCATTGCCAGCGTACGGGCCAGGAGTAGGCAACGGCGTAGGTTATGGTGTAGGGCTGGTGGTGGATTTGCGTTCCGGGCTAGGGTTAGGGTTAGGGAACGGCAAGGCTTAGGGTACAGGTGAGGGTACGGAAACGTGGGAGGGTCAGGCTACGTGCTGATGCACGTGTCAGTGCCAGCGTACGGGACAGGTGTAGGCAACGGCGTAGGGTAAGGTGTAGGGGTGGTGGTGGTTTTGCGTTCCGGGCTATGGTTAGGGTTAGGGAACGGCAAGGCTTAGGGCAGAGGTGAGGGTACGGAAACGTGGGAGGGTCAGGCTACGTGCTGACGCACGGGTCAGTGCTAGCGTACGGGCCAGGAGTAGGCAACGGCATAGGGTAAGGTGTAGGGCTTGTGGTGGGTTTGCGTTTCGGGCTAGGGTTAGTGTTAAGGAACGGCAAGGCTTAGGGCACAGTGAGGGTACAGAAACGTGGGAGGGTCAGGCTACGTGCTGACGCACGGGTCATTGCCAGCGTACGGGCCAGGAGTAGGCAACGGAATAGGGTAAGGTGTAGGGCTTGTGGTGGGTTTGCGTTTCGGGCTAGGGTTAGTGTTAAGGAACGGCAAGGCTTAGGGCACAGTGAGGGTACAGAAACGTGGGAGGGTCAGGCTACGTGCTGACGCACGGGTCATTGCCAGCGTACGGGCCAGGAGTAGGCAATGGCGTAGGGTATGGTGTAGGGCTGGTGGTGGATTTGCGTTCTGGGCTAGGGATAGGGTTAGGGAACGGCAAGGCTTAGGGCACAGGTGAGGGTACGGAAACGTGGGAGGGTCAGGATACGTGTTGACGCACTGGTCATTGCCAGCGTACGGGCCAGGAGTAGGCAACGGCGTAGGGTATGGTGTAGGGCTGGTGGTGGGTTTGCGTTCCGGGCTAGGGTTAGGGTTAGGGAACGGCAAGGCTAAGGGAACAGGTGAGGGTACAGAAACGTGGGAGGGTCAGGTTACGTGCTGACGCATGGGTCAGTGCCAGCGTACGGGCCAGGAATAGGTTACGGCGTAAGGTAAGGTGTAGGGCTGGTGGTTGGTTTCCGTTCCAGGCTAGTGTTAGGGTTAGGGAACAGCAAGGCTTAGGGCACAGGTGAGGGTACGGAAACGTGGGAGGGTCAGGCTACGTGCTGACGCACGGTTCAGTGCCAGCGTACGGTCCAGGAGTAGGCAACGGCGTAGGATAATGTGTAGGGCTGGTGGTGGAGTTGCGTTCCGGGCTAGGGTTAGGGTTAGGGACCTGCAAGGCTTAGGGCACTTGTGAGGGTACGGAAACGTGGGAGGGTAAGGCTACGTGCTGACGCACCGGTCAGTGCCAGCGTACGGGCCAGGAGTTGGCAACGGCGTAGGGTAAGGTGTAGGGCTTGTGGTGGGTTTCCGTTCGGGGCTAGGGTTAGGGTTAGGGAACGGCAAGGCTTAGGGCTCAGGTGAGGGTACGGAAACGTGGGAGGGCCAGGCTACGTGCTGACGCACGGGTCAGTGCCAGCGTACTCCCAGGAGTAGGGTACGGCGTAAGGTAAGGTGTAGGGCTGGTGGTGGGTTTCCATTCCGGGTTAGGGTTAGGGTTAGGGAACGGCAAGTCTTAGGGCACAGGTGAGGGTACGGAAACGTGGGAGGGTCTGGCTACGTGCTGACGCACGGGTCAGTGTCAGCGTACGGGCCAGGAGTAGGCAACGGCGTAGGATAATGTGTAGGGCTGGTGGTGGATTTGCTTTCCGGACTAGGGTTAGGGTTAGGGAACGGCAAGGCTTAGCGTTCAGGTGAGGGTACGGAAACGCGGCAGGGTAAGGCTACGTGCTGATGCACGGGTCAGTGCCAGCGTACGGGACAGGAGTAGGCAACGGCGTAGGGTAAGGTGTAGGGCTGGTGGTGGGTTTGCGTTCCGGGCTAGGGTTAGGCTTAAGGAACGGCAAGGCTTAGGGCAGAAGTGAGGGTATGGAAACGTGGCAGGGTCAGGCTACGTGCTGACGCAAGGGACAGTGCCAGCGTACGGGCAAGGAGTAGGGTACGGCGTAGGGTTAGGTGTAGGGCTAGTAGTGGGTTTGGGTTCCGGGCTAGGGTAAGGGTTAGGGAACGGCAAGGCTTAGGGCTCAGGTGAGGGTACGGAAACGTGGGAGGCTCAGGCTACGTGCTGACGCATGTGTCAGTGCCAGCGTACGGGCTAGGAGTATGGTACAGCGTAAGGTAATGTGTACGGCTGGTGGTGGGTTTGCGTTCTGGGCTAGGGTTAGGGTTAGGGAACAGCAAGGCTTAGAGCACAGGTGAGGGTACGGAAACGTGGGAGCCTCAGGCTACGTGCTGACGCACGGGTCAGTGCCAGCGTACGGGCCAGGAGTTGGGTATGGCGTAAGGTAATGTATAGGGCTGGTGGTGGGTTTCCGTTCCGGGCTAGGGTTAGGGTTAGGGAATGGCAAGGCTTAGGGCACAGGTGAGGGTACGGAAACGTGGGAGGGTCAGGCTACGTGCTGACGCACGGGTCAGTGCCAGCGTACGGGCCAGGAGTAGGCAACGGCATAGGGTAAGGTGTAGGGCTTGTGGTGGGTTTGCGTTCCGGGCTAGGGTTAGGGTTAGGGAACGGCAAGGCTTAGGGCACAGTTGAGGGTACGGAAACGTGGGAGGCTCAGGCTACATGATGACGCACGGGTCAGTGCCAGCGTACGGGCCAGGTGTAGGGTATGGCGTAAGGTAATGTATAGGGCTGGTGGTGGGTTTCTGTTCCGGGCTAGGGTTATGTTTAGGGAACGGCAAGGCTTTGGGCACAGGTGAGGGTACGGAAACGTGGGAGGGTCAGGCTACGTTCAGACGCACGGGTCAGTGCCAGCGTACGGGCCAGGAGTAGGGTACGGTGTAAGGTAAGGTGTACGGCTTCTGGTGGGTTTCTGTTCTGGGCTAGGGTTAGGGTTAGGGAACGGCAAGGCTTAGGGCACAGGTGAGGGTACGGAAACGTGGGAGGGCCAGGCTACGTTCTGACGCACGGGTCAGTGCCAGCGTACGGGCCAGGAGTAGGGTACGGTGTAAGGTAAGGTGTACGGCTTCTGGTGGGTTTCTGTTCTGGGCTAGGGTTAGGGTTAGGGAACGGCAAGGCTTAGGGCACAGGTGAGGGTACGGAAACGTGGGAGGGTCAGGCTACGTGCTGACGCACGGGTAAGTGCCAGCGTACGGTCCAGGAGTAGGCAACGGCGTAGGATAATGTGTAGGGCTGGTGGTGGATTTGCGTTCCGGGCTAGGGTTAGGGTTAGGGAACGGCAAGGCTTAGGACACAGGTGAGGGTACGGAAACGTGGGAGGGTCAGGTTACGTGCTGGCGCACGGGTCAGTGCCAGCGTACGGGCCAGGAGTTGGCAACGGAGTAGTTTAAGGTGTAGGGCTGGTGGTGGGTTTCCGTTCGGGGCTAGGGTTAGGGTTAGGGAACGGCAAGGCTTAGGGCACAGGTGAGGGTACGGAAACGTGGGATGGTCAGGCTACGTGCTGACGCACGGGTCATTGCCAGCGTACGGGCCAGGAGTAGGCAACGGCGTACGGTATGGTGTAGGGCTGGTGGTGGATTTGCGTTCCGGGCTAGGGTTAGGGTTAGGGAACGGCAAGGCTTAGGGCACAGGTGAGGGTACGGAAACGTGGGAGGGTCAAGCTACGTGCTGACGCACGGGTCATTGTCAGCATACGGACCAGGAGTAGGCAACGGCATAGGGTATGGTGTAGGGCTGGTGGTGGGTTTGCGTTCCGGGCTAGGGTTAGGGTTAGGGAACGGCAAGGCTTAGGGCACAGGTGAGGGTACGGAAACGTGGGAGGCTCAGGCTACATGCTGACGCACGGGTCAGTGCCAGCGTACGGCCCAGGAGTAGGGTATGGCGTAAGGTATTGTATAGGGCTGGTGGTGGTTTTCCGTTCCGGGCTAGGGTTAGGGTTAGGGATCTGCAAGGCTTAGGGCACAGGTGAGGGTACGGAAACGTGGGAGGGCCAGGGTACGTTCTGACGCACGGGTCAGTGCCAGCGTACGGGCCAGGAGTTGGGTACGGTGTAAGGTAAGGTGTACGGCTTCTGGTGGGTTTCTGTTCCGGGCTAGGTTTAGGGTTAGGGAACGGCAAGGCTTAGGACACAGGTGAGGGTATGGAAACGTGGCAGGGTCAGGCTACGTGCTGACGCAAGGGACAGTGCCAGCGTACGGGCAAGGAGTAGGGTACGGCGTAGGGTTAGGTGTAGGGCTAGTAGTGGGTTTGGGTTCCGGGCTAGGGTAAGGGTTAGGGAACGGCAAGGCTTAGGGCTCAGGTGAGGGTACGGAAACGTGGGAGGCTCAGGCTACGTGCTGACGCATGTGTCAGTGCCAGCGTACGGGCCAGGAGTATGGTACAGCGTAAGGTAATGTGTACGGCTGGTGGTGGGTTTGCGTTCTGGGCTAGGGTTAGGGTTAGGGAACAGCAAGGCTTAGAGCACAGGTGAGGGTACGGAAACGTGGGAGCCTCAGGCTACGTGCTGACGCACGGGTCAGTGCCAGCGTACGGGCCAGGAGTTGGGTATGGCGTAAGGTAATGTATAGGGCTGGTGGTGGGTTTCCGTTCCGGGCTAGGGTTAGGGTTAGGGAATGGCAAGGCTTAGGGCACAGGTGAGGGTACGGAAACGTGGGAGGGTCAGGCTACGTGCTGACGCACGGGTCAGTGCCAGCGTACGGGCCAGGAGTAGGCAACGGCATAGGGTAAGGTGTAGGGCTTGTGGTGGGTTTGCGTTCCGGGCTAGGGTTAGGGTTAGGGAACGGCAAGGCTTAGGGCACAGTTGAGGGTACGGAAACGTGGGAGGCTCAGGCTACATGATGACGCACGGGTCAGTGCCAGCGTACGGGCCAGGTGTAGGGTATGGCGTAAGGTAATGTATAGGGCTGGTGGTGGGTTTCTGTTCCGGGCTAGGGTTATGTTTAGGGAACGGCAAGGCTTTGGGCACAGGTGAGGGTACGGAAACGTGGGAGGGTCAGGCTATGTTCAGACGCACGGGTCAGTGCCAGCGTACGGGCCAGGAGTAGGGTACGGTGTAAGGTAAGGTGTACGGCTTCTGGTGGGTTTCTGTTCTGGGCTAGGGTTAGGGTTAGGGAACGGCAAGGCTTAGGGCACAGGTGAGGGTACGGAAACGTGGGAGGGCCAGGCTACGTTCTGACGCACGGGTCAGTGCCAGCGTAGGGGCCAGGAGTAGGGTACGGTGTAAGGTAAGGTGTACGGCTTCTGGTGGGTTTCTGTTCTGGGCTAGGGTTAGGGTTAGGGAACGGCAAGGCTTAGGGCACAGGTGAGGGTACGGAAACGTGGGAGGGTCAGGCTACGTGCTGACGCACGGGTAAGTGCCAGCGTACGGTCCAGGAGTAGGCAACGGCGTAGGATAATGTGTAGGGCTGGTGGTGGATTTGCGTTCCGGGCTAGGGTTAGGGTTAGGGAACGGCAAGGCTTAGGACACAGGTGAGGGTACGGAAACGTGGGAGGGTCAGGTTACGTGCTGGCGCACGGGTCAGTGCCAGCGTACGGGCCAGGAGTTGGCAACGGAGTAGTTTAAGGTGTAGGGCTGGTGGTGGGTTTCCGTTCGGGGCTAGGGTTAGGGTTAGGGAACGGCAAGGCTTAGGGCACAGGTGAGGGTACGGAAACGTGGGATGGTCAGGCTACGTGCTGACGCACGGGTCATTGCCAGCGTACGGGCCAGGAGTAGGCAACGGCGTACGGTATGGTGTAGGGCTGGTGGTGGATTTGCGTTCCGGGCTAGGGTTAGGGTTAGGGAACGGCAAGGCTTAGGGCACAGGTGAGGGTACGGAAACGTGGGAGGGTCAAGCTACGTGCTGACGCACGGGTCATTGTCAGCATACGGACCAGGAGTAGGCAACGGCATAGGGTATGGTGTAGGGCTGGTGGTGGGTTTGCGTTCCGGGCTAGGGTTAGGGTTAGGGAACGGCAAGGCTTAGGGCACAGGTGAGGGTACGGAAACGTGGGAGGCTCAGGCTACATGCTGACGCACGGGTCAGTGCCAGCGTACGGCCCAGGAGTAGGGTATGGCGTAAGGTAATGTATAGGGCTGGTGGTGGTTTTCCGTTCCGGGCTAGGGTTAGGGTTAGGGATCTGCAAGGCTTAGGGCACAGGTGAGGGTACGGAAACGTGGGAGGGCCAGGGTACGTTCTGACGCACGGGTCAGTGCCAGCGTACGGGCCAGGAGTTGGGTACGGTGTAAGGTAAGGTGTACGGCTTCTGGTGGGTTTCTGTTCCGGGCTAGGTTTAGGGTTAGGGAACGGCAAGGCTTAGGACACAGGTGAGGGTACGGAAACGTGGGAGGGTCAGGTTACGTGCTGACGCACGGGTCAGTGCCTGCGTACGGGCCAGGAGTAGGGTACGGCGTAAGGTAAGGTGTAGGGCTGGTGGTTGGTTTCCGTTCCAGGATAGGGTTAGGGTTAGGGAACGGCAAGGCTTAGGGCACAGGTGAGGGTACGGAAACGTGGGAGGGTCAGGCTACGTGCTGACGCACGGGTCAGTGCTAGCGTACGGTCCAGGAGTAGGCAACGGCGTAGGATAATGTGTAGGGCTGGTGGTGGATTTCTGTTCCGGGCTAGGGTTAGGGTTAGGGAACGGCAAGGTTTAGGGCACAGGTGAGGGTACGGCAACGTGGGAGGGTAAGGCTACGTGCTAACGCACAGGTCAGTGCCAGCGTACGGGCCAGGAGTTGGCAACGGTGTAGGGTAAGGTGTAGGGCTGGAGGTGGGTTTCCGTTCGGGGCTAGGGTTAGGGTTAGTGAACGGCAAGGCTTAGGGCACAGGTGAGGGTACGGAAACGTGGGAGGGCCAGGCTACGTGCTGACGCACGGTTCATTGCCAGCGTACGGGCCAGGAGTAGGGTACGGCGTAAGGTAATGTGTAGGGCTGGTGGTGGGTTTCCATTCCGGGTTAGGGTTAGGGTTAGGGAACGGCAAGGCTTAGGGCACAGGTGAGGGGATGGAAACGTGGGAGTGTCAGGCTACGTGCTGACGCACGGGTCAGTGTCAGCGTACGGGCCAGGAGTAGGCAACGGCGTAAGATAATGTGTAGGGCTGGTGGTGTATTTGCGTTCTGCGCTAGGGTTAGGGTTAGGGAACGGCAAGGCTTAGGGTACAGGTGAGGGTACGGAAACGCGGCAGGGTAAGGCTACGTGCTGATGCACGTTTCAGTGCCAGCGTACGGGACAGGAGTAGGCAACGGCGTAGGGTAAGGTGTAGGGCTGGTGGTGGGTTTGCGTTCCGGGCTAGGGTTAGGGTTAAGGAACGGCAAGGCTTAGGGCACAGTGAGGGTACGGAAACGTGGGAGGGTCAGGCTACGTGCTGACGCACTGGTCATTGCCAGCGTACGGGCCAGGAGTAGGCAATGGCGTAGGGTATGGTGTAGGGCTGGTGGTGGATTTGCGTTCTGGGCTAGGGATAGGGTTAGGGAACGGCAAGGCTTAGGGCACAGGTGAGGGTACGGAAACGTGGGAGGGTCAGGCTACGTGCTGACGCACTGGTCATTGCCAGCGTACGGGCCAGGAGTAGGCAACGGCGTAGGGTATGGTGTGGGGCTGGTGGTGGGTTTGCGTTCCGGGCTAGGGTTAGGGTTAGGGAACGGCAAGGCTTAGGGAACAGGTGAGGGTACGGAAACGTGGGAGGGTCAGGTTACGTGCTGACGCACGGGTCAGTGCCAGCGTACGGGCCAGGAATAGGTTACGGCGTAAGGTAAGGTGTAGGGCTGGTGGTTGATTTCCGTTCCAGGCTTGGGTTAGGGTTAGGGAACGGCAAGGCTTAGGGCACAGGTGAGGGTACGGAAACGTGGGAGGGTCAGGCTACGTGCTGACGCACAGTTCAGTGCCAGCGTACGGTCCAGGAGTAGGCAACGGCGTAGGATAATGTGTAGGGCTGGTGGTGGAGTTGCGTTCCGGGCTAGGGTTAGGGTTAGGGAACTGCAAGGCTTAGGGCACTGGTGAGGGTACGGAAACGTGGGAGGGTAAGGCTACGTGCTGACGCACCGGTCAGTGCCAGCGTACGGGCCAGGAGTTGGCAACGGCGTAGGGTAAGGTGTAGGGCTGGTGGTGGGTTTCCGTTCGGGGCTAGGGTTAGGGTTAGGGAACGGCAAGGCTTAGGGCTCAGGTGAGGGTACGGAAACGTGGGAGGGCCAGGCTACGTGCTGACGCACGGGTCAGTGCCAGCGTACTCCCAGGAGTAGGGTACGGCGTAAGGTAAGGTGTAGGGCTGGTGGTGGGTTTCCATTACGGGTTAGGGTTAGGGTTAGGGAACGGCAAGGCTTAGGGCACAGGTGAGGGTACGGAAACGTGGGAGGGTCTGGCTACGTGCTGACGCACGGGTCAGTGTCAGCGTACGGGCCAGGAGTAGGCAACGGCGTAGGATAATGTGTAGGGCTGGTGGTGGATTTGCTTTCCGGACTAGGGTTAGGGTTAGGGAACGGCAAGGCTTAGCGTTCAGGTGAGGGTACGGAAACGCGTCAGGGTAAGGCTACGTGCTGATGCACGGGTCAGTGCCAGCGTACGGGACAGGAGTAGGCAACGGCGTAAGGTAAGGTGTAGGGCTGGTGGTGGGTTTGCGTTCCGGGCTAGGGTTAGGGTTAAGGAACGGCAAGGCTTAGGGCAGAAGTGAGGGTATGGAAACGTGGCAGGGTCAGGCTACGTGCTGACGCTAGGGACAGTGCCAGCGTACGGGCAAGGAGTAGGGTACGGCGTAGGGTTAGGTGTAGGGCTAGTAGTGGGTTTGGGTTCCGGGCTAGGGTAAGGGTTAGGGAACGGCAGGGCTTAGGGCTCAGGTGAGGGTACGGAAACGTGGGAGGCTCAGGCTACGTGCTGACGCATGTGTCAGTGCCAGCGTACGGGCCAGGAGTATGGTACGGCGTAAGGTAATGTGTACGGCTGGTGGTGGGTTTGCGTTCTGGGCTAGGGTTAGGGTTAGGGAACAGCAAGGCTTAGAGCACAGGTGAGGGTACGGAAACGTGGGAGCCTCAGGCTACGTGCTGACGCACGGGTCAGTGCCAGCGTACGGGCCAGGAGTTGGGTATGGCGTATGGTAATGTATAGGGCTGGTGGTGGGTTTCCGTTCCGGGCTAGGGTTAGGGTTAGGGAATGGCAAGGCTTAGGGCACAGGTGAGGGTACGGAAACGTGGGAGGGTTAGGCTACGTGCTGACGCACGGGTCAGTGCCAGCGTACGGGCCAGGAGTAGGCAACGGCATAGGGTAAGGTGTAGGGCTTGTGGTGGGTTTGCGTTCCGGGCTAGGGTTAGGGTTAGGGAACGGCAAGGCTTAGGGCACAGGTGAGGGTACGGAAACGTGGGAGGCTCAGGCTACATGATGACGCACGGGTCAGTGCCAGCGTACGGGCCAGGAGTAGGGTATGGCGTAAGGTAATGTATAGGGGTGGTGGTGGGTTTCTGTTCCGGGCTAGGGTTATGTTTAGGGAACGGCAAGGCTTTGGGCACAGGTGAGGGTACGGAAACGTGGGAGGGTCAGCCTACGTTCAGACGCACGGGTCAGTGCCAGCGTACGGGCCAGGAGTAGGGTACGGTGTAAGGTAAGGTGTACGGCTTCTGGTGGGTTTCTGTTCTGGGCTAGGGTTAGGGTTAGGGAACGGCAAGGCTTAGGGCACAGGTGAGGGTACGGAAACGTGGGAGGGCCAGGCTACGTTCTGACGCACGGGTCCGTGCCAGCGTACGGGCCAGGAGTAGGGTACGGTGTAAGGTAAGGTGTACGGCTTCTGGTGGGTTTCTGTTCTGGGCTAGGGTTAGGGTTAGGGAACGGCAAGGCTTAGGACACAGGTGAGGGTACGGAAACGTGGGAGGGTCAGGTTACGTGCTGACGTTCGGGTCAGTGCCAGCGTACGGGCCAGGAGTAGGGTACGGCGTAAGGTAAGGTGTAGGGCTGGTGGTTGGTTTCCGTTCCAGGCTAGGGTTAGGGTTAGGGAACGGCAAGGCTTAGGGCACAGGTGAGGGTACGGAAACCTGGGAGGGTCAGGCTACGTGTTGACGCACGGGTAAGTGCCAGCGTACGGTCCAGGAGTCGGCAACGGCGTAGGATAATGTGTAGGGCTGGTGGTGGATTTGCGTTCCGGGCTAGGGTTAGGGTTAGGGAACGGCAAGTCTTAGGACACAGGTGAGGGTACGGAAACGTGGGAGGGTCAGGTTACGTGCTGACGCACGGGTCAGTGCCAGCGTACGGGCCAGGAGTTGGCAACGGAGTAGTTTAAGGTGTAGGGCTGGTGGTGGGTTTCCGTTCGGGGCTAGGGTTAGGGTTAGGGAACGGCAAGGCTTAGGGCACAGGTGAGGGTACGGAAACGTGGGATGGTCAGGCCACGTGCTGACGCACGGGTCATTGCCAGCGTACGGGCCAGGAGTAGGCAACGGCGTACGGTATGGTGTAGGGCTGGTGGTGGATTTGCGTTCCGGGCTAGGGTTAGGGTTAGGGAACGGCAAGGCTTAGGGCACAGGTGAGGGTACGGAAACGTGGGAGGGTCAGGCTACGTGCTGACGCACGGGTCATTGTCAGCGTACTGACCAGGAGTAGGCAACGGCATAGGGTATGGTGTAGGGCTGGTGGTGGGTTTGCGTTCCGGGCTAGGGTTAGGGTTAGGGAACGGCAAGGCTTAGGGCACAGGTGAGGGTACGGAAACGTGGGAGGCTCAGGCTACATGCTGACGCACGGGTCAGTGCCAGCGTACGGGCCAGGAGTAGGGTATGGCGTAAGGTAATGTATAGGGCTGGTGGTGGTTTTCCGTTCCGGGCTAGGGTTAGGGTTAGGGATCTGCAAGGCTTAGGGCACAGGTGAGGGTACGGAAACGTGGGAGGGCCAGGCTACGTGCTGAAGCACGGGTCAGTGCCAGCGTACGCGCCAGGAGCAGGCAACGGCGTAGGGTAAGGTGTAGGGTTAGTGGTGGGTTTCCGTTCCGGGCTAGGATTAGGGTTAGGGAACGGCAAGGCTTAGGGCACAGGTGAGGGTACGGAAACGTGGGAGTGCCAGGGTACGTTCTGACGCACGGGTGAGTGCCAGCGTACGGGCCAGGAGTTGGGTACGGTGTAAGGTAAGGTGTACGGCTTCTGGTGGGTTTCTGTTCCGGGCTAGGTTTAGGGTTAGGGAACGGCAAGGCTTAGGACACAGGTGAGGGTACGGAAACGTGGGAGGGTCAGGTTACGTGCTGACGCACGGGTCAGTGCTAGCGTACGGTCCAGGAGTAGGCAACGGCGTAGGATAATGTGTAGGGCTGGTGGTGGATTTGTGTTCCGGGCTAGGGTTAGGGTTAGGGCACGGCAAGGTTTAGGGCACAGGTGAGGGTACGGCAACGTGGGAGGGTAAGGCTACGTGCTAACGCACAGGTCAGTGCCAGCGTACGGGCCAGGAGTTGGCAACGGTGTAGGGTAAGGTGTAGGGCTGGAGGTGGGTTTCCGTTCGGGGCTAGGGTTAGGGTTAGTGAACGGCAAGGCTTAGGGCACAGGTGAGGGTACGGAAACGTGGGAGGGCCAGGCTACGTGCTGACGCACGGTTCAGTGCCAGCGTACGGGCCAGGAGTAGGGTACGGCGTAAGGTAATGTGTAGGGCTGGTGGTGGGTTTCCATTCCGGGTTAGGGTTAGGGTTAGGGAACGGCAAGGCTTAGGGCACAGGTGAGGGTATGGAAACGTGGGAGGGTCAGGCTACGTGCTGACGCACGGGTCAGTGTCAGCGTACGGGCCAGGAGTAGGCAACGGCGTAGGATAATGTGTAGGGCTGGTGGTGGATTTGCGTTCTGCGCTAGGGTTAGGTTTAGGGAACGGCAAGGCTTAGGGTACAGGTGAGGGTACGGAAACGCGGCAGGGTAAGGCTACGTGCTGATGCACGTGTCAGTGCCAGCGTACGGGACAGGAGTAGGCAACGGCGTAGGGTAAGGTGTAGGGCTGGTGGTGGGTTTGCGTTCCGGGCTAGGGTTAGGGTTAAGGAACGGCAAGGCTTAGGGCACAGTGAGGGTACGGAAACGTGGGAGGGTCAGGCTACGTGCTGACGCACTGGTCATTGCCAGCGTACGGGCCAGGAGTAGGCAATGGCGTTGGGTATGGTGTAGGGCTGGTGGTGGATTTGCGTTCTGGGCTAGGGATAGGGTTAGGGAACGGCAAGGCTTAGGGCACAGTTGAGGGTACGGAAACGTGGGAGGGTCAGGCTACGTGCTGACGCACTGGTCATTGCCAGCGTACGGGCCAGGAGTAGGCAACGGCGTAGGGTATGGTGTAGGGCTGGTGGTTGATTTCCGTTCCAGGCTAGGGTTAGGGTTAGGGAACGGCAAGGCTTACGGCACAGGTGTTGGTACGGAAACGTGGGAGGCTCAGGCTACATGCTGACGCACGGGTCAGTGCCAGCGTACGGGCCAGGAGTAGGGTATGGCGTAAGGTAATGTATAGGGCTGGTGGTGGGTTTCCGTTCCGGGCTAGGGTTAGGGTTAGGGAACGGCAAGGCTTAGGGCACAGGTGAGGGTACGGAAACGTGGGAGGGTCAGGCTACGTGCTGACGCACGGGTAAGTGCCAGCGTACAGTCCAGGAGTAGGCAACGGCGTAGGATAATGTGTAGGGCTGGTGGTGGATTTGCGTTCCGGGCTAGGGTTAGGGTTAGGGAACGGCAAGGCTTAGGACACAGGTGAGGGTACGGAAACGTGGGAGGGTCAGGTTACGTGCTGACGCACGGGTCAGTGCCAGCGTACGGGCCAGGAGTTGGCAACGGAGTAGTTTAAGGTGTAGGGCTGGTGGTGGGTTTCCGTTCGGGGCTAGGGTTAGGGTTAGGGAACGGCAAGGCTTAGGGCATAGGTGAGGGTACGGAAACGTGGGATGGTCAGGCTACGTGCTGACGCAGGGGTCATTGGCAGCGTACGGGCCAGGAGTAGGCAACGGCGTACGGTATGGTGTAGGGCTGGTGGTGGATTTGCGTTCCGGGCTAGGGTTAGGGTTAGGGAACGGCAAGGCTTAGGGCACAGGTGAGGGTACGGAAACGTGGGAGGGTCAGGCTACGTGCTGACGCACGGGTCATTGTCAGCGTACGGACCAGGAGTAGGCAACGGCATAGGGTATGGTGTAGGGCTGGTGGTGGGTTTGCGTTCCGGGCTAGGGTTAGGGTTAGGGAACGGCAAGGCTTAGGGCACAGGTGAGGGTACGGAAACGTGGGAGGCTCAGGCTACATGCTGACGCACGGGTCAGTGCCAGCGTACGGGCCAGGAGTAGGGTATGGCGTAAGGTAATGTATAGGGCTGTTGGTGGTTTTCTGTTCCGGGCTAGGGTTAGGGTTAGGGAACGGCAAGGCTTAGGACACAGGTGAGGGTACGGAAACGTGGGAGGGTCAGGTTACGTGCTGACGCACGGGTCAGTGCCAGCGTACGGGCCAGGAGTTGGCAACGGAGTAGTTTAAGGTGTAGGACTGGTGGTGGGTTTCCGTTCGGGGCTAGGGTTAGGGTTAGGGAACGGCAAGGCTTAGGGCACAGGTGAGGGTACGGAAACGTGGGATGGTCAGGCTACGTGCTGACGCAGGGGTCATTGCCAGCGTACGGGCCAGGAGTAGGCAACGGCGTACGGTATGGTGTAGGGCTGGTGGTGGATTTGCGTTCCGGGCTAGGGTTAGGGTTAGGGAACGGCAAGGCTTAGGGCACAGGTGAGGGTACGGAAACGTGGGAGGGTCAGGCTACGTGCTGACGCACGGGTCAGTGCTAGCGTACGGTCCAGGAGTAGGCAACGGCGTAGGATAATGTGTAGGGCTGGTGGTGGATTTGCGTTCCGGGCTAGGGTTAGGGTTAGGGAACGGCAAGCTTTAGGGCAGAGGTGACGGTACGGCAACGTGGGAGGGTAAGGCTACGTGCTAACGCACAGGTCAGTGCCAGCGTACGGGCCAGGAGTAGGCAACGGCGTAGGGTAAGGTGTAGGGCTGGTGGTGGGTTTGCGTTCCGGGCTATGGTTAGGGTTAGCGAACGGCGAGGCTTAGGGCAGAGGTGAGGGTACGGAAATGTGGGAGGGTCAGGCTACGTGCTGATGCACGGGACAGTGCCAGCGTAAGCGCCAGAAGTAGGGTACGGCGTAGGGTTAGGTGTAGGGCTAGTAGCGGGTTTGGGTTCCGGGATAGGGTAAGGGTTAGGGAACGGCAAGGCTTCGGGCTCAGGTGAGGGTACGGAAACGTGGGAGGCTCAGGCTACGTGCTGACGCATGGGTCAGTGCCAGCGTATGGGCCAGGAGTAGGGTACGGCGTAAGGTAAGGTGTACGGCTGGTGGTGGGTTTGCGTTCTGGGCTAGGGTTAGGGTTAGGGAACAGCAAGGCTTAGGGCACAGGTTAGGGTACGGAAACGTGGGAGGGTCAGGCTACGTGCTGACGCACGTGTCATTGCCAGCGTACGGGCCAGTAGTAGGCAACGGCGTAGGGTATGGTGTAGGGCTGGTAGTGGGTTTGCGTTCCGGGCTAGGGTTAGGGTTAGGGAACGGCAAGGCTTAGGGCACAGGTGAGGGTACGGAAACGTGGGAGGATCAGGCTACGTGCTGAAGCACGGGTCAGTGCCAGCGTACGGGCCAGGAGTAGGCAACGGAGTAGGGTAAGGTGTAGGGCTGGTGGTGGGTTTCCGTTCTGGGCTAGGGTTAGGGTTAGGGAACGGCAAGGCTTAGGGCACAGGTGAGGCTACGGAAACGTGGGAGGGCCAGGCTACGTTCTGACGCACGGGTCAGTGCCTGCGTACGGGCCAGGAGTAGGGTACGGTGTACGGTAAAGTGTACGGCTTCTGGTGGGTTTCTGTTCTGGGCTAGGGTTAGGGTTAGGGAACGGCAAGGCTTAGGACACAGGTGAGTGTACGGAAACGTGGGAGGGTCAGGTTACGTGCTGACGCACGGGTCAGTGCCAGCGTACGGGTCAGGAGTAGGGTACGGTGTAAGCTAAGGTGTAGGGCTCGTGGTTGGTTTCCGTTCCAGGCTAGGGTTAGGGTCAGGGAACGGCAAGGCTTAGGGCAAAGGTGAGGGTACGGAAACGTGGGAGTGTTAGGCTACGTGCTGACGCACGGGTAAGTGCCAGCGTACGGTCCAGGAGTAGGCAACGGCGTTGGATAATGTGTAGGGCTTGTGGTGTATTTGCGTTCCGGGCTAGGGTTAGGGTTATGGAACGGCAAGGCTTAGGGCACAGGTGAGGGTACGGCAACGCGGGAGGGTAAGGCTAAGTGCTGACGCACTTGTCAGTGCCAGCGTACGGGCCAGGAGTTGGCAACGGTGTAGGGTAGGGTGTAGGGCTGGACGTGGGTTTCCTTTCGGGGCTAGGGTTAGGGATAGTGAACGGCAAGGCTTAGGGCACAGGTGAGGGTACGGAAACGTGGGAGGGCCAGGCTACGTGCTGACGCACGGGTCAGTGCCAGCGTACGGGCCAGGAGTAGGGTACGGCGTAAGGGTAATGTGTAGGGCTGGTGGTGGGTTTCCATTCCGGGTTATGGTTAGGGTTAGGGAACGGCAAGGCTTAGGGCACAGGTGAGGGTACGGAAACGTGGGAGGGTCAGGCTACGTGCTGACGCACGGGTCAGTGTCAGCGTACGGGCCAGGAGTAGGCAACGGCGTAGGATAATCTGTAGGGCTGGTGGTGGATTTGCGTTCCGGGCTAGGGTAAGGGTTAGGGAACGGCAAGGCTTAGGGTACAGGTGAGGGTACGGAAACGCGGCAGGGTAAGGCTACGTGCTGATGCACGGGTCAGTGCCAGCGTACGGGACAGGAGTACGCAACGGCGTAGGGTAAGGTGTAGGGCTGTTGGTGGGTTTGCGTTCCGGGCTATGGTTAGGGTTAGGGAACGGCAAGTCTTAGGGCAGAGGTGAGGGTTCCGAAACGTGGGAGGGTCAGGCTACGTGCTGACGCACCGGACAGTGGCAGCGTACGTGCCAGGAGTAGGGTATGGCGTAGCGTTAGGTGTAGGGCTAGTAGTGGGTTTGGGTTCCAGGCTAGGGTAAGGGTTAGGGAACGGCAAGGCTTAGGGCTCCAGTGAGGGTACGGAAACGTGGGAGGCTCAGGCTACGTGCTGACGCATGGGTCAGTGCCAGCGTACGGGCCAGGAGTAGGGTACGGCGTAAGGTAAGGTGTACGGCTGGTGGTGGGTTTGCGTTCTGGGCTAAGGTTAGGGTTAGGGAACAGCAAGGCTTAGGGCACAGGTGAGGGTACGGAAACGTGGGAGGCTCAGCCTACGTGCTGACGCACGGGTCATTGCCAGCGTACGGGCCAGGAGTAGGGTACTGCGTAAAGTAAGGTGTACGGCTGGTGGTTGGTTTGCGTTCTGGGCTAGGGTTAGGGTTAGGGAACAGCAAGGCTTCGGGCACAGGTGAGGGTACGGAAACGTGGGAGGCTCAGGCTACGTGCTAACGCACAGGTCAGTGCCAGCGTACGGGCCAGGAGTAGGTGATGGCGTAAGGTAATGTATAGGGCTGGTGGTGGGTTTGCGTTCCGGGCTAGGGTTAGGGTTAGGGAACGGCTAGGCTTAGGGCACAGGTGAGGGTACGAAAACGAGGGAGGGTCAGGCTACGTGCTGACGCACGGGTCAGTGCCAGCGTACGGGCCAGGAGTAGGCAACGGCATAGGGTAAGGTGTAGGGCTTGTGGTGGGTTTGCGTTCCGGGCTAGGGTTAGGGTTAGGGAACGGCAAGGCTTACGGCACAGGTGTTGGTACGGAAACGTGGGAGGCTCAGGCTACATGCTGACGCACGGGTCAGTGCCAGCGTACGGGCCAGGAGTAGGGTATGGCGTAAGGTAATGTATAGGGCTGGTGGTGGGTTTCCGTTCCGGGCTAGGGTTAGGGTTAGGGAACGGCAAGGCTTTGGGCACAGGTGAGGGTACGGAAACGTGGGAGGGTCAGGCTACGTTCTGACGCACGGGTCAGTGCCAGCGTACGGGCCAGGAGTAGGGTACGGTGTAAGGTAAGGTGTACGGCTTCTGGTGGGTTTCTGTTCCGGGCTAGGGTTAGGGTTAGGGAATGGCAAGGCTTAGGACACAGGTGAGGTTACGGAAACGTGGGAGGGTCAGGTTACGTGCTGACGCACGGGTCAGTGCCAGCGTACGGGCCAGGAGTAGGATACGGCGTAAGGTAAGGTGTAGGGCTGGTGGTTGGTTTCCGTTCCAGGCTAGGGTTAGGGTTAGGGAACGGCAAGGCTTAGGGCACAGGTGAGGGTACGGAAACGTGGGAGGGTCAGGCTACGTGCTGACGCACGGGTCAGTGTCAGCGTCCGGGCCAGGAGTTGGCAACGGTGTAGGGTAGGGTGTAGGGCTGGACGTGGGTTTCCTTTCGGGGCTAGGGTTAGGGATAGTGAACGGCAAGGCTTATGGCACAGGTGAGGGTACGGAAACGTGGGAGGGCCAGTCTACGTGCTGACGCACGGGTCAGTGCCAGCGTACGGGCCAGGAGTAGGGTACGGCGTAAGGGTAATGTGTAGGGCTGGTGGTGGGTTTCCATTCCGGGTTATGGTTAGGGTTAGGGAACGGCAAGGCTTAGGGCACAGGTGAGGGTACGGAAACGTGGGAGGGTCAGGCTACGTGCTGACGCATGGGTCAGTGTCAGCGTACGGGCCAGGAGTAGTCAACGGCGTAGGATAATGTGTAGGGCTGGTGGTGGATTTGCGTTCCGGGCTAGGGTTAGGGTTAGGGAACGGCAAGGCTTAGGGTACAGGTGAGGGTACGGAAAAGCGGTAGGGTAAGGCTACGTGCTGATGCACGTGTCAGTGCCCGTGTACGGGACAGGAGTACGCAACGGCGTAGGGTAAGGTGTAGGGCTGGTGGTGGGTTTGCGTTCCGGGCTATGGTTAGGGTTAGGGAACGGCAAGTCTTAGGGCAGAGGTGAGGGTTCGGAAACGTGGGAGGGTCAGGCTACGTGCTGACGCACGGGACAGTGCCAGCGTACGGGCCAGGAGTAGGGTACGGCGTAGGGTTAGGTGTAGGGCTAGTAGTGGGTTTGGGTTCCAGTCTAGGGTAAGGGTTAGGGAACGGCAAGGCTTAGGGCTCCGGTGAGGGTACGGAAACGTGGGAGGCTCAGGCTACGTGCTGACGCATGGGTCAGTGCCAGCGCACGGGCCAGGAGTAGGGTACGGCGTAAGGTAAGGTGTACGGCTGGTGGTGGGTTTGCGTTCTGGGCTAGGGTTAGGGTTAGGGAACAGCAAGGCTTAGGGCACAGGTGAGGGTACGGAAACGTGGGAGGCTCAGGCTACGTGCTGACGCCTGGGTCAGTGCCTGCGTACGGGCCAGGAGTAGGGTACGGCGTAAAGTAAGGTGTACGGCTGGTGGTGGGTTTGCGTTCTGGGCTAGGGTTAGGGTTAGGGAAAAGCAAGGCTTTGGGCACAGGTGAGGGTACGGAAACGTGGGATGCTCAGGCTACGTGCTAACGCATAGGTCAGTGCCAGCGTACGGGCCAGGAGTAGGTGATGGCGTAAGGTAATGTATAGGGCTGGTGGTGGGTTTGCGTTCCGGGCTAGGGTTAGGGTTAGGGAACGGCAAGGCTTAGGGCACAGGTGAGGGTACGGAAACGTGGGAGGGTCAGGCTACGTGCTGATGCACGGGTCAGTGCCAGCCTACGGGACAGGAGTAGGCAACGGCGTAGGGTAAGGTGTAGGGCTGGTGGTGGGTTTGCGTTCCGGGCTATGGTTAGGGTTAGCGAATGGCAAGGCTTAGGGCAGAGGTGAGGGTACGGAAATGTGGGAGGGTCAGGCTACGTGCTGACGCACGGGACAGTGCCAGCGTACGCGCCAGAAGTAGGGTACGGCGTAGGGTTAGGTGTAGGGCTAGTAGTGGGTTTGGGTTCCGGGCTAGGGTAAGGGTTAGGGAACGGCAAGGCTTCGGGCTCAGGTGAGGGTACGGAAACGTGGGAGGCTCAGGCTATGTGCTGACGCATGGGTCAGTGCCAGCGTATGGGCCAGGAGTAGGGTACGGCGTAAGGTAAGGTGTACGGCTGGTGGTGGGTTTGCGTTCTGGGCTAGGGTTAGGGTTAGGGAACAGCAAGGCTTAGGGCACAGGTTAGGGTACGGAAACGGGAGGGTCAGGCTACGTGCTGACGCACGTGTCATTGCCAGCGTACGGGCCAGTAGTAGGCAACGGCGTAGGGTATGGTTTAGGGCTGGTGGTGGGTTTGCGTTCCGGGCTAGGGTTAGGGTTAGGGAACGGCAAGGCTTAGGGCACAGGTGAGGGTACGGAAACGTGGGAGGGTCAGGCTACGTGCTGAAGCACGGGTCAGTGCCAGCGTACGGGCCAGGAGTAGGCAACGGCGTAGGGTAAGGTGTAGGGCTGGTGGTGGGTTTCCGTTCTGGGCTAGGGTTAGGGTTAGGGAACGGCAAGGCTTAGGGCACAGGTGAGGTTACGGAAACGTGGGAGGGCCAGGCTACGTTCTGACGCACGGGTCAGTGCCTGCGTACGGGCCAGGAGTAGGGTACGGTGTACGGTAAGGTGTACGGCTTCTGGTGGGTTTCTGTTCTGGGCTAGGGTTAGGGTTAGGGAACGTCAAGGCTTAGGACACAGGTGAGGGTACGGAAACGTGGGAGGGTCAGGTTACGTGCTGACGCACGGGTCAGTGCCAGCGTACGGGCCAGGAATAGGGTACGGTGTAAGGTAAGGTGTAGGGCTGGTGGTTGGTTTCCGTTCCAGGCTAGGGTTAGGGTCAGGGAACGGCAAGGCTTAGGGCACAGGTGAGGGTACGGAAACGTGGGAGGGTCAGGCTACGTGCTGACGCACGGGTAACTGCCAGCGTACGGTCCAGGAGTAGGCAACGGCGTAGGATAATGTGTAGGGCTGGTGGTGGATTTGCGTTCCGGGCTAGGGTTAGGGTTAGGGAACGGCAAGGCTTAGGGCACTTGTGAGGGTACGGAAACGCGGGAGGGTAAGGCTACGTGCTGACGCACGGGTCAGTGCCAGCGTACGGGCAAGGAGTTGGCAACGGCGTAGGGTAAGGTGTAGGGCTGGTGGTGGGTTTCCGTTCGGTTCTAGGGTTAGGGTTAGGGAACGGCAAGGCTTAGGGCACAGGTGAGTGTACGGAAATGTGGGAGGGCCAGGCTACGTGCTGACGCACGGGTCAGTGCCAGCGTACGTGCCAGGAGTAGGGTACGGCGTAAGGTAAGGTGTACGGCTGATGGTGGGTTTGCGTTCTGGGCTAGGGTTAGGGTTAGGGAACACCAAGGCTTAGGGCACAGGTGAGGGTACGGAAACGTGGGAGGCTCAGGCTACGTGCTGACGCACGGGTCATTGCCAGCGTACGGGCCAGGAGTAGGCAACAGCGTAGGGTATGGTGTAGGCCTGGTGGTGGATTTGCGTTCCGGGCTAGGGTTAGGGTTAGGGAACGGCAAGGCTTAGGGCACAGTGAGGGTACGGAAACGCGGCAGGGTAAGGCTACGTGCTGATGCACGGGTCAGTGCCAGCGTACGGGACAGGAGTAGGCAACGGCGTAGGGTAAGGTGTAGGGCTGGTGGTGGGTTTGCGTTCCGGGCTAGGGTTAGGGTTAGGGAACGGCAAGGCTTAGGGCAGAGGTGAGGGTACGGAAACGTGGGAGGGTCAGGCTACGTGCTGACGCACGGGACAGTGCCAGTGTACGGGCCAGGAGTAGGGTACGGCGTAGGGTTAGGTGTAGGGCTAGTAGTGGGTTTGGGTTCCGGGCTAGTGTTAGGGTTAGGGAACGGCAATACTTAGGGCTCAGGTGAGGGTACGGAAACGTGGGAGGCTCAGGCTACTTGCTGACGCATGGGTCAGTGCCAGCGTACGGGCCAGGAGTAGGGTACGGCGTAGGATAATGTGTAGGGCTGGTGGTGGATTTGCATTTCTGTCTAGGGTTAGGGTTAGGGAACGGCAAGGCTTAGGGCACAGGTGAGGGTACGGAAATGCGGGAGGGTCAGGCTACGTGCTGACGCATGGGTCAGTGCCAGTGTACGGGCCAGGAGTTGGCAACGGCGTAGGGTAAGGTGTAGGGCTGGTGGTGGGTTTCCATTCCGGGCTAGGGTTAGGGTTAGGGAACGGCAAGGCTTAGGGCACAGGTGAGGGTACGGAAACGTGGGAGGGTCAGGCTACGTGCTGACGCACGGGTCAGTGCCAGCGTACGGGCCAGGAGTAGGCAACGGCATAGGGTAAGGTGTAGGGCTTGTGGTGGGTTTGTGTTCCGGGCTAGGGTTAGGATTAGGGAACGGGAAGGCTTAGTGCACAGGTGAGGGTACGGAAACGTGGGAGGGTCAGGCTACGTGCTGACGCACGGGTCATTGCCAGCGTACGGGCCAGGAGTAGGCAACGGCGTAGGGTATGGTGTAGGGCTTGTGGTGGATTTGCGTTCCGGGCTAGGGTTAGGGTTAGGGAACGGCAAGGCATAGGGAACAGGTGAGGGTACGGAAACGTGGGAGGGTCTGGCTACGTGCTGAAGCACGGCTCAGTGCCAGCGTACGGGCCAGGAATAGGCAACAGCGTAGCGTAAGGTGTAGGGCTGGTGGTGGGTTTCCGTTCCGGGCTATTGTTAGGGTTCGGAACGGCAAGTCTTAGGGCACAGGTGAGGGTACGGAAACGTGGGAGGCTCAGGCTACGTGCTGACGCACGGGTCAGTGCCAGCGTACGGGCCAGGAGTATGGTACCGCGTAAGGTAATGTGTAGGGCTGGTGTTGGGTTTCCGTTCCGGGCTAGGGTTAGTGTTAGGGAATGGCAAGGTTTAGGGCACAGGAGAGGGTACGGATACGTGGGAGGTTCTGGTTACATTCTGACGCACGGGTCAGTGCCAGCGTACGGGCCAGGATTAGGGTACCGCGTAGGTTAAGGTGTAGGGCTGGTAGCGGATTTGCGTTCCGGGCTATGTTTAGGGTTAGGGAACGGCAAGGCTTAGGGCACAGGTGAGGGTACGGAAACGCGGGAGGGTAAGGCTACGTGCTGATGCATGGGTCAGTGCCAGCGTACGGGCCAGGAGTTGGCAACGGCGTAGGTTAAGGTGTAGGGCTGGTAGTGGGTTTCCGTTGGGGGCTAGGGTTAGGGTTAGGGAACGGCAAGGCTTAGGGCACTTTTGAGGGGACGGAAACGTGGGAGGGTCAGGCTACGTGCTGACTCACCGGTCATTGCCAGCGTACGGGCCAGGAGTAGGCAACGGCGTAGGGTATGGTGTAGGGCTGGTGGTGGATTTGCGTTCCGGGCTAGGGTTAGGGTTAGGGAACGGCAAGGCTTAGGGCAGAGGTGAGGGTACGGAAACGTGGGAGGGTCAGGGTACGTGCTGACGCACGGGATAGTGCCAGCGTACGGGCCAGGAGTAGGGTACGGCGTAGGGTTAGGTGTAGGGCTAATAGTGGGTTTGGACTCCGGGCTAGGGTAAGGGTTAGGGAACGGCAAGGCATAGGGCTCAGGTGAGGGTACGGAAACGTGGGAGGCTCAGGCTACGTGCTGACGCATGTGTCAGTGCCAGCGTACGGGCCAGGAGTAGGGTACGTCGTAAGGTAAGGTGTACGGCTGGTGGTGGGTTTGCGTTCTGGGCTAGGGTTAGGGTTAGGGAACAGCAAGGCTTAGGGCACAGGTGAGGGTACGGAAACGTGGGAGGCTCAGGCTACGTGCTGACGCATGGGTCAGTGCCTGTGTACGGGCCAGGAGTAGGGTACGGCGTAAGGTAAGGTGAACGGCTGGTGGTGGGTTTGCGTTCTGGGCTAGGGTTAGGGTTAGGGAACAGCAAGGCTTAGGGCACAGGTGAGGGTACGGAAACGTGGGAGGCTCAGGCTACGTGCTGACGCACGGGTCAGTGCCAGCGTACGGGCCAGGAGTAGGGTATGGCGTAAGGTAATGTATAGGGCTGGTGGTGGGTTTCCGTTCCGGGCTAGGGTTAGGGTTAGGGAACGGCAAGGCTTAGGGCACAGGTGAGGGTACGGAAACGTGGGAGGGTCAGGCTACGTGCTGACGCACGGGTCAGTGCCAGCGTACGGGCCAGGAGTAGGCAACGGCATAGGGTAAGGTGTAGGGCTTGTGGTGGGTTTGCGTTCCGGGCTAGGGTTAGGGTTAGGGAACGGCAAGGCTTAGGGCACCGGTGAGGGTACGGAAACGTGGGAGGGTCAGGCTACGTGCTGACGCACGGGTCAGTGCCAGCGTACGGGCCAGGAGTAGGCAACGGCGTAAGGTATGGTGTAGGGCTTGTGGTGGGTTTGCGTTCCGGGCTAGGGTTAGGGTTAGGGAACGGCAAGGCTTAGGGCACAGGTGAGGGTACGGAAACGTGGGAGGGTCAGGCTACGTGGTGAAGAACGGGTCAGTGCCAGCGTACGGGCCAGGAGTAGGCAACGGCGTAGGGTAAGGTGTAGGGCTGATGGTGGGTTTCCATTCCGGGCTAGGGTTAGGGTTAGGGAACGGCAAGGCTTAGAGCACAGGTGAGGGTACGGAAACGTGGGAGGGCCTGGCTACGTTCTGACATACGGGTCAGTGCCAGCGTACGGGCCAGGAGTAGGGTACGGTGTAAGGTAAGGTGTACGGCTTCTGGTGGGTTTCTGTTCCGGGCTAGGGTTAGGGTTAGGGAACGGCAAGGCTTAGGACACAGGTGAGGGTACGGAAACGTGGGAGGGTCAGGTTACGTGCTGACGCAAGGGTCAGTGCCAGCGTACGGGCCAGGAATAGTGTACGGCGTAAGGTAAGGTGTAGGGCTGGTGGTTGGTTTCCGTTCCAGGCTAGGGTTAGGGATAGGGAACGGCAAGGCTTAGGGCACAGGTGAGGGTACGGAAACGCAGGAGGGTAAGGCTACGTGCTGACGCACGGGTCAGTGGCAGCGTACGGGCCAGGAGTTGGCAACGGCGTAGGTTAAGGTGTAGGGCTGGTGGTGGGTTTCCATTCGGGGCTAGGGTTATGGTTAGGGAACGGCAAGGCTTAGGGCACAGGTGAGGGTACGGAAACGTGGGAGGGTCAGGCTACGTGCTGACGCACGGGTCATTGCCAGCGTACAGTCCAGGAGTAGGCAATGGCGTAGGGTATGGTGTAGGGCTGGTGGTGGATTTGCGTTCCGGGTAGGATTAGGGTTTGGGAACGGCAAGGCTTAGGGCACAGGTGAGGGTACGGAAACGCGGGAGGGTAAGGCTACGTGCTCATGCACGGGTCAGTGCCAGCGTACGGGCCAGGAGTTGGCAACGGTGTAGGGTATGGTGTAGGGCTGGTGGTGGGTTTCCGTTCGGGGCTAGGGTTAGGGTTAGTGAACGGCAAGGCTTAGGGCACAGGTGAGGGTACGGAAACGTGGGAGGGCCAGGCTACGTGCTGACGCACGGGTCAGTGTCAGCGTACGGGCCAGGAGTAGGCAACGACATAGGATAATGTGTAGGGCTGGTGGTGGATTTGCGTTCCGGGCTAGGGTTAGGGTTAGGGAACGGCAAGGCTTAGGGTACAGGTGAGGGTACCGAAACGCGGCAGGGTAAGGCTACGTGCTCATGCACGGGTCAGTGCCAGCGTACGGGACAGGAGTAGGCAACGGTGTAGGGTATGGTGTAGGGCTGGTGGTGGGTTTGCGTTCCGGGCTATGGTTAGGGTTAAGGAACGGCAAGGCTTAGGGCACAGGTGAGGGTACGGAAACGTGGGAGGGTCAGGCTACGTGATGACGCACGGGACAGTGCCAGCGTCGTGGCCAGGAGTAGGGTACGGCGTAGGGGTAGGTGTAGGGCTAGTAGTGGGTTTGGGTTCGGGGCTAGGGTATGGGTTAGGGAACGGCAAGGCTTAGGGCTCAGGTGAGGGTACGGAAACGTGGGAGGCTCAGGCTACGTGCTGACGCACGGGTCAGTGCCAGCGTACGGGCCAGCAGTAGGGTATGGCGTAAGGTAATGTATAGGGCTGGTGGTGGGTTTCCGTTCCGGGCTAGGATAAGGGTTAGGGAACGGCAAGGCTTAGGGCACAGGTGAGGGTACGGAAACGTGGGAGGCTCAGGCTACGTGCTGACGCATGTGTCAGTGCCAGCGTACGGGCTAGGGGTAGGCAACGGCGTAGGGTAAGGTGTAGGGCTGATGGTGGGTTTCCATTCCGGGCTAGGGTTAGGGTTAGGGAACCGCAAGGCTTAGAGCACAGGTGAGGGTACGGAAACGTGGGAGGGCCTGGCTACGTTCTGACATACGGGTCAGTGCCAGCGTACGGGCCAGGAGTAGGGTACGGTGTAAGGTAAGGTGTACGGCTTCTGGTGGGTTTCTGTTCCGGGCTAGGGTTAGGGTTAGGGAACGGCAAGGCTTAGGACACAGGTGAGGGTACGGAAACGTGGGAGGGTCAGGCTACGTGGTGAAGCACGGGTCAGTGCCAGCGTATGGGCCAGGAGTAGGCAACGGCGTAGGGTAAGGTGTAGGGCTGATGGTGGGTTTCCATTCCGGGCTAGGGTTAGGGTTAGGGAACGGCAAGGCTTAGAGCACAGGTGAGGGTACGGAAACGTGGGAGGGCCTGGCTACGTTCTGACATACGGGTCAGTGCCAGCGTACGGGCCAGGAGTAGGGTACGGTGTAAGGTAAGGTGTACGGCTTCTGGTGGGTTTCTGTTCCGGGCTAGGGTTAGGGTTAGGGAACGGCAAGGCTTAGGACACAGGTGAGGGTACGGAAACGTGGGAGGGTCAGGTTACGTGCTGACGCAAGGGTCAGTGCCAGCGTACGGGGCAGGAGTAGTGTACGGCGTAAGGTAAGGTGTAGGGCTGGTGGTTGGTTTCCGTTCCAGGCTAGGGTTAGGGATAGGGAACGGCAAGGCTTAGGGCACAGGTGAGGGTACGGAAACGCGGGAGGGTAAGGCTACGTGCTGACGCACGGGTCAGTGGCAGCGTACGGGCCAGGAGTAGGGTACGGCGTAAGGTAAGGTGTACGGCTGGTGGTGGGTTTGCGTTCTGGGCTAGGGTTAGGGTTAGGGAACAGCAAGGCTTAGGGCACAGGTGAGGGTACGGAAACGTGGGAGGCTGAGGCTACGTGCTGACACACGGGTCAGTGTCAGTGTACAGGCCAGGAGTAGGGTATGGCGTAAGGTAATGTATAGGGCTGGTGGTGGGTTACCGTTCCGGGCTAGGGTTAGGGTTAGGGAACGGCAAAGCTTAGGGCACAGGTGAGGGTACGGAAACGTGGGAGGGTCAGGCTACGTGCTGACGCACGGGTCAGTGCCAGCGTACGGGCCAGGAGTAGGCAACGGCATAGGGTAAGGTGTAGGGCTTGTGGTGGGTTTGTGTTCTGGTCTAGGGTTAGGTTTAGGGAACGGCAAGGCTTAGGGCACAGGTGAGTGTACGGAAACGTGGGAGGGTCAGGCTACGTGCTGACGCACGGGTCATTGCCAGCGTAAGGGCCAGGAGTAGGCAACGGCGTAGGGTATGGTGTAGGGCTGGTGGTGGATTTGCGTTCCGGGCTAGGGTTAGGGTTAGGGAACGGCTAAGGCATAGGGAACAGGTGAGGGTACGGAAACGTGGGAGGCTGTGGCTACGTGCTGACACACGGGTCAGAGCCAGCGTACTGGCCAGGATTAGGGTATGGCGTAAGGTAATGTATAGGGCTGGTGGTGGGTTTCCGTTCCGGGCTAGGGTTAGGGTTAGGGAACGGCAAGGCTTAGGGCACAGGTGAGGGTACGGAAACGTGGGAGGGTCAGGCTACGTGCTGAAGCACGGGTCAGTGCCAGCGTACGGGCCAGGATTAGGCAACGGCATAGGGTAAGGTGTAGGGCTTGTGGTGGGTTTGTGTTCCGGTCTAGGGTTAGGTTTAGGGAACGGCAAGGCTTAGGGCACAGGTGAGGGTACGGAAACGTGGGAGGGTCAGGCTACGTGCTGAAGCAAGGGTCAGTGCCAGCGTACGGGCCAGGAATAGGCAACGGCGTTGGGTAAGGTGTAGGGCTGGTGGTGGGTTTCCTTTCCGGGCTAGGGTTAGGGTTAGGGAACGGCAAAGCTTAGGGCACAGGTGAGGGTACGGAAAGGTGGGAGGGCCAGGCTACGTTCTGACGCACGGGTCAGTGCCAGCGTACGGGCCAGGAGTAGGGTACGGTGTAAGATAAGGTGTACGGCTTCTGGTGGGTTTCTGTTCCGGGCTAGGGTTAGGGTTAGGAACGGCAAGGCTTAGGACACAGGTGAGGGTACGGAAACGTGGGAGGGACAGGCTACGTGCTGACGCACGGGTTAGGGTTAGGGTTAGGGCCAGGAGTAGGCAACGGTGTAGGATAGTGTGTAGGGCTGGTGGTGGATTTGCGTTCCGGGCTAGGGTTAGGGTTAGGGAACGGCAAGTCTTAGGGCACAGGTGAGGGTACGGAAACGTGGGAGGGTCAGGCTACGTGCTGAAGCACGGGTCAGTGCCAGCGTACAGGCCAGGAGTAGGCAACGGCGTAGGGTAAGGTGTAGGGCTGTTGGTGGGTTTCCGTTCGGGGCTAGGGTTAGGGTTAGGGAACGGCAAGGCTTAAGGCACAGGTGAGGGTACGGAAACGTGGGAGGGTCAGGCTACGTGCTGACGCACGGGTCAGTGTCAGCGTACGGGCTAGGATTAGGCAGCGGCCTAGGATAATGTGTAGGGCTGGTGGTGGATTTGCTTTCCGGGCTAGGGTTAGGGTTAGGGAACGGCAAGGCTTAGGGTACAGGTGAGGGTACGGAAACGCGGCAGGGTAAGGCTACGTGCTGATGCACGGGTCAGTGCCAGCGCACGGGACAGGAGTAGGCAACGGCGTAGGGTAGGGTGTAGGGCTGGTGGTGGGTTTGCGTTCCGGGCTAGGGTTAGGGTTAGGGATAGGCAAGGCTTAGGGCAGAGGTGAGGGTACGGAAACGTGGGAGGGTCAGGTTACGTGCTGACGCACGGGTCAGTGCCAGCGTACGGGCCAGGAGTAGGGTATGGTGTAAGGTAATGTATAGGGCTGGTGGTGGGTTTCCGTTCCGTGCTAGGGTTAGGGTTAGGGAACGGCAAGGCTTAGGGCACAGGTGAGGGTACGGAAACGTGGGAGGGTCAGGCTACGTTCTAACGCACGGGTCAGTGCCAGGGTACGGGCCAGGAGTAGGCAACGGCATAGGGTAAGGTGTAGGGCTTGTGGTGGGTTTGCGTTCCGGGCTAGGGTTAGGTTTAGGGAACGGCAAGGCTTAGGGCACAGGTGAGGGTACAGAAACGTGGGAGGGTCAGGCTACGTGTTGACGCACTTGTCATTGCCAGCGTACGGGCCAGGAGTAGGCAACGGCGTAGGGTATGGTGTAGGGCTGGTGGTGGATTTGCGTTCCGGGCTAGGGTTAGGGTTAGGGAACGGCAAGGCATAGGGAACACGTGAGGGTACGGAAACGTGGGAGGGTCAGGCTACGTGTTGACGCACGGTTCATTGCCATCGTACGGGCCAGGAGTAGGCAACGGCATAGGGTATGGTGTAGGGCTGGTGGTTCGTTTGCGTTCCGGGCTAGGGTTAGTGTTAGGGAACGGCAAGGCTTAGGGCAGAGGTGAGGGTACGGAAACATGGGAGGGCCAGGCTACATGCTGACGCACGGGACAGTGCCAGCGTACGGGCCAGGAGTAGGGTACGGCGTAGCGTTAGGTGTAGGGCTAGTAGTGGGTTTGGGTTCCGGGCTAGGGTAAGGGTTAGGGAACGGCAAGGCTTAGGGCTCAGGTGAGGGTACGGAAACGTGGGAGGCTCAGGCTACGTGCTGACGCACGGGTCATTGCCAGCGTACGGTCCAGGAGTAGGCAACGGCGTAGGATAATGTGTAGGGCTGGTGGTGGATATGCGTTCGGGCTAGGGTTAGGGTTAGGGAACGACAAGGCTTAGGGCACAGGTGAGGGTACGAAAACGCGGGAGGGTAAGGCTTAGTGCTGACGCACGGGTCAGTGCCAGCGTACGGGCCAGGAGTTGGCAACGGCGTAGGGTAAGGTGTAGGGCTGGTGGTGGGTTTCCGTTCGGATCTAGGGTTATGGTTAGGGAATGGCAAGGCTTAGGGCACAGGTGAGGGTACGGAAACGTGGGAGGCCCGACTACGTGCTGACGCACGGGTCAGTGCCAGCGTACGGCCCAGGAGTAGGGTACGGCGTAAGGTAAAGTGTAGGGCTGGTGGTGGGTTTCCATTCCGGGTTAGGGTTAGGGTTAGGGAACGGCAAGGCTTAGGGCACAGGTGAGGGTACGGAAACGTGGGAGGTTCAGGCTACGTGCAGACGCACGGGTCAGTGCCAGCGTATGGGCCAGGAGTAGGCAACGGCATAGGGTAAGGTGTAGGGCTTGTGGTGGGTTTGCGTTCCGGGCTAGGGTTAGGGTTAGGGAACGGCAAGGCTTAGGGCACAGGTGAGGGTACGGAAACGTGGGAGGTTCAGGCTACGTGCTGACGCACGGGTCATTGCCAGCGTACGGGCCAGGAATAGGCAACGGCGTAGGGTATGGTGTAGGGCTGGTGGTGCATTTGCGTTCCGGGCTATGGTTAGTGTTAGGGAACGGCAAGGCATAGGGAACAGGTGAGTGTACGGAAACGTGGGAGGGTCAGGCTACGTGCTGATGCACGGGCCATTGCCAGCGTACGGGCCAGGAGTAGGCAACGGCGTAGGGTATGGTGTAGGGCTGGTGGTGGGATTGCGTTCCGGGCTAGGGTTAGGGTTAGGGAACGGCAAGGCTTAAGGCACAGGTGTGGGTACGGAAACGTGGGAGGGTCAGGCTACGTGCTGAAGCACGGGTCATTGCCAGCGTACGGGCCAGGAGTAGGCAACGGCATAGGGTAAGGTGTAGGGCTGGTGGTGGGTTTCCGTTCCGGGCTAGGGTTAGGGTTAGGGAACGGCAAGGCTTAGGACACAGGTGAGGGTACGGAAACGTGGGAGGGTCAGGTTACGTGCTGACGCATGGGTCAGTGCCAGGGTACGGGCCAGGAGTAGGGTACGGCGTAAGGTATTGTGTAGGGCTGGTGGTGGGTTTCCGTTCCGGGCTAGGGTTAGGTTTAGGGAACGGCAAGGCTTAGGGCACAGGTGAGGGTACGGAAACGTGGGTGGGTCAGGCTACGTGCTGACGCATGGGTCATTGCCAGCGTACGGGTCAGGAGTAGGCAAAGGCGTAGGATAATGTGTAGGGCTGGTGGTGGATTTGCGTTCCGCGCTAGGGTTAGGGTTAGGGAACGGCAAGGCTTAGGGTACAGGTGAGGGTACGGAAACGCGGCAGGGTAAGGCTACGTGCTGATGCACGGGTCAGTGCCAGCGTACGGGACAGGAGTAGGCAACGGCGTAGGGTAAGGTGTAGGGTTGGTGGTCGGTTTGCGTTCCGGGCTAGGGTTAGGGTTAGGGAACGGCAAGGCTTAGGGTACAGGTGAGGGTACGGAAACGCGGCAGGGTAAGGCTACGTGGTGATGCACGGGTCAGTGCCAGCGTACGGGACAGGAGTAGGCAACGGCATAGGGTAAGGTGTAGGGCTGGTGGTTGGTTTCTCTTCCGGGCTAGGGTTAGATTTAGGGAACGGCAAGGCTTAGGACACAGGTGAGGGTACGGAAACGTTGGAGGGCCAGGCTACGGTCTGACGCACGGGTCAGTGCCAGCGTACGGGCCAGGAGTAGGGTACGGTGTAAAAGAAGGTGTACGGCTTCTGGTGGGTTTCTGTTCCGGGCTAGGGTTAGTGTTTGGAACGGCAAGGCCTAGGACACAGGTAAGAGTACGGAAACGTGGGAGCGTCAGGCTACGTGGTGACGGAGGGGTCAGTGCCAGCGTACGGTCCAGGAGTGGGCAACGGCATAGCGTAAGGTGTAGGGCTTGTGGTGGGTGTGGGTTCCGGGCTAGGATTAGGGTTAGGGAACGGCAAGGCTTAGGGCACAGTGAGGGTACGGAAACGTGGGAGGGTCAGGCTACGTGCTGACGCACGGGTCATTGCCAGCGTATGGGCCAGGAGTAGGCAACGGCGTAAGTTATGGTGTAGGGCTGGTTGTGGAATTGTGTTCCGGGCTAGGGTTAGGTTTAGGGAACGGCAAGGCTTAGGGAACAGGTGAGGGTACGGAAACGTGGGAGGGTCAGGTTACGTGCTGACGCACGGGTCAGTGATAGCGTACGGGCCAGGAGTAGGGTACGGCGTAAGGTAAGGTGTAGGGCTGGTGTTTGGTTTCCTTTCCAGTCTAGGGTTAGGGTTAGAGAACGGCAAGTCTTAGGGCACAGGTGAGGGTACGGAAACGTGGGAGGGTCAGGCTACGTGCTGACGCAAGGGTCAGTGCCAGCGTACGGTCCAGGAGTAGGCAACCGCGTGGGATAATGTGCAGGTCTGGTGGTGGATTTGCGTTCCGGGCTAGGGTTAGGGTTAGGGAACGGCAAGGCTTAGGGCACAGGTGTGGGTACGGAAACGTGGGAGGGTAAGGCTACGTGCTGACGCACGGGTCAGTGCCAGCGTACGGGCCAGGAGTTGGCAACGGCGTAGGGTAAGGTATAGGGCTGGTGGTGGGTTTCCGTTCGGGGCTAGGGTTAGGGTTAGGGAACGGCAAGGCTTAGGGCTCAGGTGCGGGTACGGAAACGTGGGAGGGCCAGGCTACGTGGTGACGCACAGGTCAGTGCCCGCGTACGGTCCAGGAGTAGGGTACCGCGTAAGGTAAGGTGTAGGGCTTGTGGTGGATTTGCGTTCCAGGCTAGGTTTAGGGTTAGGGAACGGCAAGGCTTAGGAAACAGGTGAGGGTACGGAAACGTGGGAGGGTCAGGCTACTTGGTGACGCACGGGTGATTGCCAGCGTACGGGCCAGGAGTAGGCAACGGCGTAGGTTATGGTGTAGGGCTGGTGGTTCATTTGCGTTCCGGGCTAGTGTTAGGGATAGGGAACGGCAAGGCTTAAGGCACAGGTGAGGGTACGGAAACGTGGGAGGGTCAGGCTTCGTGCTGAAGCACGGGTCAGTGCCAGAGTACGGGCCAGGAGTAGGCAACGGCGTTGGGTAAGGTGTAGGGCTGGTGGTGGGTTTCCGTTCCGGGCTAGGGTTAGGGTTAGGGAACGGCAAGGCTTAGGGCACAGGTGAGGGTTCGGAAACGTGGGAGGGTCAGGTTACGTGCTGACGCATGGGTCAGTGCCAGTGTACGGGCCAGGAGTAGGGTACGGCGTAAGGTAATGTGTAGGGCTGGTGGTGGGTTTCCGTTCCGGGCTAGGGTTAGGTTTAGAGAACGGCAAGGCTTAGGGCACAGGTGAGGGTACGGAAACGTGGGTGGGTTAGGCTACGTGCTGACGCATGGGTCATTGCCAGCGTACCCGCCAGGAGTAGGCAACGGCGTAGGATAATGTGTAGGGCTGGTGGTGGATTTGCGTTCCGCGCTAGGGTTAGGGTTAGGGAACGGCAAGGCTTAGGGTACAGGTGAGGGTACGGAAACGCGGCACGGTAAGGCTACGTGCTGATGCACGGGTCAGTGCCAGCGTACGGGACAGGAGTAGGCAACGGCGTAGGGTAAGGTGTAGGGTTGGTGGTCGGTTTGCGTTCCGGGCTAGGGTTAGGGTTAAGGAACGGCAAGGCTTAGGGTACAGGTGAGGGTACGGAAACGCGGCAGTGTAAGGCTACGTGCTGATGCACGGCTCAGTGCCAGCGTACGGGACAGGAGTAGGCAACGGCGTAGGGTAAGGTGTAGGGCTGGTGGTTGGTTTCTCTTCCGGGCTAGGGTTAGGGTTAGGGAACGGCAAGGCTTAGGACACAGGTGAGGGTACGGAAACGTGGGAGGGCCAGGCTACGGTCTGACGCACGGGTCAGTGCCAGCGTACGGGCCAGGAGTAGGGTACGGTGTAAAAGAAGGTGTACGGCTTCTGGTGGGTTTCTGTTCCGGGCTAGGGTTAGTGTTTGGAACGGCAAGGCTTAGGACACAGGTAAGAGTACGGAAACGTGGGAGCGTCAGGCTACGTGGTGACGGAGGGGTCAGTGCCAGCGTACGGTCCAGGAGTGGGCAACGGCATAGCGTAAGGTGTAGGGCTTGTGGTGGGTGTGCGTTCCGGGCTAGGATTAGGGTTAGGGAACGGCAAGGCTTAGGGCACAGTGAGGGTACGGAAACGTGGGAGGGTCAGGCTACGTGCTGACGCACGGGTCATTGCCAGCGTATGGGCCAGGAGTAGGCAACGGCGTAGGGTATGGTGTAGGGCTGGTTGTGGAATTGTGTTCCGGGCTAGGGTTAGGCTTAGGGAACGGCAAGGCTTAGGGCACAGGTGAGGGTATGGAAACGTGGGAGGGATAGGCTACGTGCTGACGCACATGTCATTGCCAGCGTACGGGCCATGAGTAGGCAACGGCGTAGGGTATGGTGTAGGGCTGCTTGTGGCTTTGCGTTCCGGGCTAGGGTTATGGTTAGGGAACGGCAAGGCTTAGGGAACAGGTGAGGGTACGGAAAGGTGGGAGGTTCAGGTTACGTGCTGACGCACGGGTCAGTGATAGCGTACGGGCCAGGAGTAGGGTACGGCGTAAGGTAAGGTGTAGGGCTGGTGTTTGGTTTCCGTTCCAGTCTAGGGTTAGGGTTAGAGAACGGCAAGTCTTAGGGCACAGGTGAGGCTACGGAAACGTGGGAGGGTCAGGCTACGTGTTGACGCAAGGGTCTGTGCCAGCGTACGGTCCAGGAGTAGGCAACCGCGTAGGATAATGTGCAGGTCTGGTGGTGGATTTGCGTTCCGGGCTAGGGTTAGGGTTAGGGAACGGCAAGGCTTAGGGCACAGGTGTGGGTACGGAAACGCGGGAGGGTAAGGCTACGTGCTGACGCACGGGTCAGTGCCAGCGTACGGGCCAGGAGTTGGCAACGGCGTAGGGTAAGGTATAGGGCTGGTGGTGGGTTTCCGTTCGGGGCTAGGGTTAGGGTTAGGGAACGGCAAGGCTTAGGGCTCAGGTGCGGGTACGGAAACGTGGGAGGGCCAGGCTACGTGGTGACGCACGTGTCAGTGCCCGCGTACGGGCCAGGAGTAGGGTACGGCGTAAGGTAAGGTGTAGGGCTGGTGGTGGATTTGCGTTCCGGGCTAGGGTTAGGGTTAGGGAACGGCAAGGCTTAGGATACAGGTGAGGGTACGGAAACGCAGCAGGGTAAGGCTACGTGCTGATGCACGGGTCAGTGCCAGCGTACGGGACAGGAGTAGGCAACGGCGTAGGGTAAGGTGTAGGGCTGGTGGTGGGTTTGCGTTCCGGGCTAGGGTTAGGGTTAGGGAACGGCAAGGCTTAGGGCACAGGTGAGGGTACGGAACCGTGGGAGGGTCAGGCTACGTGGTGACGCACGGGTGATTGCCAGCGTACGGGCCAGGAGTAGGCAACGGCGTAGGTTATGGTGTAGGGCTGGTGGTTCATTTGCGTTCCGGGCTAGTGTTAGGGATAGGGAACGGCAAGGCTTAGGGCACAGGTGAGGGTACGGAAACGTGGGAGGGTCAGGCTACGTGCTGAAGCACGGGTCAGTGCCAGCGTACGGGCCAGGAGTAGGCAACGGCGTTGGGTAAGGTGTAGGGCTGGTGGTGGGTTTCCGTTCCGGGCTAGGGTTAGGGTTAGGGAACGGCAAGGCTTAGGGCACAGGTGAGGGTACGGAAACGTGGGAGGGCCAGGCTACGTTCTGACGCACGGGTCAGTGCCAGCGTACGGGCCAGGAGTAGGGTACGGTGTAAGATAAGGTGTACGGCTTCTGGTGGGTTTCTGTTCCGGGCTAGGGTTAGGGTTAGGAACGGCAAGGCTTAGGACACAGGTGAGGTTACGGAAACGTGGGAGGGTCAGGCTACGTGCTGACGCACGGGTCAGTGCCAGCGTACGGGCCAGGAGTAGGCAACGGCATTGGGTAAGGTGTAGGGCTTGTGGTGGGTTTGCGTTCCGGGCTAGGGTTAGCGTTGAGGAACGGCAAGGCTTACGGCACAGTGAGGGTACGGAAACGTGGGAGGGTCAGGCTACGTGCTGACGCACGGGTCAGTGCCAGCGTACGGGCCAGGAGTAGGCAACGGCATTGGGTAAGGTGTAGGGCTTGTGGTGGATTTGCGTTCCGGGCTAGGGTTAGGGTTAGGGAACGGCAAGGCTTAGGGCACAGGTGAGGGTACGGAAACGCGGGAGTGTAAGGCTACGTGCTGAACGCACGGGTCAGTGTCAGCGTACGGGCCAGGAGTAGGCAACGGCGTGGGATAATGTGTAGGGCTTATGGTGGTTTTGCTTTCCGGGCTAGGGTTAGGGTTAGGTAACGGCAAGGCTTAGGGCAGAGGTGAGGGTACGGAAACGTGGCAGGGTCAGGTTACGAGCTGACGCACGGGACAGTGCCAGCGTACGGGCCAGGAGTAGGGTACGGCGTAGGGTTAGGTGTAGGGCTAGTAGTGGGTTTGTGTTCCGGGCTATGGTAAGGGTTAGGGAACGGCAAGGCTTAGGGCTCAGGTGACGGTACGGAAACTTGGGAGGCTCAGGCTACGTGCTGACGCATGGGTCAGTGCCAGCGTACGGGCCAGGAGTAGGGTACGGCGTAAGGTAAGGTGTATGGCTGGTGGTGGGTTTGTGTTCTGGGCTAGGGTTAGGGTTAGGGAACAGCAAGGCTTAGGGCACAGGTGAGGGTACGGAAACGTGGGAGGCTCAAGCTACGTGCTGAAGCACGGGTCAGTGCCAGCGTACGGGCCAGGAGTAGGCAACGGCGTTGGGTAAAGTGTAGGGCTGGTGGTGGGTTTCTGTTCCGGGCTAGGGTTAGGGTTAGGGAACGGCAAGGCTTAGGACACAGGTGACGGTACAGAAACGTGGGAGGGCCAGGCTACGTTCTGAAGCACGGGTCAGTGCCAGCGTACGGGCCAGGAGTAGGGTACGGTGTAAGATAAGGTGTACGGCTTCTGGTGGGTTTCTGTTCCGGGCTAGGGTTAGGGTTTGGAACGGCAAGGCTTAGGGCACAGGTGAGGGTACGGAAACGTGGGAGGGTTAGGCTACGTGCTGACTCACGTGTCATTGCCAGCGTACGGGCCAGGAGTAGGCAACGGCGTAGGGTATGGTGTAGGGCTGGTGGTGGGTTTGCGTTCCGGGCTAGGGTTAGGGTTAGGGAACGGCAAGGCTTAGGGAACAGGTGAGGGTACGGAAACGTGGGAGGGTCAGGTTACGTGCTGACGCACGGGTCAGTGACAGCGTACGAGCCAGGAGTAGGGTACGGCGTAAGGTAAGGTGTAGGGCTGGTGGTTGGTTTCCGTTTCAGGCTAGGGTTAGGGTTAGAGAACGGCAAGTCTTAGGGCACAGGTGAGGGTACGGAAACGTGGGAGGGTCAGGCTACGTGCTGACGCAAGGGTCAGTGCCAGCGTACGGTCCAGGAGTAGGCAACCGCGTAGGATAATGTATAGGGCTGGTGGTGGATTTGCGTTCCGGGCTAGGGTTAGGGTTAGGGAACGGCAAGTCTTAGGGCACAGGTGTGGGTACGGAAACGCGGGAGGGTAAGGCTACGTGCTGACGCACAGGTCTGTGCCAGCGTACGGGCCAGGAGTTGGCAACGGCTTAGGGTAAGGTATAGGGCTGGTGGTGGTTTCCGTTCGGGGCTAGGGTTAGGGTTAGGGAACGGCAAGTCTTAGGGCACAGGTGAGGGAACGGAAACGTGGGAACGCCAGGCTACGTGGTGACGCACGGGTCAGTGCCCGCATACGGGCCAGGAGTAGGGTACGGCGTAAGGTAAGGTGTAGGGCTGGTGGTGGGTTTGCGTTCCGGTCTAGGGTTAGGTTTAGGGAACGGCAAGGCTTAGGGCACAGGTGAGGGTACGGAAACGTGGGAGGGTTAGGCTACGTGCTGACGCACGTGTCATTGCCAGCGTACGGGCCAGGAGTAGGCAACGGCGTAGGGTATGGTGTAGGGCTGGTGGTGGGTTTGCGTTCCGGGCTAGGGTTAGGGTTAGGGAACGGCAAGGCTTAGGGAACAGGTGAGGGTACGGAAACGTGGGAGGGTCAGGTTACGTGCTGACGCACGGGTCAGTGACAGCGTACGAGCCAGGAGTAGGGTACGGCGTAAGGTAAGGTGTAGGGCTGGTGGTTGGTTTCCGTTTCAGGCTAGGGTTAGGGTTAGAGAACGGCAAGTCTTAGGGCACAGGTGAGGGTACGGAAACGTGGGAGGGTCAGGCTACGTGCTGACGCACGGGTCAGTGCCAGCGTACGGTCCAGGAGTAGGCAACCGCGTAGGATAATGTATAGGGCTGGTGGTGGATTTGCGTTCCGGGCTAGGGTTAGGGTTAGGGAACGGCAAGTCTTAGGGCACAGGTGAGGGTACGGAAACGTGGGAACGCCAGGCTACGTGGTGAGGCACGGGTCAGTGCCCGCGTACGGGCCAAGAGTAGGGTACGGCGTAAGGTAAGGTGTAGGGCTGGTGGTGGGTTTGCGTTCCGGTCTAGGGTTAGGTTTAGGGAACGGCAAGGCTTAGGGCACAGGTGAGGGTACGGAAACCTGGGAGGGTCAGGCTACGTGCTGACGCACGTGTCATTGCCAGCGTACGGGCCAGGAGTAGGCAACAGCATAGGGTATGGTGTAGGGCTGGTGGTGGATTTGCGTTCCGGGCTAGGGTTAGGGTTAGGGAACGGCAAGGCATAGAGAACAGGTGCGGGTACGGAAACGTGGGAGGGTCAGGCTACGTGGTGACGCACGGGTCATTGCCAGCATACGGGCCAGGAGTAGGCAACGGCGTAGGGTATGGTGTAGGGCTGGTGGTTCATTTGCGTTCCGGGCTAGGGTTAGGGTTAGGGAACGGCAACGCTTAGGGCACAGTTGAGGGTACGGAAACGTGGGAGGGTCTGGCTACGTGCTGAAGCACGGGTCAGTGCCAGCGTACGGGCCAGGAGTAGGCAACGGCGTTGGGTAAGGTGTAGGGCTGGTGGTTGGTTTCTGTTCCGGGCTAGGGTTAGGGTTAGGGAACGGCTTGGCTTAGGACACAGGTGAGGGTACGGAAACGTGGGAGGGCCACGCTACGTTCTGACGCACGGGTCAGTGCCAGCGTACGGGCCAGGAGTAGGGTACGGTGTAAGATAAGGTGTACGGCTTCTGGTGGGTTTCTGTTCCGGGCTAGGGTTAGTGTTTGGAACGGCAAGGCTTAGGACACAGGTAAGAGTACGGAAACGTGGGAGCGTCAGGCTACATGGTGACGGACGGGTCAGTGCCAGCGTACGGTCCAGGAGTGGGCAACGGCATAGCGTAAGGTGTAGGGCTTGTGGTGGGTGTGCGTTCCGGGCCAGGATTAGGGTTAGGGAACGGCAAGGCTTAGGGCACAGTGAGGGTATGGAAACGTGGGAGGGTCAGGCTACGTGCTGACGCACGGGTCAGTGCCAGCGTACGGGCCAGGAGTAGGCAACGGCATTGGGTAAGGTGTAGGGCTTGTGGTGGATTTGCGTTCCGGGCTAGGGTTAGGGTTAGGGAACGGCAAGGCTTAGGGCACAGGTGAGGGTACGGAAACGCGGGAGTGTAAGGCTACGTGCTGACGCACGGGTCAGTGTCAGCGTACGGGCCAGGAGTAGGCAACGGCGTGGGATAATGTGTAGGGCTTATGGTGGTTTTGCTTTCCGGGCTAGGGTTAGGGTTAGGTAACGGCAAGGCTTAGGGCAGAGGTGAGGGTACGGAAACGTGGCAGGGTCAGGTTACGAGCTGACGCACGGGACAGTGCCAGCGTACGGGCCAGGAGTAGGGTACGGCGTAGGGTTAGGTGTAGGGCTAGTAGTGGGTTTGTGTTCCGGGCTATGGTAAGGGTTAGGGAACGGCAAGGCTTAGGGTTCAGGTGACGGTACGGAAACTTGGGAGGCTCAGGCTACGTGCTGACGCATGGGTCAGTGCCAGCGTACGGGCCAGGAGTAGGGTACGGCGTAAGGTAAGGTGTATGGCTGGTGGTGGGTTTGTGTTCTGGGCTAGGGTTAGGGTTAGGGAACAGCAAGGCTTAGGGCACAGGTGAGGGTACGGAAACGTGGGAGGCTCAAGCTACGTGCTGAAGCACGGGTCAGTGCCAGCGTACGGGCCAGGAGTAGGCAACGGCGTAGGGTATGGTGTAGGGCTGGTGGTGGGTTTGCGTTCCGGGCTAGGGTTAGGGTTAGGGAACGGCAAGGCTTAGGGAACAGGTGAGGGTACGGAAACGTGGGAGGGTCAGGTTACGTGCTGACGCACGGGTCAGTGACAGCGTACGAGCCAGGAGTAGGGTACGGCGTAAGGTAAGGTGTAGGGCTGGTGGTTGGTTTCCGTTTCAGGCTAGGGTTAGGGTTAGAGAACGGCAAGTCTTAGGGCACAGGTGAGGGTACGGAAACGTGGGAGGGTCAGGCTACGTGCTGACGCAAGGGTCAGTGCCAGCGTACGGTCCAGGAGTAGGCAACCGCGTAGGATAATGTGTAGGGCTGGTGGTGGATTTGCGTTCCGGGCTAGGGTTAGGGATAGGGAACGGCAAGTCTTAGGGCACAGGTGTGGGTACGGAAACGCGGGAGGGTAAGGCTACGTGCTGACGCACGGGTCTGTGCCAGCGTACGGGCCAGGAGTTGGCAACGGCTTTGGGTAAGGTACAGGGCTGGTGGTGGTTTCCGTTCGGGGCTAGGGTTAGGGTTAGGGAACGGCAAGGCTTAGGGCACAGTTGAGGGTACGGAAACATGGGAACGCCAGGCTACGTGGTGACGCACGGGTCAGTGCCCGCGTACGGGCCAGGAGTAGGGTACGGCGTAAGGTAAGGTGTAGGGCTGGTGGTGGGTTTGCGTTCCGGTCTAGGGTTAGGTGTAGGGAACGGCAATGCTTAGGGCACAGGTGAGGGTACGGAAACGTGGGAGGGTCAGGCTACGTGCTGATGCACGTGTCATTGCCAGCGTACGGGCCAGGAGTAGGCAACAGCATAGGGTATGGTGTAGGGCTGGTGGTGGATTTGCGTTCCGGACTAGGGTTAGGGTTAGGGAACGGCAAGGCATAGAGAACAGGTGAGGGTACGGAAACGTGGGAGGGTCAGGCTACGTGGTGACGCACGGGTCATTGCCAGCATACGGGCCTGGAGTAGGCAACGGCGTAGGGTATGGTGTAGGGCTGGTGGTTCATTTGCGTTCCGGGCTAGGGTTAGGCTTAGGGAACGACAAGGCTTAGGGCACAGGTGAGGGTATGGAAACGCGGGAGGGTAAGGGTACGTGCTGACGCATGGGTCAGTGCCAGCGTACGGGCCAGGAGTTTGCAACGGCGTAGGGTAAGGTATAGGGCTGGTGGTGGGTTTCCGTTCGGGGCTAGGGTTAGGGTTAGGGAACGGCAAGGCTTAGGGCACAGGTGAGTGTACGGAAACGTGGGAGGGCCAGGCTACGTGGTGAGGCACGGGTCAGTGCCACCGTATGGGCCAGGAGTAGGGTATGGCGTAAGGTAATGTATAGGGCTGGTGGTGGGTTTCCGTTCCGGGCTAGGGTTAGGGTTAGGGAACGGCAAGGCTTAGGGAACAGGTGAGGGTACGGAAACGTGGGAGGGTCAGGCTACGTGCTGACCCACGGGTCATTGCCAGCGTACGGGCCAGGAGTAGGCAACGGCGTAGGTTATGGTGTAGGGCTGGTGGTGGGTTTGCGTTCCGGGCTAGGGTTAGGGTTAGGGAACGGCAAGGCTTACGGCACAGGTGAGGGTACGGAAACGCGGGAGGGTCAGGTTACATGCTGACGCATGGGTCAGTGCCAGCGTACGGGCCAGGAGTAGGGTACGGCGTAAGGTAATGTGTAGGGCTGGTGGTGGGTTTCCGTTCCGGGCTAGGGTTAGGTTTAGGGAACGGCAAGGCTTAGGGCACAGGTGAGGGTACGGAAACGTGGGTGGGTCAGGCTACGTGCTGACGCATGGGTCATTGCCAGCGTACGGGCCAGGAGTAGGCAACGGCGTAGGATAATGTGTAGGGCTGGTGGTGGATTTGCGTTCCGGGCTAGGGTTAGGGTTAGTGAACGGCAAGGCTTAGGGTACAGGTGAGGGTACGGAAACGCGGCAGGGTAAGGCTACGTGCTGATGCACGGGTCAGTGCCAGCGTACGGGACAGGAGTAGGCAACGGCGTAGGGTAAGGTGTAGGGCTGGTGGTGGGTTTGCGTTCCGGGCTAGGGTTAGGTTTAGGGAACGGCAAGGCTTAGGGCAGAGGTCAGGGTACGGAAACGTGGGAGGTTCAGGCTACGTGCTGACGCATGGGACAGTGCCAGCATACGGGCCAGGAGTAGGGTACCGCATAAGGTAATGTGTAGGGCTGGTGGTGGTTTTCCGTTCCGGGCTAGGGTTAGTGTTAGGGAAAGGCCAGGCTTAGGGCACAGGTGAGGGTATGGAAACGCGGGAGGGTAAGGCTACGTGCTGACGCACTGGTCAGTGCCAGCGTACGGGCCAGGAGTAGGCAACGGCGTAGGGTAAGGTGTAGGGCTGTTGGTGGTTTTCCGTTCCGGGCTCGGGTTAGGGTTAGGGAACGGCAAGCTTTAGGGCACAGGTGAGGGTACGGAAACGTGGGAGGCTCAGGCTACGTGCTGACGCATGTGTCAGTGCCAGCGTACGGGCCAGGAGTAGGGTACGGCGTAAGGTAAGGTGTACGGGTGGTGGTAGGTTTGCGTTCTGGGCTAGGGTTAGGGTTAGGGAACAGCAAGGCTTTGGGCACAGGTGAGGGTATGGAACCGTGGGAGGCTCAGGCTACGTGCCGACGCATGGGTCAGTGCCAGCGTACGGGCCAGGAGTAGGGTACGGCGTAATGTAATGTATAGGGCTGGTGGTGGGTTTCTGTTCCGGGCTAGGCTTAGGGTTAGGGAACGGCAAGGCTTAGGGCATAGGTGAGGGTACGGAAACGTGGGAGGATCAGGCTACGTGCTGGCGCACGGCTCAGTGCCAGCGTACGGGCCAGGAGTAGGCAACGGCATAGGGTAAGGTGTAGGGCTTGTGGTGGGTTTGCGTGCAGGGCTAGGGTTAGGGTTAGGGAACGGCAAGGCTTAGGGCACAGGTGAGGGTACGGAAACGTGGGGGCGTCAGGCTACGTGCTGACGCACGGGTCATTGCCAGCGTACGGGCCAGGAATAGGCAACGGCGTAGGGTATGGTGTAGGGCTGGTGGTCTATTTGCGTTCCGGGCTAGGGTTAGGGTTAGGGAACGGCAAGGCTTAGGTAACAGGTGAGGGTACGGAAACGTGGGAGGGTCAGGCTACGTGCTGACTCACGGGTCATTGCCAGCGTACGGGCCAGGAGTAGGCAACGGCGTAGGGTATGGTGTAGGGCTGGTGGTGGGTTTGCGTTCCGGGCTAGGGTTAGGGTTAGGGAATGGCAAGGCTTACGGCACAGGTGAGGGTACGGAAACGTGGGACGGTCTGGCTACGTGCTGAAGCACGGCTCAGTGCCAAGGTACGGGCCAGGAATAGGCAACGGCGTAGTATAATGTGTAGGGCTGGTGGTGGGTTTCCGTTCCGGGCTATTGTTAGGGTTAGGGAACGTCAAGGCTTAGGGCACAGGTGAGGGTACGGAAACGTGGGAGGCTCAGGCTACGTGCTGACGCACGGGTCAGTGCTAGCGTACGGGTCAGGAGTAGGGTACAGCGTAAGTTAAGGTGTAGGGCTCGTGGTGGTTTTCCGTTCCGGGCTAGGGTTAGGGTTAGGGAACGGAAAGGTGTAGGGCAAAGGTGAGGGTACGGAAACGTGGGAGGCTCAGGCTACGTGCTGACGCACGGGTCAGTGCCAGCGTACGGGCCAGGAGTAGGGTACCGCATAAGGTAATGTGTAGGGCTGGTGGTGGGTTTCCATTCCGGGCTAGGGTTAGTGTTAGGGAATGGCCAGGCTTAGGGCACAGGTGAGGGTATGGAAACGCGGAAGGGTAAGGCTACGTGCTGACGCACTGGTCAGTGCCAGTGTACGGGCCAGGAGTAGGCAACGGCGTAGGGTAAGGTGTAGGGGTGTTGGTGGTTTTCCGTTCCGGGCTCGGGTTAGGGTTAGGGAACGGCAAGGTTTAGGGCACAGGTGAGGGTACGGATACGTGGGAGTGTCAGGCTACGTGCTGACGCACGGGTCAGTGCCAGCGTACGGGCCAGCAGTAGGGTATGGCGTAAGGTAATGTATAGGGCTGGTGGTGGGTTTCCGTTCCGGGCTAGGGTTAGGGTTAGGGAACGGCAAGGCTTAGGGCACAGGTGAGTGTACGGAAACGTGAGAGGGTCAGGCTACGTGCTGACGCACGGGACAGTGCCAGCGTACGGGTCAGGAGTAGGCAACGGCGTAGGATATGGTTTAGGGCGGGTGGTGGGTTTGCGTTGGGGCTAGGGTTAGGGTTAGGGAACGGCAAGGCTTAGGGCAGAGGTGAGGGTACGGAAACGTGGGAGGGTCAGGCTACGTGCTGACGCACAGGTCAGTGCCAGCATACGGGCCAGGAGTAGGGTACGGCGTAGGGTTAGGTGTAGGGCTGGTGGTGGGTTTCCGTTCCGGGCTAGGTTTAGGGTTAGGGAACGGCAAGGCTTAGGGCACAGGTGAGGGTACGGAAACGTGGGAGGGTCAGGCTACGTGCTGACTCACGGTTCAGTGCCAGCGTACGGTCCAGGAGTAGGCAACGGCATAGCGTAAGGTGTAGGGCTGGTGGTGGATTTGCGTTCCGGGCTAGGGTTAGGGTTAGGGAACAGCAAGGCTTAGGGCACAGGTGAGGGTACGGAAACGTGGGAGGTTCAGGCTACGTGCTGACGCACGGCTCATTGCCAGCGTACGGGCCAGGAGTAGGCAACGGCGTAGGGTATGGTGTAGGGCTGGTGGTGGGTTTGCGTTCCGGGCTAGGTTTAGGTTTAGGGAACGGCAAGGCTTAGGGGACAGGTGAGGGTACGGAAACGTGGGAGGGTCAGGTTACGTGCTGACGCACGGGTCAGTGCCAGCGTACAGGCCAGGAGTAGGGTACGGCGTAAGGTAAGGTTTAGGGCTGGTGGTTGGTTTCCGTTCCAGGCTAGGGTTAGGGTTAGGGAACGGCAAGGCTTAGGGCACAGGTCAGGGTACGGAAACGTGGGAGGGTCAGGCTACGTGCTGACTCACGGTTCAGTGCCAGCGTACGGTCCAGGAGTAGGCAGCGGCGTAGGATAATGTGTAGGGCTGGTGGTGGATTTGCGTTCCGGGCTAGGGTTAGGGTTAGGGAACGGCAAGGCTTAGGGCACAGGTGAGGGTACGGTAACGTGGGAGGGTAAGGCTACGTGCTGACGCACGGGTCATGGCCAGCGTACGGGCCAGGAGTAGGCAACGGCGTAGGTTATGGTGTAGGGCTGGTGTGGATTTGCGTTCCGGGCTAGGGTTAGGGTTAGGGAACGGCAAGGCTTAGGGCACAGGTGAGTGTACGGAAACGTGGGAGGGCCAGGCTACGTTCTGACGCACGGGTCAGTGCCAGCGTACGGGCCAGGAGTAGGGTACGGTGTAAGATAAGGTGTATGGCTTCTGGTGGGTTTCTGTTCCGGGCAAGGGTTAGGGTTAGGAACGGCAAGACTTAGGACACAGGTGAGCGTACGGAAACGTGTGAGGGTCAGGCTACGTGCTGACGCACGGGTCAGTGCCAGCGTACGGGCCAGGAGTAGGCAACGGCATAGGGTAAGGTGTAGGGCTGGTGGTGGGTTTGCGTTCAGGGCTAGGGTTAGGGTTAGGGAACGGCAAGGCTTAGGGCACAGGTGAGGGTACGGAAACGTGGGAGGGTTAGGCTACGTGCTGACGCACGGGTCATTGCCAGCATACGGGCCAGGAGTAGGCAACGGCGTAGGGTACGGTTTAGGGCTGGTGGTGGGTTTGCGTTCCGGGCTAGGGTTAGGGTTAGGGAACGGCAAGGCTTAGGGAACAGGTGAGGATACGGAAACGTGGGAGGGTCAGGTTACGTGCTGACGCACGGGTCAGTGACAGCGTACGGGCCAGGATTAGGGTACGGCGTAAGGTAAGGTGTAGGGCTGCTGGTTGGTTTCCGTTCCAGGCTAGGGATAGGGTTAGGGAACGGCAAGGTTTAGGGCACAGGTGAGGGTATGGAAACGTGGGAGGGTCAGGCTCCGTGCTGACGCACGGGTCAGTGCCAGCGTACGGGCCAGGAGTAGGCAACGGCGTAGGATAATGTGTAGGGCAGGTGGTGGGTTTGCGTTCCGGTCTAGGGTTAGGCTTAGGGAAAGGCAAGGCTTAGGGCACTGGTGAGAGTACGGGAACGTGGGAGGGTCAGGCTACGTGCTGACGCACGGGACAGTGCCAGCGTATGGGCCAGGAGTAGGGTACGGCATAGGGTTAGGTGTAGGGCTAGTAGTGGGTTTGGGTTCCGGGCTAGGGTAAGGGTTAGGGAACGGCAAGGCTTAGGGCTCAGGTGAGGGTACGGAAACGTGGGAGGCTCAGGCTACGTGCTGACGCATGTGTCAGTGCCAGCGTACGGGCCAGGAGTAGGGTACGGCGTAAGGTAAGGTGTACGGGTGGTGGTAGGTTTGCGTTCTGGGCTAGGGTTAGGGTTAGGGAACAGCAAGGCTTTGGGCACAGGTGAGGGTATGGAACCGTGGGAGGCTCAGGCTACGTGCCGACGCACGGGTCAGTGCCAGCGTACGGGCCAGGAGTAGGGTACGGCGTAAGGTAATGTATAGGGCTGGTGGTGGGTTTCTGTTCCGGGCTAGGCTTAGGGTTAGGGAACGGCAAGGCTTAGGGCATAGGTGAGGGTACGGAAACGTGGGAGGATCAGGCTACGTGCTGGCGCACGGCTCAGTGCCAGCGTACGGGCCAGGAGTAGGCAACGGCATAGGGTAAGGTGTATGGCTTGTGGTGGGTTTGCGTGCAGGGCTAGGGTTAGGGTTAGGGAACGGCAAGGCTTAGGGCACAGGTGAGGGTACGGAAACGTGGGGGCGTCAGGCTACCTGCTGACGCACGGGTCATTGCCAGCGTACGCGCCAGGAATAGGCAACGGCGTAGTGTATGGTGTAGGGCTGGTGGTGGATTTGCGTTCCGGGCTAGGGTTAGGGTTAGGGAACGGCAAGGCTTAGGTTACAGGTGAGGGTACGGAAACGTGGCAGGGTAAGGCTACGTGCTGATGCACGGGTCAGTGCCAGCGTACGGGACAGGAGTAGGCAACGGCGTAGGGTAAGGTGTAGGGCTGGTGGTGGGTTTGCGTTCCGGGCTAGGGTTAGGGTTAGGGAACGGCAAGGCTTAGGGCACAGGTGAGGGTACGGAAACGTGGGAGGGTCAGGCTACGTGCTGACGCCCGGGTCATTGCCAGCGTACGGGCCAGGAGTAGGCAACAGCGGAGGGTAAGGTGTAGGGCTGGTGGTGGATTTGCGTTCCAGGCTAGGTTTAGGGTTAGGGAACGGCAAGGCTTAGGGAACAGGTGAGGGTACGGAAACGTGGGAGGGTCAGGCTACGTGGTGACGCACGGGTGATTGCCAGGGTACGGGCCAGGAGTAGGCAACGGCGTAGGTTATGGTGTAGGGCTGGTGGTTCATTTGCGTTCCGGGCTAGTGTTAGGGATAGGGAACGGCAAGGCTTAGGGCACAGGTGAGGGTACGGAAACGTGGGAGGGTCAGGCTACGTGCTGAAGCACGGGTCAGTGCCAGCGTACGGGCCAGGAGTAGGCAACGGCGTTGGGTAAGGTGTAGGGCTGGTGGTGGGTTTCCGTTCCGGGCTAGGGTTAGCTTTAGGGAACGGCAAGGCTTAGGGCACAGGTGAGGGTACGGAAACGTGGGAGGGCCAGGCTACGTTCTGACGCACGGGTCAGTGCCAGCGTACGGGCCAGGAGTAGGGTACGGTGTAAGATAAGGTGTACGGCTTCTGGTGGGTTTCTGTTCCGGGCTAGGGTTAGGGTTAGGAACGGCAAGGCTTAGGACACAGGTGAGGGTACGGAAACGTGGGAGGGTCAGGCTACGTGCTGACGCACGTGTCAGTGCCAGCGTACGGGCCAGGAGTAGACAACGGCATTGGGTAAGGTGTAGGGCTTGTGGTGGGTTTGCGTTCCGGGCTAGGGTTAGGGTTAAGGAACGGCAAGGCTTAGGGCACAGTGAGGGTACGGAAACGTGGGAGGGTCAGGCTACGTGCTGACGCACGGGTCATTGCCAGCGTACGGGCCAGGAGTAGGCAACGGCGTAGGTTATGGTGTAGGGCTGGTGTGGATTTGCGTTCCGGGCTAGGGTTAGTGTTAGGGAACGGCAAGTCTTAGGGTACAGGTGCGGGTACAGAAACGCGGCAGGGTAAGGCTACGTGCTGATGCACGGGTCAGTGCCAGCGTATGGGCCAGGAGTAGGGTACGGCGTAAAGTAATGTTTTGGGCTAGTGGTGGGTTTGCGTTCCCGGCTAGGGTAGGGTTAGGGAATGGCAAGGCTTAGGGCACAGGTGAGGGTACGGAAACACTGGGAGGGTAAGGCTACGTGTGGACGCACGGGTCAGTGCCAGCGTACGGGCCAGGAGTAGGCAACGGCGTAGGGTAAGGTGTAGGGCTGGTGGAGGGTTTGCGTTCCGGGCTAGGGTTAGGGTTAGGGTACGGCAAGGCTTAGGGCACAGGTGAGGTTACGGTAACGTGGGTGGGTCAGGCTACGTGCTGACGCATGGGTCAGTGCCAGCATACGGGCCAGGAGTAGGGTACGCATAGGGTTAGGTGTAGGGCTGGTGGTGGGTTTGCGTTCCGGGCTAGGGTTAGGGTTAGGGAACGGCAAGGCTTAGGGCACAGGTGAGGGTACCGAAACTTGGGAGGGTCAGGCTACGTGCTGACTCATGGGTCAGTGCCAGCGTACGGGCCAGGAGTAGGGTACGGCGTAAGGTAAGGTTTACGGCTGGTGGTGGTTTTGTGTTCCGGGCTAGGGTTAGGTTTAGGGAACGGCAGGGCTTAGGGCAGAGGTGAGGGTACGGAAACGTGGGAGGGTCAGGCGACATGCTCACGCACGGGACAGTGCCAGCGTACGTGCCAGGAGTAGGGTACGGCGTAGGGTTAGGTGTAGGGCTAGTAGTGGGTTTGGGTTCCGGTCTAGGGTAAGGGTTAGGGAACGGCAAGGCTTAGGGCTCAGGTGAGGGTACGGAAACGTGGGAGGCTCAGGCTACGTGCTGACGCACGGGTCATTGCCAGCGTACGGTCCAGGAGTAGGCAACGGCGTAGGATAATGTGTAGGGCTGGTGGTGGATATGCGTTCGGGCTAGGGTTAGGGTTAGGGAACGACAAGGCTTAGGGCACAGGTGAGGGTACGAAAACGCGGGAGGGTAAGGCTACGTGCTGACGCACGGGTCAGTGCCAGCGTACGGGCCAGGAGTTGGCAACGGCGTAGGGTAAGGTGTAGGGCTGGTGGTGGGTTTCCGTTCGGAACTAGGGTTATGGTTAGGGAATGGCAAGGCTTAGGGCACAGGTGAGGGTACGGAAACGTGGGAGGGCAGACTACGTGCTGACGCACGGGTCAGTGCCAGCGTACGGCCCAGGAGTAGGGTACGGCGTAAGGTAAAGTGTAGGGCTGGTGGTGGGTTTCCATTCCGGGTTAGGGTTAGGGTTAGGGAACGGCAAGGCTTAGGGCACAGGTGAGGGTACGGAAACGTGGGAGGTTCAGGCTACGTGCAGACGCACGGGTCAGTGCCAGCGTATGGGCCAGGAGTAGGCAACGGCATAGGGTAAGGTGTAGGGCTTGTGGTGGGTTTGCGTTCCGGGCTAGGGTTAGGGTTAGGGAACGGCAAGGCTTAGGGCACAGGTGAGGGTACGGAAACGTGGGAGGTTCAGGCTACGTGCTGACGCACGGGTCATTGCCAGCGTACGGGCCAGGAATAGGCAACGGCGTAGGGTATGGTGTAGGGCTGGTGGTGCATTTGCGTTCCGGGGTATGGTTAGTGTTAGGGAACGGCAAGGCATAGGGAACAGGTGAGTGTACGGAAACGTGGGAGGGTCAGGCTACGTGCTGATGCACGGGCCATTGCCAGCGTACGGGCCAGGAGTAGGCAACGGCGTAGGGTATGGTGTAGGGCTGGTGGTGGGATTGCGTTCCGGGCTAGGGTTAGGGTTAGGGAACGGCAAGGCTTAAGGCACAGGTGTTGGTACGGAAACGTGGGAGGGTCAGGCTACGTGCTGAAGCACGGGTCATTGCCAGCGTACGGGCCAGGAGTAGGCAACGGCATAGGGTAAGGTGTAGGGCTGGTGGTGGGTTTCCGTTCCGGGCTAGGGTTAGGGTTAGGGAACGGCAAGGCTTAGGACACAGGTGAGTGTACGGAAACGTGGGAGGGTCAGGTTACGTGCTGACGCATGGGTCAGTGCCAGCGTACGGGCCAGGAGTAGGGTACGGCGTAAGGTAATGTGTAGGGCTGGTGGTGGGTTTCCGTTCCGGGCTAGGGTTAGGTTTAGGGAACGGCAAGGCTTAGGGCACAGGTGAGGGTACGGAAACGTGGGTGGGTCAGGCTACGTGCTGACGCATGGGTCATTGCCAGCGTACGGGTCAGGAGTAGGCAACGGCGTAGGATAATGTGTAGGGCTGGTGGTGGATTTGTGTTCCGCGCTAGGGTTAGGGTTAGGGAACGGCAAGGCTTAGGGTACAGGTGAGGGTACGGAAACGCGGCAGGGTAAGGCTACGTGCTGATGCACGGGTCAGTGCCAGCGTACGGGACAGGAGTAGGCAACGGCGTAGGGTAAGGTGTAGGGTTGGTGGTCGGTTTGCGTTCCGGGCTAGGGTTAGGGTTAGGGAACGGCAAGGCTTAGGGTACAGGTGAGGGTACGGAAACGCGGCAGGGTAAGGCTACATGGTGATGCACGGGTCAGTGCCAGCGTACGGGACAGGAGTAGGCAACGGCATAGGGTAAGGTGTAGGGCTGGTGGTTGGTTTCTCTTCCGGGCTAGGGTTAGATTTAGGAAACGGCAAGGCTTAGGACACAGGTGAGGGTACGGAAACGTTGGAGGGCCAGGCTACGGTCTGACGCACGGGTCAGTGCCAGCGTACGGGCCAGGAGTAGGGTACGGTGTAAAAGAAGGTGTACGGCTTCTGGTGGGTTTCTGTTCCGGGCTAGGGTTAGTGTTTGGAACGGCAAGGCGTAGGACACAGGTAAGAGTACGGAAACGTGGGAGCGTCAGGCTACGTGGTGACGGAGGGGTCAGTGCCAGCGTACGGTCCAGGAGTGGGCAACGGCATAGCGTAAGGTGTAGGGCTTGTGGTGGGTGTGGGTTCCGGGCTAGGATTAGGGTTAGGGAACGGCAAGGCTTAGGGCACAGTGAGGGTACGGAAACGTGGGAGGGTCAGGCTACGTGCTGACGCACGGGTCATTGCCAGCGTATGGGCCAGGAGTAGGCAACGGCGTAAGGTATGGTGTAGGGCTGGTTGTGGAATTGTGTTCCGGGCTAGGGTTAGGTTTAGGGAACGGCAAGGCTTAGGGCACAGGTGAGGGTACGGAAACGTGGGAGGGATAGGCTACGTGCTGACGCACATGTCATTGCCAGCGTACGGGCCAGGAGTAGGCAACGGCGTAGGGTATGGTGTAGGGCTGCTGGTGGCTTTGCGTTCCGGGCTAGGGTTATGGTTAGGGAACGGCAAGGCTTAGGGAACAGGTGAGGGTACGGAAACGTGGGAGGGTCAGGTTACGTGCTGACGCACGGGTCAGTGATAGCGTACGGGCCAGGAGTAGGGTACGGCGTAAGGTAAGGTGTAGGGCTGGTGTTTGGTTTCCTTTCCAGTCTAGGGTTAGGGTTAGAGAACGGCAAGTCTTAGGGCACAGGTGAGGGTACGGAAACGTGGGAGGGTCAGGCTACGTGCTGACGCAAGGGTCAGTGCCAGCGTACGGTCCAGGAGTAGGCAACCGCGTGGGATAATGTGCAGGTCTGGTGGTGGATTTGCGTTCCGGGCTAGGGTTAGGGTTAGGGAACGGCAAGGCTTAGGGCACAGGTGTGGGTACGGAAACGCGGGAGGGTAAGGCTACGTGCTGACGCACGGGTAAGTGCCAGCGTACGGGCCAGGAGTTGGCAACGGCGTAGGGTAAGGTATAGGGCTGGTGGTGGGTTTCCGTTCGGGGCTAGGGTTAGGGTTAGGGAACGGCAAGGCTTAGGGCTCAGGTGCGGGTACGGAAACGTGGGAGGGCCAGGCTACGTGGTGACGCACAGGTCAGTGCCCGCGTACGGTCCAGGAGTAGGGTACCGCGTAAGGTAAGGTGTAGCGCTTGTGGTGGATTTGCGTTCCAGGCTAGGTTTAGGGTTAGGGAACGGCAAGGCTTAGGAAACAGGTGAGGGTACGGAAACGTGGGAGGGTCAGGCTACTTGGTGACGCACGGGTGATTGCCAGCGTACGGGCCAGGAGAAGGCAACGGCGTAGGTTATGGTGTAGGGCTGGTGGTTCATTTGCGTTCCGGGCTAGTGTTAGGGATAGGGAACGGCAAGGCTTAGGGCACAGGTGAGGGTACGGAAACGTGGGAGGGTCAGGCTTCGTGCTGAAGCACGGGTCAGTGCCAGAGTACGGGCCAGGAGTAGGCAACGGCGTTGGGTAAGGTGTAGGGCTGGTGGTGGGTTTCCGTTCCGGGCTAGGGTTAGGGTTAGGGAACGGCAAGGCTTAGGGCACAGGTGAGGGTTCGGAAACGTGGGAGGGTCAGGTTACGTGCTGACGCATGGGTCAGTGCCAGCGTACGGGCCAGGAGTAGGGTACGGCGTAAGGTAATGTGTAGGGCTGGTGGTGGGTTTCCGTTCCGGGCTAGGGTTAGGTTTAGAGAACGGCAAGGCTTAGGGCACAGGTGAGGGTACGGAAACGTGGGTGGGTCAGGCTACGTGCTGACGCATGTGTCATTGCCAGCGTACGGGCCAGGAGTAGGCAACGGCGTAGGATAATGTGTAGGGCTGGTGGTGGATTTGCGTTCCGCGCTAGGGTTAGGGTTAGGGAACGGCAAGGCTTAGGGTACAGGTGAGGGTACGGAAACGCGGCACGGTAAGGCTACGTGCTGATGCACGGGTCAGTGCCAGCGTACGGGACAGGAGTAGGCAACGGCGTAGGGTAAGGTGTAGGGTTGGTGGTCGGTTTGCGTTCCGGGCTAGGGTTAGGGTTAGGGAACGGCAAGGCTTAGGGTACAGGTGAGGGTACGGAAACGCGGCAGTGTAAGGCTACGTGCTGATGCACGGCTCAGTGCCAGCGTACGGGACAGGAGTAGGCAACGGCGTAGGGTAAGGTGTAGGGCTGGTGGTTGGTTTCTCTTCCGGGCTAGGGTTAGGGTTAGGGAACGGCAAGGCTTAGGACACAGGTGAGGGTACGGAAACGTGGGAGGGCCAGGCTACGGTCTGACGCACGGGTCAGTGCCAGCGTACGGGCCAGGAGTAGGGTACGGTGTAAAAGAAGGTGTACGGCTTCTGGTGGGTTTCTGTTCTGGGCTAGGGTTAGTGTTTGGAACGGCAAGGCTTAGGACACAGGTAAGAGTACGGAAACGTGGGAGCGTCAGGCTACGTGGTGACGGAGGGGTCAGTGCCAGCGTACGGTCCAGGAGTGGGCAACGGCATAGCGTAAGGTGTAGGGCTTGTGGTGGGTGTGCGTTCCGGGCTAGGATTAGGGTTAGGGAACGGCAAGGCTTAGGGCACAGTGAGGGTACGGAAACGTGGGAGGGTCAGGCTACGTGGTGACGCACGGGTCATTGCCAGCGTATGGGCCAGGAGTAGGCAACGGCGTAGGGTATGGTGTAGGGCTGGTTGTGGAATTGTGTTCCGGGCTAGGGTTAGGTTTAGGGAACGGCAAGGCTTAGGGCACAGGTGAGGGTACGGAAACGTGGGAGGGATAGGCTACGTGCTGACGCACATGTCATTGCCAGCGTACGGGCCAGGAGTAGGCAACGGCGTAGGGTATGGTGTAGGGCTGCTTGTGGCTTTGCGTTCCGGGCTAGGGTTATGGTTAGGGAACGGCAAGGCTTAGGGAACAGGTGAGGGTACGGAAAGGTGGGAGGTTCAGGTTACGTGCTGACGCACGGGTCAGTGATAGCGTACGGGCCAGGAGTAGGGTACGGCGTAAGGTAAGGTGTAGGGCTGGTGTTTGGTTTCCGTTCCAGTCTAGGGTTAGGGTTAGAGAACGGCAAGTCTTAGGGCACAGGTGAGGGTACGGAAACGTGGGAGGGTCAGGCTACGTGCTGACGCAAGGGTCTGTGCCAGCGTACGGTCCAGGAGTAGGCAACCGCGTAGGATAATGTGCAGGTCTGGTGGTGGATTTGCGTTCCGGGCTAGGGTTAGGGTTAGGGAACGGCAAGGCTTAGGGCACAGGTGAGGGTACGGAAACGTGGGAGGGTCAGGCTACGTGCTGAAGCACGGGTCAGTGCCAGCGTACAGGCCAGGAGTAGGCAACGGCGTTGGGTAAGGTGTAGGGCTGGTGGTGGGTTTCCGTTCCGGGCTAGGGTTAGGGTTAGGGAACGCCAAGGCTTAGGGCACAGGTGAGGGTACGGAAACGTGGGAGGGCCAGGCTACGTTCTGACGCACGGGTCAGTGCCAGCGTACGGGCCAGGAGTAGGGTACGGTGTAAGATAAGGTGTACGGCTTCTGGTGGGTTTCTGTTCCGGGCTAGGGTTAGGGTTAGGAACGGCAAGGCTTAGGACACAGGTGAGGTTACGGAAACGTGGGAGGGTCAGGCTACGTGCTGACGCACGGGTCAGTGCCAGCGTACGGGCCAGGAGTAGGCAACGGCATTGGGTAAGGTGTAGGGCTTGTGGTGGGTTTGCGTTCCGGGCTAGGGTTAGCGTTGAGGAATGGCAAGGCTTACGGCACAGTGAGGGTACGGAAACGTGGGAGGGTCAGGCTACGTGCTGACGCACGGGTCAGTGCCAGCGTACGGGCCAGGAGTAGGCAACGGCATTGGGTAAGGTGTAGGGCTTGTGGTGGATTTGCGTTCCGGGCTAGGGTTAGGGTTAGGGAACGGCAAGGCTTAGGGCACAGGTGAGGGTACGGAAACGCGGGAGTGTAAGGCTACGTGCTGACGCAAGGGTCAGTGTCAGCGTACGGGCCAGGAGTAGGCAACGGCGTGGGATAATGTGTAGGGCTTATGGTGGTTTTGCTTTCCGGGCTAGGGTTAGGGTTAGGTAACGGCAAGGCTTAGGGCAGAGGTGAGGGTACGGAAACGTGGCAGGGTCAGGTTACGAGCTGACGCACGGGACAGTGCCAGCGTACGGGCCAGGAGTAGGGTACGGCGTAGGGTTAGGTGTAGGGCTAGTAGTGGGTTTGTGTTCCGGGCTATGGTAAGGGTTAGGGAACGGCAAGGCTTAGGGCTCAGGTGACGGTACGGAAACTTGGGAGGCTCAGGCTACGTGCTGACGCATGGGTCAGTGCCAGCGTACGGGCCAGGAGTAGGGTACGGCGTAAGGTAAGGTGTATGGCTGGTGGTGGGTTTGTGTTCTGGGCTAGGGTTAGGGTTAGGGAACAGCAAGGCTTAGGGCACAGGTGAGGGTACGGAAACGTGGGAGGCTCAAGCTACGTGCTGAAGCACGGGTCAGTGCCAGCGTACGGGCCAGGAGTAGGCAACGGCGTTGGGTAAGGTGTAGGGCTGGTGGTGGGTTTCTGTTCCGGGCTAGGGTTAGGGTTAGGGAACGGCAAGGCTTAGGACACAGGTGAGGGTACAGAAACGTGGGAGGGCCAGGCTACGTTCTGAAGCACGGGTCAGTGCCAGCGTACGGGCCAGGAGTAGGGTACGGTGTAAGATAAGGTGTACGGCTTCTGGTGGGTTTCTGTTCCGGGCTAGGGTTAGGGTTTGGAACGGCAAGGCTTAGGGCACAGGTGAGGGTACGGAAACGTGGGAGGGTTAGGCTACGTGCTGACGCACGTGTCATTGCCAGCGTACGGGCCAGGAGTAGGCAACGGCGTAGGGTATGGTGTAGGGCTGGTGGTGGGTTTGCGTTCCGGGCTAGGGTTAGGGTTAGGGAACGGCAAGGCTTAGGGAACAGGTGAGGGTACGGAAACGTGGGAGGGTCAGGTTACGTGCTGACGCACGGGTCAGTGACAGCGTACGAGCCAGGAGTAGGGTACGGCGTAAGGTAAGGTGTAGGGCTGGTGGTTGGTTTCCGTTTCAGGCTAGGGTTAGGGTTAGAGAACGGCAAGTCTTAGGGCACAGGTGAGGGTACGGAAACGTGGGAGGGTCAGGCTACGTGCTGACGCACGGGTCAGTGCCAGCGTACGGTCCAGGAGTAGGCAACCGCGTAGGATAATGTATAGGGCTGGTGGTGGATTTGCGTTCCGGGCTAGGGTTAGGGTTAGGGAACGGCAAGTCTTAGGGCACAGGTGAGGGTACGGAAACGTGGGAACGCCAGGCTACGTGGTGAGGCACGGGTCAGTGCCCGCGTACGGGCCAAGAGTAGGGTACGGCGTAAGGTAAGGTGTAGGGCTGGTGGTGGGTTTGCGTTCCGGTCTAGGGTTAGGTTTAGGGAACGGCAAGGCTTAGGGCACAGGTGAGGGTACGGAAACCTGGGAGGGTCAGGCTACGTGCTGACGCACGTGTCATTGCCAGCGTACGGGCCAGGAGTAGGCAACAGCATAGGGTATGGTGTAGGGCTGGTGGTGGATTTGCGTTCCGGGCTAGGGTTAGGGTTAGGGAACGGCAAGGCATAGAGAACAGGTGCGGGTACGGAAACGTGGGAGGGTCAGGCTACGTGGTGACGCACGGGTCATTGCCAGCATACGGGCCAGGAGTAGGCAACGGCGTAGGGTATGGTGTAGGGCTGGTGGTTCATTTGCGTTCCGGGCTAGGGTTAGGGTTAGGGAACGGCAACGCTTAGGGCACAGTTGAGGGTACGGAAACGTGGGAGGGTCTGGCTACGTGCTGAAGCACGGGTCAGTGCCAGCGTACGGGCCAGGAGTAGGCAACGGCGTTGGGTAAGGTGTAGGGCTGGTGGTTGGTTTCTGTTCCGGGCTAGGGTTAGGGTTAGGGAACGGCTTGGCTTAGGACACAGGTGAGGGTACGGAAACGTGGGAGGGCCACGCTACGTTCTGACGCACGGGTCAGTGCCAGCGTACGGGCCAGGAGTAGGGTACGGTGTAAGATAAGGTGTACGGCTTCTGGTGGGTTTCTGTTCCGGGCTAGGGTTAGTGTTTGGAACGGCAAGGCTTAGGACACAGGTAAGAGTACGGAAACGTGGGAGCGTCAGGCTACATGGTGACGGACGGGTCAGTGCCAGCGTACGGTCCAGGAGTGGGCAACGGCATAGCGTAAGGTGTAGGGCTTGTGGTGGGTGTGCGTTCCGGGCCAGGATTAGGGTTAGGGAACGGCAAGGCTTAGGGCACAGTGAGGGTATGGAAACGTGGGAGGGTCAGGCTACGTGCTGACGCACGGGTCAGTGCCAGCGTACGGGCCAGGAGTAGGCAACGGCATTGGGTAAGGTGTAGGGCTTGTGGTGGATTTGCGTTCCGGGCTAGGGTTAGGGTTAGGGAACGGCAAGGCTTAGGGCACAGGTGAGGGTACGGAAACGCGGGAGTGTAAGGCTACGTGCTGACGCACGGGTCAGTGTCAGCGTACGGGCCAGGAGTAGGCAACGGCGTGGGATAATGTGTAGGGCTTATGGTGGTTTTGCTTTCCGGGCTAGGGTTAGGGTTAGGTAACGGCAAGGCTTAGGGCAGAGGTGAGGGTACGGAAACGTGGCAGGGTCAGGTTACGAGCTGACGCACGGGACAGTGCCAGCGTACGGGCCAGGAGTAGGGTACGGCGTAGGGTTAGGTGTAGGGCTAGTAGTGGGTTTGTGTTCCGGGCTATGGTAAGGGTTAGGGAACGGCAAGGCTTAGGGTTCAGGTGACGGTACGGAAACTTGGGAGGCTCAGGCTACGTGCTGACGCATGGGTCAGTGCCAGCGTACGGGCCAGGAGTAGGGTACGGCGTAAGGTAAGGTGTATGGCTGGTGGTGGGTTTGTGTTCTGGGCTAGGGTTAGGGTTAGGGAACAGCAAGGCTTAGGGCACAGGTGAGGGTACGGAAACGTGGGAGGCTCAAGCTACGTGCTGAAGCACGGGTCAGTGCCAGCGTACGGGCCAGGAGTAGGCAACGGCGTAGGGTATGGTGTAGGGCTGGTGGTGGGTTTGCGTTCCGGGCTAGGGTTAGGGTTAGGGAACGGCAAGGCTTAGGGAACAGGTGAGGGTACGGAAACGTGGGAGGGTCAGGTTACGTGCTGACGCACGGGTCAGTGACAGCGTACGAGCCAGGAGTAGGGTACGGCGTAAGGTAAGGTGTAGGGCTGGTGGTTGGTTTCCGTTTCAGGCTAGGGTTAGGGTTAGAGAACGGCAAGTCTTAGGGCACAGGTGAGGGTACGGAAACGTGGGAGGGTCAGGCTACGTGCTGACGCAAGGGTCAGTGCCAGCGTACGGTCCAGGAGTAGGCAACCGCGTAGGATAATGTGTAGGGCTGGTGGTGGATTTGCGTTCCGGGCTAGGGTTAGGGATAGGGAACGGCAAGTCTTAGGGCACAGGTGTGGGTACGGAAACGCGGGAGGGTAAGGCTACGTGCTGACGCACGGGTCTGTGCCAGCGTACGGGCCAGGAGTTGGCAACGGCTTTGGGTAAGGTACAGGGCTGGTGGTGGTTTCCGTTCGGGGCTAGGGTTAGGGTTAGGGAACGGCAAGGCTTAGGGCACAGTTGAGGGTACGGAAACATGGGAACGCCAGGCTACGTGGTGACGCACGGGTCAGTGCCCGCGTACGGGCCAGGAGTAGGGTACGGCGTAAGGTAAGGTGTAGGGCTGGTGGTGGGTTTGCGTTCCGGTCTAGGGTTAGGTGTAGGGAACGGCAATGCTTAGGGCACAGGTGAGGGTACGGAAACGTGGGAGGGTCAGGCTACGTGCTGATGCACGTGTCATTGCCAGCGTACGGGCCAGGAGTAGGCAACAGCATAGGGTATGGTGTAGGGCTGGTGGTGGATTTGCGTTCCGGACTAGGGTTAGGGTTAGGGAACGGCAAGGCATAGAGAACAGGTGAGGGTACGGAAACGTGGGAGGGTCAGGCTACGTGGTGACGCACGGGTCATTGCCAGCATACGGGCCTGGAGTAGGCAACGGCGTAGGGTATGGTGTAGGGCTGGTGGTTCATTTGCGTTCCGGGCTAGGGTTAGGCTTAGGGAACGACAAGGCTTAGGGCACAGGTGAGGGTATGGAAACGCGGGAGGGTAAGGGTACGTGCTGACGCATGGGTCAGTGCCAGCGTACGGGCCAGGAGTTGGCAACGGCGTAGGGTAAGGTATAGGGCTGGTGGTGGGTTTCCGTTCGGGGCTAGGGTTAGGGTTAGGGAACGGCAAGGCTTAGGGCACAGGTGAGTGTACGGAAACGTGGGAGGGCCAGGCTACGTGGTGAGGCACGGGTCAGTGCCACCGTATGGGCCAGGAGTAGGGTATGGCGTAAGGTAATGTATAGGGCTGGTGGTGGGTTTCCGTTCCGGGCTAGGGTTAGGGTTAGGGAACGGCAAGGCTTAGGGAACAGGTGAGGGTACGGAAACGTGGGAGGGTCAGGCTACGTGCTGACCCACGGGTCATTGCCAGCGTACGGGCCAGGAGTAGGCAACGGCGTAGGTTATGGTGTAGGGCTGGTGGTGGGTTTGCGTTCCGGGCTAGGGTTAGGGTTAGGGAACGGCAAGGCTTACGGCACAGGTGAGGGTACGGAAACGCGGGAGGGTCAGGTTACATGCTGACGCATGGGTCAGTGCCAGCGTACGGGCCAGGAGTAGGGTACGGCGTAAGGTAATGTGTAGGGCTGGTGGTGGGTTTCCGTTCCGGGCTAGGGTTAGGTTTAGGGAACGGCAAGGCTTAGGGCACAGGTGAGGGTACGGAAACGTGGGTGGGTCAGGCTACGTGCTGACGCATGGGTCATTGCCAGCGTACGGGCCAGGAGTAGGCAACGGCGTAGGATAATGTGTAGGGCTGGTGGTGGATTTGCGTTCCGGGCTAGGGTTAGGGTTAGTGAACGGCAAGGCTTAGGGTACAGGTGAGGGTACGGAAACGCGGCAGGGTAAGGCTACGTGCTGATGCACGGGTCAGTGCCAGCGTACGGGACAGGAGTAGGCAACGGCGTAGGGTAAGGTGTAGGGCTGGTGGTGGGTTTGCGTTCCGGGCTAGGGTTAGGTTTAGGGAACGGCAAGGCTTAGGGCAGAGGTCAGGGTACGGAAACGTGGGAGGTTCAGGCTACGTGCTGACGCATGGGACAGTGCCAGCATACGGGCCAGGAGTAGGGTACCGCATAAGGTAATGTGTAGGGCTGGTGGTGGTTTTCCGTTCCGGGCTAGGGTTAGTGTTAGGGAAAGGCCAGGCTTAGGGCACAGGTGAGGGTATGGAAACGCGGGAGGGTAAGGCTACGTGCTGACGCACTGGTCAGTGCCAGCGTACGGGCCAGGAGTAGGCAACGGCGTAGGGTAAGGTGTAGGGCTGTTGGTGGTTTTCCGTTCCGGGCTCGGGTTAGGGTTAGGGAACGGCAAGCTTTAGGGCACAGGTGAGGGTACGGAAACGTGGGAGGCTCAGGCTACGTGCTGACGCATGTGTCAGTGCCAGCGTACGGGCCAGGAGTAGGGTACGGCGTAAGGTAAGGTGTACGGGTGGTGGTAGGTTTGCGTTCTGGGCTAGGGTTAGGGTTAGGGAACAGCAAGGCTTTGGGCACAGGTGAGGGTATGGAACCGTGGGAGGCTCAGGCTACGTGCCGACGCATGGGTCAGTGCCAGCGTACGGGCCAGGAGTAGGGTACGGCGTAATGTAATGTATAGGGCTGGTGGTGGGTTTCTGTTCCGGGCTAGGCTTAGGGTTAGGGAACGGCAAGGCTTAGGGCATAGGTGAGGGTACGGAAACGTGGGAGGATCAGGCTACGTGCTGGCGCACGGCTCAGTGCCAGCGTACGGGCCAGGAGTAGGCAACGGCATAGGGTAAGGTGTAGGGCTTGTGGTGGGTTTGCGTGCAGGGCTAGGGTTAGGGTTAGGGAACGGCAAGGCTTAGGGCACAGGTGAGGGTACGGAAACGTGGGGGCGTCAGGCTACGTGCTGACGCACGGGTCATTGCCAGCGTACGGGCCAGGAATAGGCAACGGCGTAGGGTATGGTGTAGGGCTGGTGGTCTATTTGCGTTCCGGGCTAGGGTTAGGGTTAGGGAACGGCAAGGCTTAGGTAACAGGTGAGGGTACGGAAACGTGGGAGGGTCAGGCTACGTGCTGACTCACGGGTCATTGCCAGCGTACGGGCCAGGAGTAGGCAACGGCGTAGGGTATGGTGTAGGGCTGGTGGTGGGTTTGCGTTCCGGGCTAGGGTTAGGGTTAGGGAATGGCAAGGCTTACGGCACAGGTGAGGGTACGGAAACGTGGGACGGTCTGGCTACGTGCTGAAGCACGGCTCAGTGCCAAGGTACGGGCCAGGAATAGGCAACGGCGTAGTATAATGTGTAGGGCTGGTGGTGGGTTTCCGTTCCGGGCTATTGTTAGGGTTAGGGAACGTCAAGGCTTAGGGCACAGGTGAGGGTACGGAAACGTGGGAGGCTCAGGCTACGTGCTGACGCACGGGTCAGTGCTAGCGTACGGGTCAGGAGTAGGGTACAGCGTAAGTTAAGGTGTAGGGCTCGTGGTGGTTTTCCGTTCCGGGCTAGGGTTAGGGTTAGGGAACGGAAAGGTGTAGGGCAAAGGTGAGGGTACGGAAACGTGGGAGGCTCAGGCTACGTGCTGACGCACGGGTCAGTGCCAGCGTACGGGCCAGGAGTAGGGTACCGCATAAGGTAATGTGTAGGGCTGGTGGTGGGTTTCCATTCCGGGCTAGGGTTAGTGTTAGGGAATGGCCAGGCTTAGGGCACAGGTGAGGGTATGGAAACGCGGAAGGGTAAGGCTACGTGCTGACGCACTGGTCAGTGCCAGTGTACGGGCCAGGAGTAGGCAACGGCGTAGGGTAAGGTGTAGGGGTGTTGGTGGTTTTCCGTTCCGGGCTCGGGTTAGGGTTAGGGAACGGCAAGGTTTAGGGCACAGGTGAGGGTACGGATACGTGGGAGTGTCAGGCTACGTGCTGACGCACGGGTCAGTGCCAGCGTACGGGCCAGCAGTAGGGTATGGCGTAAGGTAATGTATAGGGCTGGTGGTGGGTTTCCGTTCCGGGCTAGGGTTAGGGTTAGGGAACGGCAAGGCTTAGGGCACAGGTGAGTGTACGGAAACGTGAGAGGGTCAGGCTACGTGCTGACGCACGGGACAGTGCCAGCGTACGGGTCAGGAGTAGGCAACGGCGTAGGATATGGTTTAGGGCGGGTGGTGGGTTTGCGTTGGGGCTAGGGTTAGGGTTAGGGAACGGCAAGGCTTAGGGCAGAGGTGAGGGTACGGAAACGTGGGAGGGTCAGGCTACGTGCTGACGCACAGGTCAGTGCCAGCATACGGGCCAGGAGTAGGGTACGGCGTAGGGTTAGGTGTAGGGCTGGTGGTGGGTTTCCGTTCCGGGCTAGGTTTAGGGTTAGGGAACGGCAAGGCTTAGGGCACAGGTGAGGGTACGGAAACGTGGGAGGGTCAGGCTACGTGCTGACTCACGGTTCAGTGCCAGCGTACGGTCCAGGAGTAGGCAACGGCATAGCGTAAGGTGTAGGGCTGGTGGTGGATTTGCGTTCCGGGCTAGGGTTAGGGTTAGGGAACAGCAAGGCTTAGGGCACAGGTGAGGGTACGGAAACGTGGGAGGTTCAGGCTACGTGCTGACGCACGGCTCATTGCCAGCGTACGGGCCAGGAGTAGGCAACGGCGTAGGGTATGGTGTAGGGCTGGTGGTGGGTTTGCGTTCCGGGCTAGGTTTAGGTTTAGGGAACGGCAAGGCTTAGGGGACAGGTGAGGGTACGGAAACGTGGGAGGGTCAGGTTACGTGCTGACGCACGGGTCAGTGCCAGCGTACAGGCCAGGAGTAGGGTACGGCGTAAGGTAAGGTTTAGGGCTGGTGGTTGGTTTCCGTTCCAGGCTAGGGTTAGGGTTAGGGAACGGCAAGGCTTAGGGCACAGGTCAGGGTACGGAAACGTGGGAGGGTCAGGCTACGTGCTGACTCACGGTTCAGTGCCAGCGTACGGTCCAGGAGTAGGCAGCGGCGTAGGATAATGTGTAGGGCTGGTGGTGGATTTGCGTTCCGGGCTAGGGTTAGGGTTAGGGAACGGCAAGGCTTAGGGCACAGGTGAGGGTACGGTAACGTGGGAGGGTAAGGCTACGTGCTGACGCACGGGTCATGGCCAGCGTACGGGCCAGGAGTAGGCAACGGCGTAGGTTATGGTGTAGGGCTGGTGTGGATTTGCGTTCCGGGCTAGGGTTAGGGTTAGGGAACGGCAAGGCTTAGGGCACAGGTGAGTGTACGGAAACGTGGGAGGGCCAGGCTACGTTCTGACGCACGGGTCAGTGCCAGCGTACGGGCCAGGAGTAGGGTACGGTGTAAGATAAGGTGTATGGCTTCTGGTGGGTTTCTGTTCCGGGCAAGGGTTAGGGTTAGGAACGGCAAGACTTAGGACACAGGTGAGCGTACGGAAACGTGTGAGGGTCAGGCTACGTGCTGACGCACGGGTCAGTGCCAGCGTACGGGCCAGGAGTAGGCAACGGCATAGGGTAAGGTGTAGGGCTGGTGGTGGGTTTGCGTTCAGGGCTAGGGTTAGGGTTAGGGAACGGCAAGGCTTAGGGCACAGGTGAGGGTACGGAAACGTGGGAGGGTTAGGCTACGTGCTGACGCACGGGTCATTGCCAGCATACGGGCCAGGAGTAGGCAACGGCGTAGGGTACGGTTTAGGGCTGGTGGTGGGTTTGCGTTCCGGGCTAGGGTTAGGGTTAGGGAACGGCAAGGCTTAGGGAACAGGTGAGGATACGGAAACGTGGGAGGGTCAGGTTACGTGCTGACGCACGGGTCAGTGACAGCGTACGGGCCAGGATTAGGGTACGGCGTAAGGTAAGGTGTAGGGCTGCTGGTTGGTTTCCGTTCCAGGCTAGGGATAGGGTTAGGGAACGGCAAGGTTTAGGGCACAGGTGAGGGTATGGAAACGTGGGAGGGTCAGGCTCCGTGCTGACGCACGGGTCAGTGCCAGCGTACGGGCCAGGAGTAGGCAACGGCGTAGGATAATGTGTAGGGCAGGTGGTGGGTTTGCGTTCCGGTCTAGGGTTAGGCTTAGGGAAAGGCAAGGCTTAGGGCACTGGTGAGAGTACGGGAACGTGGGAGGGTCAGGCTACGTGCTGACGCACGGGACAGTGCCAGCGTATGGGCCAGGAGTAGGGTACGGCATAGGGTTAGGTGTAGGGCTAGTAGTGGGTTTGGGTTCCGGGCTAGGGTAAGGGTTAGGGAACGGCAAGGCTTAGGGCTCAGGTGAGGGTACGGAAACGTGGGAGGCTCAGGCTACGTGCTGACGCATGTGTCAGTGCCAGCGTACGGGCCAGGAGTAGGGTACGGCGTAAGGTAAGGTGTACGGGTGGTGGTAGGTTTGCGTTCTGGGCTAGGGTTAGGGTTAGGGAACAGCAAGGCTTTGGGCACAGGTGAGGGTATGGAACCGTGGGAGGCTCAGGCTACGTGCCGACGCACGGGTCAGTGCCAGCGTACGGGCCAGGAGTAGGGTACGGCGTAAGGTAATGTATAGGGCTGGTGGTGGGTTTCTGTTCCGGGCTAGGCTTAGGGTTAGGGAACGGCAAGGCTTAGGGCATAGGTGAGGGTACGGAAACGTGGGAGGATCAGGCTACGTGCTGGCGCACGGCTCAGTGCCAGCGTACGGGCCAGGAGTAGGCAACGGCATAGGGTAAGGTGTATGGCTTGTGGTGGGTTTGCGTGCAGGGCTAGGGTTAGGGTTAGGGAACGGCAAGGCTTAGGGCACAGGTGAGGGTACGGAAACGTGGGGGCGTCAGGCTACCTGCTGACGCACGGGTCATTGCCAGCGTACGCGCCAGGAATAGGCAACGGCGTAGTGTATGGTGTAGGGCTGGTGGTGGATTTGCGTTCCGGGCTAGGGTTAGGGTTAGGGAACGGCAAGGCTTAGGTTACAGGTGAGGGTACGGAAACGTGGCAGGGTAAGGCTACGTGCTGATGCACGGGTCAGTGCCAGCGTACGGGACAGGAGTAGGCAACGGCGTAGGGTAAGGTGTAGGGCTGGTGGTGGGTTTGCGTTCCGGGCTAGGGTTAGGGTTAGGGAACGGCAAGGCTTAGGGCACAGGTGAGGGTACGGAAACGTGGGAGGGTCAGGCTACGTGCTGACGCCCGGGTCATTGCCAGCGTACGGGCCAGGAGTAGGCAACAGCGGAGGGTAAGGTGTAGGGCTGGTGGTGGATTTGCGTTCCAGGCTAGGTTTAGGGTTAGGGAACGGCAAGGCTTAGGGAACAGGTGAGGGTACGGAAACGTGGGAGGGTCAGGCTACGTGGTGACGCACGGGTGATTGCCAGGGTACGGGCCAGGAGTAGGCAACGGCGTAGGTTATGGTGTAGGGCTGGTGGTTCATTTGCGTTCCGGGCTAGTGTTAGGGATAGGGAACGGCAAGGCTTAGGGCACAGGTGAGGGTACGGAAACGTGGGAGGGTCAGGCTACGTGCTGAAGCACGGGTCAGTGCCAGCGTACGGGCCAGGAGTAGGCAACGGCGTTGGGTAAGGTGTAGGGCTGGTGGTGGGTTTCCGTTCCGGGCTAGGGTTAGCTTTAGGGAACGGCAAGGCTTAGGGCACAGGTGAGGGTACGGAAACGTGGGAGGGCCAGGCTACGTTCTGACGCACGGGTCAGTGCCAGCGTACGGGCCAGGAGTAGGGTACGGTGTAAGATAAGGTGTACGGCTTCTGGTGGGTTTCTGTTCCGGGCTAGGGTTAGGGTTAGGAACGGCAAGGCTTAGGACACAGGTGAGGGTACGGAAACGTGGGAGGGTCAGGCTACGTGCTGACGCACGTGTCAGTGCCAGCGTACGGGCCAGGAGTAGACAACGGCATTGGGTAAGGTGTAGGGCTTGTGGTGGGTTTGCGTTCCGGGCTAGGGTTAGGGTTAAGGAACGGCAAGGCTTAGGGCACAGTGAGGGTACGGAAACGTGGGAGGGTCAGGCTACGTGCTGACGCACGGGTCATTGCCAGCGTACGGGCCAGGAGTAGGCAACGGCGTAGGTTATGGTGTAGGGCTGGTGTGGATTTGCGTTCCGGGCTAGGGTTAGTGTTAGGGAACGGCAAGTCTTAGGGTACAGGTGCGGGTACAGAAACGCGGCAGGGTAAGGCTACGTGCTGATGCACGGGTCAGTGCCAGCGTATGGGCCAGGAGTAGGGTACGGCGTAAAGTAATGTTTTGGGCTAGTGGTGGGTTTGCGTTCCCGGCTAGGGTAGGGTTAGGGAATGGCAAGGCTTAGGGCACAGGTGAGGGTACGGAAACACTGGGAGGGTAAGGCTACGTGTGGACGCACGGGTCAGTGCCAGCGTACGGGCCAGGAGTAGGCAACGGCGTAGGGTAAGGTGTAGGGCTGGTGGAGGGTTTGCGTTCCGGGCTAGGGTTAGGGTTAGGGTACGGCAAGGCTTAGGGCACAGGTGAGGTTACGGTAACGTGGGTGGGTCAGGCTACGTGCTGACGCATGGGTCAGTGCCAGCATACGGGCCAGGAGTAGGGTACGCATAGGGTTAGGTGTAGGGCTGGTGGTGGGTTTGCGTTCCGGGCTAGGGTTAGGGTTAGGGAACGGCAAGGCTTAGGGCACAGGTGAGGGTACCGAAACTTGGGAGGGTCAGGCTACGTGCTGACTCATGGGTCAGTGCCAGCGTACGGGCCAGGAGTAGGGTACGGCGTAAGGTAAGGTTTACGGCTGGTGGTGGTTTTGTGTTCCGGGCTAGGGTTAGGTTTAGGGAACGGCAGGGCTTAGGGCAGAGGTGAGGGTACGGAAACGTGGGAGGGTCAGGCGACATGCTCACGCACGGGACAGTGCCAGCGTACGTGCCAGGAGTAGGGTACGGCGTAGGGTTAGGTGTAGGGCTAGTAGTGGGTTTGGGTTCCGGTCTAGGGTAAGGGTTAGGGAACGGCAAGGCTTAGGGCTCAGGTGAGGGTACGGAAACGTGGGAGGCTCAGGCTACGTGCTGACGCACGGGTCATTGCCAGCGTACGGTCCAGGAGTAGGCAACGGCGTAGGATAATGTGTAGGGCTGGTGGTGGATATGCGTTCGGGCTAGGGTTAGGGTTAGGGAACGACAAGGCTTAGGGCACAGGTGAGGGTACGAAAACGCGGGAGGGTAAGGCTACGTGCTGACGCACGGGTCAGTGCCAGCGTACGGGCCAGGAGTTGGCAACGGCGTAGGGTAAGGTGTAGGGCTGGTGGTGGGTTTCCGTTCGGAACTAGGGTTATGGTTAGGGAATGGCAAGGCTTAGGGCACAGGTGAGGGTACGGAAACGTGGGAGGGCAGACTACGTGCTGACGCACGGGTCAGTGCCAGCGTACGGCCCAGGAGTAGGGTACGGCGTAAGGTAAAGTGTAGGGCTGGTGGTGGGTTTCCATTCCGGGTTAGGGTTAGGGTTAGGGAACGGCAAGGCTTAGGGCACAGGTGAGGGTACGGAAACGTGGGAGGTTCAGGCTACGTGCAGACGCACGGGTCAGTGCCAGCGTATGGGCCAGGAGTAGGCAACGGCATAGGGTAAGGTGTAGGGCTTGTGGTGGGTTTGCGTTCCGGGCTAGGGTTAGGGTTAGGGAACGGCAAGGCTTAGGGCACAGGTGAGGGTACGGAAACGTGGGAGGTTCAGGCTACGTGCTGACGCACGGGTCATTGCCAGCGTACGGGCCAGGAATAGGCAACGGCGTAGGGTATGGTGTAGGGCTGGTGGTGCATTTGCGTTCCGGGGTATGGTTAGTGTTAGGGAACGGCAAGGCATAGGGAACAGGTGAGTGTACGGAAACGTGGGAGGGTCAGGCTACGTGCTGATGCACGGGCCATTGCCAGCGTACGGGCCAGGAGTAGGCAACGGCGTAGGGTATGGTGTAGGGCTGGTGGTGGGATTGCGTTCCGGGCTAGGGTTAGGGTTAGGGAACGGCAAGGCTTAAGGCACAGGTGTTGGTACGGAAACGTGGGAGGGTCAGGCTACGTGCTGAAGCACGGGTCATTGCCAGCGTACGGGCCAGGAGTAGGCAACGGCATAGGGTAAGGTGTAGGGCTGGTGGTGGGTTTCCGTTCCGGGCTAGGGTTAGGGTTAGGGAACGGCAAGGCTTAGGACACAGGTGAGTGTACGGAAACGTGGGAGGGTCAGGTTACGTGCTGACGCATGGGTCAGTGCCAGCGTACGGGCCAGGAGTAGGGTACGGCGTAAGGTAATGTGTAGGGCTGGTGGTGGGTTTCCGTTCCGGGCTAGGGTTAGGTTTAGGGAACGGCAAGGCTTAGGGCACAGGTGAGGGTACGGAAACGTGGGTGGGTCAGGCTACGTGCTGACGCATGGGTCATTGCCAGCGTACGGGTCAGGAGTAGGCAACGGCGTAGGATAATGTGTAGGGCTGGTGGTGGATTTGTGTTCCGCGCTAGGGTTAGGGTTAGGGAACGGCAAGGCTTAGGGTACAGGTGAGGGTACGGAAACGCGGCAGGGTAAGGCTACGTGCTGATGCACGGGTCAGTGCCAGCGTACGGGACAGGAGTAGGCAACGGCGTAGGGTAAGGTGTAGGGTTGGTGGTCGGTTTGCGTTCCGGGCTAGGGTTAGGGTTAGGGAACGGCAAGGCTTAGGGTACAGGTGAGGGTACGGAAACGCGGCAGGGTAAGGCTACGTGGTGATGCACGGGTCAGTGCCAGCGTACGGGACAGGAGTAGGCAACGGCATAGGGTAAGGTGTAGGGCTGGTGGTTGGTTTCTCTTCCGGGCTAGGGTTAGATTTAGGAAACGGCAAGGCTTAGGACACAGGTGAGGGTACGGAAACGTTGGAGGGCCAGGCTACGGTCTGACGCACGGGTCAGTGCCAGCGTACGGGCCAGGAGTAGGGTACGGTGTAAAAGAAGGTGTACGGCTTCTGGTGGGTTTCTGTTCCGGGCTAGGGTTAGTGTTTGGAACGGCAAGGCGTAGGACACAGGTAAGAGTACGGAAACGTGGGAGCGTCAGGCTACGTGGTGACGGAGGGGTCAGTGCCAGCGTACGGTCCAGGAGTGGGCAACGGCATAGCGTAAGGTGTAGGGCTTGTGGTGGGTGTGGGTTCCGGGCTAGGATTAGGGTTAGGGAACGGCAAGGCTTAGGGCACAGTGAGGGTACGGAAACGTGGGAGGGTCAGGCTACGTGCTGACGCACGGGTCATTGCCAGCGTATGGGCCAGGAGTAGGCAACGGCGTAAGGTATGGTGTAGGGCTGGTTGTGGAATTGTGTTCCGGGCTAGGGTTAGGTTTAGGGAACGGCAAGGCTTAGGGCACAGGTGAGGGTACGGAAACGTGGGAGGGATAGGCTACGTGCTGACGCACATGTCATTGCCAGCGTACGGGCCAGGAGTAGGCAACGGCGTAGGGTATGGTGTAGGGCTGCTGGTGGCTTTGCGTTCCGGGCTAGGGTTATGGTTAGGGAACGGCAAGGCTTAGGGAACAGGTGAGGGTACGGAAACGTGGGAGGGTCAGGTTACGTGCTGACGCACGGGTCAGTGATAGCGTACGGGCCAGGAGTAGGGTACGGCGTAAGGTAAGGTGTAGGGCTGGTGTTTGGTTTCCTTTCCAGTCTAGGGTTAGGGTTAGAGAACGGCAAGTCTTAGGGCACAGGTGAGGGTACGGAAACGTGGGAGGGTCAGGCTACGTGCTGACGCAAGGGTCAGTGCCAGCGTACGGTCCAGGAGTAGGCAACCGCGTGGGATAATGTGCAGGTCTGGTGGTGGATTTGCGTTCCGGGCTAGGGTTAGGGTTAGGGAACGGCAAGGCTTAGGGCACAGGTGTGGGTACGGAAACGCGGGAGGGTAAGGCTACGTGCTGACGCACGGGTAAGTGCCAGCGTACGGGCCAGGAGTTGGCAACGGCGTAGGGTAAGGTATAGGGCTGGTGGTGGGTTTCCGTTCGGGGCTAGGGTTAGGGTTAGGGAACGGCAAGGCTTAGGGCTCAGGTGCGGGTACGGAAACGTGGGAGGGCCAGGCTACGTGGTGACGCACAGGTCAGTGCCCGCGTACGGTCCAGGAGTAGGGTACCGCGTAAGGTAAGGTGTAGCGCTTGTGGTGGATTTGCGTTCCAGGCTAGGTTTAGGGTTAGGGAACGGCAAGGCTTAGGAAACAGGTGAGGGTACGGAAACGTGGGAGGGTCAGGCTACTTGGTGACGCACGGGTGATTGCCAGCGTACGGGCCAGGAGAAGGCAACGGCGTAGGTTATGGTGTAGGGCTGGTGGTTCATTTGCGTTCCGGGCTAGTGTTAGGGATAGGGAACGGCAAGGCTTAGGGCACAGGTGAGGGTACGGAAACGTGGGAGGGTCAGGCTTCGTGCTGAAGCACGGGTCAGTGCCAGAGTACGGGCCAGGAGTAGGCAACGGCGTTGGGTAAGGTGTAGGGCTGGTGGTGGGTTTCCGTTCCGGGCTAGGGTTAGGGTTAGGGAACGGCAAGGCTTAGGGCACAGGTGAGGGTTCGGAAACGTGGGAGGGTCAGGTTACGTGCTGACGCATGGGTCAGTGCCAGCGTACGGGCCAGGAGTAGGGTACGGCGTAAGGTAATGTGTAGGGCTGGTGGTGGGTTTCCGTTCCGGGCTAGGGTTAGGTTTAGAGAACGGCAAGGCTTAGGGCACAGGTGAGGGTACGGAAACGTGGGTGGGTCAGGCTACGTGCTGACGCATGTGTCATTGCCAGCGTACGGGCCAGGAGTAGGCAACGGCGTAGGATAATGTGTAGGGCTGGTGGTGGATTTGCGTTCCGCGCTAGGGTTAGGGTTAGGGAACGGCAAGGCTTAGGGTACAGGTGAGGGTACGGAAACGCGGCACGGTAAGGCTACGTGCTGATGCACGGGTCAGTGCCAGCGTACGGGACAGGAGTAGGCAACGGCGTAGGGTAAGGTGTAGGGTTGGTGGTCGGTTTGCGTTCCGGGCTAGGGTTAGGGTTAGGGAACGGCAAGGCTTAGGGTACAGGTGAGGGTACGGAAACGCGGCAGTGTAAGGCTACGTGCTGATGCACGGCTCAGTGCCAGCGTACGGGACAGGAGTAGGCAACGGCGTAGGGTAAGGTGTAGGGCTGGTGGTTGGTTTCTCTTCCGGGCTAGGGTTAGGGTTAGGGAACGGCAAGGCTTAGGACACAGGTGAGGGTACGGAAACGTGGGAGGGCCAGGCTACGGTCTGACGCACGGGTCAGTGCCAGCGTACGGGCCAGGAGTAGGGTACGGTGTAAAAGAAGGTGTACGGCTTCTGGTGGGTTTCTGTTCTGGGCTAGGGTTAGTGTTTGGAACGGCAAGGCTTAGGACACAGGTAAGAGTACGGAAACGTGGGAGCGTCAGGCTACGTGGTGACGGAGGGGTCAGTGCCAGCGTACGGTCCAGGAGTGGGCAACGGCATAGCGTAAGGTGTAGGGCTTGTGGTGGGTGTGCGTTCCGGGCTAGGATTAGGGTTAGGGAACGGCAAGGCTTAGGGCACAGTGAGGGTACGGAAACGTGGGAGGGTCAGGCTACGTGGTGACGCACGGGTCATTGCCAGCGTATGGGCCAGGAGTAGGCAACGGCGTAGGGTATGGTGTAGGGCTGGTTGTGGAATTGTGTTCCGGGCTAGGGTTAGGTTTAGGGAACGGCAAGGCTTAGGGCACAGGTGAGGGTACGGAAACGTGGGAGGGATAGGCTACGTGCTGACGCACATGTCATTGCCAGCGTACGGGCCAGGAGTAGGCAACGGCGTAGGGTATGGTGTAGGGCTGCTTGTGGCTTTGCGTTCCGGGCTAGGGTTATGGTTAGGGAACGGCAAGGCTTAGGGAACAGGTGAGGGTACGGAAAGGTGGGAGGTTCAGGTTACGTGCTGACGCACGGGTCAGTGATAGCGTACGGGCCAGGAGTAGGGTACGGCGTAAGGTAAGGTGTAGGGCTGGTGTTTGGTTTCCGTTCCAGTCTAGGGTTAGGGTTAGAGAACGGCAAGTCTTAGGGCACAGGTGAGGGTACGGAAACGTGGGAGGGTCAGGCTACGTGCTGACGCAAGGGTCTGTGCCAGCGTACGGTCCAGGAGTAGGCAACCGCGTAGGATAATGTGCAGGTCTGGTGGTGGATTTGCGTTCCGGGCTAGGGTTAGGGTTAGGGAACGGCAAGGCTTAGGGCACAGGTGTGGGTACGGAAACGCGGGAGGGTAAGGCTACGTGCTGACGCACGGGTCAGTGCCAGCGTACGGGCCAGGAGTTGGCAACGGCGTAGGGTAAGGTATAGGGCTGGTGGTGGGTTTCCGTTCGGGGCTAGGGTTAGGGTTAGGGAACGGCAAGGCTTAGGGCTCAGGTGCGGGTACGGAAACGTGGGAGGGCCAGGCTACGTGGTGACGCACGTGTCAGTGCCCGCGTACGGGCCAGGATTAGGGTACGGCGTAAGGTAAGGTGTAGGGCTGGTGGTGGATTTGCGTTCCGAGCTAGGGTTAGGGTTAGGGAACGGCAAGGCTTAGGATACAGGTGAGGGTACGGAAACGCAGCAGGGTAAGGCTACGTGCTGATGCACGGGTCAGTGCCAGCGTACGGGACAGGAGTAGGCAACGGCGTAGGGTAAGGTGTAGGGCTGGTGGTGGGTTTGCGTTCCGGGCTAGGGTTAGGGTTAGGGAACGGCAAGGCTTAGGGCACAGGTGAGGGTACGGAAACGTGGGAGGGTCAGGCTACGTGGTGACGCACGGGTGATTGCCAGCGTACGGGCCAGGAGTAGGCAACGGCGTAGGTTATGGTGTAGGGCTGGTGGTTCATTTGCGTTCCGGGCTAGTGTTAGGGATAGGGAACGGCAAGGCTTAGGGCACAGGTGAGGGTACGGTAACGTGGGAGGGTCAGGCTACGTGCTGAAGCACGGGTCAGTGCCAGCGTACGGGCCAGGAGTAGGCAACGGCGTTGGGTAAGGTGTAGGGCTGGTGGTGGGTTTCCGTTCCGGGCTAGGGTTAGGGTTAGGGAACGGCAAGGCTTAGGGCACAGGTGAGGGTACGGAAACGTGGGAGGGCCAGGCTACGTTCTGACGCACGGGTCAGTGCCAGCGTACGGGCCAGGAGTAGGGTACGGTGTAAGATAAGGTGTACGGCTTCTGGTGGGTTTCTGTTCCGGGCTAGGGTTAGGGTTAGGAACGGCAAGGCTTAGGACACAGGTGAGGTTACGGAAACGTGGGAGGGTCAGGCTACGTGCTGACGCACGGGTCAGTGCCAGCGTACGGGCCAGGAGTAGGCAACGGCATTGGGTAAGGTGTAGGGCTTGTGGTGGGTTTGCGTTCCGGGCTAGGGTTAGCGTTGAGGAACGGCAAGGCTTACGGCACAGTGAGGGTACGGAAACGTGGGAGGGTCAGGCTACGTGCTGACGCACGGGTCAGTGCCAGCGTACGGGCCAGGAGTAGGCAACGGCATTGGGTAAGGTGTAGGGCTTGTGGTGGATTTGTGTTCCGGGCTAGGGTTAGGGTTAGGGAACGGCAAGGCTTAGGGCACAGGTGAGGGTACGGAAACGCGGGAGTGTAAGGCTACGTGCTGACGCAAGGGTCAGTGTCAGCGTACGGGCCAGGAGTAGGCAACGGCGTGGGATAATGTGTAGGGCTTATGGTGGTTTTGCTTTCCGGGCTAGGGTTAGGGTTAGGTAACGGCAAGGCTTAGGGCAGAGGTGAGGGTACGGAAACGTGGCAGGGTCAGGTTACGAGCTGACGCACGGGACAGTGCCAGCGTACGGGCCAGGAGTAGGGTACGGCGTAGGGTTAGGTGTAGGGCTAGTAGTGGGTTTGTGTTCCGGGCTATGGTAAGGGTTAGGGAACGGCAAGGCTTAGGGCTCAGGTGACGGTACGGAAACTTGGGAGGCTCAGGCTACGTGCTGACGCATGGGTCAGTGCCAGCGTACGGGCCAGGAGTAGGGTACGGCGTAAGGTAAGGTGTATGGCTGGTGGTGGGTTTGTGTTCTGGGCTAGGGTTAGGGTTAGGGAACAGCAAGGCTTAGGGCACAGGTGAGGGTACGGAAACGTGGGAGGCTCAAGCTACGTGCTGAAGCACGGGTCAGTGCCAGCGTACGGGCCAGGAGTAGGCAACGGCGTTGGGTAAAGTGTAGGGCTGGTGGTGGGTTTCTGTTCCGGGCTAGGGTTAGGGTTAGGGAACGGCAAGGCTTAGGACACAGGTGACGGTACAGAAACGTGGGAGGGCCAGGCTACGTTCTGAAGCACGGGTCAGTGCCAGCGTACGGGCCAGGAGTAGGGTACGGTGTAAGATAAGGTGTACGGCTTCTGGTGGGTTTCTGTTCCGGGCTAGGGTTAGGGTTTGGAACGGCAAGGCTTAGGGCACAGGTGAGGGTACGGAAACGTGGGAGGGTTAGGCTACGTGCTGACTCACGTGTCATTGCCAGCGTACGGGCCAGGAGTAGGCAACGGCGTAGGGTATGGTGTAGGGCTGGTGGTGGGTTTGCGTTCCGGGCTAGGGTTAGGGTTAGGGAACGGCAAGGCTTAGGGAACAGGTGAGGGTACGGAAACGTGGGAGGGTCAGGTTACGTGCTGACGCACGGGTCAGTGACAGCGTACGAGCCAGGAGTAGGGTACGGCGTAAGGTAAGGTGTAGGGCTGGTGGTTGGTTTCCGTTTCAGGCTAGGGTTAGGGTTAGAGAACGGCAAGTCTTAGGGCACAGGTGAGGGTACGGAAACGTGGGAGGGTCAGGCTACGTGCTGACGCAAGGGTCAGTGCCAGCGTACGGTCCAGGAGTAGGCAACCGCGTAGGATAATGTATAGGGCTGGTGGTGGATTTGCGTTCCGGGCTAGGGTTAGGGTTAGGGAACGGCAAATCTTAGGGCACAGGTGTGGGTACGGAAACGCGGGAGGGTAAGGCTACGTGCTGACGCACAGGTCTGTGCCAGCGTACGGGCCAGGAGTTGGCAACGGCTTAGGGTAAGGTATAGGGCTGGTGGTGGTTTCCGTTCGGGGCTAGGGTTAGGGTTAGGGAACGGCAAGTCTTAGGGCACAGGTGAGGGAACGGAAACGTGGGAACGCCAGGCTACGTGGTGACGCACGGGTCAGTGCCCGCATACGGGCCAGGAGTAGGGTACGGCGTAAGGTAAGGTGTAGGGCTGGTGGTGGGTTTGCGTTCCGGTCTAGGGTTAGGTTTAGGGAACGGCAAGGCTTAGGGCACAGGTGAGGGTACGGAAACGTGGGAGGGTCAGGCTACGTGCTGACGCACGTGTCATTGCCAGCGTACGGGCCAGGAGTAGGCAACAGCATAGGGTATGGTGTAGGGCTGGTGGTGGATTTGCGTTCCGGGCTAGGGTTAGGGTTAGGGAACGGCAAGGCATAGAGAACAGGTGCGGGTACGGAAACGTGGGAGGGTCAGGCTACGTGGTGACGCATGGGTCATTGCCAGCATACGGGCCAGGAGTAGGCAACGGCGTAGGGTATGGTGTAGGGCTGGTGGTTCATTTGCGTTCCGGGCTAGGGTTAGGGTTAGGGAACGGCAACGCTTAGGGCACAGTTGAGGGTACGGAAACGTGGGAGGGTCGGGCTACGTGCTGAAGCACGGGTCAGTGCCAGCGTACGGGCCAGGAGTAGGCAACGGCGTTGGGTAAGGTGTAGGGCTGGTGGTTGGTTTCTGTTCCGGGCTAGGGTTAGGGTTAGGGAACGGCTTGGCTTAGGACACAGGTGAGGGTACGGAAACGTGGGAGGGCCACGCTACGTTCTGACGCACGGGTCAGTGCCAGCGTACGGGCCAGGAGTAGGGTACGGTGTAAGATAAGGTGTACGGCTTCTGGTGGGTTTCTGTTCCGGGCTAGGGTTAGTGTTTGGAACGGCAAGGCTTAGGACACAGGTAAGAGTACGGAAACGTGGGAGCGTCAGGCTACGTGGTGACGGAGGGGTCAGTGCCAGCGTACGGGCCAGGAGTAGGGTACGGCGTAAGGTAAGGTGTATGGCTGGTGGTGGGTTTGTGTTCTGGGCTAGGGTTAGGGTTAGGGAACAGCAAGGCTTAGGGCACAGGTGAGGGTACGGAAACGTGGGAGGCTCAAGCTACGTGCTGAAGCACGGGTCAGTGCCAGCGTACGGGCCAGGAGTAGGCAACGGCGTTGGGTAAAGTGTAGGGCTGGTGGTGGGTTTCTGTTCCGGGCTAGGGTTAGGGTTAGGGAACGGCAAGGCTTAGGACACAGGTGACGGTACAGAAACGTGGGAGGGCCAGGCTACGTTCTGAAGCACGGGTCAGTGCCAGCGTACGGGCCAGGAGTAGGGTACGGTGTAAGATAAGGTGTACGGCTTCTGGTGGGTTTCTGTTCCGGGCTAGGGTTAGGGTTTGGAACGGCAAGGCTTAGGGCACAGGTGAGGGTACGGAAACGTGGGAGGGTTAGGCTACGTGCTGACTCACGTGTCATTGCCAGCGTACGGGCCAGGAGTAGGCAACGGCGTAGGGTATGGTGTAGGGCTGGTGGTGGGTTTGCGTTCCGGGCTAGGGTTAGGGTTAGGGAACGGCAAGGCTTAGGGAACAGGTGAGGGTACGGAAACGTGGGAGGGTCAGGTTACGTGCTGACGCACGGGTCAGTGACAGCGTACGAGCCAGGAGTAGGGTACGGCGTAAGGTAAGGTGTAGGGCTGGTGGTTGGTTTCCGTTTCAGGCTAGGGTTAGGGTTAGAGAACGGCAAGTCTTAGGGCACAGGTGAGGGTACGGAAACGTGGGAGGGTCAGGCTACGTGCTGACGCAAGGGTCAGTGCCAGCGTACGGTCCAGGAGTAGGCAACCGCGTAGGATAATGTATAGGGCTGGTGGTGGATTTGCGTTCCGGGCTAGGGTTAGGGTTAGGGAACGGCAAATCTTAGGGCACAGGTGTGGGTACGGAAACGCGGGAGGGTAAGGCTACGTGCTGACGCACAGGTCTGTGCCAGCGTACGGGCCAGGAGTTGGCAACGGCTTAGGGTAAGGTATAGGGCTGGTGGTGGTTTCCGTTCGGGGCTAGGGTTAGGGTTAGGGAACGGCAAGTCTTAGGGCACAGGTGAGGGAACGGAAACGTGGGAACGCCAGGCTACGTGGTGACGCACGGGTCAGTGCCCGCATACGGGCCAGGAGTAGGGTACGGCGTAAGGTAAGGTGTAGGGCTGGTGGTGGGTTTGCGTTCCGGTCTAGGGTTAGGTTTAGGGAACGGCAAGGCTTAGGGCACAGGTGAGGGTACGGAAACGTGGGAGGGTCAGGCTACGTGCTGACGCACGTGTCATTGCCAGCGTACGGGCCAGGAGTAGGCAACAGCATAGGGTATGGTGTAGGGCTGGTGGTGGATTTGCGTTCCGGGCTAGGGTTAGGGTTAGGGAACGGCAAGGCATAGAGAACAGGTGCGGGTACGGAAACGTGGGAGGGTCAGGCTACGTGGTGACGCACGGGTCATTGCCAGCATACGGGCCAGGAGTAGGCAACGGCGTAGGGTATGGTGTAGGGCTGGTGGTTCATTTGCGTTCCGGGCTAGGGTTAGGGTTAGGGAACGGCAACGCTTAGGGCACAGTTGAGGGTACGGAAACGTGGGAGGGTCGGGCTACGTGCTGAAGCACGGGTCAGTGCCAGCGTACGGGCCAGGAGTAGGCAACGGCGTTGGGTAAGGTGTAGGGCTGGTGGTTGGTTTCTGTTCCGGGCTAGGGTTAGGGTTAGGGAACGGCTTGGCTTAGGACACAGGTGAGGGTACGGAAACGTGGGAGGGCCACGCTACGTTCTGACGCACGGGTCAGTGCCAGCGTACGGGCCAGGAGTAGGGTACGGTGTAAGATAAGGTGTACGGCTTCTGGTGGGTTTCTGTTCCGGGCTAGGGTTAGTGTTTGGAACGGCAAGGCTTAGGACACAGGTAAGAGTACGGAAACGTGGGAGCGTCAGGCTACGTGGTGACGGAGGGGTCAGTGCCAGCGTACGGTCCAGGAGTGGGCAACGGCATAGCGTAAGGTGTAGGGCTTGTGGTGGGTGTGCGTTCCGGGCTAGGATTAGGGTTAGGGAACGGCAAGGCTTAGGGCACAGTGAGGGTACGGAAACGTGGGAGGGTCAGGCTACGTGCTGACGCACGGGTCAGTGCCAGCGTACGGGCCAGGAGTAGGCAACGGCATTGGGTAAGGTGTAGGGCTTGTGGTGGATTTGCGTTCCGGGCTAGGGTTAGGGTTAGGGAACGGCAAGGCTTAGGGCACAGGTGAGGGTACGGAAACGCGGGAGTGTAAGGCTACGTGCTGACGCACGGGTCAGTGTCAGCGTACGGGCCAGGAGTAGGCAACGGCGTGGGATAATGTGTAGGGCTTATGGTGGTTTTGCTTTCCGGGCTAGGGTTAGGGTTAGGTAACGGCAAGGCTTAGGGCAGAGGTGAGGGTACGGAAACGTGGCAGGGTCAGGTTACGAGCTGACGCATGGGACAGTGCCAGCGTACGGGCCAGGAGTAGGGTACGGCGTAGGGTTAGGTGTAGGGCTAGTAGTGGGTTTGTGTTCCGGGCTATGGTAAGGGTTAGGGAACGGCAAGGCTTAGGGCTCAGGTGACGGTACGGAAACTTGGGAGGCTCAGGCTACGTGCTGACGCATGGGTCAGTGCCAGCGTACGGGCCAGGAGTAGGGTACGGCGTAAGGTAAGGTGTATGGCTGGTGGTGGGTTTGTGTTCTGGGCTAGGGTTAGGGTTAGGGAACAGCAAGGCTTAGGGCACAGGTGAGGGTACGGAAACGTGGGAGGCTCAAGCTACGTGCTGAAGCACGGGTCAGTGCCAGCGTACGGGCCAGGAGTAGGCAACGGCGTTGGGTAAAGTGTAGGGCTGGTGGTGGGTTTCTGTTCCGGGCTAGGGTTAGGGTTAGGGAACGGCAAGGCTTAGGACACAGGTGACGGTACAGAAACGTGGGAGGGCCAGGCTACGTTCTGAAGCACGGGTCAGTGCCAGCGTACGGGCCAGGAGTAGGGTACGGTGTAAGATAAGGTGTACGGCTTCTGGTGGGTTTCTGTTCCGGGCTAGGGTTAGGGTTTGGAACGGCAAGGCTTAGGGCACAGGTGAGGGTACGGAAACGTGGGAGGGTTAGGCTACGTGCTGACGCACGTGTCATTGCCAGCGTACGGGCCAGGAGTAGGCAACGGCGTAGGGTATGGTGTAGGGCTGGTGGTGGGTTTGCGTTCCGGGCTAGGGTTAGGGTTAGGGAACGGCAAGGCTTAGGGAACAGGTGAGGGTACGGAAACGTGGGAGGGTCAGGTTACGTGCTGACGCACGGGTCAGTGACAGCGTACGAGCCAGGAGTAGGGTACGGCGTAAGGTAAGGTGTAGGGCTGGTGGTTGGTTTCCGTTTCAGGCTAGGGTTAGGGTTAGAGAACGGCAAGTCTTAGGGCACAGGTGAGGGTACGGAAACGTGGGAGGGTCAGGCTACGTGCTGACGCAAGGGTCAGTGCCATCGTACGGTCCAGGAGTAGGCAACCGCGTAGGATAATGTGTAGGGCTGGTGGTGGATTTGCGTTCTGGGCTAGGGTTAGGGATAGGGAACGGCAAGTCTTAGGGCACAGGTGTGGGTACGGAAACGCGGGAGGGTAAGGCTACGTGCTGACGCACGGGTCTGTGCCAGCGTACGGGCCAGGAGTTGGCAACGGCTTAGGGTAAGGTACAGGGCTGGTGGTGGTTTCCGTTCGGGGCTAGGGTTAGGGTTAGGGAACGGCAAGGCTTAGGGCACAGGTGAGGGTACGGAAACGTGGGAACGCCAGGCTACGTGGTGACGCACGGGTCAGTGCCCGCGTACGGGCCAGGAGTAGGGTACGGCGTAAGGTAAGGTGTAGGGCTGGTGGTGGGTTTGCGTTCCGGTCTAGGGTTAGGTTTAGGGAACGGCAAGGCTTAGGGCACAGGTGAGGGTACGGAAACGTGGGAGGGTCAGGCTACGTGCTGACGCACGTGTCATTGCCAGCGTACGGGCCAGGAGTAGGCAACAGCATAGGGTATGGTGTAGGGCTGGTGGTGGATTTGCGTTCCGGGCTAGGGTTAGGGTTAGGGAACGGCAAGGCATAGAGAACAGGTGAGGGTACGGAAACGTGGGAGGGTCAGGCTACGTGGTGACGCACGGGTCATTGCCAGCATACGGGCCTGGAGTAGGCAACGGCGTAGGGTATGGTGTAGGTCTGGTGGTTCATTTGCGTTCCGGGCTAGGGTTAGGGTTAGGGAACGGCAACGCTTAGGGCACAGTTGAGGGTACGGAAACGTGGGAGGGTCAGGCTACGTGCTGAAGCACGGGTCAGTGCCAGCGTACGGGCCAGGAGTAGGCAACGGCGTTGGGTAAGGTGTAGGGCTGGTGGTTGGTTTCTGTTCCGGGCTAGGGTTAGGGTTAGGGAACGGCTTGGCTTAGGACACAGGTGAGGGTACGGAAACGTGGGAGGGCCACGCTACGTTCTGACGCACGGGTCAGTGCCAGCGTACGGGCCAGTAGTAGGGTACGGTGTAAGATAAGGTGTACGGCTTCTGGTGGGTTTCTGTTCCGGGCTAGGGTTAGTGTTTGGAACGGCAAGGCTTAGGACACAGGTAAGAGTACGGAAACGTTGGAGCGTCAGGCTACGTGGTGACGGACGGGTCAGTGCCAGCGTACGGTCCAGGAGTGGGCAACGGCATAGCGTAAGGTGTAGGGCTTGTGGTGGGTGTGCGTTCCGGGCTAGGATTAGGGTTAGGGAACGGCAAGGTTTAGGGCACAGTGAGGGTATGGAAACGTGGGAGGGTCAGGCTACGTGGTGACGCACGGGTCATTGCCAGCGTATGGGCCAGGAGTAGGCAACGGCGTAGGGTATGGTGTAGGGCTCGTTGTGGAATTGCGTTCCGGGCTACGGTTAGGTTTAGGGAATGGCAAGGCTTAGGGCACAGGTGAGGGTACGGAAACGTGGGAGGGTTAGGCTACGTGCTGACGCACGTGTCATTGCCAGCGTACGGGCCAGGAGTAGGCAACGGCGTAGGGTATGGTGTAGGGCTGGTGGTGGGATTGCGTTCCGGCTAGGGTTATGGTTAGGGAACGGCAAGGCTTAGGGAACAGGTGAGGGTACGGAAACGTGGGAGGGTCAGGTTACGTGCTGACGCACGGGTCAGTGACAGCGTACGGGCCAGGAGTAGGGTACGGCGTAAGGTAAAGTGTAGGGCTGGTGTGTGGTTTCCGTTCCAGGCTAGGCTTAGGGTTAGAGAACGGCAAGTCTTAGGGCACAGGTGAGGGTACGGAAACGTGGGAGGGTCAGGCTACGTGCTGACGCAAGGGTCAGTGCCAGCGTACGGTCCAGGAGTAGGCAACCGCGTAGGGTTAGGTGTAGGGCTAGTAGTGGGTTTGCGTTCCGGGCTATGGTAAGGGTTAGGGAACGGCAAGGCTTAGGGCTCAGGTGAGGGTACGGAAACGTGGGAGGCTCAGGCTACGTGCTGACACACGGGTCAGTGCCAGCGTACGGGCCAGGAGTAGGGTACGGCGTAAGGTAAGGTGTAGGGCTGGTGGTGGGTTTCCATTCTGGGTTAGGGTTAGGGTTAGGGAACGGCAAGGCTTCGGGTACAGGTGAGGGTACGGAAACGCGGCAGGGTAAGGCTACGTGCTGATGCATGGGTCAGTGCCAGCGTACGGGACAGGAGTAGGCAACGGCGTAGGGTAAGGTGTAGGGCTGGTGGTGGGTTTGCGTTCCGGGCTAGGGTTAGGCTTAGGGAATGGCAAGGCTTAGGGCAGAGGTGAGGGTACGGAAACGTGGGAGGGTCAGGCTATGTGCTGACGCACGGTTCATTGCCAGCGTACGGGACAGGAGTTGGCAACGGCGTAGGGTAAGGTGTAGGGCTGCTTGTGGCTTTGCGTTCCGGGCTAGGGTTATGGTTAGGGAACGGCAAGGCTTAGGGCACAGGTGAGGGTACGGAAACGTGGGAGGGTCAGGTTACGTGCTGACGCACGGGTCAGTGATAGCGTACGGGCCAGGAGTAGGGTACGGCGTAAGGTAAGGTGTAGGGCTGGTGTTTGGTTTCCGTTCCAGTCTAGGGTTAGGGTTAGAGAACGGCAAGTCTTAGGGCACAGGTGAGGGTACGGAAACGTGGGAGGGTCAGGCTACGTGCTGACGCAAGGGTCTGTGCCAGCGTACGGTCCAGGAGTAGGCAACCGCGTAGGATAATGTGCAGGTCTGGTGGTGGATTTGCGTTCCGGGCTAGGGTTAGGGTTAGGGAACGGCAAGGCTTAGGGCACAGGTGTGGGTACGGAAACGCGGGAGGGTAAGGCTACGTGCTGACGCACGGGTCAGTGCCAGCGTACGGGCCAGGAGTTGGCAACGGCGTAGGGTAAGGTATAGGGCTGGTGGTGGGTTTCCGTTCGGGGCTAGGGTTAGGGTTAGGGAACGGCAAGGCTTAGGGCTCAGGTGCGGGTACGGAAACGTGGGAGGGCCAGGCTACGTGGTGACGCACGGGTCAGTGCCCGCGTACGGGCCAGGAGTAGGGTACGGCGTAAGGTAAGGTGTAGGGCTGGTGGTGGATTTGCGTTCCGGTCTAGGGTTAGGGTTAGGGAACGGCAAGGCTTAGGATACAGGTGAGGGTACGGAAACGCGGCAGGGTAAGGCTACGTGCTGATGCACGGGTCAGTGCCAGCGTACGGGACAGGAGTAGGCAACGGCGTAGGGTAAGGTGTAGGGCTGGTGGTGGGTTTGCGTTCCGGGCTAGGGTTAGGGTTAGGGAACGGCAAGGCTTAGGGCACAGGTGAGGGTACGGAAACGTGGGAGGGTCAGGCTACGTGGTGACGCACGGGTGATTGCCAGCGTACGGGCCAGGAGTAGGCAACGGCGTAGGTTATGGTGTAGGGCTGGTGGTTCATTTGCGTTCCGGGCTAGTGTTAGGGATAGGGAACGGCAAGGCTTAGGGCACAGGTGAGGGTACGGAAACGTGGGAGGGTCAGGCTACGTGCTGAAGCACGGGTCAGTGCCAGCGTACAGGCCAGGAGTAGGCAACGGCGTTGGGTAAGGTGTAGGGCTGGTGGTGGGTTTCCGTTCCGGGCTAGGGTTAGGGTTAGGGAACGCCAAGGCTTAGGGCACAGGTGAGGGTACGGAAACGTGGGAGGGCCAGGCTACGTTCTGACGCACGGGTCAGTGCCAGCGTACGGGCCAGGAGTAGGGTACGGTGTAAGATAAGGTGTACGGCTTCTGGTGGGTTTCTGTTCCGGGCTAGGGTTAGGGTTAGGAACGGCAAGGCTTAGGACACAGGTGAGGTTACGGAAACGTGGGAGGGTCAGGCTACGTGCTGACGCACGGGTCAGTGCCAGCGTACGGGCCAGGAGTAGGCAACGGCATTGGGTAAGGTGTAGGGCTTGTGGTGGGTTTGCGTTCCGGGCTAGGGTTAGCGTTGAGGAACGGCAAGGCTTACGGCACAGTGAGGGTACGGAAACGTGGGAGGGTCAGGCTACGTGCTGACGCACGGGTCAGTGCCAGCGTACGGGCCAGGAGTAGGCAACGGCATTGGGTAAGGTGTAGGGCTTGTGGTGGATTTGCGTTCCGGGCTAGGGTTAGGGTTAGGGAACGGCAAGGCTTAGGGCACAGGTGAGGGTACGGAAACGCGGGAGTGTAAGGCTACGTGCTGACGCAAGGGTCAGTGTCAGCGTACGGGCCAGGAGTAGGCAACGGCGTGGGATAATGTGTAGGGCTTATGGTGGTTTTGCTTTCCGGGCTAGGGTTAGGGTTAGGTAACGGCAAGGCTTAGGGCAGAGGTGAGGGTACGGAAACGTGGCAGGGTCAGGTTACGAGCTGACGCACGGGACAGTGCCAGCGTACGGGCCAGGAGTAGGGTACGGCGTAGGGTTAGGTGTAGGGCTAGTAGTGGGTTTGTGTTCCGGGCTATGGTAAGGGTTAGGGAACGGCAAGGCTTAGGGCTCAGGTGACGGTACGGAAACTTGGGAGGCTCAGGCTACGTGCTGACGCATGGGTCAGTGCCAGCGTACGGGCCAGGAGTAGGGTACGGCGTAAGGTAAGGTGTATGGCTGGTGGTGGGTTTGTGTTCTGGGCTAGGGTTAGGGTTAGGGAACAGCAAGGCTTAGGGCACAGGTGAGGGTACGGAAACGTGGGAGGCTCAAGCTACGTGCTGAAGCACGGGTCAGTGCCAGCGTACGGGCCAGGAGTAGGCAACGGCGTTGGGTAAGGTGTAGGGCTGGTGGTGGGTTTCTGTTCCGGGCTAGGGTTAGGGTTAGGGAACGGCAAGGCTTAGGACACAGGTGAGGGTACAGAAACGTGGGAGGGCCAGGCTACGTTCTGAAGCACGGGTCAGTGCCAGCGTACGGGCCAGGAGTAGGGTACGGTGTAAGATAAGGTGTACGGCTTCTGGTGGGTTTCTGTTCCGGGCTAGGGTTAGGGTTTGGAACGGCAAGGCTTAGGGCACAGGTGAGGGTACGGAAACGTGGGAACGCCAGGCTACGTGGTGAGGCACGGGTCAGTGCCCGCGTACGGGCCAAGAGTAGGGTACGGCGTAAGGTAAGGTGTAGGGCTGGTGGTGGGTTTGCGTTCCGGTCTAGGGTTAGGTTTAGGGAACGGCAAGGCTTAGGGCACAGGTGAGGGTACGGAAACCTGGGAGGGTCAGGCTACGTGCTGACGCACGTGTCATTGCCAGCGTACGGGCCAGGAGTAGGCAACAGCATAGGGTATGGTGTAGGGCTGGTGGTGGATTTGCGTTCCGGGCTAGGGTTAGGGTTAGGGAACGGCAAGGCATAGAGAACAGGTGCGGGTACGGAAACGTGGGAGGGTCAGGCTACGTGGTGACGCACGGGTCATTGCCAGCATACGGGCCAGGAGTAGGCAACGGCGTAGGGTATGGTGTAGGGCTGGTGGTTCATTTGCGTTCCGGGCTAGGGTTAGGGTTAGGGAACGGCAACGCTTAGGGCACAGTTGAGGGTACGGAAACGTGGGAGGGTCTGGCTACGTGCTGAAGCACGGGTCAGTGCCAGCGTACGGGCCAGGAGTAGGCAACGGCGTTGGGTAAGGTGTAGGGCTGGTGGTTGGTTTCTGTTCCGGGCTAGGGTTAGGGTTAGGGAACGGCTTGGCTTAGGACACAGGTGAGGGTACGGAAACGTGGGAGGGCCACGCTACGTTCTGACGCACGGGTCAGTGCCAGCGTACGGGCCAGGAGTAGGGTACGGTGTAAGATAAGGTGTACGGCTTCTGGTGGGTTTCTGTTCCGGGCTAGGGTTAGTGTTTGGAACGGCAAGGCTTAGGACACAGGTAAGAGTACGGAAACGTGGGAGCGTCAGGCTACATGGTGACGGACGGGTCAGTGCCAGCGTACGGTCCAGGAGTGGGCAACGGCATAGCGTAAGGTGTAGGGCTTGTGGTGGGTGTGCGTTCCGGGCCAGGATTAGGGTTAGGGAACGGCAAGGCTTAGGGCACAGTGAGGGTATGGAAACGTGGGAGGGTCAGGCTACGTGCTGACGCACGGGTCAGTGCCAGCGTACGGGCCAGGAGTAGGCAACGGCATTGGGTAAGGTGTAGGGCTTGTGGTGGATTTGCGTTCCGGGCTAGGGTTAGGGTTAGGGAACGGCAAGGCTTAGGGCACAGGTGAGGGTACGGAAACGCGGGAGTGTAAGGCTACGTGCTGACGCACGGGTCAGTGTCAGCGTACGGGCCAGGAGTAGGCAACGGCGTGGGATAATGTGTAGGGCTTATGGTGGTTTTGCTTTCCGGGCTAGGGTTAGGGTTAGGTAACGGCAAGGCTTAGGGCAGAGGTGAGGGTACGGAAACGTGGCAGGGTCAGGTTACGAGCTGACGCACGGGACAGTGCCAGCGTACGGGCCAGGAGTAGGGTACGGCGTAGGGTTAGGTGTAGGGCTAGTAGTGGGTTTGTGTTCCGGGCTATGGTAAGGGTTAGGGAACGGCAAGGCTTAGGGTTCAGGTGACGGTACGGAAACTTGGGAGGCTCAGGCTACGTGCTGACGCATGGGTCAGTGCCAGCGTACGGGCCAGGAGTAGGGTACGGCGTAAGGTAAGGTGTATGGCTGGTGGTGGGTTTGTGTTCTGGGCTAGGGTTAGGGTTAGGGAACAGCAAGGCTTAGGGCACAGGTGAGGGTACGGAAACGTGGGAGGCTCAAGCTACGTGCTGAAGCACGGGTCAGTGCCAGCGTACGGGCCAGGAGTAGGCAACGGCGTAGGGTATGGTGTAGGGCTGGTGGTGGGTTTGCGTTCCGGGCTAGGGTTAGGGTTAGGGAACGGCAAGGCTTAGGGAACAGGTGAGGGTACGGAAACGTGGGAGGGTCAGGTTACGTGCTGACGCACGGGTCAGTGACAGCGTACGAGCCAGGAGTAGGGTACGGCGTAAGGTAAGGTGTAGGGCTGGTGGTTGGTTTCCGTTTCAGGCTAGGGTTAGGGTTAGAGAACGGCAAGTCTTAGGGCACAGGTGAGGGTACGGAAACGTGGGAGGGTCAGGCTACGTGCTGACGCAAGGGTCAGTGCCAGCGTACGGTCCAGGAGTAGGCAACCGCGTAGGATAATGTGTAGGGCTGGTGGTGGATTTGCGTTCCGGGCTAGGGTTAGGGATAGGGAACGGCAAGTCTTAGGGCACAGGTGTGGGTACGGAAACGCGGGAGGGTAAGGCTACGTGCTGACGCACGGGTCTGTGCCAGCGTACGGGCCAGGAGTTGGCAACGGCTTTGGGTAAGGTACAGGGCTGGTGGTGGTTTCCGTTCGGGGCTAGGGTTAGGGTTAGGGAACGGCAAGGCTTAGGGCACAGGTGAGGGTACGGAAACATGGGAACGCCAGGCTACGTGGTGACGCACGGGTCAGTGCCCGCGTACGGGCCAGGAGTAGGGTACGGCGTAAGGTAAGGTGTAGGGCTGGTGGTGGGTTTGCGTTCCGGTCTAGGGTTAGGTTTAGGGAACGGCAATGCTTAGGGCACAGGTGAGGGTACGGAAACGTGGGAGGGTCAGGCTACGTGCTGATGCACGTGTCATTGCCAGCGTACGGGCCAGGAGTAGGCAACAGCATAGGGTATGGTGTAGGGCTGGTGGTGGATTTGCGTTCCGGGCTAGGGTTAGGGTTAGGGAACGGCAAGGCATAGAGAACAGGTGAGGGTACGGAAACGTGGGAGGGTCAGGCTACGTGGTGACGCACGGGTCATTGCCAGCATACGGGCCTGGAGTAGGCAACGGCGTAGGGTATGGTGTAGGGCTGGTGGTTCATTTGCGTTCCGGGCTAGGGTTAGGCTTAGGGAACGACAAGGCTTAGGGCACAGGTGAGGGTATGGAAACGCGGGAGGGTAAGGGTACGTGCTGACGCATGGGTCAGTGCCAGCGTACGGGCCAGGAGTTGGCAACGGCGTAGGGTAAGGTATAGGGCTGGTGGTGGGTTTCCGTTCGGGGCTAGGGTTAGGGTTAGGGAACGGCAAGGCTTAGGGCACAGGTGAGTGTACGGAAACGTGGGAGGGCCAGGCTACGTGGTGAGGCACGGGTCAGTGCCACCGTATGGGCCAGGAGTAGGGTATGGCGTAAGGTAATGTATAGGGCTGGTGGTGGGTTTCCGTTCCGGGCTAGGGTTAGGGTTAGGGAACGGCAAGGCTTAGGGAACAGGTGAGGGTACGGAAACGTGGGAGGGTCAGGCTACGTGCTGACCCACGAGTCATTGCCAGCGTACGGGCCAGGAGTAGGCAACGGCGTAGGTTATGGTGTAGGGCTGGTGGTGGGTTTGCGTTCCGGGCTAGGGTTAGGGTTAGGGAACGGCAAGGCTTACGGCACAGGTGAGGGTACGGAAACGTGGGAGGGTCAGGTTACATGCTGACGCATGGGTCAGTGCCAGCGTACGGGCCAGGAGTAGGGTACGGCGTAAGGTAATGTGTAGGGCTGGTGGTGGGTTTCCGTTCCGGGCTAGGGTTAGGTTTAGGGAACGGCAAGGCTTAGGGCACAGGTGAGGGTACGGAAACGTGGGTGGGTCAGGCTACGTGCTGACGCATGGGTCATTGCCAGCGTACGGGCCAGGAGTAGGCAACGGCGTAGGATAATGTGTAGGGCTGGTGGTGGATTTGCGTTCCGGGCTAGGGTTAGGGTTAGTGAACGGCAAGGCTTAGGGTACAGGTGAGGGTACGGAAACGCGGCAGGGTAAGGCTACGTGCTGATGCACGGGTCAGTGCCAGCGTACGGGACAGGAGTAGGCAACGGCGTAGGGTAAGGTGTAGGGCTGGTGGTGGGTTTGCGTTCCGGGCTAGGGTTAGGTTTAGGGAACGGCAAGGCTTAGGGCAGAGGTCAGGGTACGGAAACGTGGGAGGTTCAGGCTACGTGCTGACGCATGGGACAGTGCCAGCATACGGGCCAGGAGTAGGGTACCGCATAAGGTAATGTGTAGGGCTGGTGGTGGTTTTCCGTTCCGGGCTAGGGTTAGTGTTAGGGAAAGGCCAGGCTTAGGGCACAGGTGAGGGTATGGAAACGCGGGAGGGTAAGGCTACGTGCTGACGCACTGGTCAGTGCCAGCGTACGGGCCAGGAGTAGGCAACGGCGTAGGGTAAGGTGTAGGGCTGTTGGTGGTTTTCCGTTCCGGGCTCGGGTTAGGGTTAGGGAACGGCAAGCTTTAGGGCACAGGTGAGGGTACGGAAACGTGGGAGGCTCAGGCTACGTGCTGACGCATGTGTCAGTGCCAGCGTACGGGCCAGGAGTAGGGTACGGCGTAAGGTAAGGTGTACGGGTGGTGGTAGGTTTGCGTTCTGGGCTAGGGTTAGGGTTAGGGAACAGCAAGGCTTTGGGCACAGGTGAGGGTATGGAACCGTGGGAGGCTCAGGCTACGTGCCGACGCATGGGTCAGTGCCAGCGTACGGGCCAGGAGTAGGGTACGGCGTAATGTAATGTATAGGGCTGGTGGTGGGTTTCTGTTCCGGGCTAGGCTTAGGGTTAGGGAACGGCAAGGCTTAGGGCATAGGTGAGGGTACGGAAACGTGGGAGGATCAGGCTACGTGCTGGCGCACGGCTCAGTGCCAGCGTACGGGCCAGGAGTAGGCAACGGCATAGGGTAAGGTGTAGGGCTTGTGGTGGGTTTGCGTGCAGGGCTAGGGTTAGGGTTAGGGAACGGCAAGGCTTAGGGCACAGGTGAGGGTACGGAAACGTGGGGGCGTCAGGCTACGTGCTGACGCACGGGTCATTGCCAGCTTACGGGCCAGGAATAGGCAACGGCGTAGGGTATGGTGTAGGGCTGGTGGTCTATTTGCGTTCCGGGCTAGGGTTAGGGTTAGGGAACGGCAAGGCTTAGGTAACAGGTGAGGGTACGGAAACGTGGGAGGGTCAGGCTACGTGCTGACTCACGGGTCATTGCCAGCGTACGGGCCAGGAGTAGGCAACGGCGTAGGGTATGGTGTAGGGCTGGTGGTGGGTTTGCGTTCCGGGCTAGGGTTAGGGTTAGGGAATGGCAAGGCTTACGGCACAGGTGAGGGTACGGAAACGTGGGACGGTCTGGCTACGTGCTGAAGCACGGCTCAGTGCCAAGGTACGGGCCAGGAATAGGCAACGGCGTAGTATAATGTGTAGGGCTGGTGGTGGGTTTCCGTTCCGGGCTATTGTTAGGGTTAGGGAACGTCAAGGCTTAGGGCACAGGTGAGGGTACGGAAACGTGGGAGGCTCAGGCTACGTGCTGACGCACGGGTCAGTGCTAGCGTACGGGTCAGGAGTAGGGTACAGCGTAAGTTAAGGTGTAGGGCTCGTGGTGGTTTTCCGTTCCGGGCTAGGGTTAGGGTTAGGGAACGGAAAGGTGTAGGGCAAAGGTGAGGGTACGGAAACGTGGGAGGCTCAGGCTACGTGCTGACGCACGGGTCAGTGCCAGCGTACGGGCCAGGAGTAGGGTACCGCATAAGGTAATGTGTAGGGCTGGTGGTGGGTTTCCATTCCGGGCTAGGGTTAGTGTTAGGGAATGGCCAGGCTTAGGGCACAGGTGAGGGTATGGAAACGCGGAAGGGTAAGGCTACGTGCTGACGCACTGGTCAGTGCCAGTGTACGGGCCAGGAGTAGGCAACGGCGTAGGGTAAGGTGTAGGGGTGTTGGTGGTTTTCCGTTCCGGGCTCGGGTTAGGGTTAGGGAACGGCAAGGTTTAGGGCACAGGTGAGGGTACGGATACGTGGGAGTGTCAGGCTACGTGCTGATGCACGGGTCAGTGCCAGCGTACGGGCCAGCAGTAGGGTATGGCGTAAGGTAATGTATAGGGCTGGTGGTGGGTTTCCGTTCCGGGCTAGGGTTAGGGTTAGGGAACGGCAAGGCTTAGGGCACAGGTGAGTGTACGGAAACGTGAGAGGGTCAGGCTACGTGCTGACGCACGGGACAGTGCCAGCGTACGGGTCAGGAGTAGGCAACGGCGTAGGATATGGTTTAGGGCGGGTGGTGGGTTTGCGTTGGGGCTAGGGTTAGGGTTAGGGAACGGCAAGGCTTAGGGCAGAGGTGAGGGTACGGAAACGTGGGAGGGTCAGGCTACGTGCTGACGCACAGGTCAGTGCCAGCATACGGGCCAGGAGTAGGGTACGGCGTAGGGTTAGGTGTAGGGCTGGTGGTGGGTTTCCGTTCCGGGCTAGGTTTAGGGTTAGGGAACGGCAAGGCTTAGGGCACAGGTGAGGGTACGGAAACGTGGGAGGGTCAGGCTACGTGCTGACTCACGGTTCAGTGCCAGCGTACGGTCCAGGAGTAGGCAACGGCGTAGGATAATGTGTAGGGCTGGTGGTGGATTTGCGTTCCGGGCTAGGGTTAGGGTTAGGGAACAGCAAGGCTTAGGGCACAGGTGAGGGTACGGAAACGTGGGAGGTTCAGGCTACGTGCTGACGCACGGCTCATTGCCAGCGTACGGGCCAGGAGTAGGCAACGGCGTAGGGTATGGTGTAGGGCTGGTGGTGGGTTTGCGTTCCGGGCTAGGTTTAGGTTTAGGGAACGGCAAGGCTTAGGGGACAGGTGAGGGTACGGAAACGTGGGAGGGTCAGGTTACGTGCTGACGCACGGGTCAGTGCCAGCGTACAGGCCAGGAGTAGGGTACGGCGTAAGGTAAGGTTTAGGGCTGGTGGTTGGTTTCCGTTCCAGGCTAGGGTTAGGGTTAGGGAACGGCAAGGCTTAGGGCACAGGTCAGGGTACGGAAACGTGGGAGGGTCAGGCTACGTGCTGACTCACGGTTCAGTGCCAGCGTACGGTCCAGGAGTAGGCAGCGGCGTAGGATAATGTGTAGGGCTGGTGGTGGATTTGCGTTCCGGGCTAGGGTTAGGGTTAGGGAACGGCAAGGCTTAGGGCACAGGTGAGGGTACGGTAACGTGGGAGGGTAAGGCTACGTGCTGACGCACGGGTCATGGCCAGCGTACGGGCCAGGAGTAGGCAACGGCGTAGGATAATGTGTAGGGCTGGTGGTGGGTTTCCGTTCCGGGCTAGGGTTAGGGTTAGGGAACGGCAAGGCTTAGGGCACAGGTGAGTGTACGGAAACGTGGGAGGGCCAGGCTACGTTCTGACGCACGGGTCAGTGCCAGCGTACGGGCCAGGAGTAGGGTACGGTGTAAGATAAGGTGTATGGCTTCTGGTGGGTTTCTGTTCCGGGCAAGGGTTAGGGTTAGGAACGGCAAGACTTAGGACACAGGTGAGCGTACGGAAACGTGGGAGGGTCAGGCTACGTGCTGACGCACGGGTCAGTGCCAGCGTACGGGCCAGGAGTAGGCAACGGCATAGGGTAAGGTGTAGGGCTGGTGGTGGGTTTGCGTTCAGGGCTAGGGTTAGGGTTAGGGAACGGCAAGGCTTAGGGCACAGGTGAGGGTACGGAAACGTGGGAGGGTTAGGCTACGTGCTGACGCACGGGTCATTGCCAGCATACGGGCCAGGAGTAGGCAACGGCGTAGGGTACGGTTTAGGGCTGGTGGTGGGTTTGCGTTCCGGGCTAGGGTTAGGGTTAGGGAACGGCAAGGCTTAGGGAACAGGTGAGGATACGGAAACGTGGGAGGGTCAGGTTACGTGCTGACGCACGGGTCAGTGACAGCGTACGGGCCAGGATTAGGGTACGGCGTAAGGTAAGGTGTAGGGCTGCTGGTTGGTTTCCGTTCCAGGCTAGGGATAGGGTTAGGGAACGGCAAGGTTTAGGGCACAGGTGAGGGTATGGAAACGTGGGAGGGTCAGGCTACGTGCTGAAGCACGGGTCAGTGCCAGCGTACGGGCCAGGAGTAGGCAACGGCGTAGGATAATGTGTAGGGCAGGTGGTGGGTTTGCGTTCCGGTCTAGGGTTAGGCTTAGGGAAAGGCAAGGCTTAGGGCACTGGTGAGAGTACGGGAACGTGGGAGGGTCAGGCTACGTGCTGACGCACGGGACAGTGCCAGCGTATGGGCCAGGAGTAGGGTACGGCATAGGGTTAGGTGTAGGGCTAGTAGTGGGTTTGGGTTCCGGGCTAGGGTAAGGGTTAGGGAACGGCAAGGCTTAGGGCTCAGGTGAGGGTACGGAAACGTGGGAGGCTCAGGCTACGTGCTGACGCATGTGTCAGTGCCAGCGTACGGGCCAGGAGTAGGGTACGGCGTAAGGTAAGGTGTACGGGTGGTGGTAGGTTTGCGTTCTGGGCTAGGGTTAGGGTTAGGGAACAGCAAGGCTTTGGGCACAGGTGAGGGTATGGAACCGTGGGAGGCTCAGGCTACGTGCCGACGCACGGGTCAGTGCCAGCGTACGGGCCAGGAGTAGGGTACGGCGTAAGGTAATGTATAGGGCTGGTGGTGGGTTTCTGTTCCGGGCTAGGCTTAGGGTTAGGGAACGGCAAGGCTTAGGGCATAGGTGAGGGTACGGAAACGTGGGAGGATCAGGCTACGTGCTGGCGCACGGCTCAGTGCCAGCGTACGGGCCAGGAGTAGGCAACGGCATAGGGTAAGGTGTATGGCTTGTGGTGGGTTTGCGTGCAGGGCTAGGGTTAGGGTTAGGGAACGGCAAGGCTTAGGGCACAGTTGAGGGTACGGAAACGTGGGGGCGTCAGGCTACCTGCTGACGCACGGGTCATTGCCAGCGTACGCGCCAGGAATAGGCAACGGCGTAGTGTATGGTGTAGGGCTGGTGGTGGATTTGCGTTCCGGGCTAGGGTTAGGGTTAGGGAACGGCAAGGCTTAGGTAACAGGTGAGGGTACGGAAACGTGGGAGGGTCAGGCTACGTGCTGACTCACGGGTCATTGCCAGCGTACGGGCCAGGAGTAGGCAACGGCGTAGGGTATGGTGTAGGGCTGGTGGTGGGTTTGCGTTCCGGGCTAGGGTTAGGGTTAGGGAATGGCAAGGCTTACGGCACAGGTGAGGGTACGGAAACGTGGGACGGTCTGGCTACGTGCTGAAGCACGGCTCAGTGCCAAGGTACGGGCCAGGAATAGGCAACGGCGTAGTATAATGTGTAGGGCTGGTGGTGGGTTTCCGTTCCGGGCTATTGTTAGGGTTAGGGAACGGCAAGGCTTAGGGCACAGGTGAGGGTACGGAAACGTGGGAGGCTCAGGCTACGTGCTGACGCACGGGTCAGTGCTAGCGTACGGGTCAGGAGTAGGGTACAGCGTAAGTTAAGGTGTAGGGCTCGTGGTTGTTTTCCGTTCCGGGCTAGGGTTAGGGTTAGGGAACGGAAAGGCGTAGGGCAAAGGTGAGGGTACGGAAACGTGGGAGGCTCAGGCTACGTGCTGACGCACGGGTCAGTGCCAGCGTACGGGCCTGGAGTTGGGTACCGTGTAAGGTAATGTGTAGGGCTGGTGGTGGGTTTCCGTTCCGGGCTAGGGTTAGTGTTAGGGAATGGCCAGGCTTAGGGCACAGGTGAGGGTATGGAAACGTGGGAGGGTAAGGCTACGTGCTGACGCACTGGTCAGTGCCAGCGTACGGGCCAGGAGTAGGCAACGGCGTAGGGTAAGGTGTAGGCTGGTGGTTGTTTTCCATTCCGGGCTCGGGTTAGGGTTAGGGAACGGCAAGGCTTAGGGCAGAGGTGAGGGTACGGAAACGTGGGAGGGTCAGGCTACGTGCTGACGCACGGGACAGTGCCAGCGTACGGGCCAGGAGTAGGGTACGGCGTAGTGTTAGGTGTAGGGCTAGTAGTGTGTTTGGGTTCCGGGCTATGGTAAGGGTTAGGGAACGGCAAGGCTTAGGGCTCAGGTGATGGTATGGAAACGTGGGAGTCTCAGGCTACGTGCTGACGCATGGGTCAGTGCCAGCGTACGGGCCAGGAGTAGGGAACGGCGTAAGGTAAGGTGTACGGCTGGTGGTGGGTTTGCGTTCCGGGCTAGGGTTAGGGATAGGGAACAGCAAGGCTGAGGACACAGGGGAGGTTACGGAAACGTGGGAGGCTCAGGCTACGTGCTGACGCACGGGTCCGTGCCAGCTTACGGTCCAGGAGTAGGCAACGGTGTAGGATAATGTTTAGGGTTGGTTGTGGATTTGTGTTCCGGGCTAGGGTTAGGGTTAGGGAACGACAAGGCTTAGGGCACAGGTGAGGGTACGGAAACGCGGGAGGGTAAGGCTACGTGGTGACGCACGGGTCAGTGCCAGCGTACGGGCCAGGAGTTGGCAACGGCGTATGGTAAGGTGTAGGGCTGGTGGTGGTTTTCCGTTCCGGGCTAGGGTTAGGATTAGGGAACGGCAAGGCTTTGGGCACAGGGGAGGGTACGGAAACGTGGGAGGGCCAGGCTACGTGCTGACGAACTGGTCAGTGTCAGCGTACGGGCCAGGAGTAGGCAAAGGCGTAGGACAATGTGTAGGGCTGGTGGTGGATTTGCGTTCCGGGCTAGGGTTAGGGTTAGGGAACGGCAAGGCTTAGGGTACAGGTGAGGGTACGGAAACGCGGCAGGGTAAGGCTACGTGCTGATGCACGGGCCAGTGCCAGCGTACGGGACAGGAGTAGGCAACGGCGTAGGGTAAGGTTTAGGGCTGGAGTTGGGTTTGCGTTCTAGGCTAGGGTTAGTGTTAGGGAACGGCAAGGCTTAGGGCAGAGGTGAGGGTACGGAAACGTGGGAGGGTCAGGCTACGTGCTGACGCACGGGACAGTGCCAGCGTACGGGTCAGGAGAAGGGTACGGCGTAGGGTTAGGTGTAGGGCTAGTAGTGGGTTTGGGTTCCGGGCTAGGGTAAGGGTTAGGGAACGGCAAGGCTTAGGGCTCAGGTGAGAGTACGGAAACGTGGGAGGCTCAGGCTACGTGCTAACGCATGGCTCAGTGCCAGCGTACGAGCCAGGAGTAGGGTACGGCGTAAGGTAAGGTGTACGCCTGGTGGTCGGTTTGCGTTCTGGGCTAGGGTTAGGGTTAGCGAACAGCAAGGCTTAGGGCACAAGTGAGGGTACGGAAACGTGGGAGGCTCAGGCTACGTGCCGACGCACGGGTCAGTGCCAGCGTACGGGCCAGGAGTAGGGTATGGCGTAAGGTAATGTATAGGGCTGGTGGTGGGTTTCCGTTCCGGGCTAGGGTTAGGGTTAGGGAACGGCAAGGCTTAGGGCACAGGTGAGGGTACGGAAACGTGAGAGGGTCAGGCTACGTGCTGACGCATGGGACAGTGCCAGCGTACGGGTCAGGAGTAGGCAACGGCGTAGGGTAAAGTTTAGGGCTGGTGTTGGGTTTGCGTTCCGGGCTAGGGTTAGGGTTAGGGAACGGCAAGGCTTCGGACACAGGTGAGGGTACGGAATCGTGGGAGGGTCAGGTTACGTGCCGACGCACGGGTCAGTGCCAGCGTACGGGCCAGGATTAGGGTACGGCATAAGGTAAGGTGTAGGGCTGCTGGTTGGTTTCCTTTCCAGGCTAGGGTTAGGGTTAGGGAATGGCAATGCTTAGGGCACAGGTGAGGGTACGGAAACGTGGGAGTTTCAGGCTACGTGCTGACGCACGGGTCAGTGCCAGCATACGGGCGAGGAGTAGGCAACGGCGTAGGATCATGTGTAGGGCTGGTGGTGGATTTGCGTTCCGGGCTAGGGTTAGGGTTATGGAACTGCAAGTCTTAGGGCACAGGTGAGGGTACGGATGCGTGGGAGGTTAAGGCTACGTGCTGATGCACGGGTCAGTGCCAGCGTACGGGCCAGGAGATGGCAACGGCGTAGGGTAAGGTGTAGGGCTAGTGGTGGGTTTCCGTTCGGGGCTAGGGTTAGGGATAGGGAACGGCAAAGCTTAGGGCAGAGGTGAGGGTACGGAAACTTGGGAGGGCCAGGCTACGTGCTGACGCACGGGTCAGTGCCAGCGTACGGGCCAGGAGTAGGGTACGGCGTAAGGTAATGTGTAGGGCTGGTGGTGGGTTTCCATTCCGGTTTAGGGTTAGGGTTAGGGAACGGCAAGGCTTAGGGCACAGGTGAGGGTACGGAAACGTGGGAGGGTCAGGCTACGTGCTGAGGCACGGGTCATTGCCAGCGTACGGGCCAGGAGTAGGCTACGGCGTAGGGTATGGTGTAGGGCTGGTGTTGGGTTTGCGTTCCGGGCTAGGTTTAGGGTTAGGGTACGGCAAGGCTTAGGGCACAGGTGAGGGTAAGGAAACGTGGGAGGGTTAGGCTACGTGCTGAAGCATGGGTCAGTGACAGCGTACGGGCCAGGAGTAGGCAGCGGCGTCGGGTAAGTTGTAGGGCTGGTGGTGGGTTTCCGTTCCGGGCTAGGGTTAGGGTTAGGGAACGGCAAAGCTTAGGGCACAGGTGTGGGTACGGAAACGTGGGAGGGCCAGGCTACGTTCTGACGCACGGCTCAGTGCCAGCGTACGGGCGAGGAGTAGGGTAACGTGTAAGGTAAGGTGTACAGCTTCTGGTGGGTTTCTGTTCTGGGCTAGGGTTAGGGTTAGGGAACGGCAAGGATTAGGACACAGGTGAGGGTACGGAAACGTGGGAGGGTCAGGTTATGTGCTGACGCTCGGGTCAGTGCCAGCGTAGGGGCCAGGAGTAGGGTACGGCGTAAAGTAAGGTGTCGGGCTGGTGGTTGGTTTCCGTTCCAGGCTAGGGTTAGGGTTAGGGAACGGCAAGGCTTAGTGCACAGGTGAGGGTACGGAAACATGGGAGGGTCAGGCTACGTGCTGACGCATGGGTTAGTGCCAGCGTACGGTTCAGGAGTAGGCAACGGCGTAGGATAATGTGTAGGGCTGGAGGTGGATTTGCGTTCCGGGCCAGGGTTAGAGTTAGGGAACGGCAAGGCTTAGGGCACAGGTGAGGGTACGGAAACGCAGGAGGGTAAGGCTACGTGCTGACGCAAGGGTCAGTTGCAGCGTACGGGCCAGGAGTTGGCAACGGCGTAGGGTACGGTGTAGGGCTGGTGGTGGGTTTCCGTTCCAGGCTAGGGTTAGGGTTAGGGAAAGGCAAGGCTTAGGGCACAGGTGATGGTACGGAAACGTGGGAGGGCCAGGCTACGTGCTGACGCACGGGTCAGTGCCAGCGTACGGGCCAGGAGTAGGGTACGGCGTAAGGTAATGTGTAGGGCTGGTGGTGGGTTTCCATTCTGGGTTAGGGTTAGGGTTAGGGAACGGCAAGGCTTAGGTTTCAGGTGAGGGTACGGAAACGCGGCAGGGTAAGGCTACGTGCTGATGCACGGGTCAGTGCCAGCGTACGGGAGAAGATTAGGCAACGGCGTAGGGTAAGGTCTAGGGCTGGTGTTGGGTTTGCGTTCTGGTCTAGGGTTAGGGTAAGGGAACGGCAAGGCTTAGGGCAGAGGTGAGGTTATGGAAACGTGGGAGGGTCAGGCTACGTGCTGACGCACGGGACAGTGCCAGCGTACGGGCCAGGAGTAGGGTACGGCGTAGGATTAGGTGTAGGGCTAGTAGTGGGTTTGGGTTCTGGGCTAGGGTAAGGGTAAGGGAACGGCAAGGCTTAGGTCTCAGGTGAGGGTACGGAAATGTGGGAGGCTCAGGCTACGTTCTAACGCATGTGTCAGTGACAGCGTACGGGCCAGGAGTAGGGTACGGCGTAGGATTAGGTGTAGGGCTAGTAGTGGGTTTGGGTTTCGGGCTAGGGTAAGGGTTAGGGAACGGCAAGGCTTAGGGCTCAGGTGTGGGTACGGAAACGTGGGAGGCTCAGGCTACGTGCTGACGCATGGGTCAGTGCCAGCGTACGGGAGAGGAGTAGGGTACGGCGTAAGGGTAGTTGTATGGCTGGTGTGTGGGTTTCCGTTCCGGGCTAGGGTTAGGGTTAGGGAACGGCAAGGCTTTCGGCACAGGTGAGGGTACGGAAACGTGGGAGGGTCAGGCTACGTGTTGACGCACGGGTCATTGCCAGCGTACGGGCCAGGAGTAGGCAACGGCGTAGGGTATGGTTTAGGGCTGGTGGTGGTTTTGCGTTCCGGGCTAGGGTTAGGGTTAGGGAACGGCAAGGCTTAGGGCACAGGTGAGGTTACGGAAACGTGGGAGTGTCAGGCTCCGTGCTGAAGCACGGGTCAGTGCCAGCGTACGGGCCAGGATTAGGGTACGGAGTAAGGTAAGGTGTACGGCTGGTGGTGGGTTTGCGTTCTGGGCTAGGTTTAGGGTTAGGGAACAGCAAGGCTGAGGGCACAGGTGAGGTTACGGAAACGTGGGAGGCTCAGGCTACGTGCTGATGCACGGGTCAGTGCCAGCGTACGGTCCAGGAGTAGGCAACGGCGTAGGATAATATGTAGGGCTGGTGGTGGATTTGCGTTTCGGGCTAGGGTTAGGGTTAGGGAACGACAAGGCTTAGGGCACAGGTGAGGGTACGGAAACGCGGGAGGGTAAGGCTACGTGCTGACGCACTGGTCAGTGCCAGCGTACGGGACAGGAGTAGGCAACGGCGTAGTGTAAGGTTAAGGGCTGGTGTTGGGTTTGCGTTCTGGGCTAGGGTTAGGGTTAGGGAACGGCAAGCCTTAGGGCAGAGGTGAGGGTACGGAAACTTGGGAGGGTTAGGCTACGTGCTGACGCACGGGACAGTGCCAGCGTACGGGCCAGGAGTAGGCAACGGCGTAGGTTATGGTGTAGGGCTGGTGGTTCATTTGCGTTCCGGGCTAGTGTTAGGGATAGGGAACGGCAAGGCTTAGGGCACAGGTGAGGGTACGGAAACGTGGGAGGGTCAGGCTACGTGCTGAAGCACGGGTCAGTGCCAGCGTAAGGGCCAGGAGTAGGCAACGGCGTTGGGTAAGGTGTAGGGCTGGTGGTGGGTTTCCGTTCCGGGCTAGGGTTAGCGTTAGGGAACGGCAAGGCTTAGGGCACAGGTGAGGGTACGGAAACGTGGGAGCGCCAGGCTACGTTCTGACGCACGGGTCAGTGCCAGCGTACGGGCCAGGAGTAGGGTACGGTGTAAGATAAGGTGTACGGCTTCTGGTGGGTTTCTGTTCCGGGCTAGGGTTAGGGTTAGGAACGGCAAGGCTTAGGACACAGGTGAGGGTACGGAAACGTGGGAGGGTCAGGCTACGTGCTGACGCACGGGTCAGTGCCAGCGTACGGGCCAGGAGTAGGCAACGGCATTGGGTAAGGTGTAGGGCTTGTGGTGGGTTTGCGTTCCGGGCTAGGGTTAGGGTTAAGGAACGGCAAGGCTTAGGGCACAGTGAGGGTACGGAAACGTGGGAGGGTCAGGCTACGTGCTGATGCACGGGTCATTGCCAGCGTACGGGCCAGGAGTAGGCAACGGCGTAGGTTATGGTGTAGGGCTGGTGTGGATTTGCGTTCCGGGCTAGGGTTAGGGTTAGGGAACGGCAAGTCTTAGGGTACAGGTGAGGGTACAGAAACGCGGCAGGGTAAGGCTACGTGCTGATGCACGGGTCAGTGCCAGCGTATGGGCCAGGAGTAGGGTACGGCGTAAAGTAATGTGTTGGGCTAGTGGTGGGTTTGCGTTCCCGGCTAGGGTAGGGTTAGGGAATGGCAAGGCTTAGGGCACAGGTGAGGGTACGGAAACACTGGGAGGGTAAGGCTACGTGTGGACGCACGGGTCAGTGCCAGCGTACGGGCCAGGAGTAGGCAACGGCGTAGGGTAAGGTGTAGGGCTGGTGGAGGGTTTGCGTTCCGGGCTAGGGTTAGGGTTAGGGTACGGCAAGGCTTAGGGCACAGGTGAGGTTACGGTAACGTGGGTGGGTCAGGCTACGTGCTGACGCATGGGTCAGTGCCAGCATACGGGCCAGGAGTAGGGTACGCATAGGGTTAGGTGTAGGGCTGGTGGTGGGTTTGCATTCCGGGCTAGTGTTAGGGTTAGTGTACGGCAAGGCTTAGGGCACAGGTGAGGTTACGGTAACGTGGGTGGGTCAGGCTACGTGCTGACTCATGGGTCAGTGCCAGCGTACGGGCCAGGAGTAGGGTACGGCGTAAGGTAAGGTGTACGGCTGGTGGTGGTTTTGTGTTCCGGGCTAGGGTTAGGTTTAGGGAACGGCAGGGCTTAGGGCAGAGGTGAGGGTACGGAAACGTGGGAGGGTCAGGCGACATGCTCACGCACGGGACAGTGCCAGCGTACGTGCCAGGAGTAGGGTACGGCGTAGGGTTAGGTGTAGGGCTAGTAGTGGGTTTGGGTTCCGGTCTAGGGTAAGGGTTAGGGAACGGCAAGGCTTAGGGCTCAGGTGAGGGTACGGAAACGTGGGAGGCTCAGGCTACGTGCTGACGCACGGGTCATTGCCAGCGTACGGTCCAGGAGTAGGCAACGGCGTAGGATAATGTGTAGGGCTGGTGGTGGATATGCGTTCGGGCTAGGGTTAGGGTTAGGGAACGACAAGGCTTAGGGCACAGGAGAGGGTACGAAAACGCGGGAGGGTAAGGCTACGTGCTGACGCACGGGTCAGTGCCAGCGTACGGGCCAGGAGTTGGCAACGGCTTAGGGTAAGGTGTAGGGCTGGTGGTGGGTTTCCGTTCGGAACTAGGGTTATGGTTAGGGAATGGCAAGGCTTAGGGCACAGGTGAGGGTACGGAAACGTGGGAGAGCCGACTACGTGCTGACGCACGGGTCAGTGCCAGCGTACGGCCCAGGAGTAGGGTACGGCGTAAGGTAAAGTGTAGGGCTGGTGGTGGGTTTCCATTCCGGGTTAGGGTTAGGGTTAGGGAACGGCAAGGCTTAGGGCACAGGTGAGGGTACGGAAACGTGGAAGGTTCAGGCTACATGCTGACGCACGGGTCAGTGCCAGCGTATGGGCCAGGAGTAGGCAACGGCATAGGGTAAGGTGTAGGGCTTGTGGTGGGTTTGCGTTCCGGGCTAGGGTTAGGGTTAGGGAACGGCAAGGCTTAGGGCACAGGTGAGGGTACGGAAACGTGGGAGGTTCAGGCTACGTGCTGACGCACGGGTCATTGCCAGCGTACGGGCCAGGAATAGGCAACGGCGTAGGGTATGGTGTAGGGCTGGTGGTGCATTTGCGTTCCGGGCTATGGTTAGTGTTAGGGAACGGCAAGGCATAGAGAACAGGTGAGTGTACGGAAACGTGGGAGGGTCAGGCTACGTGCTGATGCACGGGCCATTGCCAGCGTACGGGCCAGGAGTAGGCAACGGCGTAGGGTATGGTGTAGGGCTGGTGGTGGGATTGCGTTCCGGGCTAGGGTTAGGGTTAGGGAACGGCAAGGCTTAAGGCACAGGTGTGGGTACGGAAACGTGGGAGGGTCAGGCTACGTGCTGAAGCACGGGTCATTGCCAGCGTACGGGCCAGGAGTAGGCAACGGCGTAGGGTAAGGTGTAGGGCTGGTGGTGGGTTTCCATTCCGGGCTAGGGTTAGGGTTAGGGAACGGCAAGGCTTAGGACACAGGTGAGGGTACGGAAACGTGGGAGGGTCAGGTTACGTGCTGACGCACGGGTCAGTGATAGCGTACGGGCCAGGAGTAGGGTACGGCGTAAGGTAAGGTGTAGGGCTGGTGTTTGGTTTCCGTTCCAGTCTAGGGTTAGGGTTAGAGAACGGCAAGTCTTAGGGCACAGGTGAGGGTACGGAAACGTGGGAGGGTCAGGCTACGTGCTGACGCAAGGTTCTGTGCCAGCGTACGGTCCAGGAGTAGGCAACCGCGTAGGATAATGTGCAGGTCTGGTGGTGGATTTGCGTTCCGGGCTAGGGTTAGGGTTAGGGAACGGCAAGGCTTAGGGCACAGGTGTGGGTACGGAAACGCGGGAGGGTAAGGCTACGTGCTGACGCACGGGTCAGAGCCAGCGTACGGGCCAGGAGTTGGCAACGGCGTAGGGTAAGGTATAGGGCTGGTGGTGGGTTTCCGTTCGGGGCTAGGGTTAGGGTTAGGGAACGGGAAGGCTGAGGGCTCAGGTGCGGGTACGGAAACGTGGGAGGGCCAGGCTACGTGGTGACGCACAGGTCAGTGCCCGCGTACGGGCCAGGAGTAGGGTACGGCGTAAGGTAAGGTGTAGGGCTTGTGGTGGATTTGCGTTCCGGGCTAGGGTTAGGGTTAGGGAACGGCAAGGCTTAGGATACAGGTGAGGGTACGGAAACGCGGCAGGGTAAGGCTACGTGCTGATGCACGGGTCAGTGCCAGCGTACGGGACAGGAGTAGGCAACGGCGTAGGGTAAGGTGTAGGGCTGGTGGTGGGTTTGCTTTCCGGGCTAGGGTTAGGGTTAGGGAACGGCAAGGCTTAGGGCACAGGTGAGGGTACGGAAACGTGGGAGGGTCAGGCTACGTGCTGACGCCCGTGTCATTGCCAGCGTACGGGCCAGGAGTAGGCAACAGCGTAGGGTAAGGTGTAGGGCTGGTGGTGGATTTGCGTTCCAGGCTAGGTTTAGGGTTAGGGAACGGCAAGGCTTAGGAAACAGGTGAGGGTACGGAAACGTGGGAGGGTCAGGCTACGTGCTGACGCCCGTGTCATTGCCAGCGTACGGGCCAGGAGTAGGCAACGGCGTACGTTATGGTGTAGGGCTAGTGGTTCATTTGCGTTCCGGGCTAGTGTTAGGGATAGGGAACGGCAAGGCTTAGGGCACAGGTGAGGGTACGGAAACGTGGGAGGTTCAGGCTTCGTGCTGAAGCACGGGTCAGTGCCAGAGTACGGGCCAGGAGTAGGCAACGGCGTTGGGTAAGGTGTAGGGCTGGTGGTGGGTTTCCGTTCCGGGCTAGGGTTAGGGTTAGGGAACGGCAAGGCTTAGGGCACAGTTGAGGGTACGGAAACGTGGGAGGGTCAGGTTACGTGCTGACGCATGTGTCAGTGCCAGCGTACGGGCCAGGAGTAGGGTACGGCGTAAGGTAATGTGTAGGGCTGGTGGTGGGTTTCCGTTCCGGGCTAGGGTTAGCTTTAGGGAACGGCAAGGCTTAGGGCACAGGTGAGGGTACGGAAACGTGGGTGGGTCAGGCTACGTGCTGACGCATGGGTCATTGCCAGCGTACGGGCCAGGAGAAGGCAACGGCGTAGGATAATGTGTAGGGCTGGTGGTGGATTTGCGTTCCGCGCTATGGTTAGGGTTAGGGAACGGCAAGGCTTAGGGTACAGGTGAGGGTACGGAAACGCGGCAGGGTAAGGCTACGTGCTGATGCACGGGTCAGTGCCAGCGTACGGGACAGGAGTAGGCAAAACGGCGTAGGGTACGGTGTAGGGTTGGTGGTCGGTTTGCATTCCGGGCTAGGGTTAGGGTTAGGGAACGGCAAGGCTTAGGGTACAGGTGAGGGTACGGAAACGCGGCAGGGTAAGGCTACGTGCTGATGCACGGGTCAGTGCCAGCGTACGGGACAGGAGTAGGCAACGGCGTAGGGTAAGGTGTAGGGCTGGTGGTTGGTTTCTCTTCCGGGCTAGGGTTAGGGTTAGGGAACGGCAAGGCTTAGGACACAGGTGAGGGTACGGAAACGTGGGAGGGCCAGGCTACGGTCTGACGCACGGGTCAGTGCCAGCGTACGGGCCAGGAGTAGGGTACGGTGTAAAAGAAGGTGTACGGCTTCTGGTGGGTTTCTGTTCCGGGCTAGGGTTAGTGTTTGGAACGGCAAGGCTTAGGACACAGGTAAGAGTACGGAAACGTGGGAGCGTCAGGCTACGTGGTGACGGAGGGGTCAGTGCCAGCGTACGGTCCAGGAGTGGGCAACGGCATAGCGTAAGGTGTAGGGCTTGTGGTGGGTTTGCGTTCCGGGCTAGGGTTAGGGTTAGGGAACGGCAAGGCTTAGGGCACAGGTGAGGGTACGGAAACGTGGGAGGGTCAGGCTACGTGCTGACGCCCGGGTCATTGCCAGCGTACGGGCCAGGAGTAGGCAACAGCGTAGGGTAAGGTGTAGGGCTGGTGGTGGATTTGCGTTCCAGGCTAGGTTTAGGGTTAGGGAACGGCAAGGCTTAGGAAACAGGTGAGGGTACGGAAACGTGGGAGGGTCAGGCTACGTGGTGACGCACGGGTGATTGCCAGCGTACGGGCCAGGAGTAGGCAACGGCGTAGGTTTTGGTGTAGGGCTGGTGGTTCATTTGCGTTCCGGGCTAGTGTTAGGGATAGGGAACGGCAAGGCTTAGGGCACAGGTGAGGGTACGGAAACGTGGGAGGGTCAGGCTACGTGCTGAGGCACGGGTCAGTGCCAGCGTATGGGCCAGGAGTAGGCAACGGCGTTGGGTAAGGTGTCGGGCTGGTGGTGGGTTTCCGTTCCGGGCTAGGGTTAGGGTTAGGGAACGGCAAGGCTTAGGGCACAGGTGAGGGTACGGAAACGTGGGAGGGCCAGGCTACGTTCTGACGCACGGGTCAGTGCCAGCGTACGGGCCAGGAGTAGGCAACGGCGTGGGATAATGTGTAGGGCTTATGGTGGTTTTGCTTTCCGGGCTAGGGTTAGGGTTAGGTAATGGCAAGGCTTAGGGCAGAAGTGAGGGTACAGAAACGTGGCAGGGTCAGGTTACGAGCTGACGCACGGGACAGTGCCAGCGTACGGGCCAGGAGTAGGGTACGGCGTAGGGTTAGGTGTAGGGCTAGTAGTGGGTTTGTGTTCCGGGCTATGGTAAGGGTTAGGGAACGGCAAGGCTTAGGGCTCAGGTGACGGTACGGAAACTTGGGAGGCTCAGGCTACGTGCTGACGCATGGGTCAGTGCCAGCGTACGGGCCAGTAGTAGGGTACGGCGTAAGGTAAGGTGTATGGCTGGTGGTGGGTTTGTGTTCTGGGCTAGGGTTAGGGTTAGGGAACAGCAAGGCTTAGGGCACAGGTGAGGGTACGGAAACGTGGGAGGCTCAAGCTACGTGCTGAAGCACGGGTCAGTGCCAGCGTACGGGCCAGGAGTAGGCAACGGCGTTGGGTAAGGTGTAGGGCTGGTGGTGGGTTTCTGTTCCGGGCTAGGGTTAGGGTTAGGGAACGGCAAGGCTTAGGACACAGGTGAGGGTACAGAAACGTGGGAGGGCCAGGCTACGTTCTGAAGCACGGGTCAGTGCCAGCGTACGGGCCAGGAGTAGGGTACGGTGTAAGATAAGGTGTACGGCTTCTGGTGGGTTTCTGTTCCGGGCTAGGGTTAGGGTTTGGAACGGCAAGGCTTAGGGCACAGGTGAGGGTACGGAAACGTGGGAGGGTTAGGCTACGTGCTGACGCACGTGTCATTGCCAGCGTACGGGCCATGAGTAGGCAACGGCGTAGGGTATGGTGTAGGGCTGGTGGTGGGTTTGCATTCCGGGCTAGGGTTAGGGTTAGGGAACGGCAAGGCTTAGGGAACAGGTGAGGGTACGGAAACGTGGGAGGGTCAGGTTACGTGCTGACGCACGGGTCAGTGACAGCGTACGAGCCAGGAGTAGGGTACGGCGTAAGGTAAGGTGTAGGGCTGGTGGTTGGTTTCCGTTTCAGGCTAGGGTTAGGGTTAGAGAACGGCAAGTCTTAGGGCACAGGTGAGGGTACGGAAACGTGGGAGGGTCAGGCTACGTGCTGACGCAAGGGTCTGTGCCAGCGTACGGTCCAGGAGTAGGCAACGGCGTAGGATAATGTGTAGGGCTGGTGGTGGATTTGCGTTCCGGGCTAGGGTTAGGGTTAGGGAACGGCAAGTCTTAGGGCACAGGTGTGGGTACGGAAACGCGGGAGGGTAAGGCTACGTGCTGACGCACGGGTCTGTGCCAGCGTACGGGCCAGGAGTTGGCAACGGCTTAGGGTAAGGTATAGGGCTGGTGGTGGTTTCCGTTCGGGGCTAGGGTTAGGGTTAGGGAACGGCAAGTCTTAGGGCACAGGTGAGGGTACGGAAACGTGGGAACGCCAGGCTACGTGGTGACGCACGGGTCAGTGCCCGCGTACGGGCCAGGAGTAGGGTACGGCGTAAGGTAAGGTGTAGGCCTGGTGGTGGGTTTGCGTTCCGGTCTAGGGTTAGGTTTAGGGAACGGCAAGGCTTAGGGCACAGGTGAGGGTACGGAAACGTGGGAGGGTCAGGCTACGTGCTGACGCACGTGTCATTGCCAGCGTACGGGCCAGGAGTAGGCAACAGCATAGGGTATGGTGTAGGGCTGGTGGTGGATTTGCGTTCCGGGCTAGGGTTAGGGTTAGGGAACGGCAAGGCATAGAGAACAGGTGCGGGTACGGAAACGTGGGAGGGTCAGGCTACGTGGTGACGCACGGGTCATTGCCAGCATACGGGCCAGGAGTAGGCAACGGCGTAGGGTATGGTGTAGGGCTGGTGGTTCATTTGCGTTCCGGGCTAGGGTTAGGGTTAGGGAACGGCAACGCTTAGGGCACAGTTGAGGGTACGGAAACGTGGGAGGGTCAGGCTACGTGCTGAAGCACGGGTCAGTGCCAGCGTACGGGCCAGGAGTAGGCAACGGCGTTGGGTAAGGTGTAGGGCTGGTGGTTGGTTTCTGTTCCGGGCAAGGGTTAGGGTTAGGGAACGGCTTGGCTTAGGACACAGGTGAGGGTACGGAAACGTGGGAGGGCCACGCTACGTTCTGACGCACGGGTCAGTGCCAGCGTACGGGCCAGGAGTAGGGTACGGTGTAAGATAAGGTGTACGGCTTCTGGTGGGTTTCTGTTCCGGGCTAGGGTTAGTGTTTGGAACGGCAAGGCTTAGGACACAGGTAAGAGTACGGAAACGTGGGAGCGTCAGGCTACGTGGTGACGGACGGGTCAGTGCCAGCGTACGGTCCAGGAGTGGGCAACGGCATAGCGTAAGGTGTAGGGCTTGTGGTGGGTGTGCGTTCCGGGCTAGGATTAGGGTTAGGGAACGGCAAGGCTTAGGGCACAGTGAGGGTATGGAAACGTGGGAGGGTCAGGCTAAGTGCTGACGCACGGGTCAGTGCCAGCGTACGGGCCAGGAGTAGGCAACGGCATTGGGTAAGGTGTAGGGCTTTTGGTGGATTTGCGTTCCGGGCTAGGGTTAGGGTTAGGGAACGGCAAGGCTTAGGGCACAGGTGAGGGTACGGAAACGCGGGAGTGTAAGGCTACGTGCTGACGCACGGGTGAGTGTCAGCGTACGGGCCAGGAGTAGGCAACGGCGTGGGATAATGTGTAGGGCTTATGGTGGTTTTGCTTTCCGGGCTAGGGTTAGGGTTAGGTAACGGCAAGGCTTAGGGCAGAGGTGAGGGTACGGAAACGTGGCAGGGTCAGGTTACGAGCTGATGCACGGGACAGTGCCAGCGTACGGGCCAGGAGTAGGGTACGGCGTAGGGTTAGGTGTAGGGCTAGTAGTGGGTTTGTGTTTCGGGCTATGGTAAGGGTTAGGGAACGGCAAGGCTTAGGGCTCAGGTGACGGTACGGAAACTTGGGAGGCTCAGGCTACGTGCTGACGCATGGGTCAGTGCCAGCGTATGGGCCAGGAGTAGGGTACGGCGTAAGGTAAGGTGTATGGCTGGTGGTGGGTTTGTGTTCTGGGCTAGGGTTAGGGTTAGGGAACAGCAAGGCTTAGGGCACAGGTGAGGGTACGGAAACGTGGGAGGGTTAGGCTACGTGCTGACGCACGTGTCATTGCCAGCGTACGGGCCAGGAGTAGGCAACGGCGTAGGGTATGGTGTAGGGCTGGTGGTGGGTTTGCGTTCCGGGCTAGGGTTATGGTTAGGGAACGGCAAGGCTTAGGGAACAGGTGAGGGTACGGAAACGTGGGAGGGTCAGGTTACGTGCTGACGCACGGGTCAGTGACAGCGTACGGGCCAGGAGTAGGGTACGGCGTAAGGTAAAGTGTAGGGCTGGTGTGTGGTTTCCGTTCCAGGCTAGGGTTAGGGTTAGAGAACGGCAAGTCTTAGGGCACAGGTGAGGGTACGGAAACGTGGGAGGGCCAGGCTACGTGCTGACGCAAGGGTCAGTGCCAGCGTACGGTCCAGGAGTAGGCAACCGCGTAGGGTTAGGTGTAGGGCTAGTAGTGGGTTTGCGTTCCGGGCTATGGTAAGGGTTAGGGAACGGCAAGGCTTAGGGCTCAGGTGAGGGTACGGAAACGTGGGAGGCTCAGGCTACGTGCTGACGCACGGGTCAGTGCCAGCGTACGGGCCAGGAGTAGGGTACGGCGTAAGGTAAGGTGTAGGGCTGGTGGTGGGTTTCCATTCTGGGTTAGGGTTAGGGTTAGGGAACGGCAAGGCTTCGGGTACAGGTGAGGGTACGGAAACGCGGCAGGGTAAGGCTACGATCTGATGCATGGGTCAGTGCCAGCGTACCGGACAGGAGTAGGCAATGGCGTAGGGTAAGGTGTAGGGCTGGTGGTGGGTTTGCGTTCCGGGCTAGGGTTAGGCTTAGGGAATGGCAAGGCTTAGGGCAGAGGTGAGGGTACGGAAACGTGGGAGGGTCAGGCTATGTGCTGACGCACGGTTCATTGCCAGCGTACGGGACAGGAGTAGGCAATGGCGTAGGGTATGGTGTAGGGCTGGTGGTGGATGTGCGTTCCTGGCTAGGGTTAGGGTTAGGGAACGGCAAGGCTTAGGGAACAGGTGAGGGTACGGAAACGTGGGAGGGTCAGGCTACGTGCTGATGCACGGGTCATTGCCAGCGTACGGGCCAGGAGTAGGCAACGGCTTAGGTTATGGTGTAGGGCTGGTGGTGGGTTTGCGTTCCAGGGTAGGGTTAGGGTTAGGGAACAGCAAGGCTTAGGGCACAGGTGAGGGTACGGAAACGTGGGAGGGTCAGGCTACGTGCTGACGCACGGGTCAGTGCCAGCGTACGGGCCAGGAGTAGGCAACGGCGTAGGATAATGTGTAGGGCTGGTGGTGGATTTGCGTTCCGGGCTAGGGTTAGGCTTAGGGAACGGCAAGGCTTAGGGCACAGGTGAGGGTATGGAAACGCGGGAGGGTAAGGCTACGTGCTGACGCACGGGTCAGTGCCAGCGTACGGGCCAGGAGTTGGCAACGGCGTAGGGTAAGGTATAGGGCTGGTGGTGGGTTTCCGTTCGGGGCTAGGGTTAGGGTTAGGGAACGGCAAGGCTTAGGGCACAGGTGAGTGTACGGAAACGTGGGAGGGCCAGGCTACGTGGTGAGGCACGGGTCAGTGCCACCGTATGGGCCAGGAGTAGGGTATGGCGTAAGGTAATGTATAGGGCTGGTGGTGGGTTTCCGTTCCGGGCTAGGGTTAGGGTTAGGGAACGGCAAGGCTTAGGGAACAGGTGAGGGTACGGAAACGTGGGAGGGTCAGGCTACGTGCTGACGCACGGGTCATTGCCAGCGTACGGGCCAGGAGTAGGCAACGGCGTAGGGTATGGTGTAGGGCTGGTGGTGGGTTTGCGTTCTGGGCTAGGGTTAGGGTTAGGGAACGGCAAGGCTTTGGGTACAGGTGAGGGTACGGAAACGTGGGAGGGTCAGGTTACATGCTGACGCATGGGTCAGTGCCAGCGTACGGGCCAGGAGTAGGGTACGGCGTAAGGTAATGTGTAGGGCTGGTGGTGGGTTTCCGTTCCGGGCTAGGGGTAGGTTTAGGGAACGGCAAGGCTTAGGGCACAGGTGAGGGTACGGAAACGTGGGTGGGTCAGGCTACGTGCTGACGAATGGTCATTGCCAGCGTACGGGCCAGGAGTAGGCAACGGCGTAGGATAATGTGTAGGGCTGGTGGTGGAATTGCGTTCCGGGCTAGGGTTAGGGTTAGGGAACGGCAAGGCTTAGGGTACAGGTGAGGGTACGGAAACGCGGCAGGGTAAGGCTACGTGCTGATGCACGGGTCAGTGCCAGCGTACGGGACAGGAGTAGGCAACGGCGTAGGGTAAGGTGTAGGGCTGGTGGTCGGTTTGCGTTCCGGGCTAGGGTTAGGTTTAGGGAACGGCAAGGCTTAGGGCAGAGGTCAGGGTACGGAAACGTGGGAGGTTCAGGCTACGTGCTGACGCATGGGACAGTGCCAGCGTACCGGCCAGGAGTAGGGTACGGCGTAGGGTTAGGTGTAGGGCTAGTAGTGGGTTTGGGTTCCGGGCTAGGGTAAGGGTTAGGGAACGGCAAGGCTTAGGGCTCAGGTGAGGGTACGGAAACGTGGGAGGCTCAGGCTACGTGCTGACGCACGGGTCAGTGCCAGCGTACGGGCCAGGAGTAGGGTACGGCGTAAGGTAAGGTGTAGGGCTGGTTGTGGGTTTCCATTCTGGGTTAGTGTTAGGGTTAGGGAACGGCAAGGCTTTGGGTACAGGTGAGGGTACGGAAACGCGGCAGGGTAAGGCTACGTGCTGATGCATGGGTCAGTGCCAGCGTACGGGACAGGAGTAGGCAACGGCGTAGGGTAAGGTGTAGGGCTGGTGGTGGGTTTGCGTTCCGGGCTAGGGTTAGGGTTAGGGAACGAAAAGGCGTAGGGCACAGGTGAGTGTCCGGAAACGTGGGAGGCTCAGGCTACGTGCTGACGCACGGGTCAGTGCCAGCATACGGGCCAGGAGTAGGGTACCGCATAAGGTAATGTGTAGGGCTGGTGGTGGGTTTCCGTTCCGGGCTAGGGTTAGTGTTAGGGAAAGGCCAGGCTTAGGGCACAGGTGAGGGTATGGAAACGCGGGAGGGTAAGGCTACGTGCTGACGCACTGGTCAGTGCCAGCGTACGGGCCAGGAGTAGGCAACGGCGTAGGGTAAGGTGTAGGGCTGTTGGTGGTTTTCCGTTCCGGGCTCGGGTTAGGGTTAGGGAACGGCAAGCTTTAGGGCACAGGTGAGGGTACGGATACGTGGGAGTGTCAGGCTACGTGCTGACTCATGGGTCAGTGCCAGCGTACGGGCCAGGATTAGGGTACGGCGTAAGGTAAGGTGTACGGCTGGTGGTGGTTTTGCGTTCAGGGCTAGGGTTAGGTTTAGGGAACGGCAAGGCTTAGGGCAGAGGTGAGGGTACGGAAACGTGGGAGGGTCAGGCGACATGCTCACGCACGGGACAGTGCCAGCGTACGTGCCAGGAGTAGGGTACGGCGTAGGGTTAGGTGTAGGGCTAGTAGTGGGTTTGGGTTCCGGGCTAGGGTAAGGGTTAGGGAACGGCAAGGCTTAGGGCTCAGGTGAGGGTACGGAAACGTGGGAGGCTCAGGCTACGTGCTGACGCATGGGTCAGTGCCAGCGTACGGGCCAGGAGTAGGGTACGGCGTAAGGTAAGGTGTACGGCTGGTGGTGGCTTTGCGTTCTGGGCTAGGGTTAGGGTTAGGGAACAGCAAGGCTTAGGGCACAGGTGAGGTTACGGAAACGTGGGAGGCTCAGGCTACGTGCTGACGCACGGGTCATTGCCAGCGTACGGTCTAGGAATAGGCAACGGCGTAGGGTAAGGTGTAGGGCTGGTGGTGGATATGCGTTCGGGCTAGGGTTAGGGTTAGGGAACGACAAGGCTTAGGGCACAGGTGAGGGTACGAAAACGCGGGAGGGTAAGGCTACGTGCTGACGCACGGGTCAGTGCCAGCGTACGGGCCGGATTTGGCAACGGCGTAGGGTAAGGTGTAGGGCTGGTGGTGGGTTTCCGTTCGGAACTAGGGTTAGGGTTAGGGAATGGCAAGGCTTAGGGCACAGGTGAGGGTACGGAAACGTGGGAGGGCCGGCTACGTGCTGACGCACGGGTCAGTGCCAGCGTACGGGCTAGGAGTAGGGTACGGCGTAAGGTAAAGTGTAGGGTTGGTGGTGGGTTTCCATTCCGGGTTAGGGTTAGGGTTAGGGAACGGCAAGGCTTAGGGCACAGGTGAGGGTACGGAAACATGGGAGGTTCAGGCTACGTGCTGACGCACGGGTCAGTGCCAGCGTACGGGCCAGGAGTAGGCAACGGCATAGGGTAAGGTGTAGGGCTTGTGGTGGGTTTGCGTTCCGGGCTAGGGTTAGGGTTAGGGAACGGCAAGGCTTAGGGCACTGGTGAGGGTACGGAAACGTGGGAGGTTCAGGCTACGTGCTGACGCACAGGTCATTGCCAGCGTACGGGCCAGGAATAGGCAACGGCATAGGGTAAGGTGTAGGGCTGGTGGTGGGTTTGCGTTCCGGGCTAGGGTTAGTGTTAGGGAACGGCAAGGCATAGGGAACAGGTGAGGGTACGGAAACGTGGGAGGGTCGGGCTACGTGCTGACGCACGGGTCAGTGCCAGCTTACGGGCCAGGAGTAGGCAACGGCGTAGGGTATGGTGTAGGGCTGGTGGTCGGATTGCGTTCCTGGCTAGGGTTAGGGTTAGGAACGGCAAGACTTAGGACACAGGTGAGGGTACGGAAACGTGGGAGGGTTAGGCTACGTGCTGACGCACGGGTCATTGGCAGCATACGGGCCAGGAGTAGGCAACGGCGTAGGGTATGGTTTAGGGCTGGTGGTGGGTTTGTGTTCCGGGCTAGGGTTAGGGTTAAGGAACGGCAAGGCTTAGGGAACAGGTGAGGATACGGAAACGTGGGAGGGTCAGGTTACGTGCTGACGCACGGGTCAGTGACAGCGTACGGGCCAGGATTAGGGTACGGCGTAAGGTAAGGTGTAGGGCTGCTGGTTGGTTTCCGTTCCAGGCTAGGGATAGGGTTAGGGAACGGCAAGGATTAGGACACAGGTGAGGGTATGGAAACGTGGGAGGGTCAGGCTCCGTGCTGACGCACGGGTCAGTGCCAGCGTACGGGCCAGGAGTAGGCAACGGCGTAGGATAATGTGTAGGGCTGGTGGTGGATTTGCATTCCGGTCTAGGGTTAGGCTAAGGGAACGGCAAGGCTTAGGGCACTGGTGAGGGTACGGAAACGTGGGAGGGTCAGGCTACGTCCTGACGCACGGGTCAGTGCCAGCGTACGGGCCAGGAGTAGGCAACGGCGTAGGATAATGTGTAGGTCTGGTGGTGGATTTGCGTTCCGGGCTAGGGTTAGGCTTAGGGAACGGCAAGGCTTAGGGCACAGGTGAGGGTACGGAAACGCGGGAGTGTAAGCCTATGTGCTGACGCACGGGTCAGTGCCAGCGTACGGGCCAGGAGTTGGCAACGGCGTAGGGTAAGGTATAGGGCTGGTGGTGGGTTTCCGTTCAGGGCTAGGGTTAGGGTTAGGGAACGGCAAGGCTTAGTGCACAGGTGAGTGTACGGAAACGTGGGAGGGCCAGGCTACGTGGTGACGCACGGGTCAGTGCCCGCGTACGGGCCAGGAGTAAGGAACGGCGTAAGGTAAGGTGTAGGGATGGTGGTGGATTTCCATTCCGGGTTAGGGTTACGGTTAGGGAACGGCAAGTCTTAGGGCACAGGTGAGGGTACGGAAATGTGTGAGGGTCAGGCTACGTGCTGACGCACAGGTCAGTGTCAGCGTACGGGCCAGGAGTAGGCAACGGCGTAGGATAATGTGTAGGGCTGGTGGTGGATTTGCGTTCCGGTCTAGGGTTAGGGTTAGGGAACGGCAAGGCTTTGGGTAGAGGTGAGGGTACGGAAACGTGGCAGGGTAAGGCTACGTGCTGATGCTCAGGTCAGTGCCAGCGTACGGGACAGGTGTAGGCAACGGCGTAGGGTAAGGTGTAGGGCTGGTGTTGGGTTTGCGTTCCGGGCTATGGTTAGGGTGAGGGAACGGCAAGGCTTAGGGCAGAGGTGAGGGTACGGAAAAGTGGGAGGCTCAGGCTACGTGCTGACGCATGTGTCAGTGCCAGCGTACGGGCCAGGAGTAGGGTACGGCGTAAGGTAAGGTGTACGGCTGGTGGTAGGTTTGCGTTCTTGGCTAGGGTTAGGGTTAGGGAACAGCAAGGCTTTGGGCACAGGTGAGGGTACGGAACCGTGGGAGGCTCAGGCTAGGTGCAGACGCACCGGTCAGTGCCCGCGTACGGGCCAGGAGTAGGGTATGGCGTAAGGTAATGTATAGGGCTGGTGGTGGGTTTCCGTTCCGGGCTAGGGTTAGGGTTAGGGAACGGCAAGGCTCAGGGCATAGGTGAGGGTACGGAAACGTGGGAGGGCCAGGCTACGTGCTGGCGCACGAGTCAGTGCCAGCGTACGGGCCAGTAGTAGGCAACGGCATAGGGTAAGGTGTAGGGCTTGTGGTGGGTTTGCGTTCAGGGCTAGGGTTAGGGTTAGGGAACGGCAAGGCTTAGGGCACAGGTGAGGGTACGGAAACGTGGGGGGATCAGGCTACGTGCTGACGCACGGGTCATTGCCAGCGTACGGGCCAGGAATAGGCAACGGCGTAGGGTATGGTGTAGGGCTGGTGGTGGATTTGCGTTCCGGGCTAGGGTTAGGGTTATGGAACGGCAAGGCTTAGGGCACAGGTGAGGGGACAGAAACGTGGGGGGCTCAGGCTACGTGCTGACGCACGTGTCAGTGCCAGCGTACGGGCCAGGAGTAGGCAACGGCATAGGGTAAGGTGTAGGGCTTGTGGTGGGTTTGCTTTCCGGGCTAGGGTTAGGGTTAGGGAACGGCAAGCCTTAGGGCACAGGTGAGGGTACGGAAACGTGGGAGGGTCAGGCTACGTGCTGGCGCACGGGACATTGCCAGCGTACGGGCCAGGAGTAGGCAACGGCGTAGGGTATGGTGTAGGGCTGGTGGTGGGTTTGCGTTCCGGGCTAGGGTAAGGGTTAGGGAACGGCAAGGCTTAGGGCACAGGTGAGGGTACGGAAACTCGGGAGGGTAAGGCTACGTGCTGACGCACGGGTCAGGGCCAGCGTACGGGCCAGGAGTTGGCAACGGCGTAGGGTAAGGTGTAGGGCTGGTGGTGGCTTTCCGTTCGGGGCTAGAGTCAGGGTTAGGGAACGGCAAGGCTTAGGGCACAGGTGAGGGTACGGAAACGTGGGAGGGCCAGGCTACGTGCTGACGCACGGGTCAGTGCCAGCGTACGGGCCAGGAGTAGGGTACGGCGTAAGGTAAGGTGTAGGGCTGGTGGTGGGTTTCCATTCCCGGTTAGGGTTAGGGTTAGGGAACGGCAAGGCTTAGGGCACAGGTGAGGGTACGGAAACGTGGGAGGGTCAGGCTACGTGCTGACGCCCGGGACAGTGCCAGCGTACGGGCCAGGAGTAGGGTACCGCGTAGGGTTAGGTGTAGGGCTAGTAGAATGTTTGTGTTCCGGGCTAGAGTAAGAGTTAGGGAACGGCAAGGCTTAGGGCTCAGGTGAGGATACGGAAACGTGGGAGGCTCAGGCTACGTGCTGACGCATGGGTCAGTGTCAGCGTACGGGCCAGGAGTAGGGTACGGCGTAAGGTAAGGTGTACGGCTGGTGGTGGGTTTGCGTTCTGGGCTAGGTTTAGGGTTAGGGAACAGCAAGGCTTAGGGCACAGGTGAGGGTACGGAAACGTGGGAGGCTCAGGCTATGTGCTGACGCACGGGTCTGTGCCAGCGTACGGGCCAGGAGTAGGGTATGGAGTAAGGTAATGTATAGGGCATTGTGGTGGGTTTCCGTTCCGGGCTAGGGTTAGGGTTAGGGAACGGCAAGGCTTAGGGCACAGGTGAGAGTACGGAAACGTGGGATGCTCAGGCTACGTGCTGACGCACGGGTCAGTGCCAGCGTACGGGCCAGGAGTAGGGTATGGCGTAAGGTAATGTACAGGGCTGGTGGTGGTTTTCCGTTCCGGGCTAGGGTTAGGGTTACGGAACGGCAAGGCTTAGGGCACAGGTGAGGGTACGGAAACGTGGGAGGGTCAGGCTACGTGCTGACGCACCGGTCATTGCCAGCATACGGGCCAGGAGTAGGCAACGGTGTAGGGTATGGTGTAGGGCTGGTGGTGGGTTTGCGTTCCGGACTAGGGTTAGGGTTAGGGAACGGCAAGGCTTAGGGCACAGGTGAGGGTACGGAAACGTGGGAGGGTCAGGCTACGTGCTGAAGCACGGGTCAGTGCCAGCGTACGGGCCAGGAGTAGGCCACGGCGTAGTGTAAGGAGTAGGACTGGTGGTGGGTTTCCGTTCCGGGCTAGGGTTAGCGTTAGGGAACGGCAAGGCTTAGGGCACAGGTGAGGGTACGGAAACGTGGGAGGGTCATGCTACATTCTGACGCACGGGTCAGTGCCAGCATACGGGCCAGGAGTAGGGTACGGTGTAAGGTAAGGTATACGGCTTCTGGTGGGTTTCTGTTCCGGGCTAGGGTTAGGGTTAGGGAACGGCAAGGCTTAGGACACAGGTGAGGGTACGGAAACGTGGGAGGGTCAGGTTACGTGCTGACGCATGGGTCAGTGCCAGCGTACGGGCCAGGAGTAGGCAACGGCATAGGGTAAGGTGTAGGGCTTGTGGTGGCTTTGCGTTCCGGGCTAGGGTTAGGGTTAAGGAACGGCAAGGCTTAGGGCACAGGGGAGTGTACGGAAACGTGGGAGGGTCAGGCTACGTGGTGACGCACGTGTCATTGCCAGAGTACGGGCCAGGAGTAGGCAACGGCGTAGGGTATGGTGTAGGGCTGGTGGTGGGTTTGCGTTCAGGGCTACGGTTAGGGTTAGGGAACGGCAAGGCTTAGGGAACAGGTGAGGGTACGGAAACGTGGGAGGGTCAGGTTATGTGCTGACGCACGGGTCAGTGCCAGCGTACGGGCCAGGAGTAGGCAACGGCGTTGGGTAAGGTGTAGGGCTGGTGGTTGGTTTCTGTTCCGGGCTAGGGTTAGGGTTAGGGAACGGCAAGGCTTAGGACACAGGTGAGGGTACGGAAACGCGAGAGGGTAAGGCTACGTGCTGACGCACGTGTCAGTGCCAGCGTACAGGCCAGGAGTTGGCAACGGCGTAGGGTAAGGTGTAGGGCTGGGGGTGCGTTTCCGTTCGGGGCTAGGGTTAGGGTTAGGGAACGGCAAGGCTTAGGGCACAGGTGAGGGTACGGAAACGTGGGAGGGCCAGGCTTCGTGCTGACGCACGGGTCAGTGCCATCGTACAGGCAAGGAGTAGTGTACGGCGTAGGGTAAGGTGTAGGGCTGGTGGTGGGTTTCCGTTCCGGGCTAGGGTTAGGGTTAGGGAATGGCAAGGCTTAGGGCACAGGTGAGGGTACGGAAACGTGGGAGGGTCAGGCTATGTGCTGACGCACGTGTCAGTGCCATCGTACAGGCAAGGAGTAGTGTACGGCGTAGGGTAAGGTGTAGGGCTGGTGGTGGGTTTCCGTTCCGGGCTAGGGTTAGGGTTAGGGAATGGCAAGGCTTAGGGCACAGGTGAGGGTACAGAAACGTGTTAGGGTCATGGTACATGTTGATGCATGGAATAGTGTCATCGTACGCATTAGGATTAGGGTATGGCGTAGGGTAAGGTGTACGGATGGCGGTAGGTTTCCATTCCGGTGTAGCGTTAGGGGTAGCGAATTGCAAGGTTTAGGGCCCAGGTAATGGTACGGAAATGTGTTAGGTTCAGGCTACGTGTTGACTCACGTGTTAGTGTCAGCGTACGCATGAGGATTAGGGTACCGCATAGAGTAAGGTGTAGGGTTGGTGGTAGTTTTCCATTCCAGTCTAGCGTTATGTTTAGGGACTGTCAAAGTTTAGGGCACAGGTGAGGGTACGAAACGTGTTAGGGTCACGGTACGTGTTGATGCACATGTTAGTGTCAGCATACGAATTAGGATTAGGGTATGGCGTAAGGTAAGGTGTAGGGTTGGTGGTAGGTTTCCGTTCCGGGCTAGGGTTAGGGTAAGGGAACGGCAAGGTTTATGGCCGAGGTGAGGGTATGGAAACGTGTTAGGGTCAGGGTATGTGTTGACGTATGGATTAGGGTTAGGGTACGGCTTAGGGTAAGGTGTAGGGCTGATGGTAGGTTTCCGTTCCGGGCTAAGGTTAGGGTAAGGGAACGGCAAGGTTTTGGGCACAGCTGAGTGTACGGAAACGTGTTAGGGTTAGGGTACGTGTTGACTCACCGGTTAGTGCCAGCGTACTGATTAGGATTAGTGTACATCGTAGATAAGGTGTAGGGTTGGTGGTAGGTTTCCGTTCCGGGCTATGGTTAGGGTTAGGGAAAGTCAAGGTTTCTATTTCTAGTTTTTTTAAGGAAACTCCATACTGTTCTCCATAGTGACTGTATCAATTTACATTCCCACCAATAGTGGAAGAGGGCTCCTTTTGACCACACCCTCCCCAGAATTTGTTGTTTGTAGATTTTCTGATGATGCTGATTCTAACAGGTGTGAGGTGATACCTCATTGTAGTTTTGATTTGCATTTCTCTAATAATTAGTGATGTTGAGCAGCTTTTCATGTGAGTCTTGGCCATCTCTGTGTCTTCTTTGAAGAAACATCTCTTTAGATCTTCTGCCCATTTTTGTATTGGGTTGTTTGTTTTTTTAATATTAAGCTGCATGAGCTGTTTATATATATTGGAGATTAAACCTTTGTCCATTGACTCGTTTGCAACGATTTTCGCCCATTCTGAGGGATGCCTTTTTCCATTCCCATTTTTTTAACAAAAAAGGAAAGAAACAAAAAGAAGCAGAACACTAATGTGCGTAAAATATGCCTTTTGAAACGGTCGTTTGAAATATGGACGTCCTTTGAATTTTTTGGTCGCTATGTGACCCCAGGATTTGTTTTCAGGGCATGTGTCATTTACAGGCCTGCAATGATTTTGAATATCAACTGACCATTAGCGCTGGGATTAAAGCTGCTGTTGTGTGAAACGGCCACAAGGTGGCAGCAGTTCTCCCTTACCAAATCTGGTTACTAGGGCAGCAGAGCCTCAATGGAAGTCGTGTTCTAGATTGGAATTTAGAATGGAATGTGCCAGGAGCAAGCCCCTCAAGTTTGTCTCACTACTTCTTGTTCGTGTTTTTAATTTAATTTTTTATTTTTTATTACAGCAAGTGTGATTACAATGTTTGGCTTGTTGTAGGTGTGGAAGATGTGGTTCTTTTACACATATACAGATGTCTGTTCTTCCTGGGATCCTTTTCCCATGTACGTTATGACAGAATGTTGAGTAGTCTTCTCTTGGTATTCCGTAGGTCTTTGGTGATTATATATGTCACCTCTGTTTGTATATGTCTGTAAACCCCGATATCGCAATGAAACCAATCCTCACACCTTTCCATTGGTGAACCATAAGTTTGTTTAATGAATCTGTGATTGCCCTTCTCCGTGGAAATATCTGCCCTGGTATCCATTTTTAGGTATCACCTATAAGTGATATGATATGATATGGGTCTTTCACTTTCTGACTTACTACAAGTCACGTGATTACCTCTAGACTCATCTACGGTGCTGCAAATGGCATTGTGTCCTTATTTTCCTTGGCTTCCATTCTGACTTAGCGAGGTCCATTTTCAACAATGTGATTCCCTGAGGGTTGTGGATTAGCTGACCTGGGCAGCATTACCCTGCCGGCCAGCCCTCCCCAGGTGTGCCTGGTGGAGGTCAATATAAACAGCGCTCCAGGCAGCAATAGCCCCTGAAGCTGTGCCTGACTCCATATTCTCTGCCCCGTCAGCAGTCTCGGCCCTGTGCTGGTGGGAGGGAGTGAGGGGCCACAGCTTTGTTGGTAGCCTAGTGTGAGTGGGGTTCTGCTGGCCTTTCTGCAGGAGTTGCCAGGATGCCACCTGTAAAGAAGAGGATGTGTCACCCATACTTTCCTCTGGAATTTCTCCCCGGAAAGAGGTGAGGAAGGAAAATAGCAGTAGGGGCCGGGACAGGTGGGGTGTCACAGGCAGGACAATGGAAAGCTTCCAGAAGAATGCCCGGGGCCAGGACCACCCTGGCTGGCCTGCAGGCCGCAAGTTGGCCTGCGTGCTCTCGCTGGTGTGGCTCCACGGCCCTTCCTCTAGGCTTTCAAGCCCTTGTACATATTCAGGTGTTTTACCTGGGAAGGGTGGGAAAAGTTTAGCAGCAGCTTGCCTGAGGCTCAGCTCACGTTTACTGAGAGATGCCTCGGCATGGTCCCCCAGATTTGCAATGAGGATGCTCCCTGCGTGGGGGCTGGGTTGCTGGCTGTATGGGAGATGATTCCCCACCTCTGATCAATTTCATAATTGTTTACCGCTGGAGCAAGTGCCCTGATAGGGTTTTCCTCTGTATAACTGGTGGGTTCAGGTTTTTTTTTTCGTTTATGGTTCAAGTTAGATGTCATTCCTCTTTTATGTATTTATAGATATAATCATGGAAATAATTCATTCCTATAAATACATCTGTGTGAAGGGAAGATCTTTCTCTTTTATTTTTAAATTTTATTTTTTAAAATTTTGAAATTTAATTTTATATATTTTTTTATACAGCAGGTTATTATTAGTTATATATTTTATGCATATACATGTATGCAGGCCAATCCCAATCTCCCAACTCATCCCACCACCACCACCCCATGGCTTCCCACACTTGGTGTCCATACTTTTGTTCTCTACCTCTGTGTCTCTATTTCTTCCCTGCAAACCAGTTCATCTATAACATTTTTTAGGATCCACATATATGCATTAATATACAATATTTGTTTTCCTCTTCCTGACTTACTTCATTCTGTATGACAGTCTCTAGATCCATCGATGTCTCTACTAATGACCCAGTTTCATTCCTTTTTATGGCTGAGTAATATTCCATTTTATATATATACCCCATCTTTATCCATTCATCTGTCAGTGGGCATTTAGTTTGCTTCCCTTATCTGCCTATTGTAAATAGTGCTGCAATGAACATTATGGTGAATGTGCCTTTTTTATTTATGGTTCTCTCAGGGTATATGCCCAGAAGTGGGATTGCTGGATCAGATGGTAATTCTATTTCTAGTTTTTTTAAGGAAACTCCATACTGTTCTCCATAGTGACTGTATCAATTTACATTCCCACCAATAGTGGAAGAGGGATCCTTTTGTCCACACCCTCCCCAGAATTTGTTGTTTGTAGGTTTTCTGATGATGCCGATTGTAACAGGTGTGAGGTGATACCTCATTGTAGTTTTGATTTGCATTTCTCTAATAATTAGTGATGTTGAGCAGCTTTTCATGTGCGTCTTGGCCATCTCTGTGTCTTCTTTGAAGAAACATCTCTTGAGATCTTCTGCCCATTTTTGTATTGGGTTGTTTGTTATTTTAATATTAAGCTGCATGAGCTGTTTATATATATTGGAGATTAAACCTTTGTCCATTCATTCGTTTGCAACGATTTTCGCCCATTCTGAGGGATGCCTTTTTCCATTCCCGTTTTTTTAACAAAAGAAGGAAGAAAGAAAAAGAAGCAGAACACTAATGTGCGTAAAATATGCCTTTTGAAACGGTCGTTTTGAAATATGGACGTCCTTTGAATTTTTTGGTCGCTATGTGACCCCAGGATTTGTTTTCAGGGCAGGTGTCATTTACAGGCCTGCAATGATTTTGAATATCAACTGACCATTAGCGCTGGGATTAAAGCTGCTGTTGTGTGAAACGGCCACAAGGTGGCAGCAGTTCTCCCTTACCAAATCTGGTTACTAGGGCAGCAGAGCCTCAATGGAAGTCGTGTTCTAGATTGGAATTTAGAATGGAATGTGCCAGGAGAAAGCCCCTCAAGTTCGTCTCACTATTTCTTGTTTGTGTTTTTAATTGAATTTTTAACTTTTTTTATTACAGCTAGTTTGATTACAACGTTGGGCTTGTTGTAGGTGTGCAAGATGTGGTTCTTTTACACATATACATATGTCTGTTCTTCCTGGGATCCTTTTCCCATGTACGTTATGGCAGAATGTTGAATAGTCTTCTCTTGGTATTCCGTAGGTTTTTGGTGCTTATATATGTCACCTGTGTTTGTATGTGTCTGTTAACCCCAATATCATAATGAAACCAATCCTCAAAACCTTTCCATTGGTGAACCATAAGTTTGTTTAATGAATCTGTGATTGCCCTTTTCCGTGGAAATATCTGCCCTGGTATCCATTTTTAGGTAACACCTATAAGTGATATGATACAATATGTATCTTTCACTTTCTGACTAACTACAAGTCATCTGATTAGCTTTAGCCTCATCTATGGTTCTGCAAATGGCATTGTGTCCTTTTTTTCCTAGGCCTCTATTCTGCCTTAGTGAGGTCCAATTTCAACAATGTGATTCCCTGAGGGTTGAGGATTAGCTGACCTTGGCTGACTGAATCTGCCGGCCGGCTCTCCCCAGGTGTGCCTGGTTGAGGTCAATATAAAGAGCGCTCCAGGCAGCAATAGCCCCTGAAGCTGTGCCTGACTCCATATTCTCTTCTCCGTCAGCAGTCTCGGGGCTCTGCTGGTGGGAGGGAGTGAGGGGCCACAGCTCTGTTGGTGGCCCGGTGTGAGTGGGGTTCTTCTGGCCTTTCTGCAGGAGTTGCCAGGCTGCCACCTGTAAAGAAGAGGATGTGTCACCCATACGTTCCGCTGGAATTTCTCTCCGGACAGAGGTGAGGATGGAAAAAGCAGTGGGGGCCGGGACAGGTGGCTTATATCTGGCAGGACAATGGAAAGCTTTTGGAAGAGTGCCCGGGGCCAGGACCACCCTGGCTGGCCTGAAGGCACCAAGTTGGGCTGCGTGTTGTCGCTGGTGTGGCTCCACTGCCCTTCCTCTAGGCTTTCAAGCACTTGTACATATTCAGGTGTTTTACCTGGGAAGGGTGGGGACAGTTCAGCAGCAGCTGGCCTGGGGCTCAGCTCACATTTACTCAGAAATGCCTCAGCACGGTCCCCCAGCTTTGCAAAGAGGATTCTCCTTGCGTGGGGGCTGGGTTGCTGGCTCTATGGGAGATGATTCCCCACCTATGACCAATTTCAGAATTGTTTACCGCTGGAGCCAGGGCCCTGATAGGGTTTTCCACTGTATAACTGGTGGGTTCAGGTTTTTTTTTCTTTTTTGGTTCAACTTAGATTTTATTCCACTTTTATGTATTTATAGATATAAGCATGGAAATAATCATTCCTATAAATACATCTTTGTGAATGGAAGAAAGTTTTTCTGTTTTATTTTTAAATTTTATTTTTTAAAATTTTGAAATTTAATTTTATTTATTTTTTATACAACAGGTTATTATTAGTTATGTATTTTATGCATATACATGTATACAGGTCAATCCCAATCTCCCAACTCATCCCACCACCACCACCCCATGGCTTCCCACACTTGGTGTCCATACGTTTGTTCTCTACCTCTGTGTCTCTATTTCTTCCCTGCAAACCAGTTAATCTGTACCATTTTTCTAGATTCCACATATATGCATTAATATACAATATTTGTTTTCCTCTTTCTGACTCACTTCATTCTGTATGACAGTCTCTAGATCCATCGATGTCTCTATTAATGACCGAGTTTCATTCCTTTTTATGGCTGAGTAATATTCCATTTTATATATGTACCACATCTTTATCCATTCATCTGTTTGTGGGCATTTATGTTGCTTCCATTACCTGGCAATTGTAAATAGTGCTGCAATGAAAATTGTGGTGAATGTGCCTTTTTGATTTATGGTTTTCTCTGGGTATATGCCCAGAAGTGGGATTGCTGGATCAGATGGTAATTCTATTTCTAGTTTTTTTAAGGAAACTCCATAATGTTCTCCATAGTGACTGTATCAATTTACATTCCCACCAATAGTGGAAGAGGGCTCCTTTTGTCCACACCCTCACCAGAATTTGTTGTTTGTTTTCTGATGATGCCGATTCTAACAGGTTTGAGGTGATACTTCATAGTAGTTTTGATTTGCATTTCTCTAAAAATTAGTGATGTTGAGCAGCTTTTCATGTGCGTCTTGGTCATCTCTGTGTCTTCTTTGAAGAAACGTCTCTTGAGATCTTCTGCCCATTTCCGTATTGGGAGGGTCGTGGGAGGGTCAGGCTAAGTGCTGACGCATGGGTCAGTGCCACCGTACGGGCCAGGAGAAGGCTACGGCGTAGGGTAAGGTGTAGGGCTAGTGGTTGTTTTCCGTTCCGGGCTAGGGTTAGGCTTAGGGAACGGCAAGGCTTAGGGCACAGTTGAGTGTACGGAAACGTGGGAGGGTCAGGCTATGGGCTGACGCACTTGTCAGTGCCAGCGTACGGGCCAGGATTAGGCTTCGACGTATGGTAAGGTGTAGGGCTGGTGGTGGGTTTCCGATCCGGGCTAGGGTTAGGCTTAGGGAACGGCAAGGCTTAGGGCACAGTGGAGTGTTCAGAAACGTGGGAGAGGCAGGCTACGTGCTGACACTCGGGTCAGTGCCAGCGTACGGGCCAGGAGCACGGTACGGCGTAGGGTATGGTGTAGGGCTGGTGGTGGGTTTCTGTTCCGGGCTAGGGTTAGGGTTAGGGAATGGCAAGGCTTAGGGCTCAGGTGAGGGTATGGAAACGTGGGAGGTTCAGGCTACTTGCTGACGCACGTGTCAGTGCCAGCGTATGGGCCAGGAGTAGGCTAGAGCGTAGGGTAAGGTGTAGGGCTGGTGGTGGGTTTCCGTTCCGGGCTAGGGTTAGGGTTATGGAATGGCAAGGCTTAGGGCACAGGTGAGGGTACGGAAACGTGCGAGAGTGAGGCTACGTGCTGACGCACAGGTCAGTGCCATGGTATGGGCCAATTGTAGGCTATGGCGTAGGGTAAGGTGTAGGGCTGTTGGGGGGTTTCCTTTCCAGGCTAGGGTTAGGGTTAGGGAACGGCAAGGTTTAGGGCACAGGTGAGGGTACGGAAACGTGGGAGGGTCAGGCTACGTGCTGACGCACGGGTCAGTGCCCGCGTACGGGCTAGGAGTAGGGTACTGCGCAGGGTAAGGTGTAGAGCTCATGGTGGGTTTCCGTTCCGGGCTAGGGTTAGGGTTAGGGAATGGCAAGGCTTAGGGAATAGGTGAGGGTACGGAAACGTGGGAGGGTCAGGCTACATGCTGACGCACATGTCAGTGCCAGGGTACGGGCCAGGAGTAGGCTATGGCGTAGGGTAAGGTTTAGGGCTGATGGTGGGTTTCCATTCCGGGCTAGGGTTAGGGTTAGGGAACGGCAAGGCTTAGGGCACAGGTGTGGGTACGGAAACGTGGGAGAGGCAGGCTACGTGCTGACGCACGGGTCAGTGCCAGCGTATGGGCCAGGAGCAGGGTACGGTGTAGGGTAAGGTGGAGGGCTGGTGGTGGGTTTCTGTTCCGGGTGAGGGTTAGGTTTATGTAACGGCAAGGCTTATGGCACAGTTGAAGGTATGGAAACGTGGGAGGGTTTGGCTACGTGCTGATGCATGGGTCAATGCCAGCGTACGGGCCAGGTGTAGGCTACGGTGTAGGGTAAGGCGTATGCCCGGTGGTGGGTTTCCGTTCCGGTCTAGGGTTAGTGTTAGGGAACGGCAAGGCTTAGGGCATAGGTGAGGATACGGAAACGTGGGAGGCTCAGGCTACGTGCTGACGCATGGGTCAGTGTCAGCGTACGGGCCAGGAGTAGGGTACGGCGTAAGGTAAGGTGTACGGCTGGTGGTGGGTTTGCGTTCTGGGCTAGGTTTAGGGTTAGGGAACAGCAAGGCTTAGGGCACAGGTGAGGGTACGGAAACGTGGGAGGCTCAGGCTATGTGCTGACGCACGGGTCTGTGCCAGCGTACGGGCCAGGAGTAGGGTATGGAGTAAGGTAATGTATAGGGCATTGTGGTGGGTTTCCGTTCCGGGCTAGGGTTAGGGTTAGGGAACGGCAACGCTTAGGGCACAGGTGAGAGTACGGAAACGTGGGATGCTCAGGCTACGTGCTGACGCACGGGTCAGTGCCAGCGTACGGGCCAGGAGTAGGGTATGGCGTAAGGTAATGTACGGGGCTGGTGGTGGGTTTCCGTTCCGGGCTAGGGTTAGGGTTATGGAACGGCAAGGCTTAGGGCACAGGTGAGGGTACGGAAACGTGGGAGGGTCAGGCTACGTGCTGACGCACGGGTCATTGCCAGCATACGGGCCAGGAGTAGGCAACGGTGTAGGGTATGGTGTAGGGCTGGTGGTGGGTTTGCGTTCCGGACTAGGGTTAGGGTTAGGGAACGGCAAGGCTTAGGGCACAGGTGAGGGTACGGAAACGTGGGAGGGTCAGGCTACGTGCTGAAGCACGGGTCAGTGCCAGCGTACGGGCCAGGAGTAGGCCACGGCGTAGTGTAAGGAGTAGGACTGGTGGTGGGTTTCCGTTCCGGGCTAGGGTTAGCGTTAGGGAACGGCAAGGCTTAGGGCACAGGTGAGGGTACGGAAACGTGGGAGGGTCATGCTACATTCTGACGCACGGGTCAGTGCCAGCATACGGGCCAGGAGTAGGGTACGGTGTAAGGTAAGGTATACGGCTTCTGGTGGGTTTCTCTTCCGGGCTAGGGTTAGGGTTAGGGAACGGCAAGGCTTAGGACACAGGTGAGGGTACGGAAACGTGGGAGGGTCAGGTTACGTGCTGACGCATGGGTCAGTGCCAGCGTACGGGCCAGGAGTAGGCAACGGCATAGGGTAAGGTGTAGGGCTTGTGGTGGCTTTGCGTTCCGGGCTAGGGTTAGGGTTAAGGAACGGCAAGGCTTAGGGCACAGGGGAGTGTACGGAAACGTGGGAGGGTCAGGCTACGTGGTGACGCACGTGTCATTGCCAGAGTACGGGCCAGGAGTAGGCAACGGCGTAGGGTATGGTGTAGGGCTGGTGGTGGGTTTGCGTTCAGGGCTACGGTTAGGGTTAGGGAACGGCAAGGCTTAGGGAACAGGTGAGGGTACGGAAACGTGGGAGGGTCAGGTTATGTGCTGACGCACGGGTCAGTGCCAGCGTACGGGCCAGGAGTAGGCAACGGCGTTGGGTAAGGTGTAGGGCTGGTGGTTGGTTTCTGTTCCGGGCTAGGGTTAGGGTTAGGGAACGGCAAGGCTTAGGACACAGGTGAGGGTACGGAAACGCGAGAGGGTAAGGCTACGTGCTGACGCACGTGTCAGTGCCAGCGTACAGGCCAGGAGTTGGCAACGGCGTAGGGTAAGGTGTAGGGCTGGGGGTGGGTTTCCGTTCGGGGCTAGGGTTAGGGTTAGGGAACGGCAAGGCTTAGGGCACAGGTGAGGGTACGGAAACGTGGGAGGGCCAGGCTACGTGCTGACGCACGGGTCAGTGCCATCGTACAGGCAAGGAGTAGTGTACGGCGTAGGGTAAGGTGTAGGGCTGGTGGTGGGTTTCCGTTCCGGGCTAGGGTTAGGGTTAGGGAATGGCAAGGCTTAGGGCACAGGTGAGGGTACGGAAACGTGGGAGGGTCAGGCTATGTGCTGACGCACGGGTCAGTGCCATCGTACAGGCAAGGAGTAGTGTACGGCGTAGGGTAAGGTGTAGGGCTGGTGGTGGGTTTCCGTTCCGGGCTAGGGTTAGGGTTAGGGAATGGCAAGGCTTAGGGCACAGGTGAGGGTACAGAAACGTGTTAGGGTCATGGTACATGTTGATGAATGGAATAGTGTCATCGTACGCATTAGGATTAGGGTACGGCGTAGGGTAAGGTGTACGGATGGCGGTAGGTTTCCATTCCGGTGTAGCGTTAGGGGTAGCGAATTGCAAGGTTTAGGGCCCAGGTAATGGTACGGAAATGTGTTAGGTTCAGGGTACGTGTTGACTCACGTGTTAGTGTCAGCGTACGCATGAGGATTAGGGTACCGCATAGAGTAAGGTGTAGGGTTGGTGGTAGTTTTCCGTTCCAGTCTAGCGTTATGTTTAGGGACTGTCAAAGTTTAGGGCACAGGTGAGGGTACGAAACGTGTTAGGGTCAGGGTACGTGTTGATGCACATGTTAGTGTCAGCATACGAATTAGGATTAGGGTATGGCGTAAGGTAAGGTGTAGGGTTGGTGGTAGGTTTCCGTTCCGGGCTAGGGTTAGGGTAAGGGAACGGCAAGGTTTATGGCCGAGGTGAGGGTATGGAAACGTGTTAGGGTCAGGGTATGTGTTGACGTATGGATTAGGGTTAGGGTACGGCTTAGGGTAAGGTGTAGGGCTGATGGTAGGTTTCCGTTCCGGGCTAAGGTTAGGGTAAGGGAACGGCAAGGTTTTGGGCACAGCTGAGTGTACGGAAACGTGTTAGGGTTAGGGTACGTGTTGACTCACCGGTTAGTGCCAGCGTACTGATTAGGATTAGTGTACATCGTAGATAAGGTGTAGGGTTGGTGGTAGGTTTCCGTTCCGGGCTATGGTTAGGGTTAGGGAAAGTCAAGGTTTCTATTTCTAGTTTTTTTAAGGAAACTCCATACTGTTCTCCATAGTGACTGTATCAATTTACATTCCCACCAATAGTGGAAGAGGGCTCCTTTTGACCACACCCTCCCCAGAATTTGTTGTTTGTAGATTTTCTGATGATGCTGATTCTAACAGGTGTGAGGTGATACCTCATTGTAGTTTTGATTTGCATTTCTCTAATAATTAGTGATGTTGAGCAGCTTTTCATGTGAGTCTTGGCCATCTCTGTGTCTTCTTTGAAGAAACATCTCTTTAGATCTTCTGCCCATTTTTGTATTGGGTTGTTTGTTTTTTTAATATTAAGCTGCATGAGCTGTTTATATATATTGGAGATTAAACCTTTGTCCATTGACTCGTTTGCAACGATTTTCGCCCATTCTGAGGGATGCCTTTTTCCATTCCCATTTTTTTAACAAAAAAGGAAAGAAACAAAAAGAAGCAGAACACTAATGTGCGTAAAATATGCCTTTTGAAACGGTCGTTTGAAATATGGACGTCCTTTGAATTTTTTGGTCGCTATGTGACCCCAGGATTTGTTTTCAGGGCATGTGTCATTTACAGGCCTGCAATGATTTTGAATATCAACTGACCATTAGCGCTGGGATTAAAGCTGCTGTTGTGTGAAACGGCCACAAGGTGGCAGCAGTTCTCCCTTACCAAATCTGGTTACTAGGGCAGCAGAGCCTCAATGGAAGTCGTGTTCTAGATTGGAATTTAGAATGGAATGTGCCAGGAGCAAGCCCCTCAAGTTTGTCTCACTACTTCTTGTTCGTGTTTTTAATTTAATTTTTTATTTTTTATTACAGCAAGTGTGATTACAATGTTTGGCTTGTTGTAGGTGTGGAAGATGTGGTTCTTTTACACATATACAGATGTCTGTTCTTCCTGGGATCCTTTTCCCATGTACGTTATGACAGAATGTTGAGTAGTCTTCTCTTGGTATTCCGTAGGTCTTTGGTGATTATATATGTCACCTCTGTTTGTATATGTCTGTAAACCCCGATATCGCAATGAAACCAATCCTCACACCTTTCCATTGGTGAACCATAAGTTTGTTTAATGAATCTGTGATTGCCCTTCTCCGTGGAAATATCTGCCCTGGTATCCATTTTTAGGTATCACCTATAAGTGATATGATATGATATGGGTCTTTCACTTTCTGACTTACTACAAGTCACGTGATTACCTCTAGACTCATCTACGGTGCTGCAAATGGCATTGTGTCCTTATTTTCCTTGGCTTCCATTCTGACTTAGCGAGGTCCATTTTCAACAATGTGATTCCCTGAGGGTTGTGGATTAGCTGACCTGGGCAGCATTACCCTGCCGGCCAGCCCTCCCCAGGTGTGCCTGGTGGAGGTCAATATAAACAGCGCTCCAGGCAGCAATAGCCCCTGAAGCTGTGCCTGACTCCATATTCTCTGCCCCGTCAGCAGTCTCGGCCCTGTGCTGGTGGGAGGGAGTGAGGGGCCACAGCTTTGTTGGTAGCCTAGTGTGAGTGGGGTTCTGCTGGCCTTTCTGCAGGAGTTGCCAGGATGCCACCTGTAAAGAAGAGGATGTGTCACCCATACTTTCCTCTGGAATTTCTCCCCGGAAAGAGGTGAGGAAGGAAAATAGCAGTAGGGGCCGGGACAGGTGGGGTGTCACAGGCAGGACAATGGAAAGCTTCCAGAAGAATGCCCGGGGCCAGGACCACCCTGGCTGGCCTGCAGGCCGCAAGTTGGCCTGCGTGCTCTCGCTGGTGTGGCTCCACGGCCCTTCCTCTAGGCTTTCAAGCCCTTGTACATATTCAGGTGTTTTACCTGGGAAGGGTGGGAAAAGTTTAGCAGCAGCTTGCCTGAGGCTCAGCTCACGTTTACTGAGAGATGCCTCGGCATGGTCCCCCAGATTTGCAATGAGGATGCTCCCTGCGTGGGGGCTGGGTTGCTGGCTGTATGGGAGATGATTCCCCACCTCTGATCAATTTCATAATTGTTTACCGCTGGAGCAAGTGCCCTGATAGGGTTTTCCTCTGTATAACTGGTGGGTTCAGGTTTTTTTTTTCGTTTATGGTTCAAGTTAGATGTCATTCCTCTTTTATGTATTTATAGATATAATCATGGAAATAATTCATTCCTATAAATACATCTGTGTGAAGGGAAGATCTTTCTCTTTTATTTTTAAATTTTATTTTTTAAAATTTTGAAATTTAATTTTATATATTTTTTTATACAGCAGGTTATTATTAGTTATATATTTTATGCATATACATGTATGCAGGCCAATCCCAATCTCCCAACTCATCCCACCACCACCACCCCATGGCTTCCCACACTTGGTGTCCATACTTTTGTTCTCTACCTCTGTGTCTCTATTTCTTCCCTGCAAACCAGTTCATCTATAACATTTTTTAGGATCCACATATATGCATTAATATACAATATTTGTTTTCCTCTTCCTGACTTACTTCATTCTGTATGACAGTCTCTAGATCCATCGATGTCTCTACTAATGACCCAGTTTCATTCCTTTTTATGGCTGAGTAATATTCCATTTTATATATATACCCCATCTTTATCCATTCATCTGTCAGTGGGCATTTAGTTTGCTTCCCTTATCTGCCTATTGTAAATAGTGCTGCAATGAACATTATGGTGAATGTGCCTTTTTTATTTATGGTTCCCTCAGGGTATATGCCCAGAAGTGGGATTGCTGGATCAGATGGTAATTCTATTTCTAGTTTTTTTAAGGAAACTCCATACTGTTCTCCATAGTGACTGTATCAATTTACATTCCCACCAATAGTGGAAGAGGGATCCTTTTGTCCACACCCTCCCCAGAATTTGTTGTTTGTAGGTTTTCTGATGATGCCGATTGTAACAGGTGTGAGGTGATACCTCATTGTAGTTTTGATTTGCATTTCTCTAATAATTAGTGATGTTGAGCAGCTTTTCATGTGCGTCTTGGCCATCTCTGTGTCTTCTTTGAAGAAACATCTCTTGAGATCTTCTGCCCATTTTTGTATTGGGTTGTTTGTTATTTTAATATTAAGCTGCATGAGCTGTTTATATATATTGGAGATTAAACCTTTGTCCATTCATTCGTTTGCAACGATTTTCGCCCATTCTGAGGGATGCCTTTTTCCATTCCCGTTTTTTTAACAAAAGAAGGAAGAAAGAAAAAGAAGCAGAACACTAATGTGCGTAAAATATGCCTTTTGAAACGGTCGTTTTGAAATATGGACGTCCTTTGAATTTTTTGGTCGCTATGTGACCCCAGGATTTGTTTTCAGGGCAGGTGTCATTTACAGGCCTGCAATGATTTTGAATATCAACTGACCATTAGCGCTGGGATTAAAGCTGCTGTTGTGTGAAACGGCCACAAGGTGGCAGCAGTTCTCCCTTACCAAATCTGGTTACTAGGGCAGCAGAGCCTCAATGGAAGTCGTGTTCTAGATTGGAATTTAGAATGGAATGTGCCAGGAGAAAGCCCCTCAAGTTCGTCTCACTATTTCTTGTTTGTGTTTTTAATTGAATTTTTAACTTTTTTTATTACAGCTAGTTTGATTACAACATTGGGCTTGTTGTAGGTGTGCAAGATGTGGTTCTTTTACACATATACATATGTCTGTTCTTCCTGGGATCCTTTTCCCATGTACGTTATGGCAGAATGTTGAATAGTCTTCTCTTGGTATTCCGTAGGTTTTTGGTGCTTATATATGTCACCTGTGTTTGTATGTGTCTGTTAACCCCAATATCATAATGAAACCAATCCTCAAAACCTTTCCATTGGTGAACCATAAGTTTGTTTAATGAATCTGTGATTGCCCTTTTCCGTGGAAATATCTGCCCTGGTATCCATTTTTAGGTAACACCTATAAGTGATATGATACAATATGTATCTTTCACTTTCTGACTAACTACAAGTCATCTGATTAGCTTTAGCCTCATCTATGGTTCTGCAAATGGCATTGTGTCCTTTTTTTCCTAGGCCTCTATTCTGCCTTAGTGAGGTCCAATTTCAACAATGTGATTCCCTGAGGGTTGAGGATTAGCTGACCTTGGCTGACTGAATCTGCCGGCCGGCTCTCCCCAGGTGTGCCTGGTTGAGGTCAATATAAAGAGCGCTCCAGGCAGCAATAGCCCCTGAAGCTGTGCCTGACTCCATATTCTCTTCTCCGTCAGCAGTCTCGGGGCTCTGCTGGTGGGAGGGAGTGAGGGGCCACAGCTCTGTTGGTGGCCCGGTGTGAGTGGGGTTCTTCTGGCCTTTCTGCAGGAGTTGCCAGGCTGCCACCTGTAAAGAAGAGGATGTGTCACCCATACGTTCCGCTGGAATTTCTCTCCGGACAGAGGTGAGGATGGAAAAAGCAGTGGGGGCCGGGACAGGTGGCTTATATCTGGCAGGACAATGGAAAGCTTTTGGAAGAGTGCCCGGGGCCAGGACCACCCTGGCTGGCCTGAAGGCACCAAGTTGGGCTGCGTGTTGTCGCTGGTGTGGCTCCACTGCCCTTCCTCTAGGCTTTCAAGCACTTGTACATATTCAGGTGTTTTACCTGGGAAGGGTGGGGACAGTTCAGCAGCAGCTGGCCTGGGGCTCAGCTCACATTTACTCAGAGATGCCTCAGCACGGTCCCCCAGCTTTGCAAAGAGGATTCTCCTTGCGTGGGGGCTGGGTTGCTGGCTCTATGGGAGATGATTCCCCACCTATGACCAATTTCAGAATTGTTTACCGCTGGAGCCAGGGCCCTGATAGGGTTTTCCACTGTATAACTGGTGGGTTCAGGTTTTTTTTTCTTTTTTGGTTCAACTTAGATTTTATTCCACTTTTATGTATTTATAGATATAAGCATGGAAATAATCATTCCTATAAATACATCTTTGTGAATGGAAGAAAGTTTTTCTGTTTTATTTTTAAATTTTATTTTTTAAAATTTTGAAATTTAATTTTATTTATTTTTTATACAACAGGTTATTATTAGTTATGTATTTTATGCATATACATGTATACAGGTCAATCCCAATCTCCCAACTCATCCCACCACCACCACCCCATGGCTTCCCACACTTGGTGTCCATATGTTTGTTCTCTACCTCTGTGTCTCTATTTCTTCCCTGCAAACCAGTTAATCTGTACCATTTTTCTAGATTCCACATATATGCATTAATATACAATATTTGTTTTCCTCTTTCTGACTCACTTCATTCTGTATGACAGTCTCTAGATCCATCGATGTCTCTATTAATGACCGAGTTTCATTCCTTTTTATGGCTGAGTAATATTCCATTTTATATATGTACCACATCTTTATCCATTCATCTGTTTGTGGGCATTTATGTTGCTTCCATTACCTGGCAATTGTAAATAGTGCTGCAATGAAAATTGTGGTGAATGTGCCTTTTTGATTTATGGTTTTCTCTGGGTATATGCCCAGAAGTGGGATTGCTGGATCAGATGGTAATTCTATTTTTGTTTTTTTAAGGAAACTCCATAATGTTCTCCATAGTGACTGTATCAATTTACATTCCCACCAATAGTGGAAGAGGGCTCCTTTTGTCCACACCCTCACCAGAATTTGTTGTTTGTTTTCTGATGATGCCGATTCTAACAGGTTTGAGGTGATACTTCATAGTAGTTTTGATTTGCATTTCTCTAAAAATTAGTGATGTTGAGCAGCTTTTCATGTGCGTCTTGGTCATCTCTGTGTCTTCTTTGAAGAAACGTCTCTTGAGATCTTCTGCCCATTTCCGTATTGGGAGGGTCGTGGGAGGGTCAGGCTAAGTGCTGACGCATGGGTCAGTGCCACCGTACGGGCCAGGAGAAGGCTACGGCGTAGGGTAAGGTGTAGGGCTAGTGGTTGTTTTCCGTTCCGGGCTAGGGTTAGGCTTAGGGAACGGCAAGGCTTAGGGCACAGTTGAGTGTACGGAAACGCGGGAGGGTAAGGCTACGTGCTGACGCACGGGTCAGTGCCAGCGTACGGGCTAGGAGTAGGGTACTGCGCAGGGTAAAGTGTAGAGCTCATGGTGGGTTTCCGTTCCGGGCTAGGGTTAGGGTTAGGGAATGGCAAGGCTTAGGGAATAGGTGAGGGTACGGAAACGTGGGAGGGTCAGGCTACATGATGACGCACATGTCAGTGCCAGGGTACGGGCCAGGAGTAGGCTATGGCGTAGTGTAAGATTTAGGGCTGGTGGTGGGTTTCCATTCCGGGCTAGGCTTAGGGTTAGGGAACGGCAAAGCTTAGGGCACAGGCGAGGGTACGGAAACGTGGGAGCGGCAGGCTACGTGCTGACGCACGGGTTAGTGCCAGCGTACGGGCCAGGAGTAGGGTACGGTGTAGGGTAAGGTGTAGGTCTGGTGGTGGGTTTCCGTTCCGGGCTAGGGTTAGGGTTACAGAACGGCAAGGCTTAGGGAACAGGTGAGGTTACAGAAAGGTGGGAGGGTCAGGCTACGTGCTGAAGCATGGGTCAGTGGCAGCGTACGGGCCAGGTGTAGGCTACCGCGTTGGGTAAGGTGTAGTGCTGGTGGTGGGTTTCGGTCTAGGGCTAGGGTTAGGGTTACTGAACGGCTAGGCTTAGGGCACAGGTGAGGGTACGGAAACGTGGGAGGGTCAGGCTACATGCTGACGCACGGGTCATTGCCAGCGTACGGGCCAGGAGTAGGGTACGGCGTAGGGTAAGTTGTAGGGCTGGTTTTGTGTTTCCATTCCGGGCTAGGGTTAGGGTTAGGGAATGGCAAGCCTTAGGGCACAGGTGTGGGTACGGAAACGTGGGAGAGGCAGGCTACGTGCTGACGCACGGGTCAGTGCCAGCGTATGGGCCAGGAGCAGGGTACGGTGTAGGGTAAGGTGGAGGGCTGGTGGTGGGTTTCTGTTCCGGGTGAGGGTTAGGGTTATGTAACGGCAAGGCTTATGGCACAGTTGAAGGTATGGAAACGTGGGGAGGTCAGGCTATGTGCTGATGCATGGGTCAATGCCAGCGTACGGGCCAGGTGTAGGCTACCGTGTAGGGTAAGGCGTATGTCCTGTGGTGGGTTTCCGTTCCGGGCTAGGGTTAGTGTTAGGGAACGGCAAGGCTTAGGGCATAAGTGACGGTACGGAAACGTGGGAGTGTCAGGGTACATGCTTACGCACGGGTCAGTGCCAGCGTACGGGCCACGAGTAGGGTACGGCATAGGGTAAGGTTTAGGGTTGGTTGCGGGCTTCCGTTCCGGGCTAGGGTTAGGGTTATAGAACGAGAAGCCTTAGGGCACAGGTGAGGGTACGGAAACGTGGGAGGGTCAGGCTATGTGCTGACGCACGGGTCAGTGCCAGCGTACGGGCCAGTTGTAGGCTACGGTGTAGGGTAAGGTGTAGGGCTGGTTGTGGGTTTCCATGTAGGGCTAGGGTTAGGGTTAGTGAACGGCAAGGCTTAGGGCACAGGTGAGGGTACGGAAACGTGGGAGGGTCCTGCTACATGCTGACGCACGGGTCAGTGCCAGCGTCCCGGCCAGGAGTAGGGTACGGCGTAGGGTTAGGTGTACGGCTGGTGTTGGGTTTCCTTTCCAGGCTAGGGTTAGGGTTAGGGAACCCCAAGGTTTAGGGAACAGGTGAGGGTACTGAAACGTGGGAGGGTCAGGCTACGCACTGACGTATGGGTCAGTGCCAGCGTATGGGCCAGTTGTAGGCTACGGTGTAGGGTAAGGCGTATGACCGGTGGTGGGCTTCCGTTCCGGGCTAGGGTTAGGGTTAGGGTACGGCAAGGCTTAGGGCACAGGTGACGCTACGGAAACGTGGGAGGGTCAGGCTACATGCTTACGCATGGGTCAGTGCCAGCTTACGGGCCAGGAGTAGGGTACGGCGTAGGGTAAGGTTTAGGGTTGGTTGCGGGTTTCCGTTCCTGGCTAGGGTTAAAGTTAGAGAATGACAAGCCTTAGGGCACATGTGAGGGTACGGAAACGTGGGATGTTCATGCTACGTGCTGACGCACGGGTGAGTGCCAGCGTACGGCCCAGGAGTACTGTATGGCGTAGGGTAAGGTGTAGGGCTGGTGGTGGGTTTCCGTTCCGGGCGAGGGTTAGGCTTAGGGAACGGCAAGGTTTAGGGCACAGTTGATGGTACGGAAACGTGGGAGAGGCAGGCTACGTGCTGACACACGTGTCAGTGCCAGTGTACGGGCCAGGAGTAGGGTACGGCGTAGGGTATGGTGTAGGGCTGGTGGGGGGTTTCCGTTCGGGGCTAGGGTTAGGCTTAGGGAACGTCAAGGCTTAGTGCACAGGTGAGGGTACGGAAACGTGGGAGGGTCAGGCTACTTGCTGACGCACGTGTCAGTGCCAGCGTATGGGCCAGGAGTAGGCTACAGCGTAGGGTAAGGTGTAGGGCTGGTGGTGGGTTTCCGTTCCGGGCTAGGGTTAGGGTTATGGTACGGCAAGGCTTAGGGCACAGGTGAGGGTACGGAAACGTGCGAGAGTGAGGCTACGTGCTGACGCACGGGTCATTGCCAGGGTACGGGCCAATTGTAGGCTAAGGCGTAGGGTAAGGTGTAGGGCTGGTGGTGAGTTTCCTTTCCAGGCTAGGGTTAGGATTAGGGAACGGCAAGGTTTAGAGCACAGGTGAGGGTACGGAAACGTGGGAGGGTCAGGCTACGTGCTGACGCATGGGTCAGTGCCAGCGTACGGGCTAGGAGTAGCGTACGGCGAAGGGTAAGGTGTAGAGGTCGTGGTGGGTTTCCGTTCCGGGCTATGGTTAGGGAATGGCAACGCTTAGGGAATAGGTGAGGGTACGGAAACGTGGGAGTGTCAGGCTACATGCTGACGCACATGTCAGTGCCAGGGTACGGGCCAGGAGCAGGCTATGGAGTAGGGTATGGTGTAGGGCTGGTGGTGGGTTTCCATTCCGGGCTAGGGTTAGGATTAGGGAACAGCAAGGCTTAGGGCACAGGTGATGGTACGGAAACGTGGGAGGGTCAGGCTACATGCTGACGCACGGGTCAGTGCTAGCGTATGGGCCAGGTGTAGGGTACGGCTTTAGGGTAAGGTGTAGGGCTGGTGTTGGGTTTCCGTTCCGGGCTAGGGTTAGGGTTAGGGAACGGCAAGGCTTAGGGCACAGGTGAGGTTACAGAAAGGTGGGAGGGTCAGGCTACTTGCTGACGCACGTGTCAGTGCCAGCGTATGGGCCAGGAGTAGGCTACAGCGTAGGGTAAGGTGTAGGGCTGGTGGTGGGTTTCCGTTCCGGGCTAGGGTTAGGGTTATGGAACGGCAAGGCTTAGGGCACAGGTGAGGGTACGGAAACGTGCGAGAGTGAGGCTACGTGCTGACGCACGGGTCATTGCCAGTGTACGGGCCAATTGTAGGCTAAGGCGTAGGGTAAGGTGTAGGGCTGGTGGTGAGTTTCCTTTCCAGGCTAGGGTTAGGATTAGGGAACGGCAAGGTTTAGAGCACAGGTGAGGGTACGGAAACGTGGGAGGGTCAGGCTACGTGCTGACGCATGGGTCAGTGCCAGCGTACGGGCTAGGAGTAGCGTACGGCGAAGGGTAAGGTGTAGAGGTCGTGGTGGGTTTCCGTTCCGGGCTATGGTTAGGGAATGGCAAGGCTTAGGGAATAGGTGAGGGTACGGAAACGTGGGAGTGTCAGGCTACATGCTGACGCACATATCAGTGCCAGGGTACGGGCCAGGAGCAGGCTATGGAGTAGGGTATGGTGTAGGGCTGGTGGTGGGTTTCCATTCCGGGCTAGGGTTAGGATTAGGGAACAGCAAGGCTTAGGGCACAGGTGATGGTACGGAAACGTGGGAGGGTCAGGCTACATGCTGACGCACGGGTCAGTGCTAGCGTATGGGCCAGGTGTAGGGTACGGCTTTAGGGTAAGGTGTAGGGCTGGTGTTGGGTTTCCGTTCCGGGCTAGGGTTAGGGCTAGGGAACGGCAAGGCTTAGGGCACAGGTGAGGTTACAGAAAGGTGGGAGGGTCTGGCTACGTGCTGACGCACGGGTCAGTGGCAGTGTACGGTCCAGGTGTAGGCTACGGCGTAGGGTAAGGTGTACGGCTGGTGTTGGGTTTCCGTTCCGGGCTAGGGTTAGGGTTGGGAACGGCAAGGCTTAGGGCACAGGTGTGGGTACGGAAACGTGGGAGAGGCAGACTACGTGCTGACGCACGGGTCAGTGCCAGCGTATGGGCCAGGAGCGGGGTATGGTGTAGGGTAAGGTGGAGTGCTGGTGGTGGGTTTGTATTCCGGGTGAGGGTTACGTTTATGTAACGACAAGGCTTATGGCACAGTTGAATCTATGGAAACGTGGGAGGGTCAGGCTACGTGCTGACGCATGGGTCAATGCCAGCGTACGGGCCAGGTGTAGGCTACGGTGTAGGGTAAGGCGTATGCCCGGTGGTGGGTTTCCGTTTCGGGCTAGGGTTAGTGTTAGGGAACGGCAAGGCTTAGGGCATAGGTGACGGTATCGAAACGTGGGAGTGTCAGGGTACATGCTTACGCATGGGTCAGTGCCAGGGTACGGGCCAGGAGTAGGGTACGGCGTAGGGTAAGGTTTAGGGTTGGTTGCGGGTTTCCGTTCCGGGCTAGGGTTAGGGTTAGAGAACGACAAGCCTTAGGGCACAGGTGAGGGTACGTAAACGTGGGAGGGTCAGGCTACGTGCTGACGCACGGGTCAGTGCCAGTGTACGTGCCAGTTTTAGGCTACAGCGTATGGTAAGGTTTAGGGCTGGTGGTGGGTTTCCATTCCGGGCTAGGGTTAGGGTTAGGGAACGGCAAGGCTTAGGGCACATGTGAGGGTACGGAAACGTGGGAGGGTAAGGCTACTTGCTGACGCACATGTCAGTGCCAGCGTACGGGCCAGGAGTAGTGTTGGGCGTAGGGTATGGTGTAGGGCTGGTGGTGGGTTTCCGTTCCGGGCTAGGGTTAGGGTTAGGGAACGGCAAGGCTTAGTGCACAGGTGAGGGTACTGAAACGTCGGAGGGTCAGGCTACGTGCTGACGCATGGGTCAGTGCCAGCGTATGAGCCAGGTTTGGGCTACGGCATAGTGTAAGGTGTAGGGCTGGTGGTGGTTTTCCGTTCCGGGCGAGGGTTAGTGTTTGGGAACGGCAAGGTTTAGGGAACAGGTGAGGGTACGGAAACGTGGGAGGGTCAGGCTATGTGCTGACGCACGTGTCAGTGCCAGCGTACGGGCCAGGAGTAGGGTACGGCGTACGGTATGGTTTACGGTTGGTGGTGGGTTTCCGTTCCGGGCTAGGGTTAGGGATAGAGAACGACAAGCCTTAGGGCACAGGTGAGGGTACTCAAACGTGGGAGTGTCAGGCTATGTGCTGACGCATGGGTCAGTGCCAGCGTACAGGCCAGGAGTAGGCAACGGCGTAGGGTAAGGTGTAGGGTTGGTGGTGGGTTTCCTTTCCGGGCTAGGGTTAGGCTTAGGGAACGGCAAGGCTTAGGGCACAGGTGAGGGTACGGAAACGTGGGAGAGGAAGGCCACGTGCTGACGCACGTGTCAGTGCCAGTGAACGAGCCAGGAGTAGGCTACGGCATATGGTAAGGTGTAGGGCTGGTGGTGGGTTTCCGTTCCGGGCTAGGGTTAGGGTTAGGGAACGGCAAGGCTTAGGGCACAGGTGAGGTTACGGAAACGTGGGAGGGTCAGGCTATGTGCTGACGCATGTGTCAGTGCCAGCGTACGGGACAGCAGTACGGTACGGCGTAGGGTAAGGTATAGGGCTGGTGGTGGGTTTCCCTTCCGGGCTTGGATTAGGGTTAGGGAACGGCAAGTCTTAGGGCACAGGTGAGGTTACGGAAACGTGGGAGGTTCATGCTACGTGCTGACGGACGGGTGAGTGCCATCCTACGGGCTAGGAGTCGGGTACGGCCTAGGGTAAGGTGTAGGGCTGTTGGGGTGTTTCCATTGCAGGATAGGGTTAGGGTTAGAGAACCACAAGCCTTAGGGCACAGGTGAGTGTACGAAAACGTGGGAGGGTCAGGCTACGTGCTGACGCATGGGTCAGGGCCAGCGTACGGGCCAGGAGTAGGCTACGGCATACGGTAAGGTGTAGGGCTGGTGGTGGGTTCCATTCCGGGCTAGGGTTAGGGTTACGGAACGGCAAGGCTTAGGGCACAGGTGAGGGTACAGAAACGTGGGAGGGTTAGGCTACGTGCTGACGCACGGGGCAGTGCTAGCGTATAGGCATGGAGTAGTGTACGGCGTAGGGTAAGGTGTAGGGCTGGTGGTGGGTTTCCGTTCCGGGTAGTGTTCGGGTTATGGAACGGCAAAGCTTAGGGCACAGGCGAGGGTACGGAAACGTGGGAGCGGCAGGCTACGTGCTGACGCACGGATTAGTGCCAGCGTACGCCCCTGTAGTAGGGTACGGTGTAGGGTAATGTGTAGGTCTGGTGGTGGGTTTCCGTTCCGGGCTAAGGTTAGGCTTACAGAATGGCAAGGCTTAGGGCACAGGTGAGGTTACAGAAAGATGGGAGGGTCAGGCTATGTGCTGACGCACGGGTCAGTGCCAGCGTATGGGCCAGGAGCAAGGAACGGTGTAGGGTATGGTGGAGGGCTGGTGGTGGGTTTCAGTTCCGAGTGAGGATTAGGTTTATGTAACGGCAAGGCTTATGGCACAGTTGAAGGAATGGAAACGTGGGAGGGTCAGGCTACGTGCTGATGCATGGGTCAATGCCAGCGTACGGGCCAGGTGTAGGCTACGGTGTAGGGTAAGGCGTATGCCCGGTGGTGGGTTTCCGTTTCGGGCTAGGGTTAGGGTTAGGGAACTGCAAGGCTTAGGGTACAGGTGAGGGTATGGAAACGTGTGATGGTTAGGCTACGTGATGACGCATGTGTAAGTGCCAGGGTACCAGCCAGGTGTAGGCTACGACATAGTGTAAGGTATAGGCCCGGTGGTGGGTTTCCGTTCAGGTCTAGGGTTAGGGTTAGGGAACGTCAAGGCTTAGGGCACAGCTGAGTGTACGGAAACGTGGGAGAGGCAGGCCACGTGCTGACGCACGGGTCAGTGCCAGTGTAAGGGCCAGGCGTAGGCTACGGCATATGGTAAGGTGTAGGGCTGGTGGTGGGTTTCCGTTCCGGGCTAGTGTTAGTGTTAGGGAACGGCAAGGCTTAGGGCACAGGTGAGTGTACGGAAACGTGGGAGGGTCAGGCTACGTGCTGACGCATGGGTCAGTGCCAGCGTACGGGCCAGGTGTAGGCTACGGCGTAGGGTAAGGCGTATGCCCAGTGGTGGGTTTTCATTCAGGGCTAGGCTTAGGTTTAGGAAACGGCAAGGCTTAGGGCACAGGTGAGGGTACGGAAACGAGGGAGGGTCAGGCTACATGCTTACGCACGGGTCAGAGCCAGCGTACGGGCCAGGAGTAGGGTGCAGCGTAGGGTAAGGTTTAGGGCTGGTGGTGGTTTTCCGTTCCAGGCTAGGGTTAGGGTTAGGGAACGGCAAGGCTTAGGGCACAGGTGAGGGTATGGAAACGTGGGAGAGGCAGGCTACATGCTTACGCGCTGGTCAGTGCCAGCGTACGGGCCAGGAGTAGGGTACAGCATAGGGTAAGGTGTAGGGCTGGTGGTGGGTCACCGTTCCGGGCTAGGGTTAGGGTTAGGAAACGGCAAGTCTTAGGGCATAGGTGAGGTTACAGAAACGTGGGAGGGTCAGGCTACGTGCTGACGCATGGGTCAGTGCCAGTGTATGAGCCAGGTTTAGGCTACGGCATAGCGTAAGGTGTAGGGCTGGTGGTGGATTTCCGTTCCGGGCTAGGGTTAGTGTTTGGGAATGGCAAGGTTTAGGGAACGGGTGAGGGAACGGAAACGTGGTAGGGTCAGGGTATGTGCTGACGCACGTGTCAGTGCCAGCGTACGGGCCAGGAGTAGGGTACGGCGTACGGTATGGTTTAGGGTTGGTGGTGGGTTTCCGTTCGGGGCTAGGGTTAGGGACAGAGAACGACAAGCCTTAGGGCACAGGTGAGGGTACGGAAACGTGGGAGCGTCAGGCTACGTGCTGAGGAATGGGCCAGTGCCAGCGTACCGGCCAGGAGTACGGTACGGCATAGGGTAAGGTGTAGGGCTGGTGGTGGGTTTCCGTTCCATGCTAGGGTTAGGGTTAGGGAACGGCAAGGCTTAGGGCACAGGTGAGGGTACGGAAACTAGGGAGGGTCAGGCTACATGGTGACGCAGGGATCAGTGCCAGCGTATGAGCCAGGTTTAGGCTACGGCATAGGGTAAGGTGTAGGGCTGGTGGTGGGTTTCCGTTCCAGGCTAGGGTTAGGGTTAGGGAACGGCAAGGCTTAGGGCACAGGTGAGGGTATGGAAACGTGGGAGAGGCAGGCTACGTGCTGACGCATGGGTCAGTGCCAGCGTACGGGCCAGGAGTAGGCTACGGCGTAGGGTAAGGTGTAGGGCTGGTGGTGGCTTTCCTTTCCGGGCTAGGGTTAGAGTTAGGGAACGGCAAGGCTTAGGGCACAGGTGAGGGTACGAAAACGTGGGAGTGGCAGGCCTCGTGCTTACGCACGGGTCACTGCCAGCGTACGGCCCAGGAGTAGGGTACGGCGTAGGGTAGGGTGTAGGGTTGGTGGTGGGTTTCCGTTCAGTGCTAGGGTTAGGGTTAGGGAACGGCAAGTGTTAAGGCACAGTTGAGGGTACGGAAACATGGGACGGTCAGGCTACGTGCTGACGCATGGGTCAGGTCCTGTGTACGGGCCAGTAATAGGCTACGGCGTAGGGTAAAGTTTAGGGCTGTTGGTGGGTTTCCGTTCCGGGCTAGGGTTAGGGTTAGGGAACGGCAAAGCTGAGGGCACAGGTGAGGTTACGGAAACGTGCGAGGGTCAGGCTATGTGCTGACGCATGGTTCAGTGCCAGCGTACGGAACAGGTGTAGGCTACGGCGTAGGGTAAGGCTTATGCCTGGTGGTGGGTTTCCGTTCAGGGCTAGGGTTAGGGTTAGGGAACGGCAAGGCTGAGGGCACAGGTGAGATTACGGAAACGTGCGAGAGTCAGGCTACGTGTTGACGCATGGGTCAGTGCCAGCGTACGAGCCAAGTTTAGGCTACTGCATAGGGTAAGGTGTAGGGCTGGTGGTGGGTTTCCGTTCCGGGCTAGGGTTAGGGTTAGAGAACGACAAGCCTTAGGGCACAGGTGAGGGTACGGAAACGTGGTAGGGTCAGTCTACGTGCTGACGCATGGGTCAGGGCCAGCGTACGGGCCAGGAGTAGAGTACGGCGTAGGGTAAGGTGTAGGGCAGGTGGTGGGTCACCGTTCGGGGATAGGTTTAGTGTTAGGGAATGGCAAGGCTTAGGGCACAGGTGAGGGTACGGAAACTTGGGAGGTTCAGGCTACGTGCTGACGCATGGATCAGTGCCAGCGTATGAGCCAGGTTTAGGCTACGGCATAGGGCAAGGTGTAGGGCTGGTGGTGGGTTTCCGTTCCGTGCTAGGGTTAGGGTTAGGGAACGGTAAGTCTTAGGGCACAGTTGAGGGTTCGGAAACATGGGAGGGTCAGGCTACGTGCTGACGCACGGGTCAGTGCCAGCGTACGGGCCAGTAATAGGCTACGGCGTAGGGTAAGGTGTAGGGCTGGTGGTGGGTTTCCTTTCCGGGCTAGGGTTAGGTTTAGGGAATGGCAAGGCTGAGGGCACAGGTGAGGTTACGGAAACGTGAGAGGGTCAGGCTATGTGCTGACGCATGGGTCAGTGCCAGCGTACGGATCAGGTGTAGGCTACGGCGTAGGGTAAGGATTATGCCTGGTGGTGGGTTTCCGTTCAGGGCTAGGGTTAGGGTTAGGGAACGGCAAGGCTTAGGGCACAGGTGAGGGTACGGAAACGTTCGAGGGTCAGGCTACGTGCTGACGCATGGGTCAGTGCCAGCGTACGAGCC